>NC_091475.1:16151736-16883403 GCF_036971445.1 Narcine bancroftii | reverse complement strand
TATGGGAGCAAGTGTAGCAATTCCTCTCGTCATAAGGGAAGGTGCCAAGGTGGCAATTGGTGGAAAGGGAGGAGTGGGAGTCACAGAGGGAGCAGTCCCTGTGGAAGATGGAGAGAGGAGGATGTATCTGAAAGAGGGATCTCTACCAGTAGGTGGTGGTGAATTAAAAGAGACCTGAGTGGCAGCTTCTTCACACAGAGAGTGGTGGGCATGTGGACCAAGCAGCCAGAGTGATGGAAGCCCATACCATTGTAATGTACAAGAGACATTGAGACAGGTACATGGATAGGAAAGGTTTAGAGCAATATGAGTTGAGTGCAGGCAAATGGGACCAGCTAAGTTAGCATGTATGTTGGGCCTGTAAAGGTTAAAATCTTGTGTTTTTGATCTGTGTTAATTATGTGCCTATCCCTTTAAGAAAAATATATTGTTTGTAGCATTACCATAGTGACTATGACATCATATGTCATAATAGCAGGGCAGACGGAGAACTTGTATCTCATTCTTTGAAGAATTATGACGGAGATGTAACCTCGAGATACTTTTCTTTGAATTCATCTTCCATCATCTTAATTTTGTCTTTTTCTTCTTACATCTGTTTAAAGTTGAATATGGTTATATCATTATACAGTATGCTTTGTTTATTCATCGTAATGAACATCTGAATGTGAAGTTATGCAAAATGTTTATCCATTTTATCAATGAATTAAAAATACTTAAAACTGCAACTACAAAGATTGGTTTATTGGATTAATAAGAGAGTAATTCAGAATATTGTCACTCACTTTTCTTTGAAGATGTCATATTTTGAACTTGGGAAATATTAGAAATTGGAAAGTGTCATCTATAGGGCTGAAAGGTCTGTTTCTGTTCTTTAGGACTCTATGGCCTACAGAAGAGAGGGGAATGAGTGAGACAGGATCCAGCAGATGATTGGCGGTTCGCAGAGGGATGAAGGACAGAATGAGTTGGGAGAGAGAGGAGCAGAGCAAGGAGACAAAATCAGAGGAGAAGCAATGGAATATGCCATCCTTACCAACCCAGAGCCCCAACAATGCACTTGATGGCGATGTGCCTTGTAAAATGTGGACGACTACATTAGAGAGCAATTCGCAATAAATACCAGCCTGCCTGCACCCTGTAATTGTCAATAAACCTTCGGCCAAAATCAGAGGATTGTCGCGTTTGATTGCAATCCATTTCCAGACTTTATCATGTACAAGCTGGTAGCCTTTTTCTGAACTGGGCCATGATATCAAATCTATTCCATCAATCGTAAATGCTAGCAGAAATCTTGACATTGTAAACTATGATATATCATGTTCATTCTTCTATACATTCTCTTTCTCTCTTCTCAATTTTTCAGTAAGCTCTATTTGCACAGGGACAGGCTCCCACTGACAAAGAATAGGCAGGAAAAGTAATCACCAGGGAGCTCTCAGGTTATAGTGGTGGGAGGCAAAAATCACCAACAGTTGTAAAGTGATACAAATTGCAGGTCCTTTTTGAAAAATGTTGATTTAATCAGCATAATATAAAAGAAAATGCTGAAACTACTGCAGAGGGCAGAATTGAATGAGAAGGTTGTCACAGAAAGTTTTGCTGTGATCAGTGAAAGTCATCAGCTCCAGTCATTTCTCCATCATTACACAGTGGGGTGTGACACTGAGTTCTGGAATGTCATCCTGTACGATTCGTCTGACCAACCAGTTATTATGCAAGGTTTATGAGAAAGGTGGTGGGGGTGAGGGGTGGGGGGGCAAGGGAGTTAAAGGGAGGGATGTGAGTAAAGTGGGAGGAAGATGTGGGAGGAAGATGTAGGAATGGGGTGATGAAGGGAGGCAGTCAGAGGAAGGAGGACAAAGGAAGAATGTCTGAAGGGCGGTAAGGGTATTGGAGTCGGGATTGTGACGGAGGGGAGCCAAGGTAAAAGGCATGTACAGCATGTGATTATGTCAGTGCATGTAAAGACCATGTAACAGAGCCTGGTAATTTTATTTTACAGAAACCTTCTGTCAAATCCATGTGATATCTGGTGAACATCATGAACATTCAACTTCCATTTCTCAAGGTCTGGGTCCATGTAAGTCCTCCTTGATCCCTAGGTGGCATGGTTAGCTGAACAGTTAGTGCCATGCTATTAGAGTGCCAGTGGCGGGTTCGAATCCGCTGCTGCCCATTGGGAAATTATACATTCTCCCCGTGTAGGCCTGGATCTCATCCGGGTGCACTGGTTTCCTCCCATCCTTCAAAACATCAAACCATTGATATAGATTGTAAACATTTCTGGCTCCTCCTTTCCATTTTTTTTGACCAAGATCACACCCTTCCCAAAATGACCTAGTTAATACTCCTACTTCATGTCCATGGTGGGTGGCACGTTTAGTGTAATGTTGTTACAGCATGGGGGTTAAATCTGGCGCTGTCTGTAAATAGTCTGTACATCTTCCTGTATCTGCGTGGGTTTCCTCCGGGTGCTCTGATTTCCTCCCACCCTCCAAAAAGTTTGGGGGTTACAGATCAATTGAGCAGCATCAGTTTGTGGGCTGGAAGGGCCCGTTACTGTGTTGTATGTCTAAATATGGGAGTTGTAGGTTAATTGGGGTATTTGAGGGGTTGGATCTCATGGGCTGGAAGGGCCTGTTACCATGCTGCAAGTTTAAATATAAACAAATACATATGAAAAAAAATTAAAAAGGAAGAAGTAAAACACAATATTGTCTTTCCTCACAGTTCATTTCCCCCACTCCACCCAGCCCATCCCTGTAATCCTCTTACGTCTAATCAGTTTCATAAATAAATATTGTTTAATAAATATGAGAGTCTTGGATGGTTAGTGTGAGCAGTTCCTTTGGTCGTTCAGCATTTTTGCTGCCCGTGGGAAGAAGCTGTTTCTCATCCTGGTGGTCCTGGCTCTGATATTGATGCATTGCTTTTTAATATCAGAATCTCATTCAAAGTTTCAAGTGAAAACAGTACAATATTTAAGGCATATTATTGCATACAAATTTGATAGACATCTCTTTGAACTCATTGTTAAAAGCTTAGATTTTACATATGGTATTGTTCCCTTCTAAAGACAAGGAAATGGTTTGAAAGCGCTTATTCACATGTATGAATCATAATTAAAAGGTGTCCTTCTTGCATAGAAAATTAATAGTTGCTCTCAATATACATTGACATCTGTTCTCTGCCAGTCTGATATTTGGTCTTTAACCTATTCAAATAGATATTTTCACATTAATATTAAGTCATTAAAATTATTAATGGAGAGTGAAACTTCCGGGCAGAAACAAAAGTCGGGGCTGGTCTGGTAGAGTCACTTCGTATGTTCTACAGCCTTTGACAATTCAAATTGGATTTGACAGGTGGGGAACCTGGACAGCTGCGTTTGCATGGAAAGCTTTTTAGGAATGGGCTTGCCTGTTGAGAGTTCAACTGAATGGAACTAGCCACTTAGCACTAGTGTATTATAAGCTTATTTAGTGAGCCTACTTGAATATTTATTTGCCCAAGAACCCAAAAAATGGCTGAAGTAGTGAATTCAGATAGCGTTGCAAAAGCAGATGATGGGTTAGGGTTAGGGTTAATTTGCTCTTCTGGAATGTGGTTTCTCTCTCTCTCTCTCTCTCTCTCTTTGGCCCCAGCTCAGAGCTGGGGACTGGTGTTTTAAAACAAATACATTTGTAATGTTTTTCTCAGAACAGTAATGTCTGGACATGATAAAAATGCAAACTTTAACAAGTAGATATCTTACAGAGGTTGACAAATCGGGAGGGCATGGATAGCATGAATAATCATTAGCATCTCACTAGTCAGTAGGGCACAACAGCATCTGAACTTCTGAGAAGATTGCGGCAGGCACGCACGTGCATCCGAGGACAGAGACGGCGAGGGACCGCTGTACTGGAATCGTGGTGGAATGCGGGGAAGACCACAGAAGTACGATAGGGCAGGTAAGAAATGGCCAAGAGCCCTGCCTGCCCGTGGGTTCACCGGTACAGGCGCCGCTGACCCCAAACCCTGGTTTGATCAGAAAGGGGCCACTACAAGCGCGGGTGGAACGATCTGCACAAGTCGTGCTCCCGATCGCCATGTATGTGCAGAATTCCCAACCACTCCAGAGCCAGGGAAAGCAGACACAGCTACCGTCACTCCCCCAGCAGCAGTTTCCCCAGTACTACGGAGACCTGACGCTACCACTGGTATCCCCCTAAGCCTGCTGCCAATGTCCCAAAGCCAGAGACTCAGCCAACAGCCCCAAGCATCCAGATTACTCCTCCAGCAGACACAAGAGGCTCTACCAGCAGCTCCCAGTACCCCAGGGTCCACCTTTGCTACACTTAAGGGACCAGAGACTGCGGCTTAGCCATGTGCTGCGACCAGACAGGCTGGAGCTCGACCCCAGAAATCCCAGAGCTGGCACGCACTTCGGCCACTGGCAGAGATGCTTTCTGAATTACGTGGAGGGTGCTGAGGCGTTGGATAAAGAGCTATTAATGCTGCTGTTAGCGCAGCTGGGAGACCACCCTTACTCCCTTATACAGGATACCAGGTCCTACCAAGAAGCAATGAGCATTTTACAGTAAGGGGCTTAGCAAACTCCACTCCTGGTACAGACTCATGACCAGGTCACAACAAGTAGGGGAGTCTGCCAGAGACTTTATACTCTCTCTCTCCCTGGCGAGAGGCCGCAACTTTAAAGCAGTATTAGCTCAGGAGTATGCGGAGGACCTTATTAGGAACAGAATTGTTGCGGGCATACGGTCCACTGAGATGAGACATCGATTGCTGGAGAAAGGAATGGTGGGGCTAGATGAGACAGAGACTATTGCAGAAGCTTTAGAAAGCACCAGGAAAGAATTGGAGGAGTACTCACAGGACCCTGGGGCTGGGACAAACGTCACACTGCTGGACTCTCTAGACCCACAAAAAGAAAAGTTTGCTGCCTCACAGGAATTCACAGCAGCAGCAGAATCTTGAGGGTCCCAAGTGCTTTTCCTGTGGACAAAGAAAGGACCCCAGAGCCCTCTGCCCTGCCAGAGAAAATGTCTGTTCCAACTGTGGAAAACGTGGGCATTATGCAAAAGTCTGCAGAAGCCCCAAGACCACAGCCAAGGCCCATTCTCATGCTAATGAGAGGGGGGAAAGCTTTTCTTTCTCCACAGACAAACAGAAAAAAGAAGAATGCCATGTGCAGCCGGCCATCTTGGACAAATGCTACAGAGCAGAGGACACAGTCTTCAGGAGGTGAATATGACGCCGAGTACTATCGGATGGAAGGACACGAAGGACACGCCAGACTTGCTTCCCTACGCATGAATCAGGCGAGTCCACACAATTTATCTGATGCCACTGTGTGCATCAAAATTAATGATATGAGGGTAAATTGCTTAATAGATAGTGGAAGCACTGAAAGTTTTATTCACCAGGGGTTAGTCAACCACCTTGCCCTCCCCACATGTCCGAGTGAGCACCAGATCCTATTAGCAGCCAGCAGCCTTGCGGCTGAGCTAAAACAGTTTTGCAGGGTTACTCTAGAAATCCAGCGCACAAAATACGATGGGTTCAAATTATTAGTGCTCCCTCACCTCTGTGCCCGGTACTATTGGCATTAGATTTTCAGTGTCAGTTAGAAAACATTACATTAGTGCACAACGGGCCTCACCCCCCACTACGCCTTAAGAAGAAACAACACTGCAGCTTGTCTGTCCTGAACATAGAACCCCCTCCGCTGTTCACACACCTGAACCCAGAGTGCACACCTAGCCACAAAGAGCAGGAGATACAGCCCGAGGGACAGAGCCTTCATTAGGTCAGAGGTCCGCAGGCTACTACGGGAGGGCATCATAGAGCAAAGCACCAGCCCCTGGAGAGCCCAGGTGGTTGTAGTAAAGTCAGGAGAAAAACTGCGCATGGTCGTGGATTACAGCCAGACAATCAACAAATTTACACAACTAGATACCTACCCCCTGCCACGCATAGCAGACATGGTCAACAACATTGCGCAGTATAAGGTGTTCTCCACCATAGACCTGAAGGCAGCATACCACCAACAGCGATTGAATTTACACAGCATTGAGGCAGACGGCAAGGTGTATCAATTTCTGCGACTCCCCTTCAGTGTCACCAAAGGAGTGATCCTGCTTCAGAGAGAAATGGACCGAATAGTAGATGAGTTCCAACTGAAAGCGGTGTTCCTCTACTTAGACAATGTGAGAATCTGTGGCCACACTCAGAAGAATCATGACTCGAATTTAAAACACTTCTTCCAGGCAGAGGAACCTAACATACAATAGGGACAAATGCATCTTTAGCGCCAGGAAGTTACCAATCCTGGGCTACATAGTGCAGAATCGGGAAATCAGCCCAGACCCAGCCTGTATGCGCCCTCTCCCAGACCTCCCAGTGCCACACACGCTAAAAGCACTAAAAAGGTGTTTGGGACTACTACACCCAATGGGTCCCCAACTACGCCGACAGGGTCCGCCCACTTATATAAGCCTCAGTTTTCCCACTGTGCCCAGCAGCCACCAGAGCATTCAGGGACATTAGGGACCATATCTAAAGCTACCATGCGGTCCATTTCTCTCTGAAACAGGGACATTCCATTGGTGACACCAAAGGGGAGTCGATCCCGTTTCAAGTAGAAACGGATGCATCCGATGTGGCTCTCTCTGACAGCCACCCTAAACCAAGACGGACGACTGGTGGCCTTTTTCTCGCGAACCCTACAGGGGTCAGAGGTAAGACACTCAGCAGTAGAGAAGGAAGCCCTAGCCATTGTGGAAGCAATAAGGCACTGGCGACACTATCTGGCGTGCAAACACTTCACCCTCGTCACGGACCAATGGTCTGTGGCTTTTACGTTCGATAACCAGAACAGGGGGAGAATTAAGAACAACAAAATCCTGTGCTGGCAGATAGAATTTAACAACGACATTCTATACCACCCCGGCAATCTCAACGATTCCCCGGATGCGCTGTCCAGAGGCACTTGTGCCATCCTTAACCACACGTCCCAGTTGCAGAGCTTGCACAATGAGCTGGGGGGGCGGGGTCGCTAGACTGTTTCACTTCATTAAAACCCAAAACCTCCCATTTTCGGTAGACGAAGTGAGGTCAGTGAACAAGAGCTGCCCCTTCTGTGCGGAATGCAAACTGCAATTTGACGGCCAGACAAAGCCACCCTGATAAAAGCTACCAAACCTTTTGAGCGCCTCAGCCTTGATTTTAAAGGCCCGCTCCCGTCCAACAATAGAAATGTCTGTTTCCTCAACGTAATAGATGAATATTCCCGTTTCCCCTTCGCAATCCCGTGTTCTGATGGATCAGCAGCCACTGTTATAAAATGCATCCAACCCACCTTCACCATATTTGGGTACCCGAACTACATACACACAGGCAGGGGAGCTGCATTCATGAGCGCAGAAGTACAGCAGTACCTGCACGAGAGAGGGATTGCAACCAGCCGCACTACGAGTTACAATCCCAGGGGGAATGGACAAGTCGAAAGGGAAAATGCCACTATCTGGAAAACAGTCCTCTTGACTTTAAAAGCAAAAGACCTGCCTGTTACTAGTTGGCAAGAAGTGTTGCCAGATGCCCTACACTCTATACATTCTTTGTTGTGTACTGCCACTAACATGACCCCACATGACCGTATATTTTCTTTCACAAGAAAAGCCACGACAGGCACAGTGCTGCCTAAATGGATGATGACACCAGGACCTGTTCTCCTCTGGAAGCACTGCAGATCCCACAAAGTGGACCCGCTGGTGGATCAAGTGGAGTTGAGGCACGCGAACCCTCAGTATCCCTTCGTCACATTCCTAGATGGAAGAGAAGACTCGGTGGCCTCCAGGGATCTCGCGCCGGCCGGATGTGTGAACAACGCGGAGGAAACGCAGATGTCTACGGATCAACAAGGAGCACAGCAGCAGTCACTAGAACAGTCGTCCATCGAGTCACCCCAGAGGACTATTCCACCCACCCCGGAAATCAGGACCCTGGGTACGCCCACCCCACAAAATATCACCACCCTAGACTTGATGGCAGGACCTAATCCCATACAAGAGGATCCCCAGCCAACACGGCCACATGGTCATCAAGTACTTCCCACTCCCACACCTCCACTAAGAAAGGCCGAAAGGCAGACCACACTCCCTACCCCTATACCACTACCGAGGAGGTCCAGAAGGCAATGGAAGCCACGAAAAATTTTGGACTTATGAACTTACAAACAAAGGAAGGAGGGTGGGGGGAATAACAATTTTTTTAAGGCGGGGGGTGACTGTGGTGATATGTAATTACACCACTAGATCACCAGGGGTCATCTCGGTGGCCTTGTCTATAAAGCAGTCCAGAGCTACAGTCTAGCCTTCCAGGTTTGCCTTGCAGAGAGACAAGACCTCTTCGTGTACATATTAGTTTATTAAAGCTGTCTTATACTCGCACTGCTGGTGTGGTTATTGTCAGTAGAATAAGTAAAGGACTCTTCTTCCTCAGTGGATGGACATAAAAGGCAGCTCAACATAAATTCAAAGAACATTTGTTTATCCCTGGTGTTGTGACTGGAATGGCTCAATCGACAGACAAAGGTATCGGGCATCGTCCTAATGAAGCTTTGACCTTCCTGTATGTCTTCCTGCACTGTTATAATGAGGCTCCAGTATAAATGTGAAGAATACAAAAATGCTGGAGGAACTCAGCTGGTCTCGTAGTGTCCAAAGGAGGTAAAGATATATCACTGGTGTTTCGGGGCTGAGCCCTTCCTCAAGGTATGGGAAGAAGGAAGTAGTGCCTGAATAAAATAAATAACAGTGGGAGTAGCACAGACCAATAGGCAAATGGTGATAATTGAATAGGGAAAAGAGCAATGAAAGGTGAGAATTGATTGGGGTGGGTGTGGGGGGGGGGTTGGTCTGTGAATGAGGAGCTGAGGTAAAGGAGAAAGAGGACAAAGAGGGGAGAGAGAGAGAGAGAGAGAAAGAGAGAGAGAGAGAGAGAGAGAGAGAAAGAGAGAGCTATGAGATGAGGGGGTAGGGGTTGGCTAATAGAAACAAGAAAATTTTAAGTTAATGCCATCCATTTGGAGGGTTCCCAGATGGAATGTGAGGTGTTGTTCCTCCAATTTGCAGGTGCTCTCAGTCTGGCAGTGCATGAGACCATAGACAGATATCATCTGCATCTAATGGTCCTATTATGGTCTCCTCTACATCAGAGTCAAGGCACAGACTGGGAGATTGTTTTGTTGAGCATCTCAGCTCTGTCCATCACAATAACGGGGAAGTTCCAGCGGCCAGTCATTTCAAGAATGGTTGATAGCTAGGGATTTTCCTCTTTAGATTAATGGAGGATGAGGGACAGCTTAACAGAGAAGGATAAGATTATGAGAAGCATAGACAGCCACACTTTTTTACCAGAATGCCAATGTTCAATAACAGAGGACATCCATTTAAGGCGAATGGATGAAAGTTTAAGGGAGTCGTCAGAGGTAAGTATTTTACACAGAGAGTGTAAGTATTTTACACAGGAGCCTGGAATGCATTGCCAGGGGTGGTGATGGAGGCTGTAAGAATAGGGACATTCAAAAGACTCTTAAATAGGTACATGGATGTAAGAAGTATAGGGTTATGGGTGTGAGGGAGGAAAGGGTTGATTCATGGAGGGTACAATATTATAGGCCAGAGGGTTGATAATGTTCTGTAATATTCTATGTTGGCAACAATTCATCTTCTAGCTGGGCAAGTTCTAACCTTCTGGACTTGATTAGGAATTCTTCAATGTTTGGTCATGGACCAGCATAGACAGACTGAACTGAAAAAAATGGTGCTGTGGTTAGTATGGAGTGAAGCTTACCAAATTTGGCAGAGAAAGCAGCTGGATGCGGCCAGCTTCAGCTCGGACAGCGGCCAAAGGCCTTTAGGCAGGCCTCAGTTGTCAACGGCTTCCAATGGCTTCAGGGATATCAGATCCAAGAACCGAGGAGGTGCGGTGGAGTGCAAGTACCTGAATATGGGAGGTCAAGCTTGTTGCCCAATCCACTGGACAATAGGCAGGGTCAACGGACAGGAACAACTCCAAAAAGAGCGGCGGAGGTAGTCACATTAGACGAGGCAGAGAGATCCTCAACCACTCACACTATCTAAAGGGACTCTTTGTTTTGTATTTCCTTCTTTCTCTTTGTAAAATTTCATTTCTTTATTTTTATTTCCTTTCTTTTATTATTTCCTTTCTTTATTTTGCAAAATGCCCTCAAAGCACAGCAACTCTGCTTGCCTTTGATGGCACAAGAAAGAAATCTTTTTCCTGTACACCAGTGAATAATTACAGAAATGATGTCATCCTAATGAGGATAGGCGCAAAACATTGTATGGGCAGAGTTCTACACTGAACGAGACCCACTATTTTTATGTTGTTTCGTCTACTATAATTTTCCAACATAACACCACCATTGGAAACCATGAGTCAGAAAGCAGGATGGAGATCAAGAATCTGGTTGTGTGGTGCCAGGACAACAGTCTTGCTTTCAACTTCAATAAGATTCCACCTGCATTGAATTTGCCCATCGTTATTGAATGAAGATCTACCGGGACCAATGCCTGAAGAGGGCGCACAAAATCAGTGAACCGGTGCGGACTCGAAAGGCCAACATGGCCTGTTTCCGCTCCGTAAATGGTTATATGGTTATATGGTTTCCGACTCCGTGATAACATAAGATTCTTGTTTGTCAGATTGTGCATGGTGTTCTATGTTTTCTGCAACCAATCTGTTTCCAAACTACTACTGTAATGAGCATAAGAAATAAGAGCAGTTATCGGCTATTGTGCCCATGGAGTCTGCTCTACCATTCAATAAGGTCATGGCCCATCTGGCCGTGGACCAAGCTCTTTTTGACATAACCCTTCATTCCCCTGCTTTGCAAAAAGCTTTCCATCTGTGTTTTAAATTTATTCATCTTCACTGTTTCCCTGGGCAGAGAATTCCACAGATTCACCAATCTCTGGAAAAAGCAGTTCTCAGCCCTGTCCCTTTGAGGCTATGTCCCCAATTTTTAATTTTGTTTTGCACTTTTGTTAGACATGCAGCAAATTAACAGGCCCTACCAACCCAAGAGCCCATGTCCGCCCCCACCAAATGCACCAATTAACCTACAAATCACTGAATGTTTTTGAAGGGTGGGAGGAAACTGGGGCACCTAGAGGAAGCCAGCATGGAGAACATGCAAACTCCTTACAGACAGCAGATTTGAACCTGGGTTGCTGGCACTGCAATAGCTTTGCGCTGACTGATACACACTCCATGTTTCCCGTATTAGCATTTGATAAAGAAAGGCGACATGATTTTTTTTTTTCCATTTCGTGCTGGGAGGAAAATATTGGCATGAATTCAAATGGATGAATTTTATTTCACACTGTTGGAAAGGAGAGTGAAATAACAAATAATTTTCTATCCATGTATCCGTGCATCACAAACTCTGTTCCATAATTGTTTCAAATAACCCATCAACCATGCACATGGTAAATATCCATCAGTATTCAGCTCACAAATATAGCATCTATCTTCAAATGTGTTAACACAGTCTGGAGAAAAAGGATCAGGTATAACACTAATATTGAAAAGATGAACTTTTTAGAAAAATCAGAGAAAAACATGCATCTGCAGCATTTTAAATAATGGATAAGCCAGTGACCTGGATGGTCCTGATGATAAATGATAATGTCCAAGGCAAAATTTTAATCATGGTCACATACAGATAAATGAGAACAGAGAGTGAGTCACATTTAATGAATCACCTTAGACTAGTCTGAAATCAGCTCCTTTGTGTTTACATTCACCTCTAATTACATTGAAATAAGGATCATTTTCTCATATTAGAATTAAATTGTCCAGTCGATGAAAGGGTGTTGCAGATCAGATCTTTTCAGATACAATTGCCTCCATGTGACAATGCTAATGGTCTTCCCAGCCGAGGAAGTCTTCTGAAAACAGCGCCAGATTTTCCATCTCCAGTGTTCTCGTCTTAATAATAATAATGATCTTTCTCCTTGCTCAAGGAAGGCTGATGTGGATATCAGAAATTGGTTTCCATGTGTAGGGTTCAGGGAGAGTCCCACAGCAGCTTGGTCAATGGAGGAGCAGCGATGCCCCATTGTTCATTCTGCATCTTCCCAAGCTTTCCTGCCATGGGGCACATCTTTCCCTGCCTATGAAGTGAAGACAGGCAGATTGTACCTTTGACACAAAGATTGGATTGGCAAACCTTCCAATTGCCTTTTGTAATACAGAATCCTCGGAGGCAGGCAACCGCTGAGCGTGGATTATTGTTTTAAAGTTCCAGCAGAGCATCACACTTGACCTGGGCACTGCTCAATGCAGGTCTTTGTTGGTGATTGTGGTCCCATTCTGGTGTGCAGCTAGCAGGTCATTCCATTTCTTGATACTCTGTTGACAGTTGATCTTATCTCTGGTCAGATTGGGAGAAAAGAGAGGGAAACAGAGCTTGAAACTTGGCTTTTGCAGATTATTTCCACATAACCCTTCATTTCTTATAAGGTTCTTTATAACTAGTTATTTTACCTCAACTAAATAATAGCCCACGTTTATGAGCCTGCTTTTGTGATTAGGGGAAAAGTTTAGTGGCTTCAAGAAGTAACAATTCCTGGGAACAGTTCATTAACAAATAGTGGTCTTTATTTACACACTCTAGCTTTCCATCTTGGTCAAGGGCCTTCTTCTGCTTGTACCTCCTAATGCACAGGTTCCACCACAGAGGGACAAGACCAGCAAACAAATGGAATCAACCATTCACCACCTGACGCCTCTGTCAGCATTTAGTGTCAGAGTTAAGTCTAGGTTCTGGAGCTCCTAACCAAATATTTGAATTGATCAATGGGCTAAAGACCCCACATGGAATTTCATATTCATTTCTGGTCACCTCATTACAGAAAAAATGTGGAAGCTATAGAGAGGCTGCCTGGATTGGAGAGTCATGCCTTATGAGGATAGGTTGAGTGATCTCAGTCTTTTCTCCTCGGAGTGACAGAGACACTTCATTCTGAATGGCAGCACCCGTATCGGCCGAGTGTGACTCATGGTTTCAGACAGCAGGAAGACCAGCTCTGCCTCTGTGGTCTGTGTGCCCCTTCAGGAATTTTTACATGAGGTGAATAGAACATGGTGAGCCCATTGGTTCCATTCTGCATTCTGATAGAGGTGTATAAGATGCTGAGAGGCATTGGTTTTGTGGATGGCTATACACTTTTTTTCCCAGGGCTGAAATGGCTAACATGAGGGCCAGAGTTTTAAGGTGCTGGGGAGTAGGAAGAAGGGGGATATAAGAGGTAATTTTTTCACAGAGTAGAGGGTGTATCGAATGCACTTTTGGCAACAGTTGTGGAAGCAGGTACAATAAAAGAAACTATTAGGCAGGTATATGAAACTGAAAAAAATGGAGGGAAATTTTAGCCCATTGTTAGAGTAGGTTATTAGATTGTCACAATACTGTGGGCCAAAGGGTCTGTACTGGGCTGTAAATTTCTATGTAAAGCATTGAGTTCACAACTATTTTGGCAAAGCCAGCCTAGAATGGGCAATGTGCTGGTCTTGATCATAAATCATAAAAGAATATCAATAGCAATGTTCAGAAAGCAATGTTTTCATTTCTTTGTTTATTGGTATATTGGAAGGAAGATGGATTATGTCCTGTTGGTACATGGGAACATCAGAAATGTGAGCAAAGGTAGGCCATTTGAACCTTGTACCTCTTCCAAATTTCAGTAAGATCTTCAATTTCAGTTGCATTATCCTTCACTTTCTAATTTCTAAAAATCCATTTGTCTTGTCTTGGACCTGCTGAGCAAACACCTCCTCGAAGGAAGAGGATTCTGAATTCTCTTCCTCCTCTGAGTGAAGAAATTTCTTCCCAACTTCATTCTGAATGACAGCACCTATATCGGCCAAGTATGACTCAAGGTTCCAGACAGCAGGAAGACCCGCTCTGCCTCTGTGGTCTGTGATGCCCCTTCAGGAATTTTTACATGAGGTGAATAGAACACGGTGAGCCCATTGGTTCCATTCTGCACTGACCTGCACAGTTCTCTCATGGATCTCATCTCCGAGAAGATCCAACAAAGGGTATCGAGGAGGCTTGAAAAGCACAAACCTTCAGATTCGAAACACTGGGCAACAATTTTTCTCAAAAGGTTCACTTCCTGAAAAAAATGGGGATTATGATCATCAAGCTGAACACAAAGATAATTTCAGATTTGCTGTATCATGTAGGAAGTCCGAGGAACATTGATTTTCATTCAATTTAGTATGTTTAATGGTGACACATTGTCTTAGCTCAACTGACCTAAATATGTTTTGCTTCTGATTTTCTTTAATACTCAGTATCTGATGCCTCTCGTGTCAGTGTCCAACAATAGTTGGCCAGCATTGATGGATTCCAGTTGCACTGATACCTCTTTTCCATGGTCACAATGTCCTGGTGAAACTTTTCACCATGCTCATTACTGACTGCTCCAAGATCATCAGGGAAGAAGTCCAAGTATGAATGAAATGAATTGTCAATGACATGTTGCACATCATGGTTTTGTATAATTGCAGCATGAGCTTCCATGTCAATGCAATCACAAAGAAGGCTCGCCAGTGGCTATACTTAGTGAGGTATATGAGGAGATTCGGTATGTCACCGAAGACCCTCATTATCTTCTACAGACGTACTGTGGCGAGCATTCTGGCTGATTCCATCACAGCCTGGTATGGAGGCACCAACTCTCAGGACAAGAATAAACTCCAGAGAGTTGCTAACTCGGCCTAAAACATAACATGCACCAGACTTCACTCCATCAAGGATATCTACATGAGGCGGTGTCACAAAAAAAAAGCAGCCTCTGTATTTAAAGACGCCCCACCACCACCCAGGCCATACCCTTTACTCTGCTACCATCAAGAAAAAGGTACAGGAGCACTCAGTGGCACAAGGACAGCTCTTCCCCGCTGCCTGAAAAATCAATGAACCTAAGACACTGCCTTACTTTTTGTGCAGTATTATTTTTATTTTTTTTTATATAGTAATGTTACAAGATGGTTATAATATGAATGTTTTCACTATGATGTTGCATCAAAACATGAATTTCATGACTTGTTCATGACAATAAATTCTGATTCTGAAATATGGCAGGAAATCACAAAAATAGGTTATATCTAAAAAGCGGTATGTGATAGGAAAATTTTAAGGTTATTTTCATGATCAGTAGCCCCAAATCCATAAAATGCAAAGTCTTCATTGTCCAGTGATAACAGCTCATTTCCTGCTGTTATCAGACTCCTAAATGGGCCCCTTATTGGTAAAAGATGATGTCCCTGCACTGTTTTAACTCTTCTTCTTTCTTTGGCTTGGCTTCGCGGACAAAGATTTATGGAGGGGGTAAAAAGTTCACGTCAGCTGCAGGCTCGTTTGTGGCTGACAAGTCCGATGCGGGACAGGCAGACACGATTGCAGCGGTTGCAAGGGAAAATTGGTTGGTTGGGGTTGGGTGTTGGGTTTTTCCTCCTTTGCCTTTTGTCAGTGAGGTGGGCTCTGCAGTCTTCTTCAAAGGAGGTTGCTGCCCGCCAAACTGTGAGGCGCCAAGATGCACGGTTTGAGGCGTTATCAGCCCACTGGCGGTGGTCAATGCGGCAGGCACCAAGAGATTTCTTTAGGCAGTCCTTGTACCTTTTCTTTGGTGCACCTCTGTCACGGTGGCCAGTGGAGAGCTCGCCATATAACACGATCTTGGGAAGGCGATGGTCCTCCATTCTGGAGACGTGACCCATCCAGCGCAGCTGGATCTTCAGTAGCGTGGACTCGATGCTGTCGACCTCTGCCATCTCTACTTTGCAGTAAAGTCTGCACTTTTTTTTGAGCTTTAGATTCTGCCTTCTTGATATTGTAAAATTGCATGCTGAACATTCGTTTTATTATAGCCCTACCTGCAGCACTTAAGTATGGGTTGAATTTCTTGATTAAAATCCAAAACAAAGCTTTTCATTGTACTTCAGTAGATGTGGCAATAAGCAGTTCAATTCACTTCCCAAGAGACTGTAGATGCTAAAATGTAGAGCAAAAAAATACAAACTGTTGGAGGAACTCAGCAGGACAGACAGCATCTATGGAGGGAGATGGACAGTCAACATTTCGGGTTGTAACCCTGCTTCAGGAATGAGGGTATCGGACCTTCTCAGAATGTCCAGGTATCAACTAGGGAGAGTCCAATTTACAAATTCGCTACAGAGTTGAAACATAATGATGGATTGAACTATTGATATACATGGGAGATCATCACAGGGAAACAACATTAGCCTGTGTGTGTGCGTTTTATCCTAGACATAAGACTGTATTCTCCAAGGAACGATCCCTGCTCAGTGACAATGTTCTGCCTGATCTATTAGATGCGGGATGCTGCTCAACTTCAAAAGAAGAAATCAAACTACTCTAGTTAATTTTTCCTCACAATTTCAATTTGTTTTTAGATGTACCTTCTGGCCCACAAATTTATGCTGCCCAATTGATCAACAACTCGCAGTATGTCTTGAGCAGTGAGAGAAAACCTGAGCACACAGAGGAAACCACGCAGACACAGGGAGAATGGTGAAACTCACTACATATACCTGGGATTTGAACCCTAGTCCGGATCACTGGTGCTGTGTGGCACTAACCATGCCACCCCAATTAATATTGGGAAAGATAATACTTCAGGTTGTAAAGCATAATGATTGTTAGTGAACTAGAACCTAAAGGTCTGGACCATTGATCAGGAAATGTACATTCAAATCCCACCATGGCACTTAAAGAATTCAAACTCTTCTTATTAAATATAGATGAAATTTAGAATTGATACCAATGGTGGCAACCAAGATGCAATTTATCACTTGGTACATTCAGGGCAGGAAAGCCAAGCCTCCATCATGCCTTCATGTAATATTGGACCCACCATTCCTGTTGGTCCTGAACTCCCTCATCTGTTCACCACCAAGTGGGCCAGGCAATAAATGGTGTCAGTGGCAGTAGCATGCCAAAGAGAATAATCAACATCAAAGCTACAATGGTCAAGAAAGCTCCAACACCTCTACTTTCTTGGAAGACGAAGGAAGTTCAGCATGTCGCCCTTATTCCTCAGTCATGTTTAAAGAGGCAGCACTGAAAGCATACAACATGCTCTGGATCCTGTTCTGCTCAAGATCAAAAGGAAGTGAATGCAGTTCAGAAGATAACATAAACTTCCCTCTGCTCCATGGACTGTGTCTACATCTCCCGACTGCCTGGGAAAGGCAGCCAACATATCGAGGGGGCCAACCACACCCCCAGACTCACTTCCTTCTCCCTCCTCTCATCTCAGAGAAGGCCAGAGTCCCTACCTGCAGGTACAGTGGTTTCTTCCTTGAAGCTCCTGAATGAACCCAATAGCCCTTGTTTGGTGCTAATTGATTATCATTGCACTCCCACATTCTGCAAATTGTGCTCTGTACGCAGCCGTACATAGGTTAGAGATAACTTTCTGAACTGTTCACAGAAGATCCATTTTCTCTGTTCTAAGTATTTTGTGGCATATAAGCTTAAGCAAAAGATCAATGACAATAATTTGAAAATTTGATTGAAAATGTTAGTTCTGTTCCTCAGGCCCCCGTTGCTGCCAGATATGCTCCCAGTATTTTTTTTTTGTTTAGATTTTAAGCATCCTCCTCACCTTGCAGTTGGCAAAATAGAATTTTCAGTTCACTTTTAAATAAGTTGTTGCATTAGGGGTTACATGGCAGATGCATAAAGGCACTCATTTCCATTTTAATAAACCATCCAACTGCACTCTCCAATCATTTGGTAAATCAAAGAAGACATTTGCTTTTAATTGCATGTTACAATTGATTCCAGGTGTTTGATCTGGACTGGCAGGATATATCACTTTCCTTATGCATTATCTTGTCTTTTCCCTTTTAACGCACCCTGGCAAATTCTCCATGCCTTCACTTCTCTCCTATGCAGTCATTTTGATCATTTATTTAGCATACAGCGAAATGAGAAGCTCAAAAACCAGTGACATCCTCAAGTTTATAACTATGTAATCCCTTTAACATGTAAATTTGCCTCCATGCATTTCACGGGAGCTTTATGGCATCAAAGTCTCGATCCCCCAAAAGAAGGGGCTTGTACAAGAAACACCCCTGGAAATGAAGTTTCATTACTAGTGACATCCAGACAAGAGGATGAATTCTACTTCTCTCTCTCTCTCTCTCTCTCTCTCTCTTCTCTCTCTTCCTCTCCCTCCTGCTCTCTCTCTCTCTCTTCTCTCTCTTCCTCTCCCTCCTGCTCTCTCTCTCTCTCTCTCTCTCTCTCACACTCCCTCTTGGCCCATTTTCATCTCCCTTTCTCCCTCCTGATGCACCATCAATCAGGAGACTATTGTGGAGAAACCAACAGGGTTTAATTCACTTGAGAACATAGCATATCCTTCAGTTGTCCTGCACTGAGTTGCAGTGGGCTGTGGAAAGCAGTCTCCTTAAACAGGAGCCTGTGGTTTACAGTGGTTTACCACACCTCCCTCTCTCTCCCTTCCTTTCTCTTTCTCTTCCTTTCTCCCTCTCTCTTTCCCCCTCTCTCTCTCTCCCCCTCTCTCTCTCACTTTCTCTCCCTCTCTTCCTCTCTCCCCCCCTCTCCTTTCCTTTCTCTCTCTCAGTTTCCCCCCCCCCCTCCCTTTGTGATGCGCTGCGGTGAAGCAAACAAACACAAAACTCGAGAAGACTGTACTACAGGCTTTAATCAGCTTAAAGTTGAACACCAGGTTTCTGTAGCCTCTGCTTCCACGTGCCCAACTGATTTAGAAAGGGGCCGGCTCAAGTCTTGATATGGACCAATGATTGACAGCCAGTATGGTGGGGCCAGCCTCCCAGGTTGCCAACCTGCAGGTAGAGTGGTTGCCCCCTGCAGTAGGTTGGTAGGAGTGCAGCTATAGGAGTGGTTGTATCACCACGCCCTTTCTCTCTCTCTTCCCTTCTCTCTTACTCTATGTCTCCTGAACCTTTCTCATCTCACTCTTTCCCCTCTCCCTCTCTCTCTCTCTCTTTCATTCCCTTCTCTCTCCTCTCTCTCTTTTTCTCCCTCTTAGACTCTCTCTCTCTGTCTCCTGACCCTTTCTCATCTCTCTCTTCTCTCCCTCTATCTCTCTTCTCTCCCCCCTCTCTCTTTTCCTCTGTCTCTTTCTCCCTCTCCCTCTCTGGCTCCTGAACCTCTCTCTCTCTCTCTCTCTCTCTCTCTCTTTCTCTCTCTCTATACCCCCTCCCTCTCTCTCTCTCTCTCTCTTCTCCCCCTTACTCTCTATATTCCAATCTCACACTCTCTTTCTCTGTCTCTCTCTCCCTTACTCTCTCTGCCCCAATCTCACTCTCTCTCTCGCTCTCACTGTCTCACACTAACAGCACTTAAATGTGTTCAAACCTCTGCACAAGTGAAAAAAGTTTGATTCGTTCATTAAAAGTGAATTGCATGCAGAATAAACAGGCCATTGCTATACCCTCTAGAGTTTGAATAATCATTGATTATATGCAAACGTCGGAATTTTGGACATCAGATTTTAGACAGACATTGTGGGCCGAAGGGCCTTTGCTGTACTGTTCTATGCTCTGTGTTCCATGACCTGTATCAGTGAAACATGCAAAATTCATGTGAAGAAAATCTGTAGACACCGTGGTTGAAATAAAAACATAAAATGCTGGAGAAGGTCAGCTGGTCAAACAGTGTCCTTTATGTAGCAAAGGTAAAGATACAGAACCGACGCTTTGGCAAGCAAGTTTAGCAGAAAGCAGAAAAGTCAATGTTAAAGCCATCTGGCTGGAGAGTGCCCAGACAGAAAATAAGGTGCTGTTCCTCCAATCTGCGGGCAGTCAGGGTGGAATTGTACATAAGGGCATGGACAGACATGAGCTTGGAAGTGTGACTCAGAATTGAAATGGTTGGCTACTGGGAGGCCGCTGTTGTTGCGAACGGAAAGGAGGTGCTGAGCGAAGCGATCTCCCTATTTGCGACCAGTCTCTCCGATGCAGAGAGGCCACAAAGGGAGCATATGAAGCTCCTATTCGTGTGAAGCTTGGCAGGGAAAAGGCAGGAAGAATGTACTCCCTGGCTTGAGGATCATAAGGCAAGGGATAAGAGATAATGATAACATGTTTATTGTCATACCCATTGCACAATCCACACATATACCAAAAGACTTGCTGCAGCTGAACAGGTAGTTCAAAAATAACTACATAATATGAATTGAAAAGAGACAGTAAATACAAAAGATAAATATTCACAGTTCTCCTCATGCAAACAAAGAGGTCAGGATTGAGTTGAGGTCATTTCATCACCTGAAGGGTTCTGAATTATTGAGAACGTCGAATGAACCAAAGACTTGTTAGCTCAAACCAAGGCTTTTATCAACAAAAGACTGGAGCGTATTACACCACGGTTGACCAGTCCAGACTGACCTGGGCCTGGTTAGGAGCATCCCTTCATGACCTGCCAGTAGACGTGGCTACGACTTTCAGTCAATCACAACAGCTGTAAGCAAATATATACAAATATACATTGGTGATAGTATCCTGTACTGATGTGTACTAATTGGCTGATGTGAAGGTCAATAAGGGCCTCATCCTGTTTCTTTCACTTGTTAAACCAAGACAAGGTGGCTCAAGCAGCAGGTGAGACACAAAGCTGCTTGGCACAGTGTTCTGATGGAAGGAGGGATCCTAGCTCCTCATAAAAGAATGCAATTGTATCATTCTTTTTTTTTAATACTGACCTGAAGTGAACAGATTCAGCTTTTAGTGTCATGACCCATCTGAATGGCAGAACCTTTGATTTGAACTGAATTGGCTGAATGACTGAGCGCTCAGGTCTTGGGAGGTGGGCTGGAAACATTCACATCTGCTCGGACCTAATGCCTCCAATGTGACTGATCTGAAGGATCACTCAGGCTGTGAGTGACAGGTGGAGTTAGTAACGCTGCCCCCGAACCTACCCAGTGACTGCAGGTAATTGAAACTACCAGCATGGTTCAATGTTGATCATTTTGTTTTTAATTGGGCCTTGCTTAGACCCATAAATCATAGTGATGGCTTTGACAAATGGTGCAAGAGAGTGAAAGCTGTCGGATGATAGATCAATTGCAATTGGTACAATAAATTTGGAAATGGATTTAACACAATAAGCTTCCCTCTGCAAGATTAAACCTGTGTTCAGTAACTACCTTCAACTCCTTCCTTCTCCCTCTTGCTTTAATTTCCACCAGGGTCTCCAGTTCCACAGCTCCAGGTTCCTTGTCAATACAATAACTAGTGTCGGCTGTGTATTGGTGGATAGCATTTATGTTGCTCAAGTTCAAACTCTAAAGTTCAGATTTATTGTCAGAGTACATACATTCATGATTCAAGATTCCTTTATTGACTTTTACAGTTCAGAACATGTAATATTACACAAATTGCCTTCTGCTTGCCATAAGGCAAACAAAGAGTTGCTATTAATGTCACCGCTTGCAGTAAGAGAGAAAGAGAAGCAAAAGGGAGTCCCTTCAGGGTCACTGAGTGTCTATAGATTTGCCTCCAGCGCTTCCACAGTCTCTGGAATCATACAGACCCCCCTCTTCTAACCATTGGCAAACAGACCTGCAGATCCAAACCTCCAGCACCATATGGAACCCTTCAGCACCAGAGCCTTTCTTGCCCTCACCACCCTCTCCAATCCTGCCTCTGATACTTGGATCCCATGAACCAGTCTCCAGCATGACATCACATACAACCCTGAGATCCCTTTTCCTGTGGGCCAGGCAGCATTTCTACTTATTGGTAACTACACAGTTCTCAAGGAAAAGTCATGTATACAAAAGAGAGAAATGTAAATAAAGAAAGAAATGTAAAGAAACTGTGCAATATGGAAAAGAAAGTAAATATTCAGTAATAAATAATCTCGTCAGGTTCATACCAAGCATTGCATGGTAAAGATGAGATAGTGTTTCTCCAGGACCATGGAGAATATTTACATAAATTGAAGACATAGACAGTAAAAGTCCACGGTACACTATCCACCTGTTCTGGGAATTTCCACTACACATCTGTAGAAGTTTGTCAATGCTTCCAATGTCATAACGATACAATGATGTCCGCAAATTCCTCAGGAAGTTGAGGAGCTAATGTGCTTTCTTCACAATGACATGAGTCTGTTGCATTCAGGAAAGGTCCTGAGATAGTGACTCCCAGGAATTTAAATTTGTTCCACCTCTGATCTCCTGATGATCACTGGATCAAACACTTCTAGTATTCCCTTCATAAAGTCCACAATCAGCTCATTGGTTTCAATGACATTGAGTTTCAGGTTGTTGTTGGTGCTCCATGCAGTCAAGTTTTCAGTCTCTCTCCTGTATTCTCACACATTCCCACTTTTTATTCAGCCCACTACTATGGCGTCATCAGCAAATCTGTAGATGATGTTGTCATACTGAGTCACACAGTCGTAGGTGTATAGGGAGTAGAGCAGGGGGCTAAGAACACAGCCCTATGATGCTCCAGTACTGATGGAGATCGTGGAGGAGATGTTCTTACCAGTCCTCACTGATTAGGGCCTGGAGGCGAGGAAATCCAAGATCCAATTACACAGTGGGGTGCTGATGCCCTCACCTGAAGCTTGCTGATCAGATTTGAGGGGATGATGGTGTTGAATGGCAAACTGCATTCAACAAAGACAATAAAGGGCATGTGTCCAGGGCTTTGTGTAAATCCAGTGAAATAGCATCTATCATAGACTGTGTATTGGGAAGGGTTGTGGCTGTCATGTGACTGCACTGTCCCCTCCCTAGCTGGAGGACACACCAGCTGCCAATCAAGGTTTGGTTCTACCCCACCCATTAGTGCACATTTTGCTGTTGGGTCCATGTAAATTACCTGGTCTACACTCACCAGCCTGCCTGTTCTTGGCCTTGGGCCATTGGCAATTTTAATTAGATTAACCCTCCTGCCTCCAGTAACTGATGTGGGCTTGTCCCTCCAGCACTCTAAAGGTGCCACGTGCTCTTTGTTCCTCTCTTTGCCAGCTTGGGACCACCCTGCTTCACTCCCGGCCTAGAAATGCGGAAGGGTGCTGGAGAAACTGTTGGAAAGATGTACACTGTTAAAAGGGTTGGGACCGTTTCATTAATGTCCCATGTCGCATAGAGCCATGCCTGCACTGTGTGTGCGTGCGCACACGCGATCTGCATCAGTTACCATTTTCCCAAACTTGCCTTCTGTAAATAAAATCCTTCCCTATATCAAAACTGTGTTCAGAGGCCTTGCCTTTGAGACCCGACCAAACTGGTTTCGGCCACTCACAACACACCTGTTGCTGCAGAAAGTGAATTAGAACGGGTCCATGTCACCGCTCAGACAGGAGCTGATATGATTCAACACCAACCTCTCGAAACACTTCATCACTGTGGCATCAAAGTGCCAATGGTCAGTTATCGTTCAAGCTGGTTACCAAAGTCTTCTTGGGCACTGGTATGATTCTTCTTCTATTCAATCTTTTTTATTAATCATATTATAGGTGAATAATATACAAGGTGAATTGGAAGACATAACCAAAAAAAAGGAAAAATATCACTATATAACATATTGCACTACACCACAATTAATGAATGTGTTCTCATCTCCTCAAACTGAAATCTTCAAAAAAAATTTTAATTATATAAAACCCGCCTAATCTTTAAAAAATCGAAAAAGACTGGGCAGCCTATCCTGAGAATTTATTAATAAAATTTAATCCTCTGGTCTTCACCAACAAAGAGAAAAGAAATGAAATATAGTCCGGAAGGGAAAATAGTTATACTCACTAAGTCATGCGGGAATAATTTATAAAAGGTCACCGAGTCTCTTCCAATTTAACAGGAGTATCAAATATACGACTCCGAACTTTCTCTACACTTAAACATGACATAACTTGAGAGAGCCACTGAGTCAAGGTAGGTGGATTGGAATCTTTCCATTTCAAAAAAATGCTCTTCTAGTCAGTGATGTGGCAAAGGCTACAACCCGATATGTGAAAGCAGGAACTCGTCTCACTTCAGGAAGTATAATTCCAAAAAGAGCAGTAAATGGGTTAGGTTGCAAACTGATATCCAGAATAGCTGGTAAAGTCGTAAAAAATATCCATCCAATACCTCGCCAACATAGGGCACGACCAAAACATGCGAGTGAGAGAAGCCTCTTCTGATTTACTCAGAGAGTGGTAGACGTGTGGAATGAGCTTCCAGGAGAAATAGTGGCGGCGGAGTCAATTGTATTATTTAAGAAAAGGTTGGACAGGTATATGGATGAGAAGAAGATGGAGGGTTATGGGCATTGTGCAGGGAGGTGGGACTAGAGAGGGGTGTTTGGTTCGGTGCGGACTAGAAGGGCTTAATGGCCTGTTTCTGTGCTGTAAATTATGTTATGTTATGTTATGTTACATCTATCATCACTAGGACTAACGTTAGAAAAAATACGGGCCAATTTGTCTTTCGATACGAGCCTAATGAACCACTTTGAACTGAATCAAAGAATGGCGAGTGCATATTGAAGAGGTAATAACCAATCCAAAGATCTTCTCCCATAATTCCTTTGGAAGATGCAACTGAAGTTCCTCTTCCCAGGTCCTTTTGATTTTATTATTAGAATTTGATGGTAATTTTAAAAACTTATTAAAAATTTTGCCTACAAACCCCTTATGAGAAGTTGGAAATGAAGGCAGTAAAGAAGGCGATGGTAAGATTGAGGCCTGCTTGAAACATTATTTTAAGTTCAAGCCTCACTCCAGAAATCTGTGCAGCAAATCTTTGCAAGTCCAGAAGGATAGGGCAAATGTGGCCAAAGCAAAGCTTCACAGAGATTGAACATGAATATGCAACTTCAACTCACTGCCCCAACTAATGTAGCCAAGAATATTGCACACCATCCTATCTACTCCTATTGCCACTTTCAGGGAGCTATGTGCACCCTAAGATCTCTCGAGAGTATCAATGCTCCTCAGGCTCCTGCCATTTACTCTGTACTTTCCCTTTATATTTGACCTCCCAAAATGCTACACCTCACACTTATCCAGATTAAATTCCATCTGCCATTTCCCTGCTCTTATTTCCAATTGATCTACATCCTGCTTATCCCTTGACAACACGCACAGCTCTGCCAATTTTTATGTCATCTGCAAGCTTACTAACCATCTCCATCTTTTTGGCCTTCTTGAAAATATCTGCATACCTTTCTCTGATCTCACTGACCTCCATGTCCTTCACCTTGGTGAAAACTAATTTAGTATCTCACCGCACTTTTTCTTTTAGACATTCAGATCAGTAACAAGCCCTTCTGACCCACAAGTCTGTGCCATCCAAATACCCCAATTAACTTACAACCCCCATACCTTGTTTGAAAGATAGTAGGAAACTGGAGCACCCGGAAGAAACCCACACCAGCATGGGGAGAATGTACCAACTCCTTAGAGCAGTGTCGGTTCCTTGGCGCTGTAGTCTTCTTTGGCTTGGCTTCGCGGACGAAGATTTATGGAGGGGGTAAATGTCCACGTCAGCTGCAGGCTCGTTTGTGGCTGACAAGTCCGATGCGGAACAGGCAGACACGCTGTAGTAGTGTTGCGCTAACCAATACCCTAACTGCTTTGCTAAGACGTTTTTTTTTCTTACTTCTCTCCTAACAACTACATAAATAAAACATAAACAAAAACAAAATTCATCCTCCATGAGGTGAAAAGAAAACAAGGCTTTTACTTAAATGTGCTGTGGCCCTATGCTCTCCCCCCCCCCCAACCCCCATTGAGAACGGCTGTATTTGAGGATATGCATTTAAGATGGGGGGCAAGTTTTATTACACAGAGAGCAGGGAGTGCCTGGAATGGACAGTTAGGGCTAGTACTGGAAGCAAATTTAATAGTAGTGTTCTAGAGCTTTCTGGAAAGACACATGAACATGGTGAGATACGTATGATGCATAAGCAGCAGAATTTTCATTCAATTTGATCATCATATTTGATGCAGACGTTGTGATTTGATGCAGACGTTGCTCCTGTACTGTTCTATGTTCCATGATCCCTCCTTCCTTTGTACACTCATGGAGTATCTAAATACCTCTTAAATTATACTGTAATAGCTTCTTCCACCTTGACCCCTGGCAAACTTTTCCAGGCACCCACCACTCCCTGTGTTAAAAAAAACCCTTGCCCCACTCTTTTCCGTTCAAAAGAAGGAGAAAGAGCAAATGAGGAATGTCAGATCGGTCTCGATCCTATAGAGTGGTGGTACTGACTCATGGGGGTGAATGGCCTACTCCTTTTCCCAGTGCCTGTCATCATACGAGCAGTCAAATAGTCAAATTGTTTATTGCCATGTGTCCTGAGATGCAGTGAAAAACTTTGTTTTGCATGCTATCCAGGTGAGTCAACCCATACTTAGTTACGGCAGACAGTGAGCATTTAAACAAACTGGCAGAGTGTGGTGTCACACAGATATAGTTCAGTTAAAACAGTGCAAGTGAAACACTATTTAATTAATGCGAGATCCATTCCATAGTCTGATAACAGCAAGGAAGAAACTGCCATTGAATCTGCTGGTGTATGGTTTTTAAATCATGTACCTTTTGCCCAAGAGGGAGCCAGGGAGAAGAGAATGTGACTAGGGCAGGATGGGACTTTTGACATGCTCATGTGACCAGTGGAGGCAACCTCAATAAACATAATGAAGACAGGAGTAGTTAGATGTTTACATAAAATAGTAGGGGAATTAAGGGATATGGGGAAAAGGCAGGTTGGTGAAGACGAGCCTATTATCAGATCAGCCATGATCTCATTGAATGGCGGAGCAGGCTCGACTGACCAAATGACCAACTCCTGCTCCTATTTCTTATGTTTTCCCAAGACAGGGGGGGAATGGAGGAGTCAGAGGAAGGGAGGTTGGTTTGTGTAATGGTGTGAGGGAAGGGGGAGGTGATTAGAGGAAGATGATGGGTCAGGAAAGGACATTAACAGTGGATAAATGAAACACACTGGGGATTCTAGGCCCACTGATTGTGAAAAAGCAATGCTGCTGCTTTTCTTTAATTATTTTACCTGAGGCCAGTGTTTGTAATTATTTCAAGTCCGTTTCATTCAATTTTAAAATGCTTAATATTTGTACTTACTTCAATTCTATTTAACATCTACAACAGGAGATGTCCTCTACCCTCAAGGATCCTCGCCATCAGACCAGGCCCTCTTCTCACTGCTACCATCAGGAAGGAGATACAGGAGCCTGAAGACGAATACCTCCGCCAAAAGACATCTGAGCAGACAATGAACCTCAGACACGGCCTCACTTTCCCTTCTTCTTGCCCTAATATATTTCTTTTTAAATGTAATTCTTAGCAATACAGAAAAAAGTCCAAAAATACAGACGCTATAAATCCAGACTGCCTAAGAATCCATAAACTCTCAGCTGAAATCAGGACGACCCAAGAATCTGGACTTCTTGAAAAGTCACGGATTTTGTGCGTGTGTGTACGCTGACCACTACAGAGACACAGCAACAAGAAGTAACAATTGCAGAAATGTAAGAAAAATATACATTCATTTTTTATACTTGGTATTTTTTTATGAAAAAATGTTTCATTAATAAACTATCAAAATTTATGTTTATTTTCCTTAAATTTGAATTTTAAAAGTACTCCCCGAGAATCTGTAAAATCTAAAAATCCGGAATGACCCAACCCCTGAGCAGTCCAGATTTTTAGGTCTTCTACTTCTGTAAAGCTGCTACAAATTTTGTCACGTGTCATGAGAACTGATTCTGATTCCAAAATGTCAAAGTCGAGTTGCTCTGGGAATGCATGGCTCTCCCAGCCTGTGGGAGATCATCTTTGTCTATCCTAATCAGGTGAGACAGCATGCAGTCTAGGAAGCAGTTCACGCCTCGATTAAACGATAGGTGGTCACCCTGAAGACAACACTGCAGAAAAGCAATGTGGCATTTTGATCGTGCAAAATCAAGATGGTGGCCATGGTTCCCAGGTAACAGAGACTATCTAGCTAATTAAAGCTTGTTGTTGTGGAGGAATGTAAATGGTGGCATAATGAATCGGGCAGATAGAGGGGAAAGAGTTATCGCATTGGGTCTGTGAGATGCAATTGCTGGAAAATAAATATATTACATTTAGCCCTTTCTGCCCACGAGCCTGTGCCACCCAATTACACCAAATTAACCTACAACTCCCGGTATGTTTTGAAGGGTGGGAGGAAACCAGAGCACCCAGTGGAAACCCACACACATGGAGAAAATGTCCAAACTCCTTACAGACAACATTGGATTCGCAGCCTGGTCGCTGGCTCTGTAAAAGCATTGCGCCAACTGCTACCCCAACCTTGCTGCCAAAGAACAAGCATAAAAAGAAATGTGAAGGGATGTGCTACATTTCCTGTCCTCAGCTTTCCTGTTAGTCCCTCCTTGAATTTTGATCCGAGTTCTTGTGGATCATTTTCAGTCCCTGACCTTCACTATTGCAGAATATTCTCTTTATTCCTCCACTGGTGCTGCACCTTTGGAAGCCTCATCAGTTTAACTGTGCAAAGCCCTCGATACAGGGATTTAGGACAAAGGGGCTTCAGCACACCCCATGGCAATGCAAAGTGGATATCAGAGGTTGGAGGCAATATTAACTGAGGCTCCATCTGCCAAACAGTTGGAGATAAGAAGGGTGTTAAAGCTTTGGAGAGGGTGCAGAGGAGATTGACCAGAATAGACTTATGACCAAGCTCAGACTTTTCTCTTTGGATCATCAATCGATGAGATTTAATGGAAGTGTTTAAGATTAGGAGTGACATAGATAGGGTAGACAGCCAACACCTTTTTCCCAGGGTAACAATAACAGGTCCCAGAGGACTTCTGTTTAAGTAGAGTGGAGGAGAGATAAGACAAGAAGACCAGGAGCAGAAATAGGCTATTCAGCCTATCGACTCTGCCCCACCATTTAATCATGAGCTGATCCATTTTCCCACTCAGCCCCACTCCCCTGTATTCTTATCATATCCAATCAACACCTATTGTCTATTGGCCTGTACCCCTCCCCCTCTCACTCTTCACTTTTCATCAGCTTTTTAATATAAGCCTCATGCCTGCATCTTGAGGAAGGGCTTGGGCCTGAAACGTCAGTTACATACCTTTACCTTCTATGGGTGCTGTGAGACCTGCTGAGGTCCCCCTGCATTTCTGTGCTTTTTCCACAATCACAGCATCTGCAGACGTTCGTGTCTTAAGCCCTGAGGATTGATCATTTAGTGTGCGCTTGGTCTCATAAGACGGAGAGACAGTCATCTCGGAGGCAGTGAATGGAGTGGAGGAGTTGGACGTGGATCTTTGCCTCACCTGGCAGGGCTGATTAGGTCCCTGGGATGGTGGTGAGGAAGGAGTTGGAGGGACAGGTGTTGCACCTCCTGTAGTTGCGAGGGATCACGGAGATGTGGGTGGGGAGGGATGAGTGGACCAGGCAGTCACAGAAAGAGTGATCCCCACAGGAGGAAGGGAAGAGTGAAGAATCACCGGTCCATCATCCTTCACCCCTCCTCCATCCACCTATCCCCTGCCGACTCCCGTCTCAGCCCTCCCCCTCGCCTCTGTGCTCACTACCACTCTTAGTCCTGATGCAGGGCCCCTACGTTGCCAACACTTTTTTGTTCTGCAAAGCAATATTTTAGCGAACAATAGTTGACCGATACACGGGAGAGGCAAGAAGTCTCCTGAAATGCTACAAGATTGTAAATCTCCACAAACAAGCTGACAACCACCAGACTTTGTTTCTCAGCAGAGTGCCGCTGTTCGGTGTCGATGCTTGGAAATAAATCAATGCAGAACCCACACCCTATAAAACTGTGACACCTCTGGGCTTCAAGGATGCATTTTGTAACTCAGAATGGCATTGATTCAAATGGTTACAAGCCCATTTCTTTATTCGATCTGTCAGGAAGATTTCACTGCATCTTTATTAGAAATGCTACAACTGCAAGGGCAGACTTACCAACACAAGTGCAGGCCACAAGGCTGTACCATCTGGAGATCTGCGTGTCTGTCTCTAATAGGTTAAACACTAATTACTTTCTTGAGATGATTGATGAAGGAAAAGTGTGGAAAAGGATGACTGAATCCCTGCTGGCAGTAGCTCAGTGTTTACCCCAGCCTTTAGAAGGCTGTGTATTTTCTTGCTTTAAAATGCCTTTCTCAGGAATGGGAAACATTAGATTCAAGAAACCTTGAGCACATGGCTGGTTCTGTCTTCTACTGGACAAAGTGCAGTACTGCAGCCTGTAGTCCGAAGCCCCTTTTGCACAGAGCTTGAAAGGTGGGGATTATCTGCCTTTCAAGCGCTCTGTGAAAGAATTGTAAGGTGAATTGAAGGCGCCTACACTTGCCCGTTCTTCAATCCACCTAGGTAGGTAGTTGCAGTGGTGGAGCATATTTGACTCATGCAGCTGGCTTTGTTTGGTCTGTGTGAACACACAAGCTGGCTTCCTAAAACTGGTCATGTCTACAGGAATACTGCAGCTTTGCAATATAAAAGGGGCGAGAGATTGAAAGGCTCTACTCATCTCTGCTATCCAAGATACCCATCTGAGCTTGTCTCATTTGAAAGCTCATATTCTAATAAACATTTCCTATCTATGTACCTGTTCAAAAGCCTTTGAAATTTGTTCCCATCTCTACCACTTCTTCTAGTGGCTTTTATTGTGTTTTTGGATGTATAGTACAATAACAGGCCCAGTTACACCCAATTAACTTACAACCCCCATACACTTTGATGGGTGGGATGAATCACAAGATATAAGAGCAGAAGTAGACCAATCAGCCCATCGGGTCTGCTCTGCCATTTAATCATGAGCTGATCCTGATCATTCAACCCCAGTCCCTGGCCTTCTTCCTGTAACCCTTGATGCCCTGACAAACCAAATACCTGTTAATTTTTGTCTTAAATACACCCAGCGACATCGCTTCGACTGTCACCTGTGGCAACAAGTTTCACACACTGACGACCTACTGGCTAAAGGAATTTCTCTTCATTTCACTTTTAAATTGACACCCTTTTATCTTGAAATTGTGGCCTCCTGTCCTAGACTCCCTACCATGGGAATCAACTTTGTTATATCTACTCTATTGAGACTATCTTCTTTTATTGCCTGGACAGTATGAAGACGCCGTTGTTTTGACTCATTAAATGAAAAGTCCATTCCTAAGTAGGATAGAGTTTTCCACTGTTTATTAGAACTTTATACGATAAGAACTATGTTAAAACAATTAAAACTATACGTAAAACAATTAATAAAATGGGCAATAAAATGTTACTTCATTAATATATACAAAAGAATGGTCAAAAGAATTATCTTCCAAGAGCCGATAAATGTTGCTCATATGCTAACCCTTTCATTCCTGGTATCATTTTAGAAAATCTTCTCTGAACACTTTCCAATACCAGCAGATCCTTTCTCACATAAAGTGCCAAAACTGTACACAATACTCCAGGTGATGCCCTATAGAGTCTCATCATTAGATAGGAAACAGGACCACCCAGAGGATACCAATACAGACATGGATAGAATGTTCAAACTTCATACAGACTGTGCCGAATTTGATCCTCAGTTGCTGGCGCTGTAACAGCTTTGCACTATCCGCTACGCTAACCATCCATCCCTATGGCCTGCTTGTCCAAACCATACCTTTCAGGTCCCCTTTAAACCTTTCCCCTCATCTATCATCTCCAGTTTCAGCCTCAGTACCCTGTGGGAAGAATTATGGCCATTCACCTGATCTACACACCTCAAGATTTTATATGCCCTCCACTTCTTTCACTCCAGGAAAAATTGACCTAGTGTTTCCAGCTTTCTGGTGATGGTAACATGCTTATGAGTATTTTCTACACCCTGTCTACCTTAATCACACACTTATCTGATATCTACAGCTCATCTGATAAAGAATTAAGGAAAGGTAGAATCAAGACTATTTTATAATACTCCGAAATTAAATGCTGGGGAAGCAATTAATCTTTGGCCATGAAGATGAATGGGTATGAGAATATTGGCCATAGCTTGCACTTATTTTCTTACAATCTCAATATTGATTTGACTGGGGCCAAATATTATTAATGGGGAACAGGCAACACCAGCATGTCTCTTGACATTGGCAAGCAGGCCTGTTTGGTCCTTATCTCTCCAAACGTTTCCTATCCAAGAACAATACAGGATAGAGATTGAGAATCTAGTTGGGTGGTGCCAGAACAACAACCTTGCTCTCAATGTTGCTGAGAGAAGAGCTGATTGATGATCTTAGGAAGTAGAGATTGAGGGTCCATGCACATGAAGGGATGGAGGTGAAGAGAGTTAGAATCTTCAAGTTCTATATTTCCTAGGGGCAGCAGCCATCATCAAGGATTCACACCACCCAGCACACACTCTGTTCTCGCTGCTACTATCAGGAATGAGGTATAGGTGCCACAAGACTCACACCACCAGGTTCAGGAACAGCTGTTACCCCTCCACCATCAGAGTCCTCAACAACAAACTCAGAGATTCATTTAAGGCACCACGAAAAAGGCACACCAACACCTCTACTTCCTCAGAAGTCTGAAGAGATTTGGCATGTGGTGTGCTGCACTTTGGAAGGACAAACCAAGGTAGGGCATACACGTAAATGTTAGGGTACTGAGGAGTGCAGTATAACAAAGGGATCTGAGAATACAGATAGACGATTCTCTAAAAGTAGCATCTGGTTAGAGGGTGCCCAGATGGAAGATGAGGTGTTGTATCTCCAATTTGTGGGTGGTCTCAGTCTGGCAGCGCATGAGACAATGGACAGACACGTCAGCAAGGGAATGGGGTGGAGAATTGCTTCAGTGAGAGCCAGCGGCAGTGTGTGCTCATTAGAATGCTGGCATTTTAACAATGACTGCAGGTTACAAGCTATATTCAGATTTCTGGGCGATATCAACTTGTGTCATGCCGAACTAATTGCTTTGAATTAATGACTATCCTGAGAGGTGATTGGGGTTTTTTTTAATTCCATTAAAGGATCATCGAGAATGTGAGTTGCTGGTTTCTGGGAATGTGAGCAGTTGTGTAATTTAAAAGTTTCTTTCATTTGCCTCCCATTTCTTTGAGGCCAGTTATCGCAGTCGGAAGATGTTTATGGTGAGGAAAAAGGAAAAGCACTAATTGCTTCCCTCTACTCTGACATCAGATCAGCTCAGTTCTGGTGTACCTTGGAAAGTCATTGACATGAACTCTGTTTCTCTCACAACGGACATTTTGGACGCATCCCACATTTTCTCTTTTCATCCCCATTGGTATGGAGCTCAGCGAGACCGAAGAGGACTGAACTAAAATGAGCCCATACTTGCTTTGTACCAGATGTTAAAATCAGCCCTTAATTGAGTCAGTAGAGGAATGAAAAATGGCCACTTTGTTAAGGTGTCAAAGGAGAGAGAGAAAAACAATCAAAAAATAATGTTCCAAAGGTATCAAGAAGGATCAAGATTGAATCTAATTGTTGACCAAGAGAAAAAAATTAACACAATTATCATTAATGAGATATGTATGAGTTCAGACATTAACAATTTCAAATATATATTTATAGAATTTTAATATCTAATATCCAAGAACCTTTGTCATATTAATTTATTACAGCTATTCAGTCACTCATCGCTTACCCTAACTATAATCTGCAACTGAAAAGAAGTTTAATGATGGACAATATTTTGTTAAGAAATTGCCAGGACTGATCACATCCTTTCAAGATACTTGAATCTTTAAAAAGCAAGAGATATTTTTTCCACTGAAGGAGAGTTATGGCAATGCTTTCCTGAATGTGAGAGTCTAATTATTCAGTGGTATTGTGGGTGTTGGTGAATCCTGCTGAGGTAAACTATTTTGCTTCAAAGCTCAGTATTAACAGTATTTACCCTGGATCAAAGTTAAAGGAAAGTCAGTTTTATATTATATTGTTCATCACTCATTCTCAAGTAAGAGCATGACATTTGGGATTTAGAGCTGCAAGGATTAGATCAATCTGGGCTCGAAGGTTCCTTTCACGTAGGTGAGAGAGGAACAGGGATGTTGTAGAATCAGTGATTTTTAATTTTGGAGTGCCCCTTTTCCTCTTTGCTTCCTCACACCCCTTTTTATGTGGCCCACCAAACAGGACGATCCTATTCTCGACAAAGGGTTTCGGCTTAAAGCGTGGACCATTCTTTTTCTCCCACTGACCCACTGAGCAGAGGGAGATCCAACACCTGCAGATTCCTGTCCTTGCTGTTCCCAGTGGTGCAGAAGAACTTAGCTGAAGACGTGCAAATGCCTGGTTTGATGTGGGTCAATTAAACATAAACCCATTGTTTCACATTTGGCTGATGAACGTGAAAAACATCTCACAGTCACGTCAACCTACATTTCCTGAGTGGACCCACTACAGCCAGTGTGATGTGTGAACACGTCTGTTTGTGTAGAAAACTATCCTTTTCATTTCAAACTGACAACTGCTTGTAATTCACATTTGAGCATTTCTTTGTCGAAGGCTGTGTTCTGTGCTTTCTATCCACATAATTCCAGAACTCCCAAGTATTCCCCAACAAAGGGAAGTCTTTGGTGCTTCCTGTAAAAGGAGAGGTTACAATATTTTATTTATCTTGTCTAAGACAAACAGCTAGAGGGTTTCTTCAGACTGCACTCTTCTTCAAGAAACCATATCCATACCCTTCATCTATGTGTGCTAATGAGAAGCACGGGCTTTGCATTTCAAGGTTATATTGCCCTCTGACAAGACAACTTGTAATTGAGATGGTGACTTGGGAGGACAATTGTTGTGTTGACTTGTGAATTGATAACAAATTAAAGATAAACACATGTACAGTTCATCAGCATCATTCTGACACCATAAATTAATTTACAATGTTGTCGAAAAATTAATGTGGCACCAATTTTTGAGACAATAGCTAAAACAATAGCATTATGACTCAATGGCATAAATTATTATTTGAATAGGTAAACACAGGCTCAATTCTGGCATTTAAGAAAAGTTTGGAGGTACATGGATGGGAGGGGCATAGGAGGGATATGGTCCGGGAGCAGGTCAATGGGACAAGGCAGAATAATAGTCTGGCATAGACTTAAAATGCCGAAGTCCTCTTTAGTACTGTAGTGTTCTATGGTTCTGTACATGCACCACTAATGGGGTGCTGTCTGTCAACTCTACCTTACAAGTTCAAATTCAAGTTTATTATCATCTCACTCTACACATACAACCAGATGAAGCACCATTTCTCTGGACCACGGTATGCACAGACCTGAATACACTATTATCACCAGCCCATGTAGCGGCTCATCAGAGCCTAAATCGAACCAGCTTGGAACATGAGACATCACAATGCGAAGACATCATTTGGAACACGTACATTCACACATAGTTGGGTTTGATTTGACTAATGTGTTATATTATTAGTAGTTATTAATAAATAAAGTGTTTTAAAAGAAAAAAATAACTCTGCCTTGGTGAATTTCTATTGCTCCTGGTCCACAACATAACACAATATACAGCACATACTAACCACATATATGCAGAAAGATATAATATATAACTATATAACATATAACAATTACAGTACAGAAACAGGCCATCTCGGCCCCTCTAGTCCGCACCAATTTAAGTGAACTCTTCTAGTCCCACCTACCCGCTCCCTGTCAACAACTCTCCAATCCCCTCACGTCCATATACTCATCCAATCTTCTCTTAAATGACAAAATTGACCCTGCTGCAACCAACCACCTGTTCTAGAAGGTCATTCCACTCAGCTACCACTCTCCAAGTGAAGAAGCTTCCTTTCATGTTACTTCTAAACTTTTTCCCCCTAACCCTTATCTTATGGCTCCTCGTTCCAATCTCACCTACCCTCAAGGAGAAGATCCTATTCACATCTACTCTGTCTATTCCCCTCATAATTTTACATGCCTCTATCAAATCTCCCCTCAACCTTCTACACTCCAATGAATAAAGACCCAGTCTACTCAATCTTCATCAAAGATTTTCTCTGGACGGGTTTGTGTGATAAATAACTATTTTGGTATAATTTACTAATTTCATTAATAGAGAGCCGAGGTTACATGATACCATCTGTCAATCTTATAGCCTGTGAGAAGACACTATTTCTCTGCCTGGCAGTCCTGATTTTGATATCACTCTACCTCTTTCCTGATGGGCAGTAAGTTAAAATTCTGTGTGATGGATGGAAAGTGTCCTCAAAAATTCTTTGAGCCCAATTTAAGTATCACTCCCAGTGAATGTCCTCAATAGAGGAAAGGGAGGCTTGAGTGATCCACTCTGCCACTTTAATGATATATCACGACTGAGGGATACTCTGGTCTTCCAGCCTGTTGCCACCATGTGGCTATTGGCTGCATGTTATATAGTTCATCAGGAAATAAGGATAATAAAAGCAGGAATGGAGAAGTCGCTCGAGCCCACCTGTGCTTAGTCATTCTACTCTCCTCTGATTCTCGTTTCCAAAAATCTATCAGTGTCAGTCTTCATACTGAGCACCTGCAGACCCCTGTCTTATAAAAAATAGAACACAGATTATCACAGCACAGTAAGGCCCCTTGGCCCACAATGTTGTGCTGACCTATATTTTTTAATTGTCTCAACAATCTAAACCTTCCCCATCTCACACCTGATTTTACTTGCATCCTTGTGCTTGTCTAAGAGTCTTTTAAATCTCCCTATTGTACCAGCCTCAACCATCAGCCCCAGCAATAAATTCCAGGCACCCACTACTCTCTGTATATAAAACTTACCCATGAACTTTCCTCTCCTCACCTTAAGCAGATGTCCTCTGGTAATTGCTAATGTATCCCCAGAAAAAAGGTGCTGGCTGTCCACCCTATCTATGCCTCTCATAATCTTGTCAACCAATATTAAGTCACCTCTCATCCTTCTTTGCTCCAAAGAGAAAAAGCCCTAGCTCTGCTAATGTTGCTCATTAGACAGGTTTTCCAATCCATGGAACATCCTTGTAAATCTCCTCTGCACCTTCTCCAAAGCTTCCACAACCTTCCTGTAATGAGATGACCAGAATTGAACACAATATTCAAAGTGAAGTCTAACCAGAGTTTTATAATTACCTCACGGCTCTTGAAATCAGTGCTCCGACTAATGAAGACCAGCATGCCATAAGCCTTCTAAATTACCCTATGAACCCACATGACAACCTGGAGAGGTCTAAGGATCTATGCATTTGGATGCCAAGGTTGATTTGTTCTTCCACACTGTTAAGAATCCTAATAAACTTATTCTATACTGACTTCACGTTGACCAGTCTTGATGAAGGGTTCCAGCTTGAAATGTTGACCATGCTTTTTCTCCCACCTGCAGACTGGATTTTACTCGTGAAACCATGCCTCTCCAGGTGGATGATCCTAGCTCAACCCTGTCAGTTCCTCTGATAATCTCGTACGCTTCAATGAAGGTGTCATGGCCGCATGCCCACGTGGGCTTGGCATGGGGAAGTCACCGCTGGTGACGCACTGGAGGCAACTCTCAAGTGTGAAAATGATCCTGCGCGGGCCAACAATGGGATCGAGGACAGCGGCGCTGTTACCTGTGGGGAAGGAGTGAATCGGGCCACGCAGCGGCATGGTAGAGAAGGGCAGGCTGGGGAGTTTGAAAAGGTTGGAAATGGAGAATAAATGATGCCAGTTGTGAATCCTCTTTCTTTGTACGGTGAGAGCTTAACAGTTCCTACAACTGGTGACCCTGATGTGATTTAAACACGCAGCCTTCTGATCTGGAGTCATTTGCCAAACTTTATAATATTCTACATTGAAACACAGAGATCTGAGACCCTCTTCATCCCCCTTGAAACTGGATGCTCACTTTTTTCATCAGAAGTTAAAGCAAGAATGCAGGCGTTTTATTTCTCACCACTGATATCCACAATGGTGAAGATGGAAATCTACCGCACCAACTCATCGCTTACCCACCACTCCACACACCACAACTGAGATCATCCAGCGCCTGTCTACTTCACTGGTAATACAACATCTCAGTAAAAGCCACCACTTTTGGACATGAAACCATACATTCTGAAAGTGAGTGGATAGATTGGCAACTCAAAACGGGTTAATGAGACACAATACTATTTGTTCAGTCTGCCTGAAAATCATTGCTTGTGGCTATTGATTCCCTGCCATCTTTTCTGAACTTATTTGATAAGACTTTACGACAGTTGTTAGTTTCCACTGAATAACCTCAGCATGTTCCCACATCTGCAAACTCCATGAAATTCCTTATTAAGCACTGAATTACAATTTATTTTGTCCTTGTTATAGCAAATGGTTAGCACTAAACCATGCCTGCAATTAAGCAGTGAAATAAATTTGAAGTCACTGTTATGGATCTCCTTTCTGTCTGTTTGACTTGAAAACTAAAGCTATTTGTTCACAGTTTGCCTGCTGTTCCATTGAAGTAGCTCATCAACATCAGAAAGGCAGACAACACAACATGTACCCATTAAGGAACATGGGTTGTATATAAATATCTCAATAAAAAGTTTTCTGAGAACTTGTAAGTCCAGCTACTTATTGATCTGTGAATCAATGAACAAGGCTCCACAAAAACTGAAAGATTAGGTAATTTACTCATTTAAGAAATACATGTAAGTTCATTGAAATAAATTCAATTTCACTGAGTCATAGAGTTACACAACATGAAAACAGTCATTTGCCTGTGTTCGTCCCACATCTCTCTCAACCTTTCCCATCCATACACCTGTTCAAATATCCTTTAAACATTGTATATTGAACATCCTATGGGGATTCCGGATGCCAGATATGCAAATTTTCCCGCTTGCCTGAGACACACTCTTACACCTGCATTAAGAATAAACAATTTAAAAGACAAAAGGCAGTGCAAAATGTAAAGTAATTTGAATAAAATTAGTACTGTAGTCCTTAATTATATAAAGTACACTTCAATCAGGTAATTCCCATAACTTACAAAATCTTAATTTAAATTCGAACCCTGGTCACTGGTGCTGTAATAGCATTGCACTAACCGTTGCACTAAACCTGCCGCCATCATAATGAACCTCCCCCTCCCCACCTCAAGTTTACAGATAAAGCCTTACTAATATACTTAATAATATACTAATAAAGATAAAAACTCTTACTAGTAATAGGGAGACACTTTGGGATAGTCACCCCCAGCGTTGAGCAGCATTGGCCAACTCTTATCTCTTGGAGCCGAATGCTGACGACTGCATACAGGCACCCCAGGCTGTCAGGGGGCCCAGTCACTGCACTGCAGTACCAGCCAGTACTACAATGGTCACAGCAGATATCCAAGCCGCCCGAAAGACTTAAGTTGTCATTGTATCGTCATCAAAAACAATGGGTGAATGTGGTAAAGTACTGTATGGTTTCATGTCCAAAAGTGGTGGCTTTTACTGAGATGTATTACCAGTGAAGTAGACAGGCACTGGATGATCTCAGTTGTGGTGTGTGGAATGGTGGGTAACCATATACTTATCTGTTTGGCCACACCCATTGGCCGACTGTACCTGTGGCTCCTGAATAAAGGTGACTGTTCCACAGCCCCCTCCTAAGTTCAGGACTAGTTGACCAGCATGGATGTGCCTTCATTCTATTGCTAATAAAAGCCTATCAGTTTTGCTCAACTTCAGCCTTTTAGAGTCATTAGGGCCCTTTCAAACTATCATGTAAAATGGGGTTAACAGGACAATTTTCTCAGTTAGCACCCCAGTTACGCAGCAGTTAGTAAGGGTCTGGCCCAGTCAAGCCTGTCGGAATCCAACCGGGTCCCTGACCTACCTCAGCGGTAGTCAGGGAACCCAGTTAAACTTACCTAGGTCGCGTCTGCAGGCGATTTGAAAACTAAAATGGCTGACCTGCTTATTCCAGTGATGTCAGCCCTTGCATGCGTGCATCACTGGGCAGCACCCAAAACATCTGAGCATCTGGCAGTACTTCCAGTGAGTACGTGACGCATCATGTGGGATCCCCCCTGCAATTTGAAAAATGCTTCCAGCACCTTTTCCCCAGTAATGGCAACTGTCTCCTAGGAGGACTACCCAGATGCTGCAGTTTAAAAGAGGTTATTGATGGTCCATCACCTATTGTACCTGACTCAACCATGACCCTTGGCAATGCATTCCAGGCACCCACCAGACTCTCTGTGCAGAAAAAAAAACCTTACCTCTGACATCTCCTCAAAATTTTTCTCCACTCACCTTTAACAGCTATCCTCTGGAGAAAGGTGCTGGCTGTCCACCCTATCTATGCCCTTTATAATCATAGATACCTCTATTGTCACCTCTCATGGGAATAAAGATTGACTTACATAAAGTTTCATGTATGTCAGTCACGTAATATTGATAAGTTTCCATTTTATTTGTTACTCCATATAAATATTATTACCATCCAAGACTTTTTCATCTCACCTAGCTATCACGAGACCTTTCTGCTTGTGACAGAATTGACTCCAACCCATGCGGACTGCGAACGAAATGCAAATAGTCCTCTACCTTCAATGTCCTTCCCTGCCCCTGCTTCCCTTTCAACCGTGGACAGAGGAAATGGTTTTGGAAGCAGCCTCTCCCACCCTCCACTCCTCCCTCCCGTCGTCACCAATTTCTCCCCCAATGCCTGTAGTGCTGGCCAGTGGCTCCTTATGAAGGGACCCCTTTCAGTTGCCATGCCACCATTATAAAGTTCAATTTATTGGAATGGTTGCAAATTCATGCATTCTCTTTGTGCTTCCAGTTATTCTCACAGCAGCAGTGTTCTTCTGTGGACATGATAGTGAGCAGAAACGCACATGCTCATGGCCGCCTTATATCCCAACTTCTCCTGGTTGTTCAAATCTTCCGACAGGCATTCGTTATTCCTGCAGCTTCAGGGTGCCAGTATTCTGCATCCTTCCCGGGGACCTGCGTTATGTATGGACTGCACCTCTCTGCATGTCTGAGGATCTGAACTAGCGCCTGCAAAGTGAACTTGCGTTGTAACAGAATTCATTGGACCAGTCATTTCCTGACTTCCAGCAGCCTTTCCACCAGCAGTTGGTTGCAAGCCCACAGCCTGAATGAGCACTGCTTTCACACCACTGAAGGTGCTCCCCAACATTCAGGACAAAGAAGTGTGCCCGATGAGTGAGCCATCCACATTGCTGGGCGTTCATTCCCAAAGCCAGTCATGGATCACGCCTCCATTTTCTCATCCAAGCTGCTCTGACAGCACCCCCTGGATGGACAAGGGCATGAGATTGACCTCCAAGCCAGCATGATGACTGGCAAGCCTGCTTTGATGGGGTGAAGACCCTAGAAAGTATCATAGCAGGAGTCTCATACATTCCCAACAGAATACACTGTTGAGCTTGCTCATGCAAGTCTTGGCAGCTGGCAAACACTCCCTCAACTGCCCTCAACCTCACCCTGTGTGCAGCAGGCAATGCCCAGTGGTGAGCCCATGTGCCAGCTCACTTCAAACAGTCATGAGGTGGTGCCCCATGCCCTGGCACCAAACCAGCAAGCAGACAGCTGTGAACTGCTGGCTGTAAAACCCTACAACTGGGAGCGGAGTCCCAGGTGGAGCAAGGGCCAGGGTAACAGAGGGAAATGGTGACGTGGACAACCGGACTTTAAATGTGGCCGCAAATCCCTGCACCTACCCGGCAAGCCACCACAACGGACCTTGACTCTCTCACGTGCGTTCTGACACGTCGGGGAATGTGTGGGGTGGGAATGGCCTCTGATGGGCTGCACCAGTCACCTGTGGGCCTGGTGGCTCAGGTTGGTACGCAGAGGGCATTCAGCACTGCCATTGGTTCTGCTGGAGCTGGTCGCACTTGTGCTGGAGTTGTGCCTGCTGCGACCAATGTTATTCCTGCTGGTGACGGTACTTCTATTGGTATTAGTGTTGTCCTTGGTGATGATGCCCTTGCTGGTGATGGCACTTCTGCTGGTGTTTATTTGCTCTTACTACTGTTGCCCTTGCTGTTGTTACTCTTGCTGGTGTCTCCGCTCCTACTGGTGTTAATGTCACTCTTGCTGGTGTTATTGCTCCTACTGGTATTAGTGTTACCCTCGCAGGTGTCACTACTTTTGCTGGTGCTGCTGCTCCTACTGGTGTTAGTGCTACTCCTGCTGGTGCTCCTGCTGCTATCAGTGTGTGCGTTGATGCTGGGAATGGCCTCGCTCCTGACGGTGTCGCTCGTGTTCCCCTTGGAGTTGGGGTTATTTTCATTTCTACTACTGCTGGTATTTTTTCCATTGCCATTAGTGTTTGTATCGGAGTTCATGACAACCTTGCTTTTGCTGTTGGTGTTGCTTTTCTTAAAGCCGGCATTTCTGATCTTCCTGGTGAAGCTGAAGTAAATGTTCTTTCTCCTTTTAGGGGTGGCATTGGTCTTACTTCTGCTGGGACTGATGTTGGTGATATTGGTGTTACCCTTGTTCCTGCTGGGGCTTATGTCAGTGTTAACCCTATTCCTGCTGGGGATGGTGTCGGTTTTAACCCTATTCCCGCTGATGCTAGTGTCACTGTTGACCCTGTACCTGCTGGGGCTGATGTCAGTGTTGACCCTGTTCCTGCTGGGGCTGGTCTTGATCTTGTTCTTGTCTTTGCTGGGGCTGGCTTTGGTGTTGGTCTTACTTCTGCCTGGGTTGCTTTTGGTGTTGGCCTGACTCCTGGCATTGACCTTGGTCTGATCAGTGCTGGAGTTAATGTCGCTCTTGATGGTGACGCCCCTTCTCCTCCTGGTTCTGGTGTTTGCGTGGCTTTTGCCGCTGGTGATGTTCCTCCTGACATCGTTGTTGAGGCCAATGGCAGCTTTAGAGCTGATGCTGGGTTTGCTGGTGAGCTTGGTGATTCCGCTGGAGCTGCTGCTGGAGCGCCTGCTGGAGCTGCTGCTGGAGCGCCTGCTGGAGCTGCTGCTGGAGCAGCTGGCATTTCTGATTTTGCTCCCAATGCCACAGCTGCCGGTGTCTTTCCTGTTGCCATTGCTCCTGCTAGCCTCATCAGTGGTATTGGTACTGCTGGTGCTAGGTTGGCCCTTGCCTCTGGCGCTTTTGGTGTCACGGTTGCTCCGTTTGGTGCCAGTCCTACTCCCGTCAGTGCTGCTGCTATTGCTGTCGATACTGCAGCCATCCACTATGAGCCTGCCGGCACTGATAATGGGACTCGTGCCTGCGTTGCACCTCCTGGGGTAGATGGTTGGACTGTTGTCGAGGCTGGTGAAAGGACTGGTGCCGAAGTTGCGTCGGCTCGGATTCTTCCTGCTGAGGCTGATAATAGGGCTGGTGCCAGTGTGTCGCACGGCTATGTTTAGATTACTTTGGCTGATGATGGGACTGGTGCCAGTGCTGTACCTGCTGGGGCTGCTCCTGCTCCGACTCCTGCTCCGACTCCTGCTTCGACTGATGCTCCTGGTGCTCTTGGTCTTACAAAAGCAAAGCATCGTGGAAGCTCAGGCAACCCGGACCCTGCAGCTGGAGAACAGAAACCTTTGTCAACCATGCAGTAATCAGTCAACCAACACATTGAAATATTTAGGCCGGCACGATTGTCGTAGCGGTCACAGTGCCAGCGACCAGGATTGGGGTTCAAATCCCCCGTTGTCTATAAGAAGTTTGCACGTTATCCCTGTGTCTGTGTGGGTTTCCCCAGGGGCTTTGGTTCTTCCTATCATTCAAAACGTACTGGGGGTTGGAGGTCAATAAGGACCAAATGGGCCCCACGGGCTTGTGGCCAAAAATGGCCTGTTTATCGTTGCTGTAGGTCTAAATTTTAAATTTAAAAATGTCTAAGAGTCTCTAAAATGCCCCTTATATTTCACCATCCTTCCACCACTCTGGCAAGGCATTCCAGACACCCACATCTCCCTGCATAAAGCACTTACTCAAGATGTCTCCCTCAGTTTCCCTCCCTTCACTTTGTACAAATGTCGCCTGGTGTTTGCTCTTCCTGCCCTGGGAAATAGGCTTTGGCTCTCTACCCTGCCACTCATAAGACTTTTGAACAGGTACATGGAGAGGAACGGTTTGGAGGCCAGTTGGCCAAACGCAAGCAAAGAGGACTAGCTTGGTCAGTGTAGATCAGTGGCTCTCAACCTTTTTTGTTTCCACTCACATAACACTTTAAGTATTCCCTCTGCCTTCGGTGCTTAAGGTGGTATATGGGTGGAAAGAAAATGTTTGAAAACCACTCTTTTAATTGTATCTAATTGACTCGTTATGTGCACGGTTTCATAACTCTAAAGAAAATGGGTCAATGCCAATTTTTCTCAAGCAAAATATTCCAGTAACAATTGGGTCTAGAGCAGTGATTCTCAACCTTCCCTTCTCACTCACATACCACCTTAAGCAGTCCCTTACTAATCACAGAACACCAATGGCATAGGGATTACTTAAAGTGGTAAGTGAGTGGAAAGAACAAGATTGAGAACCACTGGTGTAGATGATTTGAGCTGCAGGGCCTGTACCATTCTGTAGAACTCTGGGACTCTATGACAGAACAACATTATGACAGGTTATCTGCTGGACTTCTATAAAGGTAAGAGAACTGCCCATTGAGAATCCAAAATGGGAATAAATTGGGAAGGCATTTAACAAAGAATGGCTACAGCAGAGTCTCAACTGACCTAGTTTCAATCCTGACTATCTCGTGCTATCTGTGTGGAGTTCATTCACCCTGTGAACCGAACGGTTTCCTCAGGGCCAAACCACTTTGCTCCAACGTCCCAAAGTTATGAAGACTGGTACGTTAATTGGCCACTGTAAATTGTCCCCAGTGTGCAGGTAAGTGGTAGAATCCAAAAGGGAGATGGGGGAATGAGGGAGCTGATGAGAACACAGGGTGAATAGAAATAAAACACAGAAGTCTGCAGATTGAAGTGAAAACACAATGCTGGAGAAACTCAGCAGGTCAAACAGGGTACTTTATGTAGAAAAGATAAAAATACATAACCAGCGTTTCGGGATTGAGCCCTTCATCAAGGTATGAGCAAAATGTAGGGAGGCGCCCAAACAAAATGGTGGAGGGGGAAGGAGCAGGGGGAGGAGCACAGTCCCACAGGCAGGAGGTAATATGTGGAAAAGGGAGGGAGGTGCCACCAGCAAACAAGGGGATGGGGGACAGCTCTGTGAATGGAGAGGGAAGGGAGAGGAGAGCTAGAGGAAAGGAGACAGAGGGATGGGGAAGAGAGGGAGAACGAGGTGTGGTCTAGCAGAGACCGGAGAACCGATGTCAATGCCATCTGGTTGGAGAATGCCCAGACTGAAAATTAGGTGTTGCTCCTCCAGTTTACAGGTGGTCTGGGTATGGCAGGGTGGTTGGAAGATTGGTTTAATGTAGGCCTCGTGTACATTTGTCTTAATGGCCAACAGAAATTTAGTTGACTGAAGGGCCTGTTTCCATGCTCTTTGTCTCTGTGGTTCTTTTTTTCATTCTGCATTGCAATCACAATGGCTAGTGATTTGCAAATATTCTTGGCTGGTTCATGTCTACAAGGTCGAAAAGTCCAGCCAATAATACTGTGGATCTGTCATTGAGTTTGCCTCATGGACCATCACTGAGTCAAGCATGCATGCCAAAATAAGCCCCACTCACAAAGCAGAGCTGGTAGTCTTCAAAGGACAGAGAGGAGGTAGCAAGGCTCGTAAAATGCCGTGAGAACAACAACCTGATACTCAATGAGGATAAGACAAAGGAGATTCTGCCTGGAGGTCAGTGACTAGTGGAGATATGGAAGGATATCTTCTGAGGCTCCTGCTTTTAGTGATTTTTATAAATGACCTAGATGAATAAGTGGAAGGATGGGTAAGTAAGTTTGTGGATGATATGAACGATGGAGGAGTTTTGGATAGTGCTGGCGGTTATCATAGGTTACAAAAGGATATAGACAGGATGCAGCATCGGGTGGAAAAGTGGCAACTGGAGATCAATCTGGAGACGTGTGAGGTGATGCATTTTGAAAGGTCAAACCAGAAGGCTGAGCACATGGTTAATGGTCAGATATTTAACAATGTGGAGGATCCAAGGGACCTTGGGGCCCAAATGCGTACATTTCTCAAATTCACGGTCAGCCCCTCAGCCTCCTCTGCTCCAGAGAAAACAAGCCCAGTCAATCCAAACTCTCATCACAACTAACGTTCACCAACTCCCGGATGAATCTCTTCTGCACTTTCTCTAGCACAATCACATCTTTCCTCTGGTGTGCAACCAGAACTGCATGCAATATTCCTTATCTATGATGTGACCAAAAAGGTTTATGCAGATGCTCTTGGAAATTTTATACTTTTATACACAATTCCTGGACTGAATATGGGCTAGTTGAACCTTAGGCTCAAAGGTCCATTTTGTCCACCATTATTGGCAAATGAGCATGCTGCCTACAAAGAAATGTGCTAAAATTAGATCTCTGATCCAGCCTAAATACTAATGACCAGGTTATCTAACATATCTCTGGAGAATGGGTAGCACAGTTAACACCAGTGACCTAGGTTTGAATCCCACTCTCTCTGTGAGGAGTTTGTACATTCTCCTCATGTTTTTGTTGTTGTCCCAGATGTTCCAGTTTCCTCACAACGTTCATAACATACCAGGGTTATAGATCAATTGGGTATAATTGGCTCGTGGGCCAAAATGGCCTGTATGTCTAAATGTAAAGATGGGTAAATCATTATAATCTTTGGCATTTCTCATCTGCGACATTAAGGTTGTTTCAGGAGGAGGAAAATGTAAAGGAATTACATCTAAGTGAGTTGTAGTTACCTACAACCACCACCCCACCCCCCCCGCCTTTCAGCCACCCTTCAATGTAATGCACTTTTTTGAGCGTCTGAAGCAATAATTCAGGGTCCTTGTCCAATTTGCAGCAATCTCTCAGTAAGTGAAGGGGGAAAAGTCAGAGGATTTTACAATGGGCTGCAGTGTGCTATTTTTACCCACCCTCAGCCAGTGTGATATCTGAAGTTGGTGACGTTTAATGGCAGTTTGTCGATGCTGCATCAGCCATCATTTTCTCCTTCCACTGACAGGTTGTCCAATTTGGGTGCCTAATTGGAAAACCAATGTTCTTACCATGCCCCGGATGCATAGCCAAGGTCTACCTCTTCAAAGGTTTACAGCATCGTGCAACTGGTCCCATTGACTTCCAGCAAAGACAGCATGAAAGAAATCAAGGCACCGAATGGAAAAAGTGGGGAAAAGAAAATCGGATGTCCTTAACTTGTACTTGCATCCATTGGTGGACTCTTGCAGGATCCATGGACTTCTTTTCTCCATTTCCTTCACCATTCTACATCTCAAAAGTCTATCCAGAGTTTCAAGCTTGCAGGAACCTAACCCAGTCATTCCCCCGCCACCACAACCTCAACCAGTCAGGACAGCATATAAAATGGTACTGCACAGGAGTCTGTCACAGTCCCTGTTCAAGGTCTCAAATTTACTCTGCATTTCTTCCTCCTTATTACTTCATATTAACACAGATCCTTTTAGAAAGTTGCTGCTAAACCCACTTCCACCACTTCGGCACACAGCGATCATCAGAATTCACTGTGCTAACAATACATATATACTTTTCTCAAATTCTTCTGTCAACTACCACCTATTTGATTCCTGACCTTCCATCTGGTGGAAACTGTTTTCCCTGAGGCTGCCCAGTACAACAATGCAATTCCAAGAAGGGTGCCAGTGATTGTATCATTCCTCTATCAATTAACCTTGGCGACTGCTTTGCTTGGATGTGACTGAGATTGATGTGCATCCCACAATTTGGATGGAACGGGCTCAACTCAAGTTTTTTTCTTGAGAGATTATTCAGCCATTTTGGGAACAGTTGTAATTTCTGTTTCTTCAGCTCTTGAAGTCTAGTTTTCTGAATGAATTGATTTTTCTGTTTCCTATGACACCAGATATAAACATTCTCTCCACCAACAATAGCTTTCATCTCAATGACTGATACCGTGTGGTCAATCCTGACAGTTTTCCTTATTCATTACATTACAAAAAGCCGGACAGTTCTAATTCCTCCTTTTAGCTTCCTTGAGTCTAAGGATTCTGAAGTTTTTAAGCATCATACTTGATGCTCAGGAGTTGTCACAAAGCTCCAACTGAACTAGCTCGTTTACATCCCTGCTCAAATTTCCTGCATCAATTCTGTTGGCATGTTACTTTGGAAAGGGCCTTACACTTGGATCCATTGCCTCAGTGGCACCTGAATCTCAAACAAGAAGTCCCCCTAGCCTCTGAGATTTGACAGTTAGGCAAAGTAGGTCAAAGTTATAGTACGCAAGGGTCAACCAGGGAATTTTTGACTGACACGGTGTGGTAGCTGGTACATCTGTTCCCACAGCACCAGAGACTTGGGTTCAATCCTGACCTGGGGTGCTGTCTGTGTGGAGTTTGTAATCTCTCCCTTAGAAGTGCAGTTTGCTTGGTTAACTGGCCACTGTAAATAGTTCTTGGTGTACAGGTGAGTGACAGAACCTGGAGCTGGTTGAGAAAGAGGGAAAAATAAAATAATGGAATTGGTGTAGGCTTTGTTTAAATGAAGGCAGTGGGCTGGAGGGCCTGTATTTCTCTCCAGCTAGATCAGTGGTTCTCAACCTTTTTATTTCCATAGGGGCTCTATGGTTAGTAATGGATTACTTCAGGTGGTATGTGAGTGGAAAAATAATGTTGAGAACCATTGCTCTATCCTGTTGATGACTTGGTGGCTGTGGCGAGTGAACAAACACCTGCCGGCTGGTAAGACAGTGATTCATATCCACTTTGGTGTTCAGTCGTCTATCATTTCCTCTGGTCCTGTGCTCAGCTATAAGGCCATTACATCACAATGACCCTGTGATCTCCAGTTGCCTCAGAGATGTGTATCAGCATTCCAGAGGGAGGTCTCATATCAGTGGCTGACCATGCACATGGGGATGTTAAATATATCGAATAATTGAATGACAACATGTTACAGGAGGAGAGTATTGGGCCCATCAAGCCCACAATATTAGATTGGAGGTCAGTCCAGAGGGTGATTAAGATCACTGGTGTCTCCCTTCCTTCTTTCAATAATATATACAGGGAGCGGCACTTAAAGAGGTCTCATTGAGGATCCTTACCAATCAGACTACAGTATCTTTGAGACATTACCTTCAAGGAAGAGGTACAGGAGCATTAAAAACCAGGATTGCCAGGCTGGGAAACAGCTCTTTCCCACAGATGGTGGGACAGTTGAAGAATCCCAGAAACCCACAAATTATTTTTGTGCATGTATTTATTTTGGATCACATATATCTATCTATAGATGCCATTTGTGTACAGGGTGTTCTGTGTGCCTGTGTGTGTGTGCACTATGGTTATATATGTCACAGAAATGCTGGAGGATCTCAGCCAGTCTTGCAGAATCTATCGGAGAAAAATATATATTACAGACGTTTCGTGCCTGAGCCCTTCCTCAAGGTTGTCCTCGACCTTCCTCAACCTTGAAGAAGGGTTCAAGCCTGAAATGTCAGTGATGTATCATGATCTGCTAGGAATGCTATGAGACGGGCTGAGTTTCTCCAGCATTTCTATGCTTTGAATGCAATCACAGCATATACAGACTTTTGTGTTTCACTAAATATAATCAAATGACAACACACTTGATCTTGATCTGATTTTGCCGCATTCCCAGCAGTTTATCTCCAGCTCTGAAAGTTCCTCTCCTTCAAGGATCCACCACCCATTGTGAGTGTGAGGTGGTGAGTGTTCCCTGACTTCTTGAAAGAATGAGTGTGGCACCATGAACATTTGCATAAGGTCACCTTAAATCACCTTGGATTCTTTCGGCTACCACATCAAATCTATGGCCTCCTGCTTTTTCATAATGAGGAAGAGTTTCTCTTTATTCACAAAGTCTAGGTCGCCCAATCTTCAACGCCTTTACCCTCTCACTCGAGATTATCCTCAGCTTCTCTAATCTATCCACCCAGCAGGCTTCCCTTCATTCCTTGGGCTGTTCTGTCTCCATCCTCACTCGTATCTTCACGTACTCCTGGCCAGCACGGTTAGTGTAGCAGTCAGCGCAACACTCTTATACAGCACCAGTGACCTGGGTTCAAATCCAGCACATTCTCCCTGTGTCAGTGTGGGTTTCCTCCAGTTTTGTCCCCCCTTTCAAAAATGTAAAGGTTAATTGGTGTATTTTGGCAGCATATAGGCTAATGAGTAGAAGATATACAGCACGTTAAAAAGCCCTTTCGGCCCACTAGCTCATGCCACCCAATTAACCGGCAATCCTCGGAAAGGTGGGAGGAAACCACAGCCCCCGTGGAAAACCCCACACTGACGTGGAGAGAACATACAAAACTCCTTACAGACTTCGCAGGATTCAAACCCGGTCCCGATCGCTGGATCTGTAAAGGCGTTGCGCCAACCGTGGCGACAACCCCAGTGTTTCATCAAGGTTCAGTGAAGCTCCCTCTTTTTTTTTTTTTTTTACAGGGTTCCTTGGAGGTTATTTTTTAATCCTGCCCTTCCACGGTCAAAAATATGCACACAAGGGGTCTGTACTCTTGCTACCCACTTCAGATTATTTTCATTTTTTCCTCTCTACCACCCCTGCTAAAATGCATCCCTTTGCAATATGACTTTCATCTCTCCACCTCACCAACCTGCTCACATTCTCTGGAAGTCTTTCACCATACTCCTCATTACTTACCACAGCACTTTGTCTGGCTTGTTACTCTTTGCACTAAATACAAGAGATTAGCATTTATTAAGGAAAGGAGTGGCGAAGGGCCAGCTTTTGGGGAACACATCTGCATACCTTATTCCAGTTTGGGGAATAATCAACTGCTGATGCTCATTCCATCTGCCTTTATGCCACCAACTTTCATTGTTGCTGTTAAACCTATCACTTGGCACTTTATAACTTTTTTTTTAAAGTTTATGTAACCATCACCTGCATTGCATTAGGCCTCATCAACTCTCTCTATTACCTCATCAAAACAACAAATCAGTGAAGTCTGATTCGCCAAAAGCTTGCCTTCATGAAACCCCATCCAAAACACTTCATTTCGTCAGTCATGCAGTCAGTTTTAACCGCACAAGCCCAGTGGTTGCTGGGTTTATATTGAACAAGGGTGTCTTATTTCCTGTGTCTACATTTAAGGGCTGTACAGTCAGCGTAGTGTTGTTACAGCACCGGTGCACGGGGTTCAAATCTGGTGCTATCTGTAAGGAGTTTGTATGTTCTTCCATGTCTGCGTGGGTTTCCTCCAGTTTCATTCCACTGTTCAAAAAGTACCAGGGGTTAGAGGTTAGTTGGGTGTAATTCGGCAGCATGGGTCCGTGCACCAGAAGGGCCTGTTATGGACTGTATTGCTAAATTTGACTGCAACGCAATGCCAAGAAAGGACTGAAAGAATATAAAAAGTAACAGTACAGTATGCACTCTTCTCTCAATTGCCAACTGAACCTTACCTTACCACTCCCTGTCATTTCACACTTTAACTGTGCAATAAGATAATTCCCTGCACGTTTGCTTTATTGTAACAACATTTTTTTAACATTCTTGCACAACTTGTCAAGTCAAATTCATTGTCATCTGATTGTACAAGTACAACTTGATGAAACAGCATTTTCCGGTCCTCGGTGCAAAAACACGCAGACATCATCCACACATAAAATGCACATACAGACAAACAATGCATATGCATGATATGTATAGCTATAAAAATAAATAAATAAATGTTGTCTTGTACCAATGAGAGTCTCAGATAGTTAGTGTGAGCAGTTCCTTTGGTCGTTCAATATTCTCACTGCCCGTCGGAAGATGCTGCTCCTCAGCATCTGGTGGTGCTGGCTCTGGTACTCCTTTACTGTGTCGAGCTTGACTTGCTGTTCTGAGTAGCTCAGTGTTATACGGAAGGTCACCTGGCAGGTCGGAAGTCATCTCACCTTCCAATCAAGGTGAAATCCACTCACAGGTGAGGATGCCACGCAATTGGTTCTCACTACACCTTGGGTCACATGGGCACCTGAGCCACTCCCCCTCAATCCCCCCCCCCCCCACAAATTGACCATCTCTTTTGCCCTTTTGCCTGTACAGACCATCCCTGAGCTTCACTCCAGGTTGTGAGCAGTGGCTGACACTGGAGAACTAATTGCTAGGTATATGCCGGTAAAGGGTAGGGCAGCAATTCTCAACCTTTTTATTTCCACTCACATACCACTTTAATTATTACCTATGCCATGGGCACTCTTTGATTAGTAAGGGATTGCTTAAGGTGGCATTTGCCTGGAAAGAAAAAGTTTGAAAACCACTCTTTTAATCTTACCTAATTGACTCGTTAAGTGCATGGTTTCATAACTCGAAAGGAAATGGGCCATTGACAATTTTTCTCAAGCAAAGTACTTCAGTAACAATTGAGTCCAAAGCAGTAGTTCTCAACCTTCTCTTCCCACTCACATACCACCTTAAGTAATCCCTTACTAATCACAGAGCACTGATGGCAAAGGGATTACTTAAGGTGGTATGTGAGTGGAATGAGAAAGGTTGAGAACCACTGGAGTAGGGGCTATTGTAGCTATCACTGGAAGAGACTGTCAGTTCTCACTTGTAAGTAATAGTTAATTTGGGTTCCTTTGCTAATCGGCCACCGTGTCTACTTATTGTAGAGGGGATGGCGGGTGTCATTTGTTTAACCCTTGCATCACCATCGAGAGTTGCGATTATCTGAAGTTGTGGTTATCAGTGATTAACCAGTGTCCAATGTGCACGATTTACTTATTGCTTTGTCTCTAGCCCCTTTCACACTTGCAAGTGATTCCAGGAATCTAAAGCCAATCGGTCTTTAAAGTGGCAAGTGTGAAAGTAAAATCTGCTCAATGCTGGCACTTGTTCAATGATGTCACCTCATGCCAAGGATTGATGGCCTTGACCTCTGGTACAATCCCCGGCGTCTGAAATCAGGCCAATGTGAAAAGGGCAATCACTTCTCTCTTTTGCTTGCTGCGTCATGCATGCACTTCCTATTAAAGGTAGAACAGACCAAACACCGGGGATAGACCTTTGCAAGTGTCCCGGTTAGGAGTGGTCTAGAACAAAAGGCTAACACACCCACCCTCATACCTATCCTGGGAGACTGAACGGCTGATTTAGTGGGATGCGTGGGAAAGGGGCTAATATGTGTGAGTGTTGCAAATTCCCCATGTGTAAATAAAAGGTATAGTTTATTAGAAATTATCATGATCTCCCAACATTGCAGAAAGTGAGGGTGTTGAAGGGAGGAATTGTTTACTGAAGTAGATGAGGAATGGGGGCTGGTGGGTGGGAAATTAATTGATGCAGGTGAATTCCAGATAGGTGAGAGGACTGAAGTAGTAAAAGGATCATCACTGAAAGGAGGGAAGAGATACCCCGCCATAAGGGCAACATTCTTGTGGGAGTGGTCTGGCAACAAGATCGAAGGGGTGGAAGTAGAGAGGTGTTGAAGAGCAAGGGAAAGGAGCAGAGATCAACGAAAGGCAGAATGGAAAAGGGTGAACTCGCAGAAAAAAACATTTACAAATAGAAAGACCTCAATGATATTTTGAGATAAGTGGATCTTTCTTACGTTTGCCCTCTGGTGTTCCTGTTAAATAGCAGAGAGAGAAATGTGATGCCAGTGTCCAGTCAAGTCAAATTTATTGTCATCTGATTACACAAGTACAACCCTGCAAAACAGCATTCTCCGGTCCTCGGTGCAAAACATGCAGACACCATCCACACATAATGCACATACAGACAAACAATGCATATGCAGGATAAGTATTCATATAGACAAATAAATAAATAAATATTGTTTTTATGCATACGAGAGTCTCAGATGATTAGCGTAAGCAGTTCCTTTGGTCCTTCAGCATTCTCACTGCATGTGGGAAGAAGCAGCTTTTCAGCCTGGTGGTGCTGGCTCGGATACTCCCGTATCCCTTTCCTGATGAGAGCAGCTGAAAGATGCTGTTTGTGGGGTGGAGGGGGTCCTCAATGATTTTGCATGCCCTCTTCAGACAATGATCCCAGTAGATCACATCGATGGGGGTAGGGAGACACCAGTCAGCCTCTCTGCCACTCTTCTGGTCCTGTGGATTGACCTGCAATCCATTTCTCTGCAGCAACCGTACCACTGAGATTTTGTGAGAATCATTATATCGTTGGTGGACTCGGGCAAGATTTATCCTTGCACTGTCTACCCAACAGCCCTTCCCTTTTACTCCTCATCAACCCACTGTGCACTGATCTGGTCACAACTGTGTGTCTTTGTGCAGGATTCAAGTGACTTCCAAGTGAAGCAACATTTCACTTGTGAATCTGCAAGGGTCATCTACTACACCCAGTGTTCCTTCTGTCGTCTCCTTTACATTGGAGACACTGGACGCAGACTGGGAGATCGCTTTGTTGAGCACCTCAGCTCCGTCTGCTGCACCAGCAGAGATCTCCCAGTGGCCACCCCATTTCAATTCTCCATCCCATTCCATTGCTGACATGTCTGTCCATGGTCTCATGTACTGCCTGACTGAGACCATCTGTAAATTGAGAGAACAACACCTCATCTTCCAACTGGGCACCCTCCAGTTGGATTAATATTGGCTTCTCTGGTTTTCATTAAGCCACCTCCCCCCAAACCCTCTTCTTCCCTCATCATTTCTCTATTTCCCTGGCTCTTTTCACACGATAAATTCTACAGAGCCCCTTATCATATCCAATTAATACCTTTTGCTGGTCTGGATTCCACCCCCTTGTTTGAATTCTGAGACTTTCTGATATTTCCTGCTTCTACCTTTTCTGATCTTTCCTTGAAGAAGGAATCAGGCCCAAAACGTCGGCGATAGATCTTCTACAGATGCTGATAAGACCGGCTGAGCTCCTTCAGCATTTTGGTGTGTTTACTACAATCACAGCATCTGCAGCCCGTCATGTTTCACCACAGGATTCCATGGTTCAGTTTGATCGACAGCAGAATTCCAGGTCTGGTAGGACAAAACCCCGCTGACAGACCATTGTCCTAAAACCATTGCCCTCTCTCCTCACTCTTGCTGCCAGAGGATTCTCAGTGCTTTCTGAATGATTTTTTTTGGACAAAACCTTGGAGGATTGATAATGACCTGCTGGTTCCTGACACTCCACACCACTCGCCCTCCCCACTGCCCCCATCATCCCAGTCAGCCACAGGCACATAACCCTCTCACAATTATCTGCTCAGAGTGGGCTCTCCACCAATCAGAAGGTTAGTCAGAATTTGATGAGTTGACTCCACAGCCAAAAAAAAACAACAGACTTTATTTATTTAGTCCTATGTTTTCCAACTAATCTACAAGAGTTCTCCAAGAGAAAAAAAAGAACTTTGGAAATTCTGCTGAATTCTTTGTTCCTTCCTTCATTGCTTCATCTTCAATACTTAAAAAAGGGCTACAGGGCAATCGTGGAAAGATAGCAGTGGAGACAGAATAGCACATCTCATTGGGACATTGGAGGTGGAGTACCACCATGTAAAATGAATTGATGTTTAGCTCTGACCTTGTCCCTCTCTCTTCAATGAGAAATTGGTATTCTCATGGCCATTGACCCAGGTGTTCATCCTGCACATCGCTAGCATCAGGGCTCCTGGCCCAAGATGCAAGGGTCTATGCCAGGTCCCAGGATGACATGAAGGTACAATCATTGAAGTGCAATCTCACAACATCGGAGACCTGGGTTCAATACTAACCTCGGCTTGTGTGGAATTTACTGGTTCCCCTTGTGACTGCATGCTCCCACACCCCAAACACGTGCAGAATAGTAGTTTAGCCACTGTACATTGCCCAGAGTGTATGGAGAGTTGTGAGATCCTATGGCTACCTTTCATGACTTGGCTTCGCGAATGAAGATCTAGGATGGATCGTAAAAATGGGCATGGCCTTTAAGCCTGCACAATGGATTTTTTTGATGGAGTGCAGTGTGCGCAGTACTGGCCCCACCATTTATACCTTGGGTTTATCTGCCATGGCCAAGCCAGCCGTGATAGTGACACCCATGTCCTCATATCATAGGTGTTACATCGGATGGTGCTTCTCCTAGATGGATGGCCTGACGAGGTTAATGAGCCCCTTCTGCCTGGGTTTGACATCAGAGTTTTCCTTCTCTTAGGCTGGCTGCCAACCAAGGCTAACGAGCCCACCCAAACCATCCAGTTCTACCGCCGGACACTCGGTCGCACGATGACATAGCAAACTCAGTGAAAATGGGGACACCCACGAGAAGGTGTTGCTGCAGATGTAGTAATGGAGGAGAGGCAATTTCCAGCGACCTCCTGCCTGGTGAGCCAGATAGTGGCTGCCCGGCAATTACAACACCAAGAAAAGAGAGGCGATGTAGTACGCATGCATTTTCCCTGGGTGAGCGGGACGTCGGGCCCAGACCTCACCCACTCCACTTATGACAACCTTTAAAGCTGATCTAAACACAAAAACTTTAAAATTAACATCTTTGTCATCTAGGCACTTTGTCATCTTTGGAGCGTAGAAGGTTGAGAGGGGATTTGATAGAAGTATTTAAGATTATGAAAGGGATAGACAGAGTGGATGTGGATAGACTATTTCCGTTAAGAGGAGGAAAGATTAAAACAAGAGGACATGAGTTAAGAATTAAGGGGCAGAGGTTTAGAGGTAACATGAGGGGGAACTTCTTTACTCAGAGAGTGGTAGCCGTGTGGAATGATCTTCCGGGAGAAATAGTGGCGGCGGAGTCAATTGTATTATTTAAGAAAAGGTTGGACAAGGTATATGGATGAGAAGAAGATGGAGGGTTATGGGCATTGTGCAGGGGGGTGGGACTAGAAAGGGGTGTTTGGTTCGGTGCGGACTAGAAGGGTCTAATGGCCTGTTTCCATGCTGTAATTGTTATGTTATGTTATAAGTTATCATTCACAGGGATAGGAAGAAGGATGATGGACGAATCCATTTAAAGTGAGATTTGGGGAGCAGAATATTGAATTAGCAGGTATAAGGCAGGAGGGTAGGGAGACACATGATTGGAACAGCTGCATTTGGAAATTCCAGTGATCAGGGGCCAGCTTCAAAGCCAGACTGGAGATAATAAGATTGTTATCGATAGAGTAAAGAAAATTCAGATTTCAAATTTATTGTCAGGATACATGACATCACATACAGCCCTGAGATTCTTTTTTTTTCTCTGCAGGCGCGGCCAAATAACCACTTATTAGTAGTGCAAAATAAAACAGTACACAGCGTAAACATGTAAACAAAGAATGAATGTAAACAAACTGATTGTGCAATACAGAGAGAACAAAAAGAAAATCAATAAAGTGCACAAGTAAAAGTCCTTAAACGAGTCTCTGATTGAGTTTGTTGTTGAGGAGTCTGATGGTGGAGGGGTAACACCTGAATCTGGTGGTGTGAGTCTTGCGGAACCAATACCTCTTTCCTGATAGGGTGACTGATTTATTCAGGATAAATTGAGAGAAGATTGGTAGATGGTTCAGGGAGCTCAAATTTAAAATTTTGGACAGAGATATAAGAGGTTATGAATCTATGAATTCACTGCCTCTGGGAATTGTGAGGCAGTATCAATCTCGGCTTTCAAAGAGAATTGAAATTCACCCTTCAACCCATGTCCTCTAGTTTAAATTTTAAATTTAGACATACAGCAAGGAACAGGCTCTTCTGACCCTGAACCCATGCTGCCCAATTACACCTAATTAACCTACAACCCCCGTACATTTTGAAGAGTGGGAAGAAACCAGAACACCCAGAGGAAACCCACGCACATACAGAGATAATGTACAAACTCCTTACAGACAGCGCCAGATTTGAACCTGGGTCGCTGGTGCTGCAATAACACTGCATTGATATCAATGCTACCTGTGCCACTCTTTAACTCACCAGGACCATTTTGAACAGCAGGGACCTACCCATGCCTATCCCATTAACCAACATGTCATCAGTCGCTGCTCTGTAACACTCAAGTCATACAAAAGAGCAAATGAATATAAAACACAACAAGCCTCAGAGTTCCAGCAATCTGGGTTTAGTCCTGACCTCCACTGCTGTCTGGGTGGAGTTTGCATGTTCTCCCTGGGTTTGCCTTTGATGCTCTGGTTTCCTTACACTCCCCAAAAGGTATGTGGTTTGGCAGGCTAACGGGCAAAGGCAGGTTGTCCCTAGTGGCTAGCAGAGTCATTCTTAACCTTTATTTGGCTGTGCCACCCCCCCCCCCCCACCTAGGACTTTGCTCAAAGTTTCTCCCATTTCCCAGTGAAGCAGTCAGTTGGTTTCTTCCGAACTTAACTCCTACTGACTACTTTAAAAAAAACAATATTTTATGATGTCATTCTGTTTCCACCCCACCCCTTAAATATGCTGTGACCCTCATTAAGAATGTCTGGTCTAGAGGACTGGTGGAATTGGAGGAGTTGATGAGAATGTGTGGAGAATAAAATGCGTTAAGGGAGGACTGGAGTAAAACTGGTCCCAGCGGGCTGGAAGACCTGCTTCAGGACTCAAAGGGGTACTGGGTTTTATTAACTTTGGCACGGCTGCAATATCAGGGAGGTTTTGCTGAATGTCTATAAATCAGTAGTTTACACATAGCTGCAGTATGTAAACCATGAAAGTCTGCAGCTACTGATAAAAGCACAATGCTTGAGAAATTCAGCAGGTCAAACAATGTACTTTATATACATACATAACAATGTTTCAGGCTTGCGCCCATCATAAAGGTGTTATCATAGCTCATCTTCCATGCCATGTTTTTGGAGTGTTGTTGAGACCCAGGGAAGGGCTCTGGAATTCTACCAGGAACAAGGTACTTATGTGGAGTGACTGGAGAAACTTGGTTCATTCTCCAAAAAGAAAGAAACATTGAGATTTAATAAAGGTCATTCATGCCTTGATGAAGGGCTCAAGCCCAAAATGTTGGCTATGCGTATAACATAAATAGAGTTTTTGGACCTGCTGAGTTTCTCCAACATTGTGTTTTTACTTTTAATTACAATTCTCGTAATCCACGGGTAGTCATGGTCTGGAATGTACTGCCTGAATGGACAAACGATCCAGGTTCAATGTTTTAACAAGGCATTTAAATATTACTGCAACAGATCGATACAAAGCTATGAGACAAGCGTTGGGGCAATGGAACTAATTGGATAGCTCTTTCATTGAGCTGGTATAGGTGTGATATGCAGACTGGCTGTACTCTACAGTGTATTATTTCATGTTAACAAGCACTCAAATAAGAAAAGCAGCATTTGCTTTTCACTGGTGAATTAAAGTATTCCAAGCAACTGAGCTGAAAGAAACAAGCTGTGTAAATTGTACTCCTGCTTCCTTCAAGCTGCTCTCCCTTTGCATCACAAGGCAGCAGTGCTGGGATTAGGAGGAGAAGAGCTTGCAACTCCTGAGCAGAGTCAATGAGTGGGACAAAAGTGAAGGAGTGGGTTGGGTGGAGCCCAGTTGAGAGTGTTCTGTCTGGCTGCATCATTGCGTGGGACGGCAACTGCAAAGCATCAAAAGTCAATACAGAGAATCATTAAAATGGCCAAGGAGTCTCCCTTTCCTCGGGTTAATGGCATTCACTGAGAAAGTTGATTAAATTAGGCTCAAAGAATCATGGAGGATCCTTTCCATCCACCACACAGTATCTTTAACCCACTACCATCATACCTGATGAAGGGCTCCGGCCCGAAACATTGGTGATGTATCTTTACCTTTGCTACACAAAGGCACTGTTTGACCTGCTGAGTTTCTCCAGCATTTGTGTGTTTTTTCACCATCAGGAAGGAGGTACACGACCATCAAAATCAGGACTGCCAGGTTAGGAAATAGCTTCTTTCTGCAGACTGTGAGATGGAGTAAATCATCCTAAAATATTTAATATATTCATTTAAAAATATGTGTATCTGTGATTATTCTGTTCTGTGTATTGAGTGTGTATTTGTTTGCACTGTAGTCTGGAGAAACATTGTTTGGTCTGGTTGTATATGCACAGACAGATGATAATAAGCTTGAACTTAGAGAGCAACGATTCATGGTGCATTCACAAGAGCAAGGCCTAGATTGCAAGGGAAGAAGGGAAAGGGCCAGAAAGTCCCAATGCATGAGTGAAGAGGGGTGAGTGTACAACACAGAGAGAAATCCATTGGTAGTATCCTGCCATCAGCTCCAGTGCCACACCAGGGTTCAACATACGCAGGTTCCTCAGGACACTGGGGTTCAACATACGCAGGTACCTCAGGACACTGGGGTTCAACATACGCAGGTACCTCAGGACACTGGGGTTCAACATACGCAGGTACCTCAGGACACTAGGGTTCAACATACGCAGGTACCTCAGGACACAGGGGTTCAACATACGCAGGTACCTCAGGACACTGGGGTTCAACATGCATAGTACCACAGGAGTCAAGTGGGGGCTCTGGAGACAGGAGCTCACAGACCCAGATGGAATAATTGGAAGAAAGAAAATTAGCACAAACATTTTGAAGGGCAAAAACAGAAAGGTTAGCTTTAGAATCTATTATTCAGAATATAATAGACTGAATATCAATCACCCTAACTTCACTGCTTCAAGCAGTCCTTTTGATATTAGATGTTTCCTACATCAAAAGATTCAGAGAGAAGAAGTAGAGACAGAGACTGGGGAAACAGAATATGTTTCCCAGTCGGCTCACGGACTCTAGTTACTTTTAACATTCTCAAAATGTCATTCATCTGGGTCCATTTCTCAATGACTTTTCAAACTTTGTGGATTGTTCATTTCTACCTTTTTTTTAATGACCCCATCATTATTTTGTAATGCCCTCCTTAACTTGGCCAGAAACCCTCATAGGGAGGGGTTAGATTATTAGATGAGTTGAAGAATATATGGGGTTTTTTCTTCTAGTTTTTTTCCCAATTAATATGTTGGGTTCATATGTACCTTGTTTTTCATTACTTATACTTGTAACATGATATTAACTTCCTTTATTATTATATAACTACGTATTTTGCATGGATTAAAACCAATAAAAAGATTGTAAAAGAAAGAAAATGTCATTCATCTACAAAATAATTGTATGTTTCCATTGTCATATATAGTCCAACAAGAAAAAAACACATTGTTTCCTGCTTAAAACACAATGTGGCAAATTCCTTCATTTTTGGTTCATTGAAATATTCATGACCTAATTCAGTCTATAACGAATTGAGGATTTGTTCTGATTCCTTAGCTTCCCCACTAGGCTTTCCTACTGTATGTCTTTGTCCAAAAAAAGAAATGGAGCTTCAAAGCAGAAATGCACAGAGGATCTGTCAGCTGGTGGAAGTGAAGTGTGGGAGCTGCTTCAGAGGAGGGGGTGCCACAAACTGTAGCTCAATCAGTAACCACAAGGCAGACACAAGGCAAGTGATTAAAGGCTTTAATATCCAGAAACATCGAGAACGTCTCTACATGCTGCTGGCCTAGATCCAAGGCTGGTATGGGGAGGAGTTACAGGGATGAAGACGGGCCAACCTGTACAGTATAGTGAGGTCACACCTGCACCACCATGTTCCACCACACCAAGCGTGCAGTATATTTTCATTTCTTGCATGCAATGGTATGCGACTCTGAACGCCCCATTTGTGATGCACTGCAGTGCGAACAAACAAGCTCAAATGACAAAGGCTGTACTACAGGATTTAATTAGCTTAAAACTTGTACACCAGGTTCTGGCTCCAAATGTGCTCTACTCCTACCCAAGGGCCAGTGTGAGTCTCTATATGGGGCTGGTGATTGGAATGGAGTAGGTGGAGCTAGCCTCCCAGGTTACCTCCCTGCAGATACAGTGAGTTGCCCCCTGCAATAGGCAGGCAAGAATGCAGACAGGCGCAGGCAGTCACAGACAATCCAGTGGTTGTATCATCGCACCATTGCAGGAAGGATGTGGAGGCTTTGGAAAAGGTATAGAAGAATAAACTCAAATGTCTGCAGGCACTGTGACTGAATAAAAAAACAATGCTGGAGAAACTCAGCAGGCCAAACAATGTATTCTATATAGCAAAAATAAAGATACATAACCGACATTTCAGGCCATCGAGGTATGAACAAAATGTGGGCAAGTGCCTGATCAAAATGTTGGTTGGGGAAGAGATGGTGGTAGGGAAAGGGGAGGTGAACAGACCCACCGACAGAGGAGGTAATAGGTGGATAAGAGAGGAAGGGCACACCAACAAGCAGGGGGAATGGGGAAAACGGGGAGTGGGCTAACAGAAATCATAGAAATGCCATCCAGTTGGAGAGTGCCCGGATGGAAAATTAAGTGTTGATCCTCCAATGTACAGGTGGTCTTGGTTTGATAGTACATGAGGCCATGGACAGATATGTCAGCGTGGGAGTGGGACGCAGAATTGAAATGGTTGGCCACTGGGAGTTCCTGGCATTGGTGCGAACAAAGCAAAGGTGCTCAGCGAAGTGACCTCGCCATCTGCGTCCAGACTCTCTGATATAGAGAAGGCCACAACGAGAGCACCAAATGCAGTAGATACTCCCACAGATTCACAAGTGAAGTGTTAATTCACTTGGAAGGACTGTTTTGTGTTCCCAAATGGTGGTGAGGGAGGAAGTGTGGGCACAGGAGTAGCACTTCTGCTGCTGCAGGGGAAGGTGCCAAGAGGGTGACTAATTGGAAGGGATAAATGGGTGAGGAAATCATGGAGGGAGTGGTCCCTATAGAAGGTGGAGAGGGAAGAATGTGCCATTGTGGGTGACTGAAATTGCAGAGTTAATGTGTTGGATGCGAAGCCTGGAGGGTGGTAGGTGAGGACAAGAGGAAACCTGTTTTTGTTGTTTAGGGGGCAAATGGGCCCAGGGCAGATGAGTGGGGAATGTAAGAGATGCAGGTAAGGGCTGAGTTGATGGTGGTGGAGGAGTTCCCTGGATTTGAGGGTATGAGCTATAAGGTGAGGTTGGACAAACTTGGGTTCGTTTCTCTGAAGTGTCAGAGGCTGAGGGGAGACATGATAGTTTCATAAAATCTTGAGGGGCATAAATATAAACTTTTCCCCAGAGGAAAAATGTCACTCACTGGAGAACATGTGTTTAAGATTGGGGGGAGAGGGGTCAGTAGGTTTAATGGAGATGTACAGGGCACTTTTTTTATGCAGAGAATGGCTGGTGCCCGGGACACGCTACCAGGGGTAATGGGGGATGAAGATACAATAGTTGTGATCAAGAGATTTCCAGATAGGCACATGAAAATTTAGAGAATAGAGGGATAGGGATCATGTGCAAGCAGCAGAGTTTGACTTAACTCTGGCACAGATGTGGGCCGAAGGGCTTCTTCCTGCACTGTACAGAGCAGGCATCCAGTGACACATTGAAAAAACCCTGCCTTTTAGCCTCCAGCAAACATTGGCAGGCAACTAAACCCTGCTCCCAGATTTGTCAGCTGGCGAGGCAAGGGTTTCCTAATGTATGTTAATGACATTAAAATATTACTGCAGTCAGATTATTACAAAGATTAACAGAAAGGTAAATTATTTGAAAATATAGTCACTAAAAACAAGAGAAAAAATAAAGTTAAAAAAATTTGTCTTCTTCCTTCCTTAAAATCCATGTGATCTCCATTGGAGTTTTGGGAGCCCTGATCGTGAGAGCAGGTATAGTGATCGAGAGAACATTCCCCATCATAATCAGCAATGGTGACAACAAGATATCAAAAAAGGACTAAATCAAGGTTCTCCCAGCAGTGAAACACGTTGAGAGATTGTAGAGTGCGTCAAAAGAACCAAAGACTTGTTGATCCAAACCAAGGCTTTTATTATCTAAAAGACTGGAGCATATCACAAGTAGGTCGACCAGTCCAAAATGACCTGGTCTGGCTAGGAGCAATCCTTTAAGACCTGCCAGTAGGTAAGGCTTTTTTTAACTAAAAGACTGGAGCTTATCACAAGTAGGCCGACCAGTCCAGAATGACCTGGTCTGGCTAGGAGCAATCCTTTAAGACCTGCCAGTAGGTGGCAAGGCTTTTATTAACTAAAAGACTGGAGCATATCACAAGTAGGTCGACCAGTCCAGAATGACCTGGTCTGACTAGAAGCAACTCTTTAAGACCTGCCAGTAGGTGGCAAGGCTTTTATTAACTAAAAGACTGGAGCATATCACAAGTAGGTCGACCAGTCCAGAATGACCTGGTCTGACTAGAAGCAACTCTTTAAGACCTGCCAGTAGGTGGCAAGGCTTTTATTAACTAAAAGACTGGAGCATATCACAAGTAGGTCGACCAGTCCAGAATGACCTGGTCTGGCTAGGAGCAATCCTTTAAGACCTGCCAGTAGGTAAGGCTTTTTTTAACTAAAAGACTGGAGCATATCACAAGTAGGCCGACCAGTCCAGAATGACCTGGTCTGGCTAGGAGCAATACTTTAAGACCTGCCAGTAGGTAAGGCTTTTTTTAACTAAAAGACTGGAGCATATCACAAGTAGGCCGACCAGTCCAGAATGACCTGGTCTGGCTAGGAGCAATACTTTAAGACCTGCCAGTAGGTAAGGCTTTTATTAACTAAAAGACTGGAGCATATCACAAGTAGGTCGACCAGTCCAGAATGACCTGGTCTGGCTAGGAGCAATCCTTTAAGACCTGCCAGTAGGTAAGGCTTTTTTTAACTAAAAGACTGGAGCATATCACAAGTAGGTCGACCAGTCCAGAGTGACCTGGTCTGGCTAGGAGCAATCCTTTAAGACCTGCCAGTAGGTGGCAAGGTTTTTATTAACTAAAAGATTGGAGCATATCACAAGTAGGTCGATCAGTCCAGAATGAGCTGGTCTGGCTAGCAGCAATCCTTTAAGACCTGCCAGTAGGTGTGGCCACACTCTTAGCCAATCACAGTCATCCTACACTACCATCCGTACATTGGTGATAGTATCTGTACTATCACAGAGATAAAAACCCAGCAAGTGCCAGTGATATCATGACTTCCACATTGTCTACTCAGGCAAGCTTTCTTCCATTTTATGCAGGTAAATGAAGCAGTTCCATGAGCAGCACTGATCATGGAACTGCTCCCTCATGGCACCAGAGACCCTCTAAAATCCTGATCTCTGGCGCTGTCTGCACAGAGTTTGTAAGTTCTTCCTGTGGCAGTGTGGATTCTCCCTTTGCCCCAGACTCTACCCTCATCCCAAGGGCCTGTAGGTCAATAGGCTGGTAACTTAGGACCAGGAAAAACCATCCTCCACTACACATCAACAACTCTGTAGTACAGAGAGTGGAGAGCACCAAGTTTTTGGAGTTCAACGTAAAAGCAACTGCACTTCCTGAGAAGACTGAGGCGGGCAAGGCTACTGGCCACCATTATGTTAACTTTCTATTGGACCTTTATCAAGAGCATCCTATTCAACGTGATCTACCAGGATTGTTGTCTGAAGAGGGTGCCCACAGCATCTTTCAGATGCTCCCAGTGGGAAAGAGATGCACAAGTATCAGAGAGGAGGTTGAAAGGCTCGTTAAATGTAACAAGAACAACAACATAGTCTCAAAGTAACAAGACAAAGGAGATGATTGAGGACCAGGAAGATGAAGGTCAACCATTATCCAAAGGTATAGCCATGGAAAGCATGGTGTGCATAAAAGGGATGACCTATCCTGGGCCCACAACACCTCATTAGTCAGGAAGGTGCAGCAGTGCCCACACTTCCTAAGGAGGTTGAGGAAGGCAAAACTATCGAGCCCCATCTAGACAACATTTTACAGGACCACCATTCAGTGGGTCCTGTCTGGCTGCATCATTGGGCGCTACAGTAGCTGTAAAGCATCAGATTGGAAGTCTATACAGGGGAAAATCAAAACAGCCAGGAGGATCGCTGGGATCTTCTTTACCTCTAACAACAATATTTAGTGGAAGTGCTGTTTAAATAGGAATTATAGATGACCCTTTCCATCCAGCCCACAATATCTTCAACCCTCTACCATCAATGTCAGGACTGCCAGGCTGGAGAATTGCCTCTTCTCAGGCTTTAAGACTGATGAACAGTGTTCAGCAACCATGAAAATCATTCCACAGATTTATATTTTTATTTTATCTTTTATTTAGACATACAGCACAGTAACAGGCCATTTTAGTTCACAAGCCCTTGCTGCCCAATTTACACCCAATTAACCTGCACCCCCAGTACATTTTGAAGGGTGGGAGGAAACTGGAAATCCTGGGGAAAACCTACACAGAAACGGGGAGAAAGTACAAACTCCTAACAGACAGCACGGGATTTGAACCCTAGTCCCGATCGCTGGCGCTGTAAAGGTATTGCGCCAACTGCTATGCCAACTGTGCCACTATTTATTTATTTTGATTATTTATGTGACCTTTAGGTGTATTGTGTGTTTTTGTGCTTGCACCTTGGTCTGGAGAAAGGTTATTTCATCAGGTTGTACATACGCAATTAGATGATAATGAACTTGCACGTGAACTTGAATTGGCCACTGTAAGTTGTCTCCAGTGTCTGAGTTAGTGGCAAGACCTCGGGATGATGAGAAGAAAAAGTGGAATGACAGTAAGTGGGTCAGCATGCACTCACTGGGCTGAAAGGACTGTTTCCCTGCTGTACATCCTGCTCCTGTGTTATGGACACCACAACGTGAAAACGAGTTCCCATAATATTGCTAATCTCAAAGGTCTGACATAAATATTTGCTTTCATTCTTACAAATGCCAGACTTCTCTCTTTCTCTCCATGTTACCCATTGTTCTTTCTCATCATGAGCTTACGATGACATTACAATCCTGTGGAGGTGTGGTTAAATACTGATTGATTTCTTTTGTGTGTATTTTCCGACTTACTGACAAAATCGACTGATATACGTCTGTAAAAGCAGTACCAGTTAATTACCGGGGACAGCCTGTGTCACTCTATAGCTCTATGACATTAGGAGCAGTCGGTATGTATCGGCAAAATCCAGGCAGCCTTTACTGAGTTAGAAGGAACATAGGAATCTGGAGCATGGTTCAGGCCCTTCAGAGCCTACGACCAAATGCCTAGAATTTCCCTCCTGTAAAACCCTCCATTTTCCTCTGTCCACACACCTATCAAATAGTCTCTTAAAAGATCCTGTCTCCTCTCCACCACCATTGCTGGAAAGTGGATCAGCACTTACTGATAGAGGCCTGTGGACTGAAAGCATTAAAAATGATTATGCAATACAGTGCGCTATATAATGAAATAGGATATGTCAGGGAAATGAATGGCCGACAATAGTGTATGACTATTAGAATATATTGTCATATTTTTAACTACAGTATACAAGGAGGCACCAAAATCCTTACTTGCTACAGCCACATAGGTATATAGGACACACCAGTAGCGACAGTATAAATTAACTTGCCACAATATACTGAGACATAAATAGAGATAATAAATATAAAATAGATAAATAAGTATTTGCAGTGGCAGTTAACGCAGAACGGTAAGTGATGTAATAATGCAGACAAATCCTGTGGTCGTGGTGGAGTGGCTTTTTAGCCCTTTCGACTCAGGCCATTTTTAACCTTCCATCATATATACTCTGGACTGTAGTCCATGAATAAACCTTTACAGTAGTTGGGTATAAAACCAGTCCCGGAAAACCGGGACGTGGAGTATATGCACTAGTTGGTAGCCCTGAAAACTTGAGTCTAAAGCATTAGAGTAAAGCAGAAAGGTTCAAGAGCCCAATAGCCATTGAAAACAAACTAGGGGTGCTAGACTTTGGGCTTCTGTACCTTCTCCCGGAAGATGGAGACAAGCAAGGAAACTAGAGACAATTGGGATGAACTGACATCGCGTACAGAGCAGAGTGAGATGTGACTTTCTATACAGGCCTTCACACCATTTTTCCTTCTGCATCAGACAAGTAATCTTGAGGCGAGTGGGTAAACATGGAGAGGTTAAATGGGGTGATACAAACACCCTTTCCTTGCCTACATTTTTCTGACTGTCTCCTAGCAGCGACTAAAATGTCTCAGGAGTGATTTTCTAAGCATTGTGACTCATTATAAAATAAATAGCCATTATTTCCTCTTTACACATTCATGGTTATATGATGAATAGTTTATTAAAATTCATTAAATGCAGCTGCAGACGATTAAAACTTTAAAGTGATTTTTTAAATATAAAAAACAATTGTCTTGATTATGCGACAATTTTTTTCTTTATGAGGCTTCAGTTGAGCAGGGTGCAAAGAAATAAATCTTAATTGATTCAGTTAAGGTATTCAGAGAGGAATAAGAGGATAAAATTTTGTGCTCAAGTTAATTAAAACAGCTTTCAATCAGTTATGTGTTGGAAGCTCCATCTGAATGAAAGAACGTGTACAAAGGCAGTTTCGGTGCTGGGAATAGTGAAGACTATTATCGCCTGGAAGGAAATCAGACAGTAACTCAACTATTTCTCCATGGAAATTAACATGGGAAAGCACAGAAGATGCTGTCCAAATAGATCAGATTTCAACCATGTTTGGTTCACTGGAGCTCACAGATGGATTATGCTCTGAAATATATCAAGAAGTAGAAGGAGCTGTGGCCTTTCAAGCATGTTCTATCACTCATTGAAATCATGACTGATCAGTTCTTGGCCTCAGCTGCATTGTTCTGCCTGATTCCCATAGCGCCTGACTCCCCTACTGACTAAAAATTCATCATTACAGCTTTGAATGTCTTCAACAACCCCCCCCCCCCCCCCCACCACCCCCCAATCCACAAGTCTCTGGAACAGAGGACTGCAAATGTTCACCACTCTCTCAGAGAACAGATTCCTCCTTATCTTTCTTATGAACTTCCAGTTCTGCATCCTGAGACGATGCTTTTAGTCCTGTGATCCCCATGAGGGGAACATCCCCACGGCATTTATCCCTCTCAGAATCATGTTTATTTCAATTGGATTTGGTGGCACAATGGCACAGGTAGTCAAGCCACTGTCACATGATACCACAGACCTCGGTCTAGTCCTGATGCTGTCTATGAGAAGTTTGCATTTATTTCCCGCGGCACATGGATTTCCTCCTGCACTCCAGTTCTTTTCCACATCTCTCAATGCACCTGGCATGTAGGTGAGTGATTGAATGTGGGGGGGAATTTATCAAAATATGTAAAGAATAAAAATTGAATTAAAGTAGAGCTTGTAGAAATATGCACACTGATTGGTACGGTTGGCTGTAGGGCCTTTTTATGCGCTGGTAAGCAAGAAAATCTGCAGATGCTAGGATCGAGGACAGGCCATAAAAGTGCTGGAGAAACTCAGCAGGTCTCACAGCATCCACAGGAGGCAAAAAGGCAGTCGACGTTTCAGGCCTGGGTCATTCCTTGGGAGAGCCAAATATCAGGCAGATGCCTGGATAAAAAGGTGGCAGGTGGAGGCAAGGAGAAGAAGCACAGGCTAACAAGTAAGAGGTGGATACAGATGGGAGAGTAGAAAGAGACTGAGAAGTGATTGGGGGAGAGAGAAGATGGCAAAGAAATGTAGTTCTCTGATAGAAGAAGGGGTTAAGGAGCTGGAGGATGGGTGAGAGACTGGGGAAGGGGTTAACAGAAAGATTAATATTGATGCCATCTGGCTAGAGACTCCCAAGACAGAATACAAGCCATTCGCAAACCAGATGGACTTTAATGAAGTATCTGTTGGTTTTATCGTCATTAATTGCCTGGTGCTGACATTTCTCATTTTTTAATAGTTACTTCGTTTCCTGAATTTAAACATCCCAGCTCTCACTGAATTACTTAAACTCACGTTTAAAGGATGGTATTGAAGCATATCAGCTACTATCTGAGCAGTGACATGGATCCATTCCATTTTGCCCATTGTAGCCACAGGCCTATGGCAGATGCCACCTCACTGCCTCTACACAAAGCTCTGCAACTCCTGGACAGCAAAGATGCATTCTTCAGGGCGCACTTTATCAACTACAGTTCAGCATTTAACACCATCATCAATCTTGGACTCAACTATATAATTAGATACTTGATTTCCTCACCTCCAGACCACAATCAATGCCCTTTCATACAGTCAAAAAACCCAAGTGTAAAGACGGAGAATCTCTGCCCTTACATGAGGAGAGTTACCTCCATGAATGTGCTCTGACCTGCTCCAAGGTGCTGACTGCAATTCCTCTCAAAGCTGACTAAGGCTGGGCTGATGACGTTGCAGTGACACCATCAGCCCGCGACCTATCTTACTCACCACTCTCCCTCCATGGCCCCCTCAGGGCAGGGGGGGCCTGTGGGAGCCATCAGGGCAGGGGCAGCCAACAGGGCCTTTCAGGGGGAAGATGGTGTCGTCTGTGGCAGCCCCGTCGGCTGTTCCGGCACCACACCAGGCCACTTTGACCTTAGGGGCTGCTCCTCAGCGCTAGCGACTAAATACACAACAGAGAAATGGCCGTCTTCCCTACCCATTATCCATCACGCAGCTGGAACCATTCTTGGAAGTGCAGAGTGATTGGCATTTGCATTGCTTTGCTGTGTATTTATAATGGGCAGCGCCATATCAACAGTCACCCCGCCTACAGGGGCTCCAGATGACACATCAAGGCACTGCTCCACTTTAAAGCAGCCTTTTTGGGCTGCTCCATGGACAGATGTTTAAAATCTTTATCTACCTATGCAGTCAGCCTCAAAGCAGAGGCCCAGCATGAAAACACCTAGAGAGGATTAGTAAGAACAGCTCTTCCACAATCAACAGGGTTATGTTCTCAGCCCCAGCTCTTCTCACTTTACACCAATGACTGTGTGGCTTGGAAAGACAACAACACTATCTACAAATTCGCTGATGATACCACAGTGGTGGGTTGAATAAAAAGGGGCGGTGAGTCAGCACACAGGAGGGAGAGTGAAAACTTGGCTGAATGGTGCACCAACAACCTCCCACTTAATATCACCAAAACCAAGGAACTGATTCAGAGGGATGCTGCCGTCGGAGGGAAGCAGCAATCACCACCCAGCACATGCTCTGTTCTTGCTGCTACCATCAGGAAAGAAGTATAGTTGCCACAAGACACGCACCACTAGGTTCAGAGGTGTACAATCCAGTGATCACTGGGGGATCAGAATTGGTGAGGGTGAACACATTTAAGTTCTTGGGAGTCACTACCTCGGAGGATCTTTGCTGGACTCAATACACCACTGGCATCGCGAAGAAAGTATGTCAGCGCCTCTACTTCCTCAGGAGTTTGCAGAGGTTTGGCATAACATCAGAAAGCCTGGCAAATTTCTTCCCCTGCATGGTGGACAGTGTGGTTATCGACTGCATCATGGTCTGGTATGGGGACATCAAAACCCCTGAGCATAAAACCCTGCAACAGGTAGTGGACATATCCCAGGACATCACCGGCAAAACCCACCCCACCATCAAGAACATCTATAAGGGATGCTGCCGTCGGAGGGAAGCAGCAATCACCACCCAGCACATGCTCTGTTCTTGCTGCTACCATCAGGAAAGAAGTATAGTTGCCACAAGACACGCACCACTAGGTTCAGGAACAGCTGCTACCCCTCCACCATCAGACTTCTCCACAACAAATTCAATCATTTAAGAACTCTTACATTTGCACTTTATTGGTTATTTTTCTCGCTGTATTGCACAGTTTGTTTACATTTATTTGTTTACAGGTGTACGTTGTGTACAGGCTTTTTTCTTATGCTAGCAGTAATTCTGCCTTGCCTGCAAAAATAGAAACTCATGAGTGTATGTGATGTTGTGTATGTAATCTGACAATAAATCTGAAATCGTGCAGTGCACAGAAGTGCAGGAAAAATTCAGCAGGTGATGCAGGATTCTCAGGAAGTAAAAAGCAGTAGGCGTTTCGGACCTGAGCCCTTCGTCAGGAGTGTGGAAAATCAGGCAAATGTAAAGGTGGGGGGGGGGGGTGAAGAAGAGGAAGAGGGAAGCGTACAGGCTAAAAGCTAATAGGTGGGAGCAGGAGGAAGGGGAGAAGGGAAAGAAGCTGAGATGAGATGGGGGAAGATGACCCTTCCCCTGAGAGGAATTGCATTCAGCACCTTCGAGCCAGCCAGGGCGCATTCATGGAGGTAACTCTCCTCATGTAAGGGCAGAGATTCTCCGTCTTTACACTTGGGTTTTTTGACTGTATGAAAGGGCATTGATTGTGGTCTGGAGGTGAGGAAATCAAGTATCCAATTATACAGCTGAGTCCAAGGTTGATGATGGTGTTAAGAAGGGTAGAAGGAAGAGTTGGAGTGGGGAGCTGGAGGAAGGGGGACAGAGGAGTAAGGAAAGGGAGAGAATGGGGGAGGGGGTTTATACTCAGCTTCAGAATCTTTTACCTGGGACTCAGTAAGTTAGCCAGCACTCCACCACCCTCCTCATGTGATGGGAAGCAGATAATTAATTTCACTGATTTTGGCTGAGTTTTAATTATTAATCAGCCCACAGTGGGGAGAACCTTATGTTTTCTTCAAGATCAAGTAAAGAGGTGTGACCTGTGTTGCATTGAAGGGGCTGAAAGTTGGTGTGTTGTTTATGCCTGGATCAGTGAGTGGCCATCTCTCACCCAAAAGGTTTTTATGGCTGATATAAATGACAAGGCCCTTTATCTGTGTGCTTGTCAAACATAGAAAACTTCTGCAGCGAAGCTCCTTTTGTCATATGTGTAACAAGAATTGATGGACTGTGTTAGTCAACTGCAATGCTTCTAAGTGACAGGGTTTGTTACTGTGTAGATTTTAAATTGACAGGGCCTATTAGTTTGTACGTGTAACTGGCAAGGGCTGGTTACTTCATATACACCTTATAATGAGCATTGTTATAACTATAAAACTGCTTTGCAGCAATGTGACTCAACCATACTCTAACCATAATGAGAGGACAACCGTCTAATGGAGCAATCTTGCACCCAGCCAAGGGAACACTGTGGATTAACCCTCTCAAACTGTTGGATGCAAGTTCCCATTGATCTGACAAGGCTCAGAACCACATCAGTATTTTTCTGATTACCGACAAGTGAGTGCCCAAAATCGCAGAAATTACCTGAAAGTGTTTTCAGGGGGTCTCGGGAGTGGATAATAAGACACCAATTAGAATAGTAATCCTGAAGGCACAAGCGGCTGCAGGTGCTATAATCTGGAGTGCAACAGTAATTCGGTCCGACAGCTGAGTGTGTGCTGCATTATTAGGACTGCCAATTCCACAAACCACTAAACACAGGGCCCGACTGGCTCTTTAGTAGATACAAAACATCCCATTTGCAGAGAACAGGAACAACCTGGCTGATCTCTCTTGCATAAACAAATTACCTGGCTGCTATTGCAGGGCTACCTGTGGAAGCTTGTTGCAAATAAAAGCTGGGGTTCCTACATGACAACAGTGGCTAAACTGAAAGGTGGTTGAGATGACCTGAGGTCATTTAAGGTGGCGCATTAAGGAAAGTCTTTCCTCCTTTCATCTCTAAAATTAAAATTTTTTTTAAAAATATATATTTTAAATTTAGACATACAGCACGGTAGCATGCCCTTCTGGCTCACGAGCCTGTGCCGCCCAATTAACCTACACCTCTGTACATTTTGAAAGATGGGAGGAAACTGGAACACCCGCAAGAAACCAATGCAGATACGGGGAGAATGCAAACTCCTTATAGACAGTGCCAGATTTGAACCCAGGGTGCTGGCACTGTGACACCGTTTTACTAAACCACTATGCTATCCGTGCCAACATCCCCTGCACCCCCCCCCCCACCCCACAATTGTTTTGGTGACAAAAACTCATTATCTGGATATGAATACAACCTTACTGTGAGATGATGTCGCACAGTGCCTTGCATCTAAGGAGATGGTCACCAGGAGGAAAAAGTTGTTCTGCCAAACTAATAAAGGTCAAGATTACACAGTCAGTAAATGAAGTCCAATCACAGTTAAAGTGTCAGAAGTGTCAATAGATGAGCAGCAAGAAATGTGAGGTCAATCACCTAACACACCTGTTAATCTAATGCAGTGATTCACAACCTTTTTTCCACTCACAAACCACCTTTTACACCTTATGTAGTCCCTTAAAATGCTAAAGGAACTCAATGGTTAGTAAGGGATTACTTCAGGTGATATGTGAGTGGAAAAAAATGTTGATAACCACTGGTCTAATGGTACCAGAGCAAGACTTCCTAATTGCATTTGAACTGGGACATTTTGCATCACCCTGGCAACCGGAGGGTATAGACCATTGGTTCTCAACCTTTTTCTTTCCACTCACATACCACTTTAAGTATTCCCTATGCCATCGGTGCTCTGTGATTAGTAAGGGATTGCTTAAGTGGTATGTGAGTGGAAAGAAAATGTTTGAAAACCATTCTTTTAACCATACCTAATTGACTCGTTATGTGCACAGTTTCATGACTCCAAAGGAAATAAGCCAATGACAATCTTTCTCAAGCAAAATATTTCAGTAACAAATGGGTCCAGAGCAGTGATTCTGAACCTTCCCTTCCCTCTCACATACCTCCTTAAGCAATCCCTTACTAATCACAGAGCACCGATGGCATAGGGATTACTTCAAGTGATGTGTGAGTGGGAAGAAAAAGGTTGAGAACCACTGGCCTAGATGGTGCTTTAACATCTCATCCAAATGGCAGCAAACTTGACAGCTCATCTCCTCTTGGCACTAGGGAGTTCAGCTGAGATTTTATACTCAATTTCATGGGCCACAGGTACCGAATAATGTGACTCAGGATTCTGAATGATAACAGCTGAACCAGAAAGACATTAGACTGAGATTGTGCTGTTCTGGACATCAATTTAACAATAATTAGTGTCCAGAATCTTGAGGTAAATGGATAAGGTCTGTGGAGAGCTGTCAGCACCCATGCAACCAACTTTTCCATCAAGGAAAAGATGTCCTCAGGAGAAAATGAGAGAAAATTAATCTGCGCTAGAGAGACTGAATTTAAACCAAAATGTTTAATAATACATGATCACGTGCTGTTTACAAGACTAGTTCTCACAAAATATATTTTCATTAAATGTTTTTTCTTCCTACAACATATTGAGTTTAGGTTTCACTTGAGCCCATTCTGCTGCTGAGTCATGCAGCACAGAACAGGCCCTTCAGCCCAACTTGTCCACGCTGACCAAATCTGGATTTCTGGCAGAGAGTGAATGGTTTTGAACAAAAGCAGAAAATTACAAAAACACTCAGCAAAGTCTGTGGGGAGAAGTCTTGCCTGACCTCACTTTTCACCGTCTGCAGCTTTTTGTTCCTGATATTGATTAGGTTACTCAATGAGATTCTTCTAAATGAGATGATCCCGTTAGTGTTTCCAGAAGAGGTTTGGATCCCTGACTATTCTTAAATACCTCTATTAAGACACCTCTCTTTCAGTCACCCACCACTTAGAGGAAAGAAATTACCTCTCATTGGTTAAAATTACAGCCTGTAGCAGGCTGAGATGGAAAAAGATTTCAGAGGGTAGACAAATTTCAGAAGAGGATTCTCCAGCAAACCTTCTCAATTGGACAGAATCAAGGATTTTTGTGGCCTCCACTTCAGGACAAGGTCACTTCAACCTCAGTCATCAAGTTGCAATATGCAGACAAGGTTTGCAAATATTTACACTTCAAGGCATCTTTCATCAAAACCTATGCGGTAACAGGCTCTTACCTAAATATCCATTTGACAAAGGCCCCACCCCCCCACAACCTGCCTCTGCTCTATAATGTTATTCCCTGACAGTAAGGGCTTGCAGTGAGATGCTGGATGGCTCAGGAACCACTTCCCTGTGAAGGTAAACATTCACCATCACCTCAAGTGTACCAGCAGAGGCTCCCAGCTGTCTGAAGAATGCTCCCAGATGGAGAACTTAGGCAAGTTCATGGAAATATCCCTGTCCTGTACGCTACTGAAATATTTACTTTCAATAGGCAAGATGAAAGAGTGGAGTCCTAATTAGCACAGAAATCCAGACAGAACTAACTGATCAGCCTCCCCGTGATTTTATCATTACCTTTGCTGGTTTCAAAAGATTTCCAATTCTCCCCATTAATCTTGGTTCTGTCGTTGCCTTTTCTTTGAATTAGATATCATCCTTGACTTACTTAGTTTGTCGTAGGTGGCATATCCTTCTCGATTCCTCACGGAAACTCTAACTTTTTTTTAAATTCGATATGCAGCACGGTAGCAGGCCCTTCTGGCCCACAGGCCCAGGCCGCCCAAATAACCGACAACCCCCATGCATCTTGAAGGATGGGAGGAAACCGGAGGAGGAAACCCATGGAGGTCATGGGGAGAATGCACAGACAACACTGGAATCAAACCTGGGTCACTGGCCCTGTAATAGCATTGTGTTAACTGCTACATTAGTCGTGCCGCACCTCCTTAAACATCCAGCGCTCTGGCCAACACTTTTTCCGATTTTGAGTCCACATCGAACCTGCTCTGACCTGACCCAATTATATTGCTCTTTATTTAAAATTTGGGGACTAATTTTAAACATCAGTTTCTCAAACTGAATTTGAAATCCTATTATCGATGATTACTCTTTGCTCGGGGATCCTTTATTATGAGGATTTTTTAATATATTTTATTTTTGATTTTCCATTATTAAACTAGGAGAACACATCATTGACCTGTTACAGAGCATATCTTCCAGCAATCTATTTATAGATGATGTTTCTCCCTCCCCCATTCCCAGCACCCCACCCCGGAGAGAGAAGAAAAAGTGGGGATACCAAGAGAGAAAGAAAAAGAGAGAGAGAATGGGAGAAAAAAGGGAAAGAGAGGCTGGGTGTGGAATTGGCGCTGCCAGTGTGTATCCATAGAAGCTGTGGAGCCACCCCCTTTGTGTAGCTACGTTCCTTAATCCATCTGTTGGTGAGTCTTTTTGTCGGGGTGTGGTTACACTCATGCTCCTAGTGTACTTCAGATACGACTGCCATATTTTAGCAGAGGTGCTGTGTCGGTTTCTAAGATTATATGTAATTTTTTTTTTCATGGGAATACAGCTGTGCATCTCTATTATAAGGTTATTAATTAATCCTAACATTGCACAATTCCGGATCTAAAATCATTTGCTCCCCCACATATTGCTCGAAGAAAACATCCCCAATATAGTGTTGAATCCATCCCCAAGGTTACCTTACCAATTTTTATTTATCTTCTCACCAGCGTCATTAACATCACTCCGGATAGCAGCAGTAGCTGCTTTGCAATCAATCATTATTTTTTAATTTGTACTTTCCCTTAATATAGGCCTATTGTTAGGTACTATGGACTTACTATTCCCATCTGTGATTTCTTCATCAAAACTGATTTGACATCTTGTTTTCCTGAGCTAGTGTCAATCCATATTGTCCTTTATTAATAGACCTACCATATATCCTTTTTCTTTCTGTCTGTTCTTCCAAAATATCAGGTCCTTCCTTGGTCTTAAAATGCATGCAAGTCGATAAATCCCCAGAGATCATCATCCTAGGGCGACAGTAGCAAGCACCAGAGGACATCAGTATCATGTGAAGGGAGGAAAGTTTAAGGGAGACGTCCAAGGTCATTTTTATTTTTTTACACAGAGAGTAGTGGGTGCCTGGAATGCAATGCCAGAAATGCTGGTGGAGGCTGGTAAAATTTAAAAGACTCGAGAACAGGCAAATGGATGCAAGAAAAATAGAGCTTTATAGGTGTGAGGTAGGGAAGGTTACACCAAGGTCTGAAGAACGCCATTTCATCCGATCGTACTTTACTTGAACAACATCATGGGCTTAAGGACCTATACTGTGCTGTCATGTTCCACGTTCATTGTATCCGAGAATATTGTGAGAAGCTGGGGAAGAAATTATTTTTAGCCATGGGTGTGATGCCAAAACACTGAAGGTTAGCAAAGATTGTTCCTTTATTTCAGAAAGGATGCAAACAACAGACCGTTGAGCTGAACATCTGTGATGGGTGCAGTGAACAGGAATTCACTGACTGAGTATTGCTCCTCCCCTGGCTCCACCCTCACCTACCCCAATATAAACCCTGGTTTTCCTGCCTCACCTCAGATTCACCTGAGGACTATTGTATCCACCGGCCATTAATTTTAAGCTATTAAAAGCGTGTTTGTGCTTCTTTCAAGTCTCCGAGCACCATCAGTCACGTTACACAGGGGAAGTGATTGGAGGGGATTCCTCGTCCAAAATTCTTCTTCTGTGGCTCTGGTTGGACCTTAACTGGAACCAAACCTTGCAATTCGCTGCTCCTCCAGATTTACTACCAAAATGAGGAGGGCGATGTGCAGGTGCATCTTTGAGGCCGACCTCCCATTTTCAGTGGCTAATCCTGGGCACTTATCCAAATTGATAGGCCAATGTGTGTCAATCTTCACCAGAAAAATCAGCTGAATCAGGAGCGACAGCCTGGTCTGATGCATGCTTTTTCAACGTTACAACCAGCATGTTAACAGACTTTGCTGTGTCAATTTAAACACGGAAAAGTCAAAAATTTACCATCCAAATAAAAATATAATCCGAGTGCAAATACCTAAACAGCTAAGAATCAATGTATTTCTTTTGAAGCATCTTAAATAATTTCTTTATGAATTTAAATTTTTATGTCAAATGGAACAGGATCTCTACTTAAAATCTATAATTGATAAACTAGTTGCTAAGAAAAAGAAGACTTTACATCAAACTGATGATATAGAAAAAAAATCACTTGTTCTTTTCCTTTTGAAAAAAGGAATTGGCATGATCCATCATTGTCAAGAGTTTTTTTTCTTTTTTTATTAACAAAAATTCGGCACTGCTTTGTTATAATAAATACTTAACAACGTGATTTGGTGTGCAGCTTCAGAAACATAAATTCCAAGAACTGTGGCATGAGAGACGTGATAAAGGAATATAAACCTTTAAAATAATACCTCGTAGATGCCTGTAGAATAATTCATTTTATTCCAGACGACCAAGTATCCGCAGCTCTGGGATCTGCTGAATGCAAACTCTGTCATAAGAATCAAAGAGATCTTAGTTTCTTGCTAGACCATGCAAATGGAATAAAAACACAGCACTGGAGAAACTCAGCTGGTCAAACAGTGTACTTTAGACTTCAGATTTCAGGTTTATTGTCAGTACATTACATGATATCACAGACAACCCTGAGGTTCTTTTCTCTTGACGGCATGGCAGAATTACCACTAATTGGTAGTGCCGAAAATAAACTGTAAACACTGTATGCATGTAAACAATAAAGAACCATAAACAGATTAAAAAATGTAAACAATGCAGAGAGAACAAAGGAAAATCAATAAAGTGCACAAGTAAGAGTCCTTAAATGAGTCTCTGATTGAGTTTATTGTTGAGGAATCTGATGGTGGAGGGGGAGCAGCTGTTTCTGAACCTGATGGTGCGAGTCATGTAGCATCTATACCACTTTCCTGATGGCAGCAGTGAGAACAGAGTGTGGGCTGGGCAGCGTGGGTCTTTGATGATTGCTGTTGCCCTCTGACAGCAGCGTTCCCTGTAGATGTACTCAGTAGTAGGGAGGGTTTGGCCTGTGATGTCCTGGGCTGTGTCCACTACCTTTTGGAGGGCTTTACGCTCAGGAGTATTGGTGTTTCCATACCAGACCGTGATGCAGCCACACTTCTGTAGAAACTTGCCAGGTTCTCTGTTGTCATGCGAAACCTCTGCAAACTCATGAGGAAGTAGAGGTGCTGAAGAGCTTTCTTCACGATGCCCTTGATGCGTTGGGTCCAATAATGTGTTTTTACTTCAACCACGGTGGTGCAGACTTTCGTGTTTTACCTGCAAATGTATTGTCCACAGCACTTAATTGACATGCTTGTCCTACTCCATGTCCCCAAGTTAGCATTCTCTTCCAGTTGTTCATCTCCTGTTGTGATGGTATGTCACTCAGGCTCTTGTGTTATAGACAAGTCTCCCAATGACAGAAGGATGTGGGGTGTGGGCCGAGTACCAGCAAGTGGACAAGCTCAGGTGCAAAGGTTGGCGTGGACCAGTTGGTCTGAAGGGTTTCCATGCTGTTTAGCTCAGTGACTCAATGGTGGCCAAGTACCAAAGAATAAAAAGAATATATTAGGTTAAGACATGAGTAAATATATGACCAGCGGTTTGTAATGTGGAAAAATCTGATTTGATTGGAAAGCTATGAAGCATAGAAGCTGGATGTCCTTGTACAAGGAACATTACCAAGTTGGTATGCGAGCATGGTAAATGTTGCAAGAGGAACAAGTATATATTTTGAAAACATCTAATATCAATTGTCCAGGCACATGTGAGACCATATCTCCTCACTTGTCAGGAAGGAGCAGCAGTCTAAAGTAGGCAAGGCTACCGGCCACCATTACGTCAACCTTTTAAGAGAGCTCTATCGAGAGTGTCCTGGCTGGCTGCATCACAGTGGGGTACAGTTGCTGCAGAGAAATGGATTGGAGATCAACCCACAGGACCATACGGGTGGCAGAGAGGATCACTGGAGTCTCCCTTCCCCACCCACCCAACCCTCGACGTTATCTACCAGGACTGTTGTCTGAAGAAGGTGCGCAAAATCATTGAGGACCCCTTCCACCCTGAACACACCATCTCTTTCAGCTGCTTCCATTGGGAAGGAGATGCAGGAGTATCAGAGCCAGCACAACCAGGCTGAGAAAAAGCTTCTTCCCACGGGCAGTGAGGACGCTGAATGACCAAAGAAACCGCTCACACTAACCCTCTGAGACTCTCATCTTTACAAAGCTATGCTTATTTATTTATTTCTCCTGCCTATGTATTGTTTATCTGCTTGTGTGTTATGTCTGGTTGCATGTCTATATGGTTTGCACTGAGGACAAGAGAAACATTTCGTCAGGGTTGTACTTGTGCAATCAGATGACAATAAACATGACAACTTGATCTGGAGTATCATATACTGATTTGCTCTCTTGATTTAAGGGGGCATGTATTTATACTAGACCCATTTCCCAAAAGTACCGATAGGTTGATTCCTGAATTGAAGAGAATTTATAGTGATAAAGACTTGGGTCATTTGGATCCACGCTCTGAAGCTTTGAAGTATGGGAGACAGAGCTTGGCAAGATGGACATCGGAGCAAAGTTTCCCATGGCAAGGAGATCTCGACCTAGGAGTAAACTCTGGAAAAAAAAAGACTGAGGGGAGGAAGAAATGTTTCTCTCAGAATTGTAAACCTTTGGAATAAACTATCTATAACAATAAGTCATTGATTAGATACAATTGTGAAAGAAATGAATGATTAAACGATAATGGAATCCATGAATGTGGGGACTGGACAGGATAATCAGGAAGATGTCAAGCAATAGCATATTAAATGACAGGACAGAGTTGAAAGGTCATATTCCTACTCTTATTTATGTTCTTCTGTGTTTGAATGCAATGCAGAGGGTAATTATTTGGACAATCATTGCTGTTATTGATCCTAATGACTCAAACCTGAGTAGATTTTCCCATGTCTCGATCTAATATCCTCACATTTCAAGATTGATCTCCCTTAAGATTTAGGCTCCAGCAAGCAAATGCTCAAAATCTCATGAGTCTACCTGTTGAGAGGGGAAAGATGTCCATTTACAGAGGGCCATTTGCAACCCAAGAGCACGGACAAATACTGTTTAGCTATAGATGTACTTTGGAAGTGAAGATGCAGGAATCAGACAGGCAACTTGCTCATAACTTCCATCACCAATGAGATATAGACAAGCTGCACCATTTATGTTCAGTGAGAAATAAATATTGGGTCTTCAGATCTTCAGTAAAGTGATTTATGTCCATGAGCCTGAAAGAGAAGGCATGGCCTTTCTTTAACATTTCATTTAAAAGTTAATCTCATGCTACTGAAAAGTTAATCTCATGCTACTGCAGTTTCAATCCAGGAGTGTCCACTAACATTTTTCTTCTCAAGTCTCAAATTTAATTTTTTAATGTAGACATACATCAGGATAACAGGCCCTTTCGTCCCACGTGCCGCCTAATTACACCCAGTTAAACCGGTATGTTTTAATGGTGGAAGGAAACGAGAGCACCCAGAGGAAATCCACATTGACACAGGGAGAACATACAAACTCCTTACAGACAGCACCGGATTTGAACTCTGTTAACAGAATTACGGTAATCGTGACATTAACCATTCTGTTGAAAGGACTGTTGATTACAAACAACTTGAAATAGAGTGAAAACATGAGGTGTTTCCCCATTCTAATGATTAGGCTAACGCTATGTTTTTGACTGTAGAGCTCACAGTGCAGCACAGGAACATGCTCTTCAGTCCATATCTCCAGGACAAACATGATGTCTAAATCAAATTAAAATTCTACTGCTTGCAGTTGATAGGTATCCTTCCAACTTTACATTCATGTTTGTGTCCATAAGCCTACATCTGCTCCCACTCTATTCCTGGCAGGCACCTACACTTGGCACCTACCACGGCTTGTGAAAAAAAATTGCCCTACATATCTCCTTTAAATTTCTTCCCCCTCCCCCACCCACCCTTAAACACACCTTCTCCTATGTGATACTTTCAACCTGGGAAAATAAACATGATGGATTCAGCTTTAGTCACTGTTTGCAGGTTCCAAACTAATGAACCTGATGTCAGAATACTTTCTGTTTGAGAAGATTGTGTTTTCATTAATATGCATCTGGTGTTATTTCAGCAAATTTTACTTCACCACTACTAGAGGGTTCATGAGAGAAAAATAACAGTAATTTTGGGTTTTAGTTGGGAGATACAAGTATTAATCTTTACTCGTCAGGGGGCCATTGGCAATTCAGAGGTGCAAAAGATATGAAACAAGACATTCAGGCTCATGGAAACAAGAAGGAAATGAATAGAGACTGCCATCAAGAGTGAAGCTCACTTCTGACCCTAACTTCTGACAACATTGTTAGCACACCATTTTTAGGACCCTGGATAGGAACCCAGAACAACACCTCTCAGCCCCAGCCATTCAGCTCTCTAATTTATAAATTATAAAATTTCTAAAGATCCCTGGGGTCTCCCTTCCCTCTACCAGAGATATCTACAGGCAGCGGTGCTTATTGAGGGCTCAGAGAATCCTTGAGGACTCTCACCATCCAGCCTACAGTATTTTTGACCCACTACCTTCAGGGAAGAGGTACGGGAGCATAAAAACCAGGACTGCCAGGCTGGGAAATAGCTTCTTCCCACAGGCGGTGAGATTGTTCAATAATCCTTGAAACCTGTAAAAAAATTTTGATCCTGTTGTGTGTGTGTGGGTATATACTACACACAAACATATAAGGCACACACACACACACACACACACACACACACACACACACACACACACACACACACACACACACACACACAAACGTACATGCATGTCTGTGATTGTTTAATATATATTAATGTATTAATTTTGGATCACTGTGTGTACAATCAGATGAAAATAAACTTGAATTTGAACTTCAAGTTGAATTTCTGCTCCATCTCTTCTCCATTCCACCCTCACCTGGAAATTCACTCCTGAATTACACTGGAAATAAAGCATCATGATGTGACATGTTTATGATGTTGTTCAAATGCATGACACTCCAATTAAATTTAGACATCCGGCACAGTAACTGGCCCTTCCAGCCCAAAGCCATGCTGTCCAATCACTCTCAAATGACCTCCAAGCCCCTTACGTTTTGGAGGGTGGGAGGAAACCAGAGAACCCAGAGGAAAACCACGCAGACATGGGGCAAACGTACAAAGTCCTTACAGACAGCACCGAATTCGAACCCGGATCGCTGGTGCTGTAACAGTGTTGCATTAACTGCTACACAAACCATGCAGTTTTGATCCATATTGCAAGACTCGTAGCTGCCAGCGCAGAACCTCCCAGCTACAACGATAAAAGCAACAAATTGAACAATTGAAGAGTGCTGCTGTCACAAGAATCTCTGTTGCAATGATAGGAAAGGCTAAGGGGAGATGCTCCTGCTCGGGTTCGAGTGGACCTCGTCTGTTTGGTTGCGGAAACATCTGTGGGAGTTTATTTATTTATTACACCACACCCAGTGCCTTGTACTTCTGAAAGCAGAATAGGTTCTCTCAAACATTCATACAGCGTGTGAGATTGAAATAAGAAGAAATTAGCTTCAGGCGAAGACAGTATGATTATACATTTGTGGGGCTCATTCAGGAACCTGATGGCTGCAGGGAAGAAATTATCTTGAGACTTGTTGGGTACATGCTGTCACACCCTTAACCCTTCTCCCCAACAGGAGGAGAGAAAAGAGTATGTGTTTGAGTGTGATGGGCCTTTCAGTTCATTGGCTGCTTCACCCAGGCAACAAGAAATGTAAATGAAATCCATGGATGGGAGGGAAGTTTGTCTGATGCTCCAAGCTGCATTTTTTGGTTTCTGCAGCTTCCTCTGATCTTGATCTCTGTTTTCCTGTGTTTGACCCATAGTTTCCTATCCATATACCTGTCTAAAAGCATGTTGAATGTTACATTTTTCCCTGCTTCTATCCCTTGGAGTTCATTCCATATACTCCCCACCCTCCATGTGAAGAACATTCCCATCATTTCCCTTTTAAATCTTTCCCCTCTCATTTGAAATCAATGTTTTACTTTCACCTACCCTTGGAAAAAGACTTTGACTAATCACCTTATCCATGCCCCTCATGACCGCAAGATTCCCCCCTGAACCTCCTGCACTCGATAGGGAAAGGTCCCAGCAGGCTCCAGCCATTCAGTCTATTTGCTTGAGCCCATGAGGGCAGGGTCTGTAAGGAGTGACACTTCAACAGTCCTATCTGTAAGTCGCTCAGTGTAAAGAGGTCTCACTTTGGAGAAGCCTGAAACACAGGTGTGTGGCTGTGTCCACTCTGCCTGCTCAACCTGAAAAAAAAGATGAAGTCCTCTCCTCAAGCATAGGTGAAATTTGCTGATGTAGCAGTGAACAGCAAGTAGCAGAGATTAGCAGTGGCTGAATGCAAGGGTCACTAAGCACGGAAGCTGAGGGACACCATGACCTCCACAAGCAAAGTAATCTTATATTTAGACATACTTACCGAACAGTAACAGGCGCTTTCAGTCCTCGAGCCCATAGCACCAAATTACACCCAATTGGGAGGAAACCGGAGCACACGGAGGGAACCAACGTGGACACAAGGAGAACTCCTTACAGTCAGCACCGGATTCGAACCTCGCTGGCGCTGTAACAGCATTGCACTAAATGTTACACTAATCATGCTGCCTCAGGAATGTTTGGAACCTTAATCATTCCTGAGCAAAAATCCTGCTTGAAAGTTGAGTTGAATTTCTCACCGGAGGCAAAAAAAAACCTAAACTGGTGGTGGTGGTGGGCGGAGGGGGGGGGGGTTACTCTCAGCAGGTCATGCAGCATCCATGGGAGGAAAGGGACAGTCGATGTTTCAGGTAGAGGGCCTGCATCTGGACTGAGAATGTGAAAGGGAGATGCCCGGTATGAAAAGGTGAGGTGGTCTTTGTACCACTACTATCAAGAAGGAGGTACAGGAGCATCAAAGTCAGGGCTGCCAGGCTGGGAAATAACTTCTTGCCACAGGCTGGGAGATTGATGAACATTATCCTGTAACCTTGGGTCTTTTATAAATGAATTATCCAGAATATTGATATAGATTTATTTTATATTTTATTTTTATGTATGCAATTATTATGTGCTGTGTGAGAAATGTATTACGTGTGTGTATGTGTGTGCAGTGATGTGGAGAAACGCTGCTGGTTGCATATTTATAGTCAAATGATAATAAACCCAGTGTTTAATTGGGGCTCAAATAATTGTCGAAGATCCTTCCCATCCAGCAGACAGGACCTTGACCCACGGGCATCACGCAGGAGGTATAAGAGCATCAAAATTAGGACTGCGAGCTGAGAAATAGCTTCTTCCTGCTGACTGAGAGAATAATGAACAATATCCTTGTAACCAAGTGAATCATTCTAAATTATTTATATATATATTTATTTTAAATTCCTCTTTATGGATATATGTGATGATTATGTGTCTGTGTATTGGGTGTGTATGTGTGGCCATCGTGGTCAGGAGAAACGCCGTTTTGTTTGGCTGCATCTGTAGAGTCAGAAGATGAACGTGAAAAATGGGGAGGCAGGAGCCAACAAGCAATAGGTGGATCCAGGTGAGGAGAGGTTGATGGGCAGATCGATTTGTGTAGGGAAGAGGCTGGAAGGTAATGAGAGGAGATGACAGAACCTGATGAGCAAGGTGAGGGGGGGGGGCTAGATAAGGGAGGGATGATAGGAACTGTGGAATAGGAACCCCAGTAGAAAGAGTGTGTGGGAGATAGGTGGATGGAGCCATGTGGGGCTGGGGAAAATCCTGGGGAAAGGCGGCTGCGGTGTGGGGTTAATGGGAAAGAATAGAGTGAGAGGATCAGGGAGGGAGGGAGGGAGGCTGTGGCCCTTTACACTTTCTACCCTGATCCAGGATATCAACTCCCAATCATCAACCCTCCAAGTCCTTTCTTCCAGCTCCCGTTTCCTTCCCTCTCCTTCCCTCTCCACCATCACCCTCGGCACTTTTCTCCTCCACCCTCGCATCTATATCCCATCTTACCTGTTAGCCTATGTTCCTCCCCCTTCCCCTCCCTCGCTCCTCTCCTCTTTCCACTGTTTTTATTCCGGCTTCTGCCTTTCATTTGCTTATTCCCAAAATGGTGGCTATCCTTTACTCCCGCTGTGAAAGACTGAGTTTCTCCAGCACGTTTGTGCATCGCCCCTGACCCTAGCATCCGCAGATTTTTTTTTTTGCTTGAATCGACTCCACAGATGCTGCGTGACCTATTCAAATCCTCCGGTAGTTTTTTTTTCTCTCTCTCTCTACATTACAGCATCTGCCCTCTTATGTCTATCGTACAGGGACTCTGGAATGGGTGCAATTATGCTTGATTTTAAGTGCACTTTTTTCTCTGTTTTCTTTGAGAAGGAGACCCTTTGGCACGACATGTCCTAGTTTACCATCAATAATCCATCTTCATTAATCCACTTTTATTGTTGTTAAAAACATTTCCAAAGCCAGTTGTCAGCATTAAAGCTATTGCTTCCCATTTCTTTTCTGGCTAATTATCCTACGCTTCAAATAGTCCGGGCTGCATTGCTGTACACATTAGAACCAGTACAAAGTCACTTCTCCACACTTTAAATAATCAGGCATGACCACAGTCCTTGACTTACCTGCTCTCTTTTCCCTGTGTAACCTTGCTGTGGTGCTGCTTTGTGGAGAGTTGGACCAGAACCAGGCACCCTCCCCACCACCACCAGCTTCACCTGTTCACAGTGGATGTGCTTAAGATTCAGTTGCTTGGTGATCTTGGTCTGATGGACCAGAGAGAAACACTAATATAGAAGCAAAGGCAGGAAATCAATATTGAGCCTCTGGCACACAGACTGTTTGATTTGTATTGCAAAGCTGAGAGATGGAGAGGCTCTGAACAACATTAATGTTTCAGGCTGACTGAACTGATCACTGAGGTTTCCCATGTTTTCAGCACAGTTGGACCAACTGCATCACCTCAGATGTACAATGAACTAAAGAGGGCAACTTCAATGAACCAGAGAGGGCAACTTCAAAACCAATCTTATAAAATAGACAACAAGTAAGCATTCCTCATTTCCACAAATACTTCTGCAATTGGTTTCATCAGCCCAAGACACTCCCTTTGGTACCACGTTTTTATTAACCTTAGACCATTGCTCAGGTTTCACTGTTATAAAATGGGTTCCCAACCTCATCTCTCTCGTCAACATTCGACCCTACCAATTCCACTCAAGTCAGGATGCCTTCCATCGAACAAGTCAATGCTGCCAGGTAAAGAAGCACAAAACCTGCAGATGCTGGATGGCATAGATAGCAAAGCAGTTACCTCAACGCTGTTACAGCACCAGCAATTGGGACTGAGGTTCGAATCTCGTGCTGTCTGTAAGAAGTATGTCCGTGTCTGCATGAGTTTTCTCTGTGGGGCACCGATTTCCCGCCACCGTTTGAAATGGTCAGTTGGGTGTAATTGGGTGGCATGGGTTCGTGGGCCAAAAGGGCTTTGTTACTCTGCTTTAGATCTAAATTTTACATTTTAAGTATTAATTTTAAGGGATTCAGGGGTCGGGTAGCATCCATGTAGAATGTTCAATCAACATTTTGGGTCAGAGCCCTTCATCCTTCGATCTCGCAACTTGTCATCACGGATCTCGGAGTTCTACTTCCAGTTTGAACTGTACGTTCTCCATGTAGGGAGAAAGAATGGAAGAAGTCATTGTGTTGGGGGAGGGGAGGGGTCAGTCACCACATACACCATGTATGTTTACATCTGCACTGGACTGACCAGATTCAAATCCATACTCCAACCTGGAGTCCAGCATCAAGGTGTTAGGGTGAAACCCTTCATAAGGAATGGGGTTGTGGCCTGAAATGTCAATGGCCTTCCATATACACAGCCTGGCCCACTGAGATCCTCCAGAATTTTATTTAATTATCCAGTTTACTTCCATCTAACAAGAACGCCCTGATTAAAACAACTCCAATTGATGCAACTGGTTTAAGTGTTTGGGCCAGAACAGTGGTTCTCAACCTTTTTTCTCCACTCACATACCACCTTAATTAATCTCTAACTAACGATAGGATGTGGTTAATTAGGGATTACTTAAGGTGGTATGCGAATGGAAAGAAAGATTGAGAACTACTGGGCTAGAGCACTCTTCAACTGAAGACCTCTCAAAACCTTTGCCAAATTGCAAAGGTCCAGCCCCATGTAGCAAACTTGAAAGCAAATGCAGGATGTGCAATAGTTCTGAATATGATGGACTTTCAGGAACATTTAAATTTTTTAATTTAAGCATACAGCACAGTAACAGGCTATTTCAGCCCACGAGTCCGTGCCACCCAATTTACACCCAATTAAGACACACCACACACACACACACACACACACACACACACACACACACACACACACACACACACATATATAGACACACACACACACACACACACACACATATATACACACACACACACACACACACACACACACACACACACACACACACACACACGCACACACACACGCACGCACGCACGCACGCACAGCAAGATACCAAGATTCTTACTTGTGGCAGCCAAACAGGTATTCCCTGAAAAAAACAATGGCAATAAATTAAAAATAGATAATAAACACAAAAAGTGGACAATAAATATTCTTTGTTACCATAGTGCAAGAAAAAAAAAGGTGTTACGAAATTAATTCTACTCTAATCTTGACTAATTCCTGATCGAATACCCAAAACGAGATAAGCTGAATTTTCTGGGGATGTTATCACCAGTTAGAAAGGAAACAAGGCACTGGATTGATGTGATTGAAAGTGGAGAGTGGGGAAGTTAACCAGTGGAATTTTCCACCAGATAAAGTCCTTGGAACCCAGGCTTGTGATGAACAGCATCACATTTCTTTAGAGTATCTGTTTCCCACATCAGCCATGCACAAACACCAGTGTCTACTAGGTTACATTACAATCTGAGTGAGAAAATACAAGGATGTCTGTATCACTCACACAACAATTGATGCCGACTCCAGCTGAATCCATCATTGGTAGGCACAGAAACATTGCCATGGGAAAATCAGTCAAAACCCCCATATTGTGAACGCTACATCGTCAATGCCTCACAGCCTTACCTGAGTACTCTCAGCCAACAGAATCTGCCGAGTGGAAAAATCTCTGGATTTTCTCCACCAATTCACACCAACATTTATTTCATAATTAATAAGCAAAGTGTCCACAGACTAGACCTTCAAGCAATTATGTCTACACTTGCTCTATTCCTCTCATTCTGTTCAAGCTATTTTTGTAGGGATATGTGCAAGCATTTGGAATTGATCCTGATTGATGTGGAGTTTTGGTAATTGAGCGGAACAGGAGATGTCATTGAAATCCATTGCAGAAAGTGGCTCCAACACCATGAAGGGAAAAGCAGCAGGCAGTTTTTGAACCGTCAAATTAAGATTCATATTCTACAGACTATGGTGCAAAGTTCATATTGGATTTCTCTTGGCAGACTGCTCCTGCCGCCTCTTCTATTGAAGATTGTGAATTAAATGAAACAAGTTTTAAAATGCAATCCTTATCAAAGTCATTAAAATCCAAGTCCTTTGAACTAAAACTACCTATCCCATTCCCCAAATTTATTATAGAGGCTGAATTGTTGTTCTTTGACATTCTTCATTCTCAAAATTCCTTATTTTCTAAGCAGCTATGATTTAGCCCAGGTTAGCTCACTGATCCACTAACAACTGACCCACAGAGATTTGTTAACCATTTTAATTTTCAGTATCTCTCACATGGAGTTGTTAAGATCATCTGTCCCCACGGCGGAAACCAGACGGTGTAATTTAAATATAGACAAACACCATGGCAGCAGGCCCTTCCAGCCCATGAGCCCGGACCGCCCAATACAAAATTGACCTACAACCCCCATAGGTTTTAATTGTCCAAATTCTGGAAAATATTTCTGGCAATTATCCATGATATATACTGACTTTCTTTTAATTTCAACACCATATTTTACATTCTCACATTCTATCTTTTTTTGTGATTTGATACTGCAAAGAAGTTATTATATTACTGTGTCCAATTTATTTCATTGTGTTCATCTCCAGAGATTCCTATACATCTAACAATCTCTCCTAAACTTGATTTCACATATTTTCCAATCTTTACTTTCCCTCATCCATCCCTGTAGATTTCATTGAGGTTGCTTTCATTTCTTATTTCCATTTTAATTACTAATTTTAAGCAGATTTTTTCAATCTCACATACTTCTGTTACTGTGGACATTCAGTTATCATATTATGTCTGCCCTTCTTATTCAAATGAGACATCCTTCAGCTTATCCCATGTCCTTTCAGCTCAATGTTTGCATCCTGATGTTTACTGGTTTGATTGCTGGGTGACCTGAAGTTTGATTGTCTTGCAATTGACAAATCTCCAAGGTCCCACTGCTTCAGGAAGGATGCCCTGATTATTAAAAAAAATCCTTCACTCAAGCAATATGGTCTATAAAGCTCGTGAACAGAAAGATGATTATTCATCCCACCAGAAAAGCTATTACTGTCTTCCTAGCCCACAAAGTCCGAGCAATGCTTCTGACGTGTAACATCTCTTCACTTGTCAGGAAGTCGCAAGAGCACTTCTGAGAAGACTGAAGCGGGCAAGGCTATCAGTCACCATCATGTCAACTTCCTGCAGGAGCTCCATCAAGAGCACCCTGGCCAGCTGCATCACAGTGCGGTACAGTTACTGTAGAGAATTAGATTGGAGGTCAATCGACAGGACCATAAGAGCGGCAGAGAGGATCACTGAGGATCTCCTTCCCCCCAACGACATGATTCAACAGGATCATTGTCTGAAGAGGGCACGCAAAGTCATTGAGGGTCCCTACCACCCCGCATACAGTATCTTCCTGCTCGTCTCCTTGGGAAAGAGATTCAGGAGTATCAGAGCCAGAACCACCCATCTGAGAAGCAGCTTCTTCCCAAGGGCAATGAGATTGCTAAATAACTAAATGAACTGCTCACATTAATTCTCTGAGACCCTACTTTCTAATGGAACAATATTTATTTATTTTTAATATCTCAATACATGTCCTGCTTATTTATCACTTGTTTGTATGTGTGTTATGTCTGGTTGTGTGCCTGCTTGTTTTGCAGCGAGGACCAGAGAACGTTGTTTCATTGATAAATAAACTTGAACTTGCTATTCTCATTAGCTGTTCTGCCCCATGTGAATTTGTGACACTGAAAGCTGTACAAGACTGCTGTTAACACAGCTTTTATGTTCCATATATCATATAACATCAACATCAAGCATGAAATACCTATGACATAAAAGAAAACTATTCAGCCCATCAAGTCTACAGTATGTTGACTCACAGAACATTCCTATTCCCCTACTAATTTCCACTGTAGTGTTCTCTCTACATTCCCATCAATTCCACAATCCACCTATTTTAGGTCTCATTTACAAAGGCCAATTAACCTGCCAATCAACATGCCTTGGGGATGTTGGGAAGAAATCAATTGTTCTTGTTAACATGTGGTTCAAGGACCCAGTGACACAGATTTAAAATCTTGGGCGGAAAATAAAAGGGGGATATGAGATAGAACACTTGGGTTCATCATTTTGGGTTCACTGCCTGTAAGGATGGTGTCAATCAAATCAAGGGGAAATTAGATAAAGACTTGAGAGAAAATACAGATTCTAGAATCAGAATTGATTGTCCTGAACATGTCAGGAAATTTGTTGTTTTGCAGCCACATTACAATGTAAATATCGCTACAAATTACATTTCAAAATAAATAGATAGTGCAAGAAAAAAGAGAAAGTGAGGTAGTATCTGTAGTTCATTCTTCATTCAGGAATCTGATGGCAGAGGGAAAGAGGCTGTCCTTGTGCCGCTGAGCGCTCATCATCAGGCCTTTCTCCCAATGGTAACAGAGTGAAGAGGGAATGGCCTGTGTGATGGGGTCCTTGAGGATAGAGGCTGCTTTCTTAAGATGCCTCCTCTTGCCGATGTCCTCGATGGATTGAAGACTGGTGCCCATGATGTCGAAGGCTGAGTAAACAACTCTCTGGAGTTTTTTTCCTGTTCTGTGCATTGTGACCTACATACCAGAGAGTGATGCAACTTTTTGACTTGTCTTCGGTGACATGCCAAATCTCCTCAAACTCCTCATGATGTATACCTGCTGGTGAGCCTTCTTCATGATTGTATAGACGTGCAGACTCCAAGACAGATCCTTAGGGGTGTTGACATCCAGGAATTTCAAGAAGCAGTTACAGTAAGGGAATAGAGCTGTGGAATAAAATTGGCAGGATTTCTCTTCTGAGAGCTAGCATAGACTTAATTAACTGTATAATCTCTTACATTCCGGAACAACATGATCTGGCCGTTTTCGCATTGCTCTTTGTATTGCCGGCACTACACTTTTAAAGTATGTTATTGGCTGCAAAGTGCTTTAGGACATCTTGAAAAGTTCAACATTCGTATAACACTTCTGTTACAGTCTCTGGTGAAATTAGGTGGTCTTGTCGAAACTCTGTCCATTTAAAATTGACCCCTCTCAAAACTGTAATTGCAACTATGAAATTGGCTGAAACATTTTTTTGAAGAAATCCCTTCTCTAGCAGCAGAATGTAAAATGTAGATACTATGCAGGAGATAAATAATTGCTCTTGGATCAAGGTTAGACATTGCACAAGGATAACAGAGCCAAATTTTCTGTGTCTCTAACAAGCTTATTGTTGATTCACTGTTATTGTATAAGCCTCTGTGCAGAATAGCTCTGGTTCACACTATCTTGTTGATTCTGGTCTAATTCCACCTACGTTCACCTAAATTCAAGAGGCTTATTGGGGCTTTCATATTTCTGAACCTTAGCTTCAAAATAATGAGCGCTTCAAAATAAAAGACCAGAAAGAATGCTACTACAATGCTAATTCCAGTTGTTGAGCGGGGAATGGTTGTTTTTAATAGTTTATTTTGAGAAATTTCAATCAACATGCAGTCAAAACAAAGAATAATCTAAAAGAAAAACATCAATATCAAGGTATGTTATGTAAGACTAGATGTTAATATCCCTTATTGCACTCCTGAGACTTGCTGCCAAGACTGCGGGGCAGCCAAGTGAGTGTGGCATCTTGTCGATGTCAAGTGGGCGCCTTTCTTCCTCAGTGTTTCGCTGGCAGGCCCACGACACCTCCAGAGGGTTCAGCAATGAATCTTGGCGTCCCAAGTCTCACCCCCTAGATGCCCATCACTCACTTGGGTGCCCAGGTGGAATCCTTTCATCACACCCAGAGCCACTGACTACCCTTTACAGCGGCTCTGGTGAGATCTTTGACTGCTTGTTGGTGTATCTTTCCTCGCACTCCCAACTCCCGGAGTAGCCTTGATATCAATGTGGCTACGATTCTTCTGCAGCCAACTTCAATCGGCGGTCGGACTCTTGCCCTCCAGCCATTTTGCTGCACATCAGCTGCAAGCTTAGTGCCCCTCAGGTTTTTTTTTGCACTCGTAGGGCTCCTCCACTGCATCCTCCCAGGGTTACATAAATGAGATGGAGTGAGGCCGACCACAGCACAAGGTCTGATCTAAGGTTGGTTTCTGCGATTTCATTTGGGAAGCATAGCCTCCGGCACCATCTTCCCATCACTATCTTCCACCTTCCAATAATATTAACAAAATAATACAAGAATCGATCCGCAGGTCAATATCAAAGGAAGTGATTAAAAAAGAAAAGCGTCAACATGTGATTCAATTATTATGAAGAAAGAAAAATTACAATAATACTAAAAAATGCAAATTCAATGGCCACGTTGAACCAAAGGGAGAAAAATATCATAATATAGAGACAGAAAGAGGAACAAAATAAGAGGAACCTTTCCACCCCCCCACCTCAAAAGAAACAAGAAGAAAGAAGAAAAGAACAAAATATAAGAAAAGAAAAAGAATAAGAAAAAGATTGGCTTCACCTGGGATAAACTTCACTCCCATCAAGGGACAAATAACCTGACTTATCTAGGGTCCTTGGTGCTGCGAGCACCGGGAGGAAGAGACAGGAGGGGGCAATCATTAAAGATTTACCCCAGTGTACCTTAGGTATGAATTCTATATTCTTGAAAATACATCCTACCTGTTTCTGAGGTTGTAGGTGATCTTCTCCAGGGGAATACAATTATGCATTTCTATCTTCCAGTGGGCTAATCATAGTTGGAAATCAGATTTCCAAGAAACTGCTATGCATTTCCTGGCCACTGCTAAAGCAAACTTAACAAATTATAATTGAGAGCAGGGAATGGTTCATCTTTTACTCCCACCTCAAAAATGATATTGAGCATTAAGACGCTCAATATAAAAAGTGCTATCAAAGTATAAACCTCCTGAAATCTCTTGTGAGAAGCTGGTACTTAATATTTCAAAGTATAAATCATTGCTCTATACTGTCATTGGGAAGCACGGTTAGCAGCGCTATTACAGCTCCAATGACCAGGTTCAAATTCGACGCTGTCTGTAAGGAGTTTGCATGTTCTCCCTGTGTCAGCAAAAACTTCCTCCTACCCTTCAAAATATATGGTATTGTAGGTTAAAGTGGGTGTAATTGGGAAGCACAGGCTCATGGGCCAGAAGAACTGGCTACTGTGTTGTATATCTAATTGAATTTTTAAATCTTGTCCAGGGTAATTATTCATTCAAATGTTTATAATTAAAAATATATTTTTTTAAATGATGGTACATGATTGAGACTGGCACTGTCAGCATTTATTGCTCATCCCCAATCAATCCAGAACTGCAAGGCCATTCTGAAATTGTCTTGGCCAACCACCTTGCTCAGGATATATATGGAGCCACCAGCCAACCAAAGGTCATTTTCCCGAGATGAGTGATTCAACAATCTAGCACTTCAATTTTTTTTAAAATACCTGATTTATTTAATTACACTGGACAATTTTTTTTTCAAAAGATCTTCCTTCAAAAGAATTGAGGATTATGATGGACAACTTTTAGCTAAACACTCAGATAATTTCCAATTTGCTGTATGACTTAGGAAGTTGGATAAACATTAAATCAATTTTTATTGAATTTACTATGTTTAAGCGCATAATCATGCTGACACATTGCTCTAGTTCAACTGATATAAAAATGTTTTGCCACTGATTTTTATTTGTACTCAGCATCTGATGCCTCTCATGTCAGTGTCCAACAATAGTCAGCCAGCATTTATGAATTAATATTGCCCTGATACTGTTTTTCCATGATCACATTTCCTGGTGAAACCTGTCACCATGTTTGTCTTTTGGCCCTTTTACACTGCCCTTAAAAGAAGGGAATTAACTACCTTTTAACCGCTTCACATACCTGTGTGAATACAATGAATGCGGGATGGGGGTTCATTTTCATTCCGGGAACTGCTCAGCGAGGTAGGTAGTATCAGAGCTGATACGTTTTGCATTGGCTCCTGTGTAAAAGTCTTATCTGCCTTCTTGAGACATCAAGACTGCAATGATGTAGGTTCCCCCCTCCTTTTGCACCTGGATGCCAGGTTCCTATGTAAAAGGTCACACTGACCCGGCTTTTTAGTGTGAACAACCCAAGCTGGCTTTAAACATGGGTTGTTCACATGCCAAGATCACTTTGTAATAGGGGTAACTGACTGCACCAAGATTAGCAGGAAAGAGGTCCAAGTGTGAATGGATTATCAGTGACATGTTTCCTTCATCATTTTGTAGGTTCAAAGCATGCTAAAAATATGTCAGGAAATCACAAAAATACGTTATATCCAACAAACAGTATGTGATAGGAAATTTTTCAGGTGATTTTTGTGATCAGTACCCCAAAATCCATAAAATACACCCAAAAGTGTTTAGGAACATAGAACATAGAACAATAGAACATAGTGCAGTTGTCTAAGCACCTCTTAAATGTTCTTAATGTTTCAGCCTCCACCACCAGCCCTGGCATGGCATTCCAGGCAGCCAGAATTCTCTGTGTGAACTTACCCCTGATGTCCTCTGGTGTTTGCCCTGGGAAATAAGTGCTGGCTGTTCACCCTATCTATGACTCTCATAATCTTGTAGACCTCTATCAAATCTCATTTCATCCTTCTACTCTCCCAAGAGGAAAGTCTCAGCTCTGCTAACCTTGCCTCATAAGACTTATTTGGCAATCCAAGCAACATCCTGGTAAATCTCCTCTGTGCCCTCTTCAAAAAGTAACATCCTTTTTATAATGAGGTGACCAGAACTGAACATTATACTCTAAGTGTGATCTCACCAGAGATTTGTTGAGTTTCAGCATAGACTCGCTACTCCTGAACTCAATCCCCCTATTAATGAAGCCCACCATCCCATAGGCTTTCTCAACTATCCTGTCTATCTGTGCGGCGACCTTGAGGGATGTATGAATTTGAACCCCGCAGCCCCTCTGTTCATCCACACCCTTAAGTATCCAACCATTAACCTTGTACTCAGCCTTCTGGTTTGTCCTTCCAAAATGCATCACCTCATACTTACCTGGATTGAACTCCATCTGCCACTTTTTTTTCCCAACTCTGCATTCTGTCTATATCCTCTTATAAGCTTTGACAATCTTCAGCTCCATCCACAACTCCTTCAACCTTCATGTCATCCGCAAATTTAATGACCCATCCTTCCGCCTCTTCATCCAGGTCATTTATAAAAATCACAAAAAGCGGGGGACCCAGAGCAGATTCTTGCAGCACTCCACAATTTTTTAACCACACAGCCAAGTTTCCACTGATCCCATGCCTCATGACTTTCTGGATGAATGTCTCATTGGGGACCTTTTCAAATGCCTTGCTAAAATCCATGTAGACCACATCTACTTCCCTACCTTCATTGATTTCTTTTGTTAGCTCCTCAAAAAAATCAATTAAGCTCATAAGGCATGATCTTCCCTTCACAAACCCGTGCTGACTATCCTTGAGAATCTTCTCCAATAGTTTGCACACCACTGACGTAAGACTCACCGATCTATAATTCCCAGGATTCTCTCTATTAACTTTTTTAAACAAGGCAACTACATTTGCCATTCTCCAATCCTCTGGCACCTCCCCTGTGGCCAAAGAGGATTCAAAAGTCATAGCTACTGCCCTAGTTATCTCTTCTCTACTTCCCACAGAAATTTTGGGTATATTACATCCAGCCCCATGGATTTATCAATCTTGATCTTTTTAAGAAAATCAAATACTTCCGCTTCCTTGATCTCAACATTGTCCATTTTGACCTCACCCTGATCAAGGTCCTTTACTCTAGTGAATACTGTCACAAAGTATTCATTTAGGTCCTCCCCAACCTCTACCACCTCTAGGCACATGTTGTTTCCTTTATACTTTAGCGGCCCCACCCTCATTCTCATCATCTTTCTGTTCTTCATATACGCTTTGAGGGTTCTCCTTAATCGTATAGGCCAAGGCCTTCTCATGCCCCCTTCAAGCTCTCCTACGCCCTTTCTTTAGCTCCCTCCTGGCTACCATGTATTTCTCATGAGCCCTTCCTATTTCCTGTTTCCTGTATCTAACATCTGGTTTCTTTGTCCACTTGACCAGTTACCTCACCTGTTTCATCAGCCATGGTTCACTTTCCCTACAGTATTTTCCTAGTCTCTGTGGGACAAACCCTATCCTGAACCTAGCACAAATGATCCCTAAACATCCTCCACAAAAGCAACATCTTTCTTGTCCAGTGTTAGTGGGATCTAAATTCCACAACCACACTGTAAGGGCTTACACTCATGTCTCCAGTGTAATATCTTTGGATACTAACTCTTAAATGACTCTATGGCATCGTCATGGCAAATATTTTATGATTCATATTTCTATTCAGCCTTTATTCCTCTACCATCCTTAACAGAAATACCTGAAGGTGACCAGATTGGCTTTTAGGGCAGACTTTGCTGCATTCCCAGCAGTAGTGACAATACCATTGCAAAGAATAACTGGTGGAAAGAGCTTTAGGTTTCCCTGAAGTCAAAAAAGAGACCATATAAATTAAAGCCTTCTGGCTGATATGCACCACTCATGCTCAATCCTAATTAATTTATGTCAGCTCCGAATCCTCGAATAATGAACTGTCAGGTACCAAGTGAAATGGATTCAGCTCCAGTCATCATAGCCTCTAAATCCTTCATAAACCATTGTTTATTGGAAATTAATAATGCATTTTAAATCATTCAAATAAATATCCATAAAGTCATTTGCAAGTGTATTTACAGTGTCATTGAAACAATGTTAATTAGCTATTGGTAAGATATAATTTTAATATCTCCTGTCATTTAAGTCTTCTGTATAATGACATGGAATGTCATTAAGCCCATTGGTCTGTGTTGGCTCTAATTGGAGAATCCCATCAATCCTATCCCCCCTCTCTTTATTTCCATGTAGTTCTGGAACTTATCCTCTCTCTCTCTCTCTCTCTCTCTCTCTCTCTCTCTCTCTCTCTCTCTCTCTCTCTCACACACACACACACACACACACACACACACACACACACACACGCACACATGCACACACACACATACACACACTTGCGCGCGCACATACACGCACACACACAACCTCTTGTCTTCCCTTTAATTCATGTTGCCATTAGCTAACACGAAGGAAGCATTTGCAACAATCAATCAAATAATCAGGGCAGACTCGATGGGCTGAATGGCCTATTTCTGCTCCAATGTCTTATGGTATCAATTTCCTGGCACATCTTTGAGACATGGGAGGTAATTGCAGCACTAGAAAAAAGCGCGCAGCCATGGAAGTAAGGTACAAACTCTGTTCAGAGGTATATTCTGCACAGAAACAGGCCTATTGACCCAATCCGTCCATGCTGACGGAGCAGTCTATCTGAACTACATTTGGCTAATTTGATCTTTCCCATCCATTCACCTGTCTAAATGGGTTTTTTTTAACTCTAGTTATTGTACCTGCCTTTACAACTTCCCCGACAACCCATCCCAAACCTTCAGAGGTTTCATGATCATGTTGGAGGTTTGAATCTGGAGCTTGGGCTGCTGATGTTTAAGACTGAAGGCTGTGCAGCCACAGAGACTTCGGGAGCACTGGATGTGAAGCCACAGACACTCAGTCACTCTGGGGAGATATCTGTTTTGCTTCTCTGTCTCTGGCTGTAAGGGGTGCTGGAAATTACTGCTGATAGTAAATCTGTGTCTGCCATATGGTAGACAAAATTACATTTTGTTTAATATTACATTTTATGTTTTATTACATGACAAAAAATAATCTTGAATCTTTGTGTGAAAATGTTACCTCTCAGATCCCCTTTACAAACTTTCCTCTCTCGCCTTAAATCGCACCTCAAGTTTTGTACGCACACAACGCTCCATGACATCCCAATTCCTGTACTCAGTGCCCTGATTGCCAAAAGCAAAGGTGCCAAATGTCTTCTTTGCCACCCTGCTTATCCATGTGGCCACTTGCAGGGAACTAAGAATGTATTTCTCTATTCGACAACACTCTCCAGGGCTTATTTCCTGAGTATAAATCTGCCCTGGTTAAATTACCAACATGCAATGCCCAGCACTTGTCTCAGTTGCATTTGCCATTTTTTGGACACATTTTTCAGGTTGATCTACATCACCATTAGAAAGGAGGCAATGTTATACCTTCCTGTGCCATCTGTTAATCTGTTAAGAAGTTGAACATGTCAAATTAATTTAACATGATTTATTTGAATAATTCAATTATATAATAAAATTAGACAGACTTTCCTCTGTGTCTCTTGCTCTCTCTCCTCTCCCTCTCTCTCCCTCTCATTCTCCCCTCTCTATTCCCCTCCTCTCTCTCTCTCCCTCCCTCTTTTCCCCCACCTCTGTCTCTCTTTTCCCTCTACCCTCTGACTCTCCTGTATGTTTGCGGAGCCATGTTCCTCTCAGGGCCTGTTGACACACTGAAAGTTCTGATCAAACTCTGCACTTTTGGGCCACCAATTGTCTCACCATGCACTCTTCTGTGCAGCTCACGGACCCTATTAATATAGGGTCAATGATCCAGATCCTGAAGGTATGGTGGAGACCTTGCATTGGTAAGCTGATGCATTTGGCACTTCACAGGCAGTGCTGAGTGTACTAGTCAGTGGGATGTGAACCCATTACTATATGAGTATGGCATGAAAATGTCCCTTCAGCTGCTTGCCTCTTGACATCATGGGATGCATACTCATTCTTCATCTCCAAGATATCCACCACCAAGAAGGAAGAGAGCAGCAGATGTAGGCAGCCACCACCACCGCCTTCAGGTTTCCCTCCTCACTTGGAAATGCAATCTTCACAGAACATCACCTCTGGAAGGACTGCATCTAGTCAAGAATGTAACTTAGCGCTATCCTCTCAAGGACAGTTAAGATGGACAATAAAAATGCTAGCATTTCCAGCTAGACCCACGTCCCAAAATCATCAAAGATTGCCAAAATGGAAGGCAGGGTTGCCAGGTGAAATAGTTCTGAGTTCCCTGCTCTAATACATAGTTGGCCAGTCGTCAGGAGAAATCCTTGTAAATATTTAAAATCTAATTAACGGGTGGAATCTGTGCCAAGACTAATCGTGAGGGCTGTTCAAAGACGCCATTTAGTCCCAGCTCCAATTCGGAGACTTGGCAGACATTCAAAATAAAATCCGACAAATTCAAATCACTCCCAAAACAGCAGTTGAAAATTAAACGGGGATGCCAAGCACAGATTAGGCACAACTTTAGCTTATAACGTCTTCACAGATGTTGAGCTTTAATTATATCCTGAGCGAGAAGGTCATCAAACTGAAGTGGATCCCAAGTTATCCCAATCATGCTTTCATGGGGTCTGCAAGCAACCTCTCCCCCTCCTTTTGTTCCAACTTCTCCCAACACGTCACATGCCACCCAGCATCAAAATATCTTCCCGAAGCAAAGATGTGGAAATATGTAAATTTGCTTGATATTACGTGCAGTACTAAATTGAAAAACATCGCAGGGGTGAGAGAGTTAACATATGAAGGCTCTGAGCCCGAAGTCACTTGAGTTTAGGAGGATGAGGGAAATCTCATTGAAATGCACCAAATATTGAAAGGCCCAAATAGAGTGAACATGGAGAAGATGTTTCCAGCAGTGGGAGAGTGGGGTGGAATGAAGATGCTGTGATTAAAGTTAAAAACACAAAGGAACTCAGCCAGTCTTGCAGTGTCCACAGGAGGTAAAGATTTATTACCAACCTTTTGGGCCTGAGCTCTTTTTCAAGGTATAAGCAAAAAGCAGGCAGATGTCTGAATTAATGACTGGGGAGAGAAAGGGGGAAGAATGGGAGGGGGAGGAGTCCAGACCAACTGGAGAAAAGATGTCAATTGGATATAATAAGAGGAAAGATGAATAGTCTGGGACCAGAGGGCACAGCCTCAGAATAAAAGGACCCGCCCTTCAGAATAGAGATGAAGAGAAATTTCATCCACCAGATGGTGAATCTGTTAAATGTGTTGCCACAGACAGCTATGGAGGCCAAGTCATCAGGTACATTTGAAGTGGGGTTTAATAGGTCCTTAATTATTAAGGTTGTCAAAGGATAAGGAAGAGAAGGCAGGATAAAAGGATTGAAATAAAAAAGCACCAGTCATGATTCAAATGGTGAAGCAGACTTAATGGGTCAAATGGCTGACGTCTCATTGTCTTAACATTCAATCCAGAGAAAACACATGGGTTTCCCTCAGCAATTATCATGCTTTGGTTTTGTTGATCCTGTTTTTATGTCAACAAGTATTCATTCCGACTGCCTGACCTCCTCTCCAAATCCTTATATTAACAATTAATAGAAGATGGAGTCATACAGCAAAGAAACAGGCCCTCCAGCCCACCTTATTTGCAATGATCACTCATGGTAAGCTTTTGTCCCTCCCATTCTCATCACCTCCCCCCAGATTCTACCACTCATCTACCAACGCTTTCTCGATTAACCCAACAACCAGCTAATTTTCAGGATATAGGAAGAAATCAAAAAACCCAGGAGAAAGCCAGGCAGATGAAGGAAGAACATGCAAACTCCACACAGAGAGCTTCTGAGGTGAGTATTGAATCCAGGTCACTGGAGGTGTGAAGCAGCAGCTCTATCAACTGTGTCACTGCATTGCCTCTCAGCAAGAGATGCCAGATGTCCTATGGGGCTTCAAGGTTCAAGGTTCAATGTTTATTTTATTGTCATGTAATAATATATTAAAAATATAATATACAAGATACACCAACTTCTGACTGCTGTAAGACAAACAGAGAGTCGCTATGAGCATTGCCTGGTGCCCTTAACGATAAGAGAAAGAGAAACAAAAGAGAGTCCATTCAGAGACACTGAATGTCTGTGGATTCACTTCCAGTGCAACTACAGTCTCTGCAGGCGCCCGGACTCCTGTTCAAACCATTGGCAGCCTAAGCAGATCCAAACCTCCAACTCGATCAGGAAGCCTTCAGTGCCCAAGGCCATTTGAAAGCAATTCTTGCCCACAGCACCCTCTTGAATCTCTGGTTCCGATACCTGGTTGCCATGAGCCCTCAGCCTGTGTGAGTTCACCAACCACTAACTGTCTGTGTGGGTCGTTCACCCGCTGAGCCCCTGTCTGTTCTATTGCCATGATCATCTTCCCTGTAGGATCGTCTCCCAAGCTTCTCCTTCTCAATGGGTTGTGGTGGGGGGGGGGGGGGGAGGTTTTCTCCATTTCTGCGGCCCTACACTGGTCTGCTGCTCTCTTGGAGTCAGCAACTCCCATTGTGGTACACTGCCCAACACAAGTGTTAATATCTTGGGCACAGACCTTCACTTGTCCTGAGAACCGAGTAGAATTTACTAATAAATCCCACTGTATGTTATTTTCTCCTGTCAGGCACCTTACTTTCTCCCTTCAAATCTGAGCACTTTAATAGAGCTGTGCTAACAATTAAGTTAACCGTGCCGTCCCAATGTATGAGTCGACTTGCAGGACTGTTCATCAAACCATCTTTCTCATTCTACCCAGGGCAATAAAACTGGACTTTGAATGTCCAGGAGAGGGCGAGAGGGGCAAGAAAGAGCCAGTAGGGGATCAGTGAAGTATGGCAGATGGGTGGGGTCAGGTGTGGATAATTGAGTGATGGTGTTGGGACACAGAGGCAGGCGATTGATATGTGCCAGAAGAGAGAGAAACAGATATAAAAACATTTGCATTTAAGTTTATTTCTTTCACTCTTTAGATTTTAAATATATCCATTGAATCTAGTCTTTATCAGATGCCCCTGACTTGCTGGCTGATGAGAGCATCCCCACCGCTTCTCCACCTCCACTCAATTGAAGTTCCTCATCCTTCTCATCAAAAACAGCAGGTCTCTCCAAGTCCTTGAAGACCTGCCTCAAGTGGAGATTTTCCTCAAGGTGTTAAACAAACTGATTACTTTTGTATTGGTCTCTTAATAAAGCCTAGTACAGAGAACCAGGTGCAAATCCACCCATGTCTCTCAATTCCGACATTGATATTGATGTCACTTGCATTGTCTCTTCTCATTTACTTCTGAATACATTTTATTATCTTCAGTTCATTCCTGGTGCAGTGTTTCAGATTGGATGTGAAGATTTTTCAATTGTTTTTTTAATAGGAACAGACAGAAAGCATATATTAGCATTCACTTGCTGGGGCTGAATGGGGAGACTTTCCAGAGCTACTGTATTTCCCTTGATTCTCCAAGAGTGAAAGATTAACTTCTCGACTGCAAGCCGATTTCTGGTTCATCTTCAGGTTTGCTTCGTTTAGTGCTCACACACACACACACACACACACACACACACACACACACACACACACACACACACACACACACACACACACACACACACACACACACAAATCAAACATGGGTGAAAGAATCTGATGAAAGACTAATAGTGGAAATCAATATAATCTATTTATTTTTTGAAGTATTTGATTGCTGTCCAATGTAATTGTCATTAAGGGGCATGTAGTGTGAGGAGGTACAAGATGGTGGAAGAGAGTGCCTGACTACAGATATGAGTGTGTGTGTGTGTGTGTGTGTGTGTGTGTGTGTGTGTGTGAGTGTGTGAGTGTGTGTGTGTGTGTGTTTGTGTGTGTGTGTGTTTGTGTGTGTATGTATGTGTTGTGATTGTGTGTGTATATGTGTGTGTATGTGTGTAATTGTATGTGTGTTGTGATTGTGTGTGTTATGTGTGTGTATGTGTGATTGTGTGTGTATGTGTGTGTGATTGTGTGTGTATGTATCTGTGTGTGTGATTGTGTGTGTGTGTGATTGTGTGTGTGTATTTGTGTGTGTATGTATCTGTGTGTGTGATTGTGTGTGTATATGTGTGTGTATGTGTGTGTGTGATTGTATGTGTGCATGTATGCGTGTGTATGTGTGATTGTGTGTGTATGTATCTGTGTGTGTGATTGTGTGTGTATGTATCTGTGTGTGTGATTGTGCGTGTATGATTGTGTGTGTGTGTGTGAGTGTGTGTGTGTGTGTGTATGTGTGATTGTGTGTGTATGTATCTGTGTGTGTGATTGTGTGTGTATGTATGTGTGTGATTGTGTGTGTGTATGTGTGTGTGTGATTGTGTGTGCATGTATCTGTGTGTGTGATTGTGCGTGTATGATTGTGTGTGTGTGTGTGTGTGTGTGTGTGTGTGTGTGTGTGTGTGTGTGTGTGTGTGTGCGTGTGTGTGTGTGTGAGACCTTTCAAAGGTATTTGGACATGGTATTTGGTGGGGAAGTTTTAGAGGGATCTGGGCCTAAAGCAGGCAAATGGTGCCAATATGGTTGGATAATTCGGATGTGGTGCAACCACTGTATGTATGTACTGTATAGTCTGGCTCACCCCCTGAACCTGTGACTCCTCCCTTCCGAAAATCCCTATAAAGGCTGTTATGCCCAAACTCCTCCCTCAGTACCTGCCTTGGAACCGGGCCAGCAACATGTGAGATATATTGATGTCTCAATGTGAGTAAATTGTAGCTCTATCAATCAATCACATTAGACAGAGAGTTATAATTAATAGGACAATGTCCAGGAACCAGCAGCTGAACCATAGCAAACCTTATGATGGTCACAGCGGAAGACAAGAGCACCAGACAGGGTGAACCTGCAACGAACCTTGAATTATTTCATCCCGCCGGATTTTGTTTCAAAAGAAGGGTGAACGTGGTGCAACCATTGTATGTATGTATTGTATGAGCTGGCCTGCCCCCTGAACCTGTAACTCCACCCACCTGGAAATCCCTATAAGGCTTTTACATCCAAACTCCTCCCTCAGTACCTGCCTTGGAACCGGGCCAGCAACATGTAAGATACGTTGATGTCTTAAGGTGATTAAAGCCTATTAATCATAACTCTCTGTCTAATATGGTTGATCGACAGCGCTACATTGGTCAGCATGGACAAATTGAATCAAAAGTGTTTTTCTGTGCTCTAAAACTCTGTAACTCTATGACTATGGGCCAGAGAATGGTTCCTGAAATGATGAATCGGTTACAATGAACTTTGAAGAGGCAGGAACTCTTTTCTTTGAAGAGAAGGGTGAGGGAGGATTTGATTGAAGTTTATGACAATGGGGCTTGGACCGTCAGAGTTGCTCCCGTTGTTAAAGGGATCGAGGATTAAAAGTATAAAGTGAAGAGGAAGAAAATTAAAACTGAGGTGTGGAAGTGCAGAGGAATGTGGAACAATTGTCACATATAGCAGAGGGGAAGTACTGGAGAAATTCAGCAGATCACGCTGCATCTGTAGGAAGTAAAAGGAACTCAACTGTTGGGTTGGAAATGTGGAAAAACAGGTAGCTGCCTGATTAAAAGGAGGAGAGGAGGGAAGAGGAGGAGGGGGACGGGGAGGAGAACAGGCACTAAGTGAATACACATGGGAGGGTAGGAGATAAAGAAGCTGGGAAGTGATTGGAGGAGAGGGCCAAGGCTTAAGAGGGTAGCTGATAGGAGAATGAAGAGCAGGGGCGGAGAACTGGAGGAGGGGACAGCTACACTTCCACTGTTTGCAGCCTTTTATTCAAATAACTTTTGATTTGTGTTTTACAATCATTAGCCTTCAATAGTCTTGCACCTTGGTGACCGCTCACTGCACCGTATCGACCACACCAGATGATCACGTTAACATTCCCCACACACGTGGAAGGGTACACTCCTTGCCTTCCTCAAGTTTTCATTCATATCCATAGCAACACTTCCATCCACTGCACGTCTTCCGTGGAGAAACGCTTCCTTAAACTCTGACTCTCATTCCATGGTGACCAGCGTGGCGTTGCCACGGCAACTACAATCTCAACAGGCAGCATGCTACATGGATCTAAGATTCAAATTCCAAGCGGTGCTGTCCTTGTATAAAGCCCATGTTCAGAGCCTCAAAAAGAAAAGGGTGAAACCCAATTTCTGGGCTGCCAAGGCAAAATCTCGCAGAGGAGTTGAGAAATCCCTCCATGTATCCGCACTGTAACTATTTCAGGTCACCTGGCTGCCTGTGGGGATTTGCCGAGGGCAAGTTCATTGTTAAATTTTCCGCTCTACAACAGAGCTTCCTCATCTGAAGTGCTATTATGTCTGTTTGTGTAAATACCATGATCACATTTCTGAGGTAATTTGTCCCACCAGCTAAGAGCAGAAATAGGCCATTCAGCCCATTGAGTCTGCCCTGCCTTTTAATCACGAGCTGATCCATTTTCCCACTCAGTCCCACTGCCCAGCCTTCTTCCCATAACCTTTGATGCCCTGACTAATCAAGAACCTATTAATCTCTGCCTTAAAAACACCCAATGACGGCCTCCACAAATGCTTGTGGCAACAAATTCCCCAGATTTACCACCTTCTAGCTAAAGAAATTCCTCCTCATCTCTGTTCTAAGCAGACGTTCTTCAATCCTGAACTTGCGCCATCTTATGCTCGACTCTCTCACCATGGGAGACAACCTTTCTACACCCTCTCTGCTGTGCCTTTCAATGTTCAAAATGTTTCAATGAGAAGAAACCCCCCCCCACCCCACCTCAGTCTCCTAAAGTCCAATGAGAACATGCCAAGACCAGACAAACATTCCTCTTATTATTAACCCTTTCATTCCCGGAATGATCAGGAAGAAGCTTTGACCAAGTGGAAACCTGGGCAGTGGCAAATACAGCTTACAGCAAACCTTCTACAGGCTCTGGACTCCGAGGAGAATAAAACGACAAAAGCTGGATGGCCTAATTTGCTTTTGCAACAAAGCAGGGGTGGGCAAAAGAATGAGGAAGATGGGGATATGGGTTTAGGCCATATTGAGGCCAAGTCAAGAACAAGGGAGTCATGTGATGAGGAAGAAGTACATTCATTCTATTTCCAAAAGGGAGACCAATAGAACTTCCAGCCTGAAGGAACGCACTGAGACAAGGTCCCAAGTCTAAGGAAAAGACTAGGAAAGCTCGTTCAGATTTATTGTCAGAATACATACATGACATTACATACAACCCTGAGATTAATTTTCCTGCGGACCAGGCAGAACTTCTATTTATTGCAGTGGTTCTCAACCTTTATCTTTCCACTCACATCCCATTTTAAGTAATCCCTATGCCATCGGTGCTCTGTGATTAGTAAGAGGTTGCTTAAAGTGGGATGTGGGTGGAAAGAAAAAGTTTGAAAACCACTGTTTTAATCGTTCCTCATTAACATGGTTTCATAATGTAAGGTAAAAACATCATGAGATGGGACCGGAGAAGGAGTCACCCAGTACTAAGGAGTAACAGAATGCAGATGTGACCTTGTACTCTCAAGATAAGAGTGGGGATGACAAATTGATGTGCAGGAAGCTAGCAGAGAAGGATAGCAGCAGTTTATTCATTGGACAATGTCATGGTATGATAATTTACTAAGTACGTATCCTAAAAAAACACCACTTGCTGATAACGGCAGAATGCGCCTTCTCCAACTAACACTGTTAGTTGCAAGTGTTACAATCCGGTAATAAAGAACAAAGAACCTTGATTTCGACTCAGTCTGGTGTCTGACTCACTCATTCATGAACAAAGCAGACCTAACAATAACTCCAAAGGAAATGGGCCAATGACAATTTTTCTCAAGCCAAATCTTTCAGTAACAGTTGGGTCTAGACCAGTGATTCTCAACCTTCTCTCCCCACTCACATCCCATCTTAACCAATCCCTTACTAATCACAGAGTACCAATAGCGTAGGGAATATTTAAAGTGGTATGTGAGTGGAAAGAAAATGGTTGAGAATCACAAGTTTATCAGTAATGTAAACTGTACTCAAAAAGAAAGAAATGTATTCAAAAGAAAGATATATTAGCAAAAGAAAGTAGTGTAAACAAACTGACTGTGCAATACAGAAAATTAAATATTCAGTAATAAATAATGAGCAAAGTGAGAGTCCTTAAATGAGTCTCCAATCGAGTTTGTCATTGAGGAGTCCGAAGGTGAAGGGGTAGCAACTGTTTCTGAACCTGGTGGTACGAACCCTGTGGCACTTGTACCTCTTTCCTGATGGTAGCAGCAATAAATGAGCATGTGCTGAGTGATGTGGATCCTTGATGATTGCCGCTGCTCTCTGACAGCAGTGTTCCCTGTAGATGTTGTTTCAATGGTGGGGAGAGTTTTGTGGGGCTTTCTGCTCAGAGGTATTGGTAACGCCATACCAGACCGTGATGCAGCCAGTCAGCGCACTTTCCACAAGGAAAGGTAGTTGAGAAATTAATGGGATAGGATAACATGAGGAGAGATGAGACGATATCGGTGTGAGAGGAATAAAAGACGAACATTGTTCAGTGGGGGGATTTAATTTCTTCATGGTCTTTATTCCATGTTATATCAGAATATCCAAAGCCCCAAGAAGCTTTCATCTCTTTGAAAAATTTCATTTTCTCTGATTTTAAGAAATTAGACTGATATAAAAACAGGTTACGGGACACTTGATTGGTTTATGTAGACAACAAAGAGCCTGTCAATTGGAATTAGACTGAATAATTAATTTTGTTTAAACAGAGAAAATTAGAATTATAGTAATCCAGATAGAAAATGCAGGAATTACCAAACAATGTGTGCAAGGATGAATTACCATCAAACTTCAATTATCTGCATTCTTCATTATTCCCAAAGCTAATTATGGGAGTAGATGCCATACAAACTTCACCAAAAATTGTACTCCATCTTATTCAGTGATGTTGACAGATGTGGGCTGTGTACTGGGGCAATTATGTTGTCTATTGCTAATTATTCCAATCAGATATTATTTTGCACAGTCAAACTGAGGCTACACACAAATTGGAAGAACAACACCTAATATTCCATCTTTGGACTCTCCAACCAGGCGACATTAATGTCGACTTCTCCAATTTCTGTTAAACTCCTCCCTGGCACCTCTCTCTCTTTCCACATCCCTCTGTCTTCTTTCCTGCAGCTCCCTACCCCCCTCGCCTTCCTTCTCCCTTCAGAGAGCTACTCTTCTATCCTCCCATCTGTGACCTCTTGCCATGCTCCTGGCCCCTCCTCCCCCTCTCCCCACCATTTTATTCAGGTGCTTGTCTGTTTTCTCCTCCAAGCTTGGCCAAGGGCTCCAGCCCAAAAATGTGGGTTACCCTTCCCACGGATGCTGCGTAATCTGCTGAGATTTTCCAGTGTTTTTGTGCATTGCTGTTAAAATGTATGGACTCCCAAAATTCTATGCAAAGACAATAAAGTGTCAGGAAACCAAACCAATTAATTTGGTCTCAGGCTAGATACCCCAGGAGAGGAATTTAGTCTTTTTGAAGCTCCTCAGGGAAAAGAGTGGTAATATTGACTTACAAATAATGACAGAGAAGGAGGAAATTCTGTCTATCAAGTCAATGCCATCTTCGAGTAGAGCAATTTCCAATTGCTTTCTCGGGTCCATGTACCTTAGTCTCTCTAGCCCCTCATTCAGCACCCCTGTGATCCTTTTGCCACTGAGGAAAAACTTAAAGTGACCAAGTAACCTACCAGCATGTCTTTGGGGAGTGGGGGGGAGGGTGGGAACCAGAGAACTTCGAGAGAAACTCATGCAGTTACAGTGAGAACATGCAAAGTCCATGCATGCAGCACCAGATGTCAGAATGGATCGTATGTTCCTGTAACTGGGAGGCAGTTGTACTGCACTCCATCCCCACCCCCCCCCCTTTCTTCTTACTCTCCATATGACAAATTACAAATTGATTAACTTTCTTTTAAAAAATGTTAAATAAATGAAGTTAAAAGGTAGCACGATTAGTGTAATGGTTAACCCAGTGGTTCTCAACCTTTTCCTTTCCACTCACATACCACTTTAAGTAATCCCTATGCCATTGGTGCTCTGTGATTAGTAAGAGATTGCTTAAGGTGGTATGTGGATGGAAAGAAAAAGTTTAAAACCCACTGATTTAATCGTACCTGGCCTTGATGTGTGGCAAAGTTCTTATCCCCACTGGAGTTGTTCTTCAAGGTGGCTATCCCTCAAGGTTGAGGATGATGGACTTTGTTCCATTTTCCACAGAGCGAAGATGCCTGTGTGTATTTGTGTAATGTGTGTATTTGTGTAATGCTGCACTCCAATAAGCACACAATTCTTCACAAATCAATCAATTCATTCCAATGGCATGGAAACCATGATGATTGGAAATGAAGGATGTCTTGCAGCCTTTATCTGCCTTCACAGCTGTTGAGTTTGAAGTAACTTTGTTCGCCTGTTCCACTGTTGATGTCTTGGTTGGATTGTTCTTTGTCAGGGACCTCACCCTCGACCTTATCGCCATGGGTGGCCCTACCAGGAGCATAGCGCTAGACAGCATTGCTCTCAGGAGCTCAGGACCACACAAGCTTCTCCACCATGACAAGGTGACAATCGATGGAGTTGTTCTTACTGACAGGAGAAGGGCAAAGGCGCTTTGAAACCAGTTTCTCTGGGCAGATGGGGCGCATGAACCAAGGATGGTAACTCATCTAGGAAAGGGAAAACTCTGATTTCAAACCTTCGCTGCCTTGTGGTTCTACCCACTCATGGAAAAGACATTGGGAGCAAATCCTGAGGAAAAATCCAGAGTTGGAGTCCCGAAGGCAGCTGACTACTATACCCAGCACCAGTACAATATCTCCTATGATGCCACTGGCATCAAACTGTATCAACTTTGGTCATTGCTTTGGACCTGTCATTAGCATGGGGAGGGGGTCCCACTGCATGGCAACAGACAGATCTCCATATCGATTCTACTCTGGCTTACACCCTGGAAAGGCCATTCCTGCTTCACATAGAGGCACAGTACCCATGGTCGTCCACAACTGATCTCTTCCTTAAAGAACATATCTTGGAATGTTAAGGACATGAACGGAACAATCAGATAATGTTTGTTATTTGACCACTTTAGCCATTTAAATGCAGAAATTTTTATTTTTTCAAGAAACTCATATTAGAAATTCTGATAAGGACAGATTATATTTAAATGGAAGGGGCAATGTTTTCATTTATCTTCTCATGCTAAAATTGGAGGAGTTTCCATATTAATCAATCAAAATATTCCATGTATACTTCATAATAGTATATTAAATAAACAAGATTGTTACATTATTCTTGCAGGTAAATGATATTAAAATGGTTGTGTTAGTAAATATATATGCTCTGAATATTGATGAGCTGGTATATTTTGAAAACATTTTCTCAACCTTATGTGTATGTGTTTGTGTATATATATATATGTACACACACAGCTTTCTATGTGCTCTGCACTGAGGACAGGAGAACACTGTTTCAATGGGTTGTACTTGTGCACTCAGATGTCAATAAAGTTGACTTGACAAAAATTGACTTGGATCCATAGCAAATTAGATTAATATAGGCTGATTTACCCTAATCCATCTTGACGAAGGGCTTAAGCCAAAAAACGTTGGTTAACCTTTGCTTCCTGTAGATGCTGTATAACCTGCTGAATTTATCCCACACATTTGAATACTGCTCTCTCCTTCTCAGTCCCTATGTTCTTCAAACCTTCCTCACTTAGATATGGAATCACTGAGCAAGAAGGCACTTAGAAAAAACCTAAACTGGATGATATTGACAAAGCGATGATGAGAAATAGATTGGTTTCCATCTCACCTGGTCAAGTGAGAAAATAGAACAAAAAAAAATACATTTCACAGTAAAAATCAACCCAAATAAGCAATATGCTATGAGCATGGAGCAGAAAACATTACAGCAGATGACAGGCCCTTCTGCTCTTGATATTGTGCTGACCTATATATTCCTACCAAAAATAATACTAAACCCTTCCTCTGTAACCATCTATTTTTCTTTCATCCATATGCCTATTTAAGAGTTTCTTAAATGCCCCTAATGCCACCCCCCTGGCAAGGCATTCGAGGCACCCACAACTCTCTGTGTAAAAAGACTTATCTCTGATGCCTCCCCTAAACACTTCTCCCTCCACTTTGTACAGATGTCCCCTACTCACCTCGGTAGGTCCAGACATCTAAAAAGGACAGTTATATAGTCAGGATAATGTGAACTATTTTGTAACTGCATAAGAATACACTCCTCTCACTGTAGTAACTGTAATGCACTACTATGGGGTGTATGTATATGTATATGCGAGTGTGTGAACAGTTTCCTGAGATGGTGGAAGACATCAGTAAACAAAATCTCTTCTGTTATTTGAATCATGCATCTCTAAGGTTATTTAAGAAGCATCCCACATAACAGAGAGCCATGACAAGGACCAATAGTCCCAAATGCCTGCCCATGCCACTTTATCATAAAGGATCCACAATAAAACACTGCTACTCCAACAAGCTCACAACTCTGGTGGTTCCAGACCAATAGATTTTCTTCACTGTTTTCTTTACTATTTTTGCGATGCACAACAGAATAATAGATTTTAAAATCAGGAGCGGCTTCGGGAAGGTGGATGGCTACTGGATAGGGAGAGTCTAAAACTACAGGCACATGTTTATGATGAGAGGGAAAAGATTTAAAGGGGACCTGAGGGGCAAGTTTTCACACATAGGGTCTGTGGAATGAGCTACTAGAAGAAATGATAGGGGTGGGTACGATTACAACACTGACAAGACATTTGGACAGAGGTATGGATTTCAGATTCAGATTTCAGATTTGTTGTCAGAGCACAGAGCCGTTGTCATCCTGTTCAGCTCCGAATCATGGGTCCTCTACCAGCATCACCTACGGCTCCTAGAATGTTTCCATCAGCGCGATCTCCGCTCCATCCTCAACATTCATTGGAATTACTTCATCACCAACGTCGAAGTACTCGAGCTGGCAGAGTCCGCAAGCATCAAATCCACGCTGCTGAAGACCCAACTGCGCTGGGTGGGTCACATCTCCAGAATGGAGGACCATCTCCTTCCCAAGATCGTGTTCTAGGGCGAGCTCTCCACTGGCCACCGAGACAGAGGTGCACCAAAGAAGAGGTACAAGGACTGCTGAAAGAAATCTCTTGGTGCCTGCCACATTGACCACCGCCAGTGGGCTGATCTCGCCTCCAACCATGCATCTTGGCACCTCACAGTTCGACGGGCAGCAACCTCCTTTGAAGAAGACCGCAGAGCCCACCTTACTGACAAGACAAAGGAGGAAAAACCCAACACCTAACCCCAACCAACCAATTTTCCCTTGCAACTGCTGCAACCGTGCCTGCCTGTCCCGCATCGGACTTGTCAGTCACCAACAAGCCTGCAGCAGACGTAAACATTACCCCTCCATAAATCTTCGTCTGCGAAGCCAAGCCAAAGATCCTGCAGGTGAGGCAGAATTACCACTTATTGGCAGTGAAAAAAAGCTGTACTCAATGTACACATGTAAACAAAGAAAGAAATGTAAACAAACTGACCATGCAATACAGAAAGGAAAAAAAGTTAATAAAGTGCAAAAGTAAGAGACCTTAAATGACTGAGTTTGGTGTTGAGGAGTCTGAGGAGTCTGATGGTGGAGGAGGAGCATCTGTACCTGAACCTGGTGGTGTGAGTCTTGTGGCACCTCTACCTCTTTCCTCAGTGAAAACAGAGTGTGGGTGGTGTGGATCCTTGATGATGGCTGCTGCTTTCCAACGGCAGCATTCCCTCTCGATGTTCTTGATGGTGGGGAGGGTTTTGCCTGTGATATCTACTTGTTGCAGGGCTTTATGTTCGGGGTATCAGTGTCCCCACAGCAGACCATGATGCAGCCAATCAGCACACTTTCCTCCACACATTGTAGAAATTTCTGTAGGGTTTCTGATGTCATACCAAACCTCTGCAAACTTCTGAGGAATTAGAGCGCTAATGTGCTTTCTTCACAATGCCATTTGTGTGTTGGGTCCAGGTGAGATCCTCCAGGATAATAACTCCCAATTATTTAAATTTGCTCATCCTATTCATCTCTGATCCCCTAATGAGTACTGGATTGTACACCTCTAGTTTTCCCTTCCTGAAGTCAACAATCAGCTCCTTGTTTTTGGTGACAATGAGAGGGAGGCTGTTGTTGTTGCACCATTCAGCCATGTTTTCAATATCCCAACTGTGTGCTGACTCATCGCCCCTTTTTATACAACCCACTCTCATGGTATCATCAGCGAATTTGTAGATGGTGTTGTTGTCGAAGGAAAGGTTTAGAGGGACGTAGCCCAAATGTAAACAAATGGGACTGGCTCAGAAAGGCATCTCGGTCCACATGGACAAGTTGGGGCAAAGGGTCCCTTTCTATGTTTTGTAATTCCATAACTACAAAGCAAAGTTCTTGAAAAATATCCATGTGGTCACATTGGGTACATGCAGACTCCACAAAGACAGCATCCAAAATCAGGATTGAACCCATTCCGTGGTGCTGTAAGTCATAGATGTGCTGCTGTTCTGCCCTCCCAAAGTGGTAAGGGGTTGTTTTAAGAGGAGAAACTGCATAGAGTGGGTCTGGACTCTCAAGGCTTTAGAAAGATAAGTGTTGATCTCACTGGAAATAAAGCATTCTTCCAAACTTTGGCACTGTAAATGTGGAGATGTTATTCCCTCTGGCCTGGGGTATCTGAGATTGACGCTTATAATGTCAAAATGAGGGCTGAAATAAGAAATGTCTTCAGGCTGGGTGCAATGAATCTTGGAATTCAGTACCCAAGAGGGCATTCAGTTCTGTTTTAAGTATGTTCAACAGAGAATGACAGATTTTGGTTGTTAGAGGACTTGGTTTTAGTGGAGGAAAGTGGTGCTGAGATGAAAGATTAGTTATGAGCATATTGAAGAGGAAGTATGAGGGCCTAAATGGCCCACTCTTGCCTTTATTTCCTTTGGGACTAGGTGAGGGCTCAAATTCATAACCTTCTAATGCAGAGTGAGAACACTCTGCCGTGAGTCACAGTGACCAGGCGTACCCCCTCTCCCAGGGGATCATAATTAGTGACAACAGGATTTTAACTTGAAAATATAAATTGTGAAGTATGTATCAGAAGGGTGAATTGATTTACCGCTTCTGGCAAATTTCCAACAATGTAAATAGTACGCTTAGTGTAGTTCTGTGTATAGTTTGCGTTTTGTTGTGTTATTATTGTTTGAATAAACATTGGTAAAGAAGCAATGACAAGGCGTAACTCTTCGCTGGTTTAACCTTACTTTTTTTCTTTCACGCTGATGCACCATCAATAATCACAGAAGAATGAAGTGGTGAAAGTGATAGGCTTTTATTACCTATAGACTGGAACAGCCGTCAACCTCATTGACTGATTAAGGCAGAGTGGAATGGGGAGCATGCAAAGGGTTATGGGTAGGATCGGTCTAGGGAGGGATGCCCAGCCATCAACAGCCCATTACAGTGGTTTACTATACACACCATCCCCTGAACTTTGTTTTCACTCTTGCTCGACCTGTCATATCATGTCTATAACTGAATAGAATGCGAAACAAAGTGTTTCACTGTACCTCATGACAATAAACAATTCAATTAATTTCTCTTCCGTGCATCATTGTCTGATTTGTACCATTTTGTTTGACCCTTCCCATTATTGATGAGGTTCTGCAGGACAGGAGATACAATTCTTCAAAAATTATCTTGCCTGTTCCAATGAGAGAAGTTAAAAAATAACATACCTGTGACTTTGATCATCTGGCACAGATCCCCTGACTTGATTACCTTTGAAATCGCCTGTCATTAGGTGTTTCGAACAAATATTTCAATGCACTAGGAATAACTGGACTGAACTGGAGAACAGAATTGTTAGAGGTGCTGTCTTTAAGGGGTTGTACCCTCCATTCTCCCCATGCAGTAAAACACAAAGGTCTGTCGATGCAGAGGTTGAAGTAAAAACACAATAATGGAGAAACTCAGCAGGTCAAACTGTGTCCTTTATGTAGCAAAGATCAAGATACATGACCAACATTTCGGGCTTGAGCCCTTCATCAAGGAATACATTAAGGGCTTATGCCTGAAAGATTGGTTATTTATCTTGATCTTTGCTACATAATGGACACAGTTTGACCTGCTGAGTTTCTCTGGAATTGTTTTTAATTCTCCAAATGCATGTCTTGAAGAAAGAGCAGGTCTAAAAATAAAATACCACAGGTCTTAAGAAAACAGAAAATACTTGAAATTGACCCAAAAAGTTAACAACTCCTCTTTCTCTCTCCAGATATTCCTTCAGATCCTATTTCCGCTTTTTTCTGTTTTAATTGAAGATTGCCGAAGTGTTTCTGAAGATATTTATCACACTCACAGTCAGATAATCTGGCAATTGTCATGTGACTATTTATGACCCCTGACCCTGCATCTGCTGCCCACACCTTAAACACAGAAGTATTGATTGATAAGTGCTTCAGGAATATAAACAAATACAGCTTCTTTCCTTCAAGCACCAGTGTACTCCATAAGAACTCTTCTTTTCCATGAGTCTGCCCAGAGCAATCTTGTCTACTGCTGAGAAATAATAGACTTGTCAGTAGCTTTGTGTTTGGTATAAGTTGCCCATTGGCCTTCACTGAGTGCGTTTTAAATGAATGTGACTAGATCAAAATACTTTAATTGGCAGCAGTGGGCTAGAGGAGGCTAGGTTCGCTGACGGCACAACCGTGGTGGGCCTGATCGGTAAGAACGACGAGTCCAACATTCAGAGATGAGGTGCAGTCACTAACGGACCGCTGCACAGCCAACAACCTGTATCTGAACATTAAAACGGATGAAAGAGAGAGTTGTCAATTTTAAGAGGGCCCAGGGGGGACTCCGCTCTGCTAACCATTGACGGCTCCTCTGCTGAGGTTATCAAGAGTATCAAGTTCTTTGGCGTGCACTTGGCAGACAACCTCATGCAAGCTTCATAGCCAAGAGAGCTCAGTAGCGCCTTGGTATCCTGTGAGAGCTGAGGAAAGTTCATTTCCCACCCTCCATCCTCACCACATTCTACGGAGGATGTATCGAGATCATCCTGTGCAACTGCATCACCGCCTGCTTTGGAAGCTGTACCACCCTGCAGAGGATAGTGAAGTCAGCGGAAAAGATCACTGGGGGCTCTCTTTCTACCATGACAGACATCTACAACATTCAATGCAGGTGAAAGGCAATAAACATTGTGAAGGACTCCACACACCCCTCGCATAAACTGTTCTCTCTTCTTCTATCTGGTAAGAGGTCCTGCAGCACTGGGGCCCTTACATCCAGATTGGGCAAGAGCTTTTTCCCCCTAAGCCATCAAACTCTTGAACTCCCTGAAAATTTGGGGATTAGGTACCGTGGACTGTTACTGTATGTGTCTTAATATTTTAAATGTGTTGAACTTCTATTCTTACCTATATTTAGGCTCCATGATCGTGGAGAAACGTTATCTCATCTTTCTCCCGTGCAAGCAGGGTATGAATGATAAATAAAGGTGACTTGACTTGAAATCAGCATCCATTTTGTAGTGAATCCTATTATCCATGTAAAACTATTTCTTTGTTCTCTGTTGTATCAGAAAACCAAGTGGCTGATTAGAGAAAGGACCATACCTTCATGATCTGACCTTACCCATTCCAGCCACTGGCAGACTATCACCAGCAAAAGATTCTCCACATATTTCTTCAACTATACCACTGGATCACTTGGAGATTAATCACTGACTTCCACCTTCTCATCCGCACCCATCCAAAAATCCCACCATGGGCAACCAAGGGGAAATACCTCTGCTGGCTGAAATCATGCTCTGCCCTACCAGTTGAAAGTCAATCATCTTAGCCACAGGGTGGCACCCAGGTTCCAATCCGGCACTATCTGAACGAAATTTGTATTCTCCCAGTGACCTCTGTGGATTTCCTTCGGGTGCTCTGGCTTCCTCCCACCCTCCAAAACATGCAACGTTGGTAGGTTAATTGGGTCATATGGGCCAACAGGGCCTTCTTACACACTGTATTTTTAAAAATTGTCTGCAGGAGTTCCTCAGTGTTGGGTCCTGGGCTTAATCGCCTTCATTTGCTTCATCCATCAAATCAAGACCGGGGATAGTTGCCGAGAATGCACAATTTTTAGCATCGTTCCTGACCCCAGATAAAAGAGGCAGTCCGCAAGACCTGGGCAATATCCAGGCCTGGGTAACGGATCACAGGAAACAATAATGATGCATAAGAGCCAGGCAATGACAATATCCAACAAGTAAAAATCTAGTTCCCACCCTGTGGGGCGCTGTTAGACAGAATCAGACACACACAAGGTAAAGATTGTACAACAGGCTTTAATCCACAAAAACTTCCACAGAGCCAGGCTGGCTGTAGCTGCAGTAACTCTGAGTGAGCTTCGGGAAGCCGGCGCAGGCTTATATCCCGGAGGGTGATTGACACCCGACCAGGTGGGGCTTGATCCATTCAGGCCGACTGATTGGCAGCCGACCAGGTGTTGTCCTGTCCCCTTACACTCCTGCAGGTACAGAGGTTGCCCCCTGCAGTAGGCTGGTGGTGTACCACCACACACCCCCTGAGATTCGACGGCACCACCATCACTTAACCCCCCCCCACCACCCCACTATCAGTGTCCGAGTGGTCATCATCAATCGGAAGCTGGACCAGATTAGCCATATGCACAGCATGGCTACAAAAACAGGTCAGAGGTTAGGATCTCTGTAGTGAGTAAATTTTAAATTTCAAATTGTAATTTAAATTTTAAATTTAAATTTATGTTGAGACATACAGCATGGTAACAGGCCTTCTGGCCCACGAGCCAATTGACCTATGACCCCGTATGTTTTGAAGGGTTGGAGGAAACCAGAGCACCCGTAATAACCCACACAGATGTGGGGAAAATGTACAGACAGCGCCAAATTTGAAGCCTTGTTCGCTGGTGCTGTAACAGTGTTGTGCTAACCGCTTCGCCCGACGTGCCACCCGACTTCCAGAGTAACTCACTTCCGAACTCGTAGAAGTCTGCACACCATCAATAAGGTTAATTTAGGAGTCTGCAAGAATGCCTTCCCCTTCCCTGGATGAATGCCACTTCAAAAGCACCTAGGAAGCTCAATACCTTGATGGTTGCAGTGGACCACTTGATGAGAAGCCCATCCACAACCCTTCACTCACCCCCCCCCCCATTGACACAGCAGCAAGTCACCAAGACTCCTTGACCGCACCTTTCAAACCCACCACTACTACCAGCTGGAAGGACAGGGCTCCAAAAGTATGGGGACACCAGCCCCTGAATGATGCCCTCCAGACTATGTGGAATCTGGGCCTCAAAATGAAACACCTTTCCTTCACCATTGCTGGGTCAAAATCCCAGAACCTTTTATCAACTAGCATTGGGGGAGACCCCCTGCACCTCAAGGATGCCAGTGGTTTAAGAAGGCAACTCATCATGGGCAATTAAGGGTGGCCAATTAACCGCTGGCTCAGCTTTCGAATCCCACGTCACTTGAAAGAATTTTTAAAAAGCATCAGTTTTAACTTGAAGTCTGCAGGCACTGTGATTGCAATAAATACACAAAAATGCTGACTCAGCGGGTCCCACAGGCCAAGATATTCAAGATTCAGGATTGTTTTATTGTCATGTAATAAAACAGAAAATGTGATATTACACAAAGTTTCCTTTAGTGTACCATAAGTCAAAGTTACGCTATCAGCAGAAATTGCCCAGCGCCCCTTACAATCAGAGAAAGAGAAGCATAGGAGAGTGTCCCCCCCCCCCACCACCGCCCCCCGGAGTCACTGAGCATCCAAGGCTTCGCCTCCAGTGCTCCCCCAGCCTCAGCAGCCAGACAGCCTTAAGTCTGAACCATCAGAAACCCCAGTTCCAGAAGCACACCTCTGACTTGATCGGGTAGCTTCCAGTGCCCTCCTGCATCTCGGTTCCGACACCTGCTGCCCCCTTCATCCAGCCTTGAGCCAGTCTCCCACAGCCTGGTATGAGTCCCTGCTCCGCGTCTGCCAGCGGCCCGCAGCCTACGTGGTTTCCTCAACTCGAGCCACCAACAGCCTGCTGCCTGTGTGTTCTTCGGACTCAGACCCCCCTCGCTGGCCCGCTGCCAAGGTCACTATCCCATGGGCCGACTCCTCTGCTTCTCCTTCTCAAACTGGAAGCTGGCCTTGCCGTTTTATAACCAACCTTTCGGGGGCTTGAGCCCTTTGTCAAGGTATGAGCAAAACTTCATGAGGCACCTGAATTAGGGGGGATGGGGGGGATGGGGATGAGCGAGATCTATAGGCCAAAAGCCAAGAGGCCTTAGGAAGACATGGATAGGAAGGCAGGAGAGAAAAACTGAGAATTGATTGGGGGTGGGAAAGATAGAAGAAAGGAAATGGAAGGATAGAGAAAGAGAGAGAGAAAGAAGGGGAGGAGAGTTGGAGGAAAGGAGAATGGGATAGCGAGCAAGAGAGATGGGAGTGCTAACAGAAACTAGAGAAGTTGATGTTAATGCCGTCTGGTTGGAGGGTGTCCATAGAATAGATGAGGTTTTGTTCCTCCAATTTAAGGTGGTCTCAGTTGCCTGGTGCATGAGACCATGGACAGACATGTCGGCAAGGGAATGGGATGGAGAATTGAAATGGGTGGCCACTGGGAGATCCAGGCTATTATTCACCAACACCCCTGAACTCCAGCTCACCGTCCCTCCACTCCTGCACTTGTCCAATGCCCTGAAGTGGAAGGGAAATTAAAGGTTTAGGTGACTGTTGGAATTTGTGGAGTCCTCACCACAAGCTCCATTCCTGAACTGTCCCCTTCCCCTGTCTGAAGCTTTACCCAACTATTCACAACCTTACGTAAAGTAGCATCTCCTTGGAGCAAAGAACGTTGGAAGGAGCTGAGATAGAGCTGTTCATCATCGGGCAGGGTGGATGCGAGAACTGGATTCCATCTTCCCAAAGAGCAGCGCAGGGAGATGGAGAGGCACACCTTCTGTCAAAGGATGCAATGTGCAGGTAAGGAAAAGTCTTTTTCCTGGAAAGAAGAAGTGGAATCACTACCTGTGGCGGAGGTAAACACAGCGACCACTGGAATCTTTGAGAGGGAACTTTATTGTCAGATGTGAGAAAATAAATATCTGGGTGATAGGGATAGAGCAGGAGAGTGGAAATGGTGTGACTGGTCGATGAGGAGCCAACGTATAGTGAAAGGCCTTCTTCCGCCAGTTCAATCCCATGATTGCATTGATATTTTCGCTTCATTAAAGCAGCATAAATGCAAATTATTGACGTTGGTAAGTTATGGAACAAAGATAGCTGACTAATTGAAACATGTTTCCTTTTTCACTGAATTTTACCAGGAACATTTCCTTAACCAGTCAATATGCAAATACATTGATATCAGTTAGAAAATGGTTTAGATATTGTCACCAGGATATTATAAACTCAACTTTTCCTGGTGCATCTTCTCTTAGCCTGTGAAGTCAGTTCTTTCCCTCCATTCCTTCTCTATCTTTCTCATCCTCTCCCTTTCCCCTCTTTTACTCCCTCGATCTCTCCCTTTCTCACTCTCCCGTCTCTCTTTCACATCCCCCCTCTTTATCCCTCCCTTTCCTCTTGCTTTCTCTCTCTCACCCTCTCTCTTCTTCCCCCTTTATCTCTCACACACACTCTCTCTTGTTGCCCCTTCCCTCTTTTTCTTTCCCTCACACCTCTCCCTCCCTCTTTCTCACCCCCCCTCTTGTCCCCCTCTCTTTCTTTCTCTCTCTCTCTCACGCGATCTTGTCCCCCCTCTCTCTTTCTGACACACACTTTCTTGTTCCCCCTCTCTCTCCCTCTCGCCCTTCTCCCTTCCCACCACTCTCTCTCTCTCTCTCTCTCTCTCTCTCTCACACACACACACATACACACACACACACTCCACCATGTTTGGGTGCTCATGAAAACATGAAACTCAAAGGTGCAAATTAAAATGAAAGTTAGAATAAATCAAAATCCTTCTGATTGCACCACTTATGTTGTTATGATTCAAAAAACATATTTCACAGAATACTCCCCATGGACTTTCCTCTCTGAATCATGTGGAAGGTTGCAGAGATGTTGAAATTAGTGGTAAGACCTCAAAGAACATCTCCACTCTGAAAACCAGTGGAGATCAGGATGCCTGCTGTCCAACAGCACCACCCTGTGGTTGTAAGAGGCACGAGCCAGAGAACGAAAAAATGGTCAGTGGTTATTCAAAACTCAAAGATAATGAAATATGGTTTCATTGGACGACATCTGGAAGTTCTTTGGTGCCTGACCAATTCAAACAAACAACTCAGAGTGGAATCAGATCATTTGACGGCTTCTCTCGAAGATTGTTCCCAATTCACTCCCTCAATGTTGAGCAGCAAATGTCTGCCTTGAGTTTTATACTCAAGTTCATCTGATATTCTAAAAATGCCTTGCAAACCTGTAAGGTGTGATTAGCGCTGTGTTGCAAAGAAGCACCAGAGAATCTGTGTGCAGCAAGAGTCCACAACTCAGTGAATGGCAAAGAGTGTTGTCCCAAATGAGATGCTTTAGGTCCATTGGCGACAAAACAGAGGCTCAGTTTAACAACCCATCCATGAAGCTGGTTGGGGGACAGGTCCTGCATGAAGAAAAAACCACTGAATTCTGTCAAACCCTCAGATTAAAATCCAGAATGTCAGGTTTCAATCTGCTTGAACCTGCAACTAATATCCTTAAAAGGGCATACAGTCGCAGCCTTCCAGTTTAAAGGCAGGAGTGGGTATCTTGGGGCATGACTCACAGGTCTAATTAGCACAAGGCTGATGCAAGCTTGTGCCACGTGGTGGTTTTCAACGGCAACAGAGCCAATTGATGCCATATTATCCTCCGTCATTTCCGTCACTTCCAACATGATCCCACCACCAGACATATCTTCCCCTGTCTGCCTTCCGTGGGGACTGCTCCCTCCATGACCCCATTGTCCACTCATTCATTCCCACCATACGTCCTCTTGGCACCTTACCCTGTGACTGCAGGAAGTGCCACACCTCCTCCATCACTACCATTCGGGGGCCCAACAGTCCTTCCAAATAAAGCCACATTTCAGTTGTGTATCTGCAGGAGTTATCTACTGTGTTTGGTGCTCCCGTCATGGCCTTCTCTACAATGGAGAGACTGGACACAGACTGGGAAGGTTGCTTCACTTAGTACTTTCGCTCTGTCCGCATCAGTGACGGGGATTTCCCAATGGCCCACTGTGATGCGCTGATGTCGCAGCAAGCAAGCACAGAACTCAAAGACTTTATTCCAGTACAAGTCTGAACACCAGTTCATGCCTTTGTGGCTCCCTGTGTGACTGGCTCAGGAGGGGCCGGCTCAGGTCTATATTTGGGTCGGCTGATTGACAGCCAGCCAGGTGGAGTCAGCCCCTTAGGTGGTCTTCCTGCAGGTACAGAGATCGCCCCCTGCAGTCGGCTGGTGGTTGTATCACCACACCAACCATTTCAAATCCACGCCCCACTCCTATGTCGCCATGTCTCATGCACTGCCAAGCTAAGGCAACACTTAATATTCTGTTTGGGCATTCTGTTTTGCTTCTCCAGTTTCTGTAAGACCATTCCCCATTCTCCCTTTCTTCCCTATCCCTCTGCTACCTTCCCTCCAGCTCTCCACCCCTTCCCTCTCCATTCACAAAACCATCCCCTTTACTTGTTTTTTTCTCGTGCCCTCCCTCCCTGTTCTCCTCCCCTGCTCCTCCACCCCTCACCCCCCGCCATTCTATTCAGTCACCTGCAGCTTACATTTTGCTCATACCTTGATGAAGGGCTCAAGCCCAAAACGTTGGTTATGTATCTTTATCTTTGCTACATACACTGTTTGACCTGCTGACTTTCTCCATCATGTTTTTGCTTCAGTCACGGAGTCTGCAGACTTTCATGTTTTACTCGATGTTCATAGTGATCTTGTTGAGGAATAAAAATTTGGCAAAAGAGTGCCATCAGATCTTTAAACCCGAGAGAGCTCAACTGGTCTCTGATTATGAGAAGATGGCTGCACCCCTTTGGCGGCACAGTTGGCGTAGCGATCGGGACCGGGGCTCGAATCCCACGCTGTCTGTAGAGTTTGTACGTTCTCTCCGTGCCTGTGTGGGTTTTCCCCGGGGTCGCCAGTGTCCTCCCACTCTTCAAAACATACCGGGGGTATTGCTCATTTGGGCGTAATTGGGCAGCACAGGCTCGTGGGCCGGAAAGGGCCTGCTCTATGTTTAAATTTAAACTCCAACGTTGAAAATAAACCCTCTTTTAGGAACTAGATATTTTCCCCTCCTATATAACCCCAGTCTGAGTGGATTATGGGCCAACTGGGCCTCACAATTGCCAGAGGGAAACAATGAATCTCATTCTGGCGAATAACCAACATTTTCCACTTTCTTCACATTAGTGACAGAACAGCAGGAGCTCTGCAGCCTAAGGGTAAAAAGGGATTTTTATCGCCAGTTATGTTATTTTTTTTTCCCCCAGGATTTTCCCCCACCACATACTCATGATGCAGTGGAAGATCAGAAAAACTCCTGCAAGGGTGGCTCCAGGTCACTTATTTTGGGAAGGTGGATGAGGTCATCTATGTGGGATCATGCCCTCATGTTGTCTGTGCATCAATATCACTGAGAAGGAGAGCAAGTCTCGGGCAGTTCCAAGCATTTTGATGTGCCTTAGGTTGGCAAGGTCACACCAGAGCGCAAGCAGGAATATAATATCGTTAACATTTTGTCAGCTCTGGTTCAGTGCATAGCAATTACTCTCTGGGCTGGATGTTTGTAGGTTCAAGACCTCCATCCCCACAGCAGGCACCCCAGCACCAAACTGCTTCTCTGTTGCAGGTAAGGTGTTAAACAGGGACCAGTTGAGCTCTCTCGGGTTTAAAGATCTGATGGCACTCTTTTGCCAAATTTTTATTCCTCAACCAGGATACTGTTGGCAACAATTGGATCTGTGGTTTAGAATCCAAAGTATCCTTCCTTGACTGTTAAAAAATTTGGGAGGTCACCAGAGCACGATAGGTGCTATAGAAATGCAAGTCTCCCCATTTTTGGCACATTGTAATAAGTGCCTATGGATATTGCTCATCAGTTCTGTCAGCTCATGATTTCCACACCTGAGAGTCTCCTTTCATCTCCTCCCATCCTTCCATTAAGACGCTAAATGGAGCATTTCAGGTGAACCTATAAGGCACTTAGCTCGAAGTAAACCGACATGGACTAAGGATTGGCCAAAATGTCTCTGCCAGCATGCAAAAGTGCACAGTAAACAGTTTAAGTTGTGCAATCGTACCAGTTTTTGAATATATGAGTCTTTGTCGTATTTTAGTTCAAATTGTTAATAAAATGATATATTATTAGTGATGGCATTTGTATTACTTGCTCCAACCTAATAACCTTTCAAAAGAGTCCTGGACTGTGGACTCTATGAGCCTTGATGAGTTTTACCTGACCAGTCCATTACTGGATCCAAGGCCAAGTGAAAGGATTAATTAACATGCCGTTCTCTTGTCTCACAAGCCACCAACACCCCCCTCCCCCATCCAAAGGTAATAAAGTGCAGGGTTAATTGGCCCTGTTTGTGGGATCATGTCACCTCAGATGACCTGATGTCCACATTATATTCATCCCCCACGCCAGCACAGTCTTTGGCCTTCTGAGGGGAAAATACTCCTGGTCTACTGGGCAGCAGCGAAGCCGACCTTACTGTATGGTTCTGCGTTTTGACAACCCACAGCAGGTATCTTGAACCACTGTGGATGGACCACTAAGGCTATGGCCATAGATCCTTTGGCAGGAGATGCATTGAGGTTCTATTGACCTCAGTCAGCTCCTCTAATGGCAATCTGAATCATTCACAATCACTCTCTCTCTATTCTGAGCTAAGTCACTCTTGTCTTATTACATTTTAATGATATCGCCCATGAAACCCATGGTGCCAAATTACACTCAATTAGGGTGACATGGTTAGTATAGTGGTTAGCGCAATGCTGTTACAGCACTAGCGATTGGGACCAGGGTTCGAATCTGGCGTTGTCTGGAAGGAGCTTGTATGTTCTCCCCATGTCTGCTCGGGTTTCCTCCCCCCGTTCAAAATGTAAGGGGAGTTTGTGGGTTAATTGGGGTATTGGGAGGCACGGGCTCATGGGCCAAAAGGTCCTGTTACTGTGCTGTATGTCTAAATTTTTCAAAATTTCAACCTACTGATCCTGTATGTTTTGGAGGGTGGGAGGAACAGTGCCAGTGACCCAGGTTCAAATCTGGTGCTGTCTATAAGGAGTTTGTACGTTTTCCCCGTGTCTGCATGGTTTTCCTCTGGGTACTCTGGATTCTTCCCACCCTCCAAAAATGTATGCGAGCTATGGTGCAAATGAGCAGCATGGGCTAGTGGGCCAGAAGCATCTGTCACCATGCTGTATGTTTATACACAAGAACCCAATCAGTTCACAAGGAGAACGTGCAGACTCCTCACTGATAGCGCCAAATTCGTTCCTGTCACTGCATTAGAGTGGTGCTGAACTTGTCGCCTTGTGAGAGACTACCCAGTGGGCAAAGGAAGCAGCTCAAGGATATTCTTAATGCCCCCTTGAAAAATATATCAACCCTGCTTCCTTCTGGGAATACCTGGTCTCTGACCATTCAATATGCTGAAGGGGACTTCGGCAAAGCATCACTGTCTGGTTTGGAGGTGCCAACGTGTAGCAAGGTCAATAACCACAAGCAGATACGAAGCATGTGGTCAAAGGTTTTAATGTCCTGAAACATCCAGCACCTCACTACATGCTTCTGGTCCAAACCCAAGGCTTCTATTGAGGGATGACCCTAGGGCTCTCAGCCTTTATAGGGAAACTAAGTGGAGGAGTTACCAGGTCGGACGCAGGCCAGCCTGAGTAGTCCAGTGAGGTCCCCACCTGCATTACCATGTTCCACCACACAACGCTCAGAGCGAGAAAAATTTCCAGAGGGTTGTTAACTCGGCCTGTGATATCACGTCTTTGATCCATCAAGGACATCTACATGAGGCGGAGTCTTAAGAAACCAGCCTCTATCCTCAAGGACCTCCCACCTCCCAGGCCACGACCTCTTCACTTTGCTACCATGGAGAAAAAGGTACAGGAGCCTGAAGATGAGGCACAAGGACAGCTTCTTCCTCACTGAATAAAACACATTGCTTTACTTTGACTTCTCATGCACAATTTCTATTTATTTTGTATGGTGGTTTTTATTAAATGTTTGCAGTGTGACACTGCACAAAATATTGAATTTAGCGACTTGTTCATGACAAACTGATTCTGTTGTGGAACTTCCACACCAGCTCCCTCGAGATGTCATTGGCAAAGAGCAAAAGGGCCATGCCACGTCCTGGACCAGCCGTCCACTCACTCACACAAACTTCTCCTCTCCCCACAACTCCTGTGGCTGGAGGGGAAACAACCCCAAGCGATTTCCCAAACTTCAATCCACACTGATGGTGGGAGGGGTCATTTTCCTCCTGTTAGCTAACCGCACCTCCCACCGCAGCTAGCTACAAGTTTGCAGGGAGAAAATGGAGGCAGGGGGGTGGGGGGAAAACACACACAAGGTTAAACGCAGTCATGCTGTGGAAAGGCTCTAATGATCATAATAATTAACAGTCCTGCTCGATTAATGAAAGTGTTCAACTTCACTGCACCCATTAAAGTAGCCAATTAAGCGATAATGGGTCTCAGAGAGAAATACAGTTATCATGTTCTTAATGCTATTTTCACGTAGGGTGGGGGTGGGGCTTCCGCAAGCCACACTAAGAAAGTGGTGAAAGGTACATTGAAAGGCCAGACAATGGATCCCATACCAGAGTTAAGGCTTTCCCTGTGGCAGGCATGTTAGACCCTGTGGCTAAGGTCATGCAGTGGACAGGCTATGGGGAGGTGGGGTGGGGGGGGGGGGGGGGGGGAGCAAGCAAACTCCTCAAACACCATAGTTCTTTGCCTATAATTTAGTCAAATCTTGCCATTTGAGCATCTTAGCTTTCTCTTTCAATTAAAAATAAAATCAGCTGACAAATATCAAAGACACTTACTCCCCGTGTCTGCATGGGTTTCTTCTGGGTTCTCCGGTTTTCTCCCATCATTCAAAATGTACCAGGGTTGTCGGTCCATTGGGTGTATTTGGGTAGCATAGGTTGAGAGGCTGGAAGGGCCTGTTACTGTGCTGTATGGTCTAAATTAAAATTAAATGTAAAAGATAAAAGCCTCTCCTGTTCCAACATCCTGCCCAACACATGAACAGTAGAGAATGGGAGCAGGAATAGGACAGTTGGCCCACAATTCAGAATGATCATGGCTGATCTACCCCAGAACTCACCTCCTCCCCTGTGTCCAAAAAAATGTATCCAATTTTTCTTTAACTCCCTCTTCTAATCCAGCCTTTACAGCTCAGTAGGGTAGAGCAGACATCCTCAACCTTTAGAAGGCTATACCTTCTTAGATCTCTGCTCAAAGTTTATGGGACCCTTCCCTGTGAAGGACTCAAGTTTAGCTGGTTTCTTCCGTATTTCTTTCCTACCATCTACATAGGAAGCATTTTAAAAAATGTTATGATTACAGTCTGTGGCCCTTCTTAGATGGGGACTATATGGCCAAGCCAGGGTGGGAGCAGGATAGAGAATTCCACAGGTTCGATGTACTTCGAATGAAGGAACTTCAGCTTTAAATGACTGGCCCTTTATCTTGCCCCTTTATTCATAACTCTCCCAATGACTAAAAACATCTCAACCTGTCATGCCCACTGGATCTTGTACATTTCACTCCTGAACCCCAAAGAATGCAGACCCAACCCTGACCCCCATGGCCAGATAATGACCTGTGTTCCTATTTCTTATATTTTTAGGTTCTTATGTTTCTGGTTCCATCCACCTTCCTCGTTCCATCCATTTATTTCACCCACTGGATCCCCTCCCTCATTGGGTTCCATCTATCATTCCCATGATGGTTGCCGTTGTCTCCTTCCTTCCTTATCAGATTCCAGCGCCTGCTTAATCTCTCCAGCAGCTGCCGCCACCTTCACCTTCCCCTCCTGCTACCTGACTGCCTTTAATGTTCCCTTTCAACTATCACCCGCCTACCTCAGTCTCCCAACTGCACCACAAGCCTCTATCCACCCTCCACCCTTTCTCAGCCCACCTATCACACACTGGCCCCTGTTTCATCCCCTCCTCCCTCGTCATCTCATACTGGCTGTCTCCCTTCTCCTCTCTCAGTCCCGATGTAAAGTCGTAGCCTGGAATGTCAACAATTCCCTCCCAGATGCTGGCCAACTCCTGAAGATTTTTGCACAGAGAATTTGAAGACTAAACTCTGACAACAGCTCCACCACCCCCCCCCCCCACCTCCCCACAACAACCATTGTGCTAAAATGCAAGAGTTTGAGCCCTTCACTAGTGGTTTGATCAAGGGCTCAAGCCAGAAACATTGGTTATGTTGCCTATATAAAATACAATGTTTGACCTGCTGGGATTCTCCAGCAATGTGTTTTTACTAATATTACACGAAATTGGGGCAGACAGATTCACCATCAGGCAGAGGTTGTCTGGTGGCTCTTACAGTCAGAGAAAGCGAAGCAAAATAGAGTCCCTTCAAAGTCACTGAATCGATGGATTCACCTCCAGCACATCTGCAGCCACACAGACTTCAGTCCAGACCATTGGAAACCCAAGCTCGAGATGTCAGAGTGGTACCATGAGGTTGGACAAAAATAGGTCACTGGAAGGAATCAACATGGAACATTGTAGTCAATTAAAAATAACTAGCCAATTTTATGAACTAATAGGTTTTCATGGAAATTCTAGAAGTTTTATTTGAACAGCATACAAGATGTCAGTCATGCGTCTTCCACCCATGAAGGCTATCAAGTAGATTTGTAGCTCTATCCCAGATCTATTAATGCCTTTCCAAAAATACATACCGGTATGAATATATTTCTAGTGAACAAAGAGCAGCTGGAGGGACTCATGGATAGAAATAGACAGTTAATTTTCTGGGTCAGGATCCTTTATCAATTCCTCAGTGAGTCTCAGGAAGGATCCCATTGTGAAACGCTGGCTGACCATTTCTGTCCAGAGATGCTGCCTGGCCTGCTGAGTTCCTCCAGGTTTTCATTGTTCCCTCAAGATTCCACCATCTGCAGTTTTTATGTTTCTGTTCTGAAATATATGTGGTATCTTTGATGACCATCAAATATCCCAAGACACTTCACATCCAATGGGGTAATAGAGGAAACATGGCAGCCAATTCATGCACAGATAACTCCCATAAACATAGTACAGTAAGGACTAGAAACTCTGCTCCTTATGACAACAGCTTAGAGTGGAGATATTGATTTGTGTATCATATACTAGTTCCATGGAAACCTTGACATCCAAATGAAGGAACAAATAAGACCTCGGTCCATTATGTCAATTCAAATATATGATTTAGTTTTTATATGCAAAAACCTAAAAGTCCCAGAAAGTGGTGGGACCAGGAAGTTACTGGGAACCAGGTATGTGGGTGGGACTAGGCAAACTCTGGCGGGAGGGAAGGAGAGGGGTCATTCAATCGGGGAGTACCTTGTGATGTTTAGATATAGTCAGAGGGAGGTGAGTGGGTTTAGAAGACCAGTTCAAAAACAAAAATATCTTACATAGAGCCATAGAACATTATAGCACAGAAACAGGCCCTTCAGCCCTCTAAATGTGTGCCAAACTATTATTATGTCTAGTCCCACTGGCCTGCACCCAATCCATAGCCTTCCAGGCCCCTCCAATCCATGTACCTGCCCAGATTTTTCTTAAATGTTAAAATTGAACCTGCTGACAACTTGTTCCACACTCCCACTCCTCTCTGTGTGAAGAAGATCTCCCGCATGTTCCCCTTAAACTTTCCTCTTTCACCATTAGCACTTGTTTTTATCTACCTAACTTCAGTGGAAAAACTCTACTTATATTTACTCTATTATATATCCCTCACAATCACTCCAGCAGATGCAATATCACTGGGCTCCACTCTCCACTCAGCTCTGGATCACCGAAACAACAGCAACTCACTCATACACTTCATCGACGACAGCACTTCATCGATACAACATCATCATTCCCTCAGTGCTGGTCAACAAACTCCGTAGCTCCAAATCCTGAGTCTCTGCAACCCCCTCTACAATTGGATTCCTGACTTCCTCATTGGAAGACTACCATCAGAATGAATTGAAAATAACATCTCTTCCTCACTGATGATCCACATAGGTGTACCTCAAGGATACATGCTTAGTCTGTTGCTTTATTCTCTCTACACTCTAGGCACAATTCGAATAGTGTCTACAAATTTGCTGATGGCACCACCGTCATCAACAGAATCACTGACAGCAATGAAGAAGCGTACAGGAAGGAGATAAATCAGCTAATTGGGTAGTGTTACAACAATCTTGCAATCAATGTTAGAACAACTAAGGAACTGATTGTGGACAACAGGAGGGGGAAATCAGGAGAACACAAACCAGTCCTCATCAAAGGGTCAGCAGTGGAGAGGGTCAAGAACTTCAAAATCCTGGATGTCAACATCTCAGAGGGCCTATCCTGTAGTCTCCATGTCGATGCAATCACACAGAAGGCTCACCAGCGCACATAGTTTGTGGCGATTCAATATGTCGCAGAAGATGCTCGAAAACTTCTGCAGGTGTACCGTGGAGAGCATTCTGGATGGTTGCATCACTGTCTGGAATGGAGGCACCAATGCACAGGATGAGAAAACTTCCAAAGGGTTGTTAACTTGGCCTGAGGCATCACAGCCACCAGCCTTCACTCCCTCGAGGACATCTACATGAAGCGATGTCTTAAGTAAGCAGTTTCTATTATCAAAGACCCCCCCTGTGATAGTACAGACCTATCACCAATGTATATAGTTACAGTATCTAGAGTGTAATGACTGTGCTTACAGCGATTGGCTGAGGGCTTAGCCGCGCCTACTGTCTGGGCCTTAAAGGGTTGTGTCCCTAGCCAGGTCGGATCATTCCGGACTGGTTGGCCACCTGTGAAGAGCTCCTGTCTTTTGCTAATAAAAGCCTTGGTTTGGATCAACAAGTCTTTGGTTCTTTCGACGAGCTCTACATACCCCCACCACCACCACCACCACCCAGGCCATGTCCCCTTCACTCTGCTATCAGCAGGAAAAATGTACAGGAGCATGAAGACCAGCACTCAACGGCACAAGGACAGCTTCTTCCCCTCTGCCATCAGATTCCTGAATGAACAATAAACCACAATTTTATAAAGATCGTTTATATGAAAGTTTCCACTATGACGCTGATGCAAAACAATTAATTTTGTGATAAGTTCATGACAATAAAATCTGATTCTGATTTTATATATATTTCATTAGGCATTATTCCTAGTTCCGTCTTGGAAGGAATGACTACTGCTGCATTACTCAGTCTCTGATCCTTCACTGAAGCACCCATTCCTCACATCCCAAATGTTGGAAGCACATTTCACAAAAGCAGACATTGGAGTGGGCTTGGATCCATACTTACCTTTGTGCTACACAACTGCCGGGCCAATGGCCACCTTGACCAAGTGGAAACCCAGCCATGTCCTCTTGAACCTCCTGAAGATTATTGAGTGCCTTTGCAATCAACTCTTGGGGGATCACTACAAAACCATGTTGGTGGCAAGAGTACATTCCATCCCCTGATGCAGGACAATAATCGCTGCATGGTCTTTTATATTGAGGAGTAATTTTGTGGTTATCTTGCTTTTTCTCACTGAGTTTAATTCCCCATTATGCATGATTAATGCTTTGACAGTTTGCTTGTCAATGCGGACACACTTAGCCTTAGGTAAATGAGCTGGGTGCTGCATTATAGCACTGTGGGTACACCCAAGCACATGTTTGACAAGAGCACTGGCTAGCCTACACTGTCACATGCATGAGACAAATTAATCCCACAACCCCATCTTCCAATTATTTTTGACTAAGAGCTAGATCCTCAGGGAAATTTCACTGTCCAGGTTTCATACAATCAAGTAGAATTACTAAGGGGAAAATGGCACAATCTATAAACAACCAGCATTATAATATTTGATGTATTTTATCCTCAAAAATGATTAAAATGCTTTGCTGCATTAAGTCCCTAAAAGCATATTCCCTGGGGGGGAAAAAAAGCAGGTTACTGAAAAATGTTGTATAAATGTGAGTTCTGTGACTTATCAGATGAATTTCAAATTCAACTCTTTGGATAAAAGGCCAGTAGTCACTACTCAAAAATAGTCAGTCATTCCTAACTGTCAGATAATCCTCGAAGTCTCGCATCTGCTGTTCTAGATAAAGACAACAATATTTAGCCTTCAGCTGTTGTCTGCCGTGACTCACTCAGTGTCACTCTCCCATCAGGAGTCTTGAGTCCCCATTGCAGAGATCAGTTGATTTCATGTAGTCATCAGTGATTTATTAGCCAATCCTCATTCCCCCAGAACTGAGGGAGAGGTTAGGAGGCAACCACTTTGGTGCATCTGATTAACCGGTCTTGGTAAGCTGGATGATTTCCTTCCCCGGGAGAACATTAGAGATCCAGGTGCTTTTGTGCCACAACCCAGCAGTTCCGTGCCCACCGTGACTGAGATGGGAATTTTATTCCAGATTCAGTTGATCAAAAAAGGAGTCATAGCATTTACAGCATGAAAATAGGTCATTTGGCCCATCTTTCCCATGCTTACCAAGCTAATCCCATTTGCCTGCACTTGACCCATATCCCTCATAACCTTTCAAATCCATTTATATGTCTAAATGTCTTTAAATGATGCATGGTAGAAGGCCCTTTCAGCCCATGAAACCCATGCAGCCTAATTACACCCAATTAACCTTCCAAATCCATCCATTTTGGAAGGTGGGAGGGAAACCAGAGCACCCAGGGAAAGCCACACGGGTCACGGGGACAACTCGCAAACTCCTTGGAGACAGCAGCGGATTCAAGCCCAGTTCACTGCTGCTGTAGCAACGTTTCACTCACCGTGCCATCCTAATGTTGTAATTGTACGCAGCTCTACCTCATTCCACACATCCACCACTGTCTGTGTGAAAAAGTTGCTCCTCAGGTCCCTTGGATATCTTTCCCCTCTCACCTTCAATCTATACCCTCCAGTTTTTGGCTGTGACTACCTATCTTACCTGTGCCCTTCATGATTTCTCAATCTGTATGAATTCCACCCTTTACCTCCTACACTCCAGTCTATTGAACCTCCTTATTATTCAAGCCTACTGGTCCTGGTAACATTTTCCTGAATGCCATTATGTTTATTTCCTTTTTTATAGCAGTAACTGGCCCTTTTGGCCCACGAGCCCATGCCACCCAATTGTTCCCAACTGACCTCCAATCCCTATACACATTGAATAGTGGGAGGAAATGGGAGCACTCAGAGGAAACCCATGCAGACACAAGGAGAATATGCAATCTCCTGACAGTCAGCCCTGGATTCAAAGCCAGGTCGCTGGTGCTGTAACAATATTGTGCTAACCGCTACATGAACCGTGCTGCCCCTATTGCAATCCATTCATTGAGAAGCTGGGAGGATTCACTCTTCACCCTTGATAGTGTGGTTAGGCCAATTCAAATGCCATCTACAAATCTGCAATGACACCACGGTGATCAGTAGAATCACAGACGGCAATGAGGAAGCTTACAGGAGGGAGATAGATCAGCTCGTTGAGTGGTGTCACAACAACCTTGCACTCAAAGTTAGCAAAACCAAGGAAATGATTGTGGACTTCAGGAGGAAATTGGGAGAACATGAACCAGTCCTCAACTAGGGGTCAGTAGTGGAGAGGGTCAAGAACTTCAAATTCCTGGGCTTCAACATCTCTCAGGTTCTGTCCTGGGGCCTGCATGTCGATGCAATCATGAAGAAGGCTCACCAGTGGCTGTACTTTGTGAGGAATTTGAAGATATTAAGTATGTCACCAAAGCCTCTAGAAAATTTCTACAGGTACTGTCTGACTTGCAGCCTATGTGACTTACATCCATCCACACATACGTCCAAATTTTAAAAATAAAATATATATAAGAAAACATATAAAATATACACAGTTCAAGTTGTATTTGACAAACTACAACAGGGATACAGGGCACATAAGAGCCAAAATGTACGTACTTACTTTGTTAGTCGGCATCCCGGGGTCCATAGGCTGAGCGTGGCCATCTTGATTCCCATGAGCATGCACAAGTCTTCAGTTGGCACATATGTGGTGGGTTCACGTGTTGGAGTTTGGTTGCTTCATGTGCGAGAGTAAAGGTCACAAATTCAACGTTGTCAGGTCAATTATAACTCAACTTCCCTAATATTGACTGGGGCCTACAGAGTGCAAGAGGGATAGATGGGGCTGAATTTGTCAGGTGTGTACAAGATGGATTCATGGCACCTTGTGTAGACTGGCTGACAAGAGGAGAGGCCATACTGGATCTGGCCCTGATGAATTCAAGTGGACCTCTCGGTGGAGGAGCATTTTGGAGAGTGACCACAACTCCCCTGCTATAGAAAAGAATATAAAACAGTCATACTGGGAAAGTGTTTAACTGGGGAAGGGATGAAGAAGGAACAAGGAAGAATAAATTGGAAACAGATGTTTGTGTGAAAACACAGAGGGAAGCTGGAGGAAGGTTAGGGACCACTTGAGCAGAGTTCAAGATAGGTTTGTCCCACTGGCTCAAGGAAAAGATGATAGGAAAAGGGAACCATTACTGATAAAGCAGGTCATGCAACAAGTCAAAAGGAAGACGGAAGCATACATTAGATAATGGAAACAAGAAACAGGAAGGGCTCGTGAGAATGATAGGGTTGCCAGAAAGAAACTAAAGGACTTAGGAGAGCTCGAAGGGGGCATGAGAATACCTTGGCATGTCCGATTAAGGAGAACCCGAAGGTGTTTTATGTGTATGTGAATAACAGAAGGATGGCGAGAATGAAGATGGGGCCGCTAAAGGATAAGGGAGGCAACATGTGTCTGGAGGAGGAGGAGGTTGAAGAGGTTCTAAATGAATAATTTGCATCTGTATTCACAAGAGAAAAGGACCTTGATCACAGTGAAGTCAAAATTGAACAGGCCTGTCTGCTGGACAATGTGGAGATTAAGCAAGCGGATATGTTGGATCTTCTTAAAAACATCAAGATTGATAAATCCCTGGAGCTGTCTGCGATATACCCCAGGCTGCTATGGGAACTGAGAGAAGAGATAGCTGGGGCAGTAGCTATGACCCTTGGATCCTCTTTGGCCACAGTGGAGCTGCCAGAGGATTGGAGAATGCCAAGTGTAGTCCATTTGTTTAAAAAAGGTAATAGAGAGAATCCTGGGAATTATAGACTGGTGATTCTTACGTCACTGGTCTGCAAACTATTGGAGATGATTCTTAAGGATAGGATCTATGAGCATTTGGAGGTCCAGTCTCTTCAAGGGAAGGCCGTGCCTTATGAGCCTAATTGAGCTTTTTGAGGAGGTAACAAAATATATTGATGAGGATTGGGTGGTAGATGTGGTCCACATGGATCTTAACAAGGCATTTCACAAGGTTCCCTCGAGAGACTCATTCAGAAAGTCATGAGGCACAGGATCAGTGGAAAATTAGCTGTATGGATAAACAAATATTGACTTGCAGGAAGAAAGCAGAGAGTAGTAGTGGAAGGAAAGTATTCTACTTGAAGCTCAGTGACCAGTAGAGTGCCTCAAGGATCTGTTCTGGGACCCCTGCTCTTGTGATTTTCATAAATGACCACAGAGGAAGAGGCAAATGGATGGGTCAGTAAGTTTGCAGATGACACAAAAGTTGAAGGAATTGTGGATGGAGCTGAAAGTTGCCTAAGTTAAAAGATGATGTAGACAAGGTGCAGAGTTGGATGGAAATGTGACAGATGGAGTTCAATCTGAATATGTATTAGGTGACTCATTTTGGACGGACTAACCAGAAGGCTGATGGGTTAATGGTCGGTTATTTAAGAGTGTGAATGAACAGAGGGACCTTGAGGTGAAAATCCATACATTCCTCAAGGTCGCTGCACAGGGTAATAGGATAGTTAAGAAGACCTATGGGATGCTGGGCTTCATTAATAGGGGGATTGAGTTTAGGACTACAGAGGCCATGTTGTAACTCTACAAATCTCTGGTAAGAATTGTGTTCAATTCTGATCACCTCATTATAGGAAGGATGTGGAAGCTATGGAGAGGGTACAGAGGAGATTTGCCAGGATGTTGCCTGGATTGGAAAACAAGTCTTATGATACAAGTTTAGCAGAACTGGGGCTTCTCACTTTGGAGTGTAGAAGGATGAGAGGAGGCCTGATAGAGGTTTACAAGATTATGAGAGGCCTAGATAGGGTAGACAGCCAGAGCCTGTTACCTAGAGTGGGATCAGCAAACACCAGAGGATAAATGTACAAAGTTAAGGCAGGGAAATTTAGGGTAAACATCAGGGTAATTTTTTTTACATGGAGAGTTGTGGCTGCCTGGAGTGCCTTGCTGGGGATGGTGGTGGAAGCGAAACATTGAGGGCATTTAAGAGACTCAGAAATGGATGAAAGTAAAATAGAGGGTTATGGGGTATGGAGGGTTTAGTCCTTTATTTTTAGGAAGTGTTACATAGGTGAGCACAACATTGAGGGCCAAAGGGCCTTACTGTGCTGTATTTTTCTATATTCTATGTTCTATATATAACAATAAAGTCATCATCAATTCCTCATATGCCTTTATGATATCATCAATTCTATGTCAGCTCTCTGAGCATGCCCCTCGATCCCTCTTCTCTTAATTCTCCTCCCACCCACCTACAGTAGGGGGTTAATTTAACAGTAAGTAAGTCACCCTGATCACCTGCCATTATTGAACATGCTTGACCAATCCATCGACGACAGCGCAGAAAAAATTCAATCAGCTTGGTGCACAGACCTCTTGCAGGAGTGCGTTTCAATCTCTACCATTTTTAGGATGGCGTGTTTCCAGAATTCATAGCTGAATTAACTTATTTTCATCCCTGGAGCTCACATTCATGTCAGTGCCTCTAAATCTATTGCTTTTCTCCAGTGTCGAGCAGAAAAAAATTAAAGTGATCCTGGAATGCACCAGATCGATCCAATCCAAGTTCCGAATGTTGCTTGGCATGCTGCCAACTAGCAAGGACCAAGAGTTGTTCCCACCCAGTTCTGAAACACCCCAGCTTGAGGGGAATGTCAGTACTGATAGGGGAATTCTGTTGAGGCAAGCACTGAACTCAATGCAGTAAGAATATTCCATTATCCTACCATCCCATAAACCTTGTTTCAATATTTACAGAGAACCTGCCCGTCTCCAAATGAAGTGAATTGCAACTGTCAAGCCTTGGTTATCATTCTGGAAGCTCATTAAAAATGCAGCGACACGACGAGCTGTCAGTTATAAATTTCTGTTTCTGTTTCACAAACAAAACAAATTTTTGATTTACTGTTGGGCTCATTCTATCCAATCTTTCTCAGAATAATTGGATTAATGCATTTTTTTATCACCAGGCTCAAATGAAAACCAAGCCCTGCTGCTTGCATCCCCGCTCCTTGTCAATTTCCTCAATATTCCAGTTGGTTCCTCCAATTCTCCATTCCACCCCTTCCCCCCAAAAAACATGAGTGAATTGGACCCCCCACCACCTCATCCCACATGCAGATGATCCAATAAATTATTTCTCATGTTTTAAAAGATTGCAGAGAGAGGAAGAAGGAAGTTATACCATGATCGGGTGAATGTAGTTTTTTTGCCCAGAGTAGGGGAATTGGTAACCAGAGGGCATATGTTTAAGGGGGTGTGGGCGGAGATAGATTTAACAGGAACCTGAGGGGTAACATTATTTTTTAGACAGAAAGAGGTTGGTTATGGAAAAAGCTGACAGAGGTGGTGGTTGAGGTAGGTTCTATTGCAACGCTTAAGAAACGTGAACAGAGGATATATGGATAGGGTAGGTTGGGAGGGATATGGGACAAACAGAGGCAGGTGGGATCAGTATAGGAAAGGCTATTTGGTTGGTGTGGGCAAGTTGGGCCTGATTCCATATGAGTCATTGCCTACTTCCAATTTAACCCCGTGGTGCAGGTACACAACTGCATTGTGTTACCAAATGCATCAAGGACTCCCCGCAATCTGTGTAGAGTGCAAAAAGAAAAAATGTCGGAGTTTAATTTTCCATTGAAGATTTAAATAAACCATTAATGTATTAAGTTAATTTTCTAGAGTCGCCTGCACTGTTTTCTGCCAAGCAAACTGACAGAGAGTTACTCAAACATACGGATAAAATCGGGGGGGAGTTATAATAACAGACGTTAAACAGGAAAGTTTTCAGTTGTTAGGATTGTAGTGCAAAGAGCTAGAGAAACTCAGCAGATCGGACAGCGATATATAAGAAGTAAAGGGTTACCATCGATTCAGGCCTGAGCCCTTCATCAAGGTATTAGCAAGAGGCAGTGGAGCGAGGAAGGAGTGGAGAGGATGGCGGAAGGGATGGGGAGGGATCACAGGCTAACAGTAAATAATGTGAGAGGTTGAGACAAAGCCATTGACCAACAGGCTTTTTATTCCCAATGGACAAGGACCTCATCCTGTGCCATGACCTTGGCTTTCTGGGTCAAGGGGAAAGGGGAAAGGAAACCCAGCCATTGCATGGGAAAGTGCCATTAGAATTGTCAGCAGGGGAGATGGCCAGTGATCCCTTTAGAATGCTGAATGAGGATTGAGGGGTATGTGGAAGGAGAAGCTGCTTGGCGGGAAAATAAGGACCAGGGGAATTCAGCTCTTGGTGCGTCCAGGTGGACTGAGGGTGAGAGGGTGAGAGCAGGTGCATTGTCAAGAGCTCAGTCCACTATGGTGGAAGGGAAGCCATGGTTCAGGAAGGAGGAATATATTTCACATTTCAGGAAGTGAGGTTTAAGTCCTAACAAGCCTATAAAGCAAGAGGCATCCAGCCAGAAATCCAGAATGAAACAGTCCAAACCTTTCATCAGGAAATACTTCTGAAAACCACTAATTATAATGTTATTAAAATGCTTTGTACCGACAGACCTATCACACCCCAGGCAGGTTCTCTTAATTTTCTTTTAATTTAGAGATTACTTACTTACTTTGGCTTGGCTTCGCGGATGAAGATTTATGGAAGGGTAATGTTCACGTCAGCTGCAGGCTCGTTTGTGGCTGACAAGTCCGATGCGGGACAGGCAAACACGGTTGCAGCGGTTGCAAGGGAAAATTGGTTGGTTGGGATTGGGTGTTGGGTCTTTCCTCCTTTGTCTTTTGTCAGTGAGGTGAGCTCTGCGGTCTTCTTCAAAGGAGGTTGCTGCCCGCCGAACTGTGAGGTGCCAAGATGCACGGTTGGAGGCGATATCAGCCCACTGGCGGTGATCAATGTGGCAGGCACCAAGAGATTTCTTTAGGCAGTCCTTGTACCTCTTCTTTGGTGCACCTCTGTCTCAGTGGCCATATAACACTATCTTGGGAAGGCGATGGTCCTCCATTCTGGAGACGTGACCTACCCAGCGCAGTTGGATCTTCAGCAGCGTGGATTCGATGCTTGTGACCTCTGCCATCTCGAGTACTTCGATGTTGGTGATGAAGTCGTTCCAATGAATGTTGAGGATGGAGCGGAGACAACGCTGGTGGAAGCGTTCTAGGAGCCTTAGGTGATGCCAGTAGAGGACCTATAATTCGGAGCCGAACAGGAGCGTGGGTATGACAACAGCTCTGTATACGCTAATCTTTGTGAGGTTTTTCAGTTGGTTGTTTTTCCAGACTCTTTTGTGTAGTCTTCCAAAGGCGCTATTTGCCTTGGCGAGTCTGTTGTCTATCTTGTTGTCGATCCTTGCATCCGATGAAATGGTGCAGCCGAGATAGGTAAACTGGTTGACCATTTTGAGTTTTGTGTGCCCGATGGAGATGTGGTGGGGCTGGTAGTCATAGTGGGGAGCTGGCTGATGGAGGACCTCAGTTTTCTTCAGGCTGACTTCCAGGCCAAACATTTTGGCAGTTTCCGCAAAACAGGACGTCAAGCGCTGAAGAGCTGGCTCTAAATGGGCAACTAAAGCGGCATTGTCTGCAAAGAGTAGTTCATGGACAAGTTGCTCTTGTGTCTTGGTGTGAGCTTGCAGGAACCTCAGATAGAAGAGACTGCCATCCGTGCGGTACCGGATGTAAACAGCATCTTCATTGTTGAGGTCTTTTATGGCTTGTTTCAGCATCATGCTGAAGAAGATTGAAAAGAGGGTTGGTGCGAGAACGCAGCCTTGCTTCACGCCATTGTTAATGGAGAAGGGTTCAGAAAGCTCGTTGCTGTATCTGACCTGGCCTTGTTGGTTTTCGTGCAGTTGGATAACCATGTTGAGGAACTTTGGAGGGCATCCGAGGTGCTCTAGTATTTGCCAAAGCCCTTTCCTACTCACGGTGTCGAAGGCTTTGGTGAGGTCAACAAAGGTGATGTAGAGTCCTTTGTTTTGTTCTCTGCACTTTTCTTGGAGCTGTCTGAGGGTAAAGACCATGTCAGTAGTTCCTCTGTTTGCGCGAAAGCCGCACTGAGATTCTGGGAGAACATTCTCGGTGACACTAGGTATTATTCTATTTAGGAGAATCCTAGCAAAGATTTGCCTGCAATGGAGAGCAGCGTGATTCCCCTGTAGTTTGAGCAGTCTGATTTCTCGCCTTTGTTTTTGTACAGGGCGATGATGATGGCATCACGAAGGTCCTGAGGCAGCTTTCCTTGGTCCCAGCAGAGCTTGAAAAACTCATGCAGTTTGGCATGCAGAGTTTTGCCGCCATCCTTCCAGTCCTCTGGGGGGATTCCATCCATATCTGCTGCAACATGATAAAAGGCTCTTCTGGCCCACAAGCCTGTGCCTCCCAAATACACCTAATTAACCTCCAACCCCAGGCATTTTGAAGGGTGGGAGGAAAACGAGAGCACTCGGAGGAAACCCATGCAGGCACAGGGAGTGCTAGATTCGAACCCAGGTTGCTGGCGCTGCAATCAGCACTATTCTAATCGTACCGTCCAACTTCCCCCTCCCCCCCCCCCCCCCGAAGGGGGGAGAATGTTTAAGAATGTAAAAACAGAAGCCATAAGGCTCAAAGACCAATTCTTCCCCACAGCTATCAGGCTCCTGAATGAACCCCATAATAATGTTCTCATGCTGCCTTTGCTTGGTGCTAAGTGATCTTTCTTACCATTGCAATCCTACACCTGAAAATTGTTTGTATATAATGTTCAAGATAACCTGTTTTATGATATTGAGTTTATTCTGATGCACATCAGAACAATGTACATATGCACCAAATTGCTTATTTGCCAATGCCAAATGGGTACTTCTATGAAAATACAACACTAATAATAAACAATAAATTACCCCAGTACAGAAAGATACAATAAATATAAAAGATAGATATATTCACCATTATACTCAGTACGAGATAAAAGAAGTGGCGTTAACAATCCTGCAGACTGATCTTTTCGGAGTCCTGGAGTGGATTATGGTTAGGGTAATCAGGGGAGGTTTAAGAGCCTCTCAGCCTCAGAGAAAAAAAAAGCTAGAGGTGCTGGCCTTCAGGTTTCTGCACCTTCTGCCTGAAGGTCACCGTGAGGTGGTGACCAAGATGATTGGGGTCTGTGCCAAATAAATTTAAGCTCAAAAATCAGTACTTTTTTCTAACTCTCTATTGGCGAGGCGTGCGATTCTACTGAAATGGAAGGATGCTGCCCCATCTATTCATGATCAGTGGTTGCGTAAGATCATGTCCTGTTTGAATATGGAAAAGATTCGTTATTCAATTAATAACTCAGATCTAAGATTCCAGAAGTTATGGGGGTCATTTATGACTCACTATATCATACTTTATAAATTTACTCTGGTGCAATCAAATTGTCTGACTTGTATCTTTTCCACACTCCTCATATATATTTTAAGTTTTGTTTTTATTTTAATACCAGTCATATATAGCATCTGGTAACCCAGACAGGGAAGGGGGTTTGAGTTTTTCTCCTCTACTATTCTCTTCTTTCCTCCTTTTTTTTGTATTATTAGAGGTTTTTCCCCTAAAAAATAAAGTATATACTATTTATAATATGAATTATTGATATGATTTACAATTTATGTATGTTAGTGACATATGGAATGATTTATTTAGTTTATGTAACTATCCGTACCATCTTATTAAATTGTACCCTTTTTGTTTGTATGTCCTTTATTAAAATCAATAAAAATATTTTTAAAAAGAAAGAAAAGAGCAACGTAGCGCAAGGTGTCTTTCAGAAGGCACCTTCTGTCCTCCCTGCATGTGATTGGATTGTGATCCAAATGAGTTACAGTCATGTGATATTCCTTCTCAACAAAGCAAAGATATCTCAGAGGATCAGTTGACGGGAAGAGCTGAGGGATTCAACATGTAAATATAAATGGGTTGTCTTGTAAAGAAACCTCCAACACGATGAATTTATACACTTGCTGCATTCACAAAGACATTATTAGTGTAAAGGAAAAATTTCAAGGTGCCAGCTCTTGATCGCTTGGCTGGGTATTACACTGTGTCACGGCTTCAAATGAGCCACTGCTGTTTTGAAAAGATTCACTTTAAATGTTCATAGAGGCAAGTCAATAAAAGCTGCGCTTTAATCCGAGAGGAGTATTAAACAACTGTATTTTGTTGCACTGTGAACCGACATTGTTGCTTTGATCAGAATTGTCACCAGCTTTGACTTTGAGGTTTAGAAGCTGGAATTTATAAGGTGGTGCCACGGTTGCCACAATGCTATAGCAGCGCCAGAGACCCGGGTTTGAATCTGACGCCATCTGTAAAGAGTTTACACATTCTCCCCGTGTCTGTTTGGGTTTCCTCCCACGCTCCAAAACGTACAGCGGTTGTAGGTTAATTTGGGTGTAATTTGGCAGCACGGGTCTTAAAGCCAGAATTGGTTTCTACCATGTGATAAGTAAAAAGGGTGTTTTGGGGGCTGTTATGTAGGAAAGCATTTACTTTGGATTACATCAACTCACTGCAGGGTGCTGCCAACTCTCAAGACACAGCAGATGCTAGAATATGGAGCAAAATAAAGCCGTCTGCTGGAGGAACTCAGCGGGTCGAACAGTACAAGACAACACAAAGAAGCAGAAATAGGCCATTCGGCCTATTGAGTCATCCCCCCCCCAATTTAATCATGAGCTGATCCATTTTCCCACTCTGGCCCCGTGCTTGGCCTCCCAATGACTGTATGGGTTTCCCAAGGTGCTCACATCTACCTTCCACTTCCCTGGTAGAGCAATCACATTATTTCACCAGAAGATTGGGAGGTGAGTTGATGGCATGCCAGAGAGAATAAGTTGCAGGGAAATAAAAGGGGAAATAGGACTGAATGGAATACTCTGAAAGCAGGCAGAGACTTGATGAGCAGAATGGTTTCCAATGAAAAATGAGAAATAACCAACGAATTGCTCTCTCCACCATCAGATACACCTTCTCTTTCCTAATCTTCCTTCTCCTCCCCTCTCAGCTCTTCTATAACTACCTAATCCACTCCTTCATCTCCAGAACCAGAAAGTTCTATGCTGTGTGATCTGTTTAGCTTCAGCAAGTAAGAATTTCAGTTCACATGAGAAATGTACTTATGATGCTAAACTAATTAGCATATTATCATTAAAAATTGTTCCCTTTTGCCAGTGTAAAAAATGAAGCATTACTGAATTACAAGAACAAAGCTTTGCAACAAACACATGCGCGCGCGCATGCACACACTCACATGCAGCACGCACACACACACACACACACACACACACACACACACACACACACACACACACACGCACGCACGCACGCATGCACGCACGCACACGCACACTCACACACGCACACACACAGCCTTGTGGGAATTCACTGGAAGAAGCAACACTCCACAATGCTAAGAAGAATTAGAGGTTGCACAAGATGAAAGATAATCAGGTGGCAGAATTTCAGTCTTTGTTGTCTTGATGTCTGCAAACATCATCATCTAATGGGCTGAAAAAGTACTCAAGAGAAGATTCATTCTGCTTTCCTCAGAGAATATTTTTGCATCTTTTTCTTAATTAATCGATCATATGCCCTACTTTTATTACAATCCTCTCTCTCTTGCAAAAAAAATTGCCATGTCTCCATCTGCATGCCTTGTACAGACATTTTAACAGACGTAAGAACCATTTATATTTATTTGGCACCTTAATGATGCAAAATGTCTGCAGGCATTTCAAATGCAGGAGACTGCAAGATGCAGGGAGTGAATCACTTTATTTTCTGTCTTTTCCTTCTCAGTAATGAACTAGTTTGAAGCTGTTCACTTCATGGAAAAAGCAACAAAACTAGAAATAAAGGCAGAAAGCCCTGGAAGCCCAGCAGGTGAGATGGCATCTGCAGAAAATAAAATGGAAACATGGATATTTCAGAAGCTCTAGGGCAGAAAACGGAGTCATCCAATGTAACAAAGTCTGACAAGCAAAACCTCGCAGCTGGTGGGAATCTGAAAGAAAAACAGAGCCTCTTGGAAATGTGGAGCAATGGCACAGAGGTGCAGCTGGCAATGCTGCCACACAGGCCTAGCAACAGGTTTGATCCTGACTTGGGGTGTAGCTTAAAAGTTCTGATTTATTGTCATGTGACATCACATACAATCCTGGGATTCTTTTTCCTGTGGGCCAGGAAGAATTTGTACTTATCGTAGAACAAAGAACTGTACACATAGAAAGGAGAGAAATGTAAACAAATTGCACAATACAGAAAAAAAACAGTTAAAAAGTAATGTGTAACGAGTCCTTAAATGAGTCTAAGATTGAGTTCTTTAAGTCTTGGAGTCTAATGGGGGGGGGGGGGGGGGGTAGCAATTGTTCCTGAATCTGGTGGTACGAGTCTTGTGGCACCTATACCTCTTTCCTGATGGCAGCAGCGAGAACAGAGTGTGTCCTGGGAGGAGTGGATCTTTGATGATTTCTCTCTCTCTCTCCTACTGCAGCGTTCCCTGCAGATGTGCTCAATGGTGGGGAGGGTTTTGCCTGTGATGTTCAGGCTGTGTTCACTACATTTTGCTGGTCTTTCCGCTCCAAGGTATTAGTGCCCCCAGACCAGGCCATGATGCAGCCGGTCAGCATACTTTCCACTGCACATTTGTGTTGGAGTTCTCAATACTCCCTGCAATACACGCCAGTAGATTCTCTGGCTTGTGTAAATTTCCCCTAGTTGCATTAGATGGGAAGAGAATTGGGGGCAATTAATGGGCATTTTTTTGTTTTAATTTAAATGTAATGAAACAGCAATAATTTATGAAATAAATATCAGATATTTTGGAAAATATGGAGCCCATATTTGCAAAATGTGGGTACGAATCTCTGAAGACCCCATCTCTTGGTGACCTCCAGCACCATTATACTATTAAAAACTTTACAATATATAGTTTATCCTCTTGATACTCTCCTGTTTTTTTTTCTTTTTTTTTCCTCCTTTTTTTCTTTTTTGAGGCTTTCGGGAGAGGGGGGAATGTATACCACATGTATAATTTTTGAAAGTTCTTTATTGAGGAAATGTATTTATTGCTGTGGTTTTAAAAATTGTTAAATAAACTATTCAAAAAAAGATGTAATGATACAGAAGAATAGAAGGCCCTTCTGGGCCATTAAACCCATGCCACCCAATTACACCCAATTAAGCTATTTTACCGCGTACATTAAGGAGAATTTACAAATGAAACTGAAGAGGTTACAGGGAAATGGAATTGATAGGGATTACTCTGAGAGTTGGAGTGAACTCCGAGGATTTGTGAGTGGCACAATTGTTAGCGTAGCAGTTTGCACAATGCTATTACACCACCAGAGATCCCAGGTTCGAATCCACCGCTGTCTGCGTGGGTTTCCTCCGGAGGTGGAAGTAAGGTTTTTTTTTCTCATTGCAATCCTTATGCCAAGACTGTGACCCTTTGTTCTTGACCTCTGATGAGAGAGCATCTGTGGGGAGAGAAATAAACAGTATTTCTAATCAATTATATGTTTTGTATATCAGAATTACAAGAGGTGAGTAAATAAACATGTTTTTCATTGCAAGGAGGAGAAGGAGTGGAAAAAGCAGGGAATATCGGTAAAAAGGTGAATACGGAGGTTAAGGGAGGAAAGTAAATGCTTGTTAACAATAGAGGAGGTGTAACAAGAGGAAAATAAATAAGGGCAGTAAAAAGAGAAAGCATTCTAGAATATGGGGCAGCATAAAGTTCAGCATAAAGCTGTTACAGCGCCAGCAATCAGGAATGGGGTTTGAATCCCGCACTGTCCGTAAGGAGTTTGCTTCTTCTCCCTGTATCTGTGTGGATTTTCCCTGGTGGCTCCGGTTTCCTCCCACTATTCAAAATGTTCTGGGGATTGTAGGCTAATTGGGTGTAATTGGACAGCACAGGCTCATGGGCTGAAATGGCCTGTCACCCTGCTGCATGTCTAAAAAAATTTTTTTTAACTGTATGATACAGAGCATGGCTGTTGTTAGAAATCTGAAATAAATGAAGGAATGCTGGAAATATTCAAAAGAGCAGGCAGCATCTGTGGAGATAAAAGTCTACTGTAGATGTTTGAGGAAAGGTCCTCGGTATTCACATCGTCAGCTTCACACAGAGTTGTCTGTCACTGCTAACAGAGCATGGAAACATGCCTTTCTGCCCACTCTATCCATGCTGACCCATCTATCCAATGAGTCATGGGCTTGTCGACTCTTGCTCTGTACTCATTGGAGTACAAAAGAATGAGGTGGGTACCTCATGGAGCCATTTCAAATGCCGAAAGGCCTGGACAGAGTGGATGAGGCAAGGTTGTTTCCCCATGGTAAGGGAGTCTAGAACAAGAGGACACAAATTCAGGATAAAAGGGCATCACATGAAGTACGGGGCACAATTTTGTTTACGGAAGGATTGCTGGCATCAGAGAGGGTTCAGAGAAGATTCACAGGAATGACACCTGAAATGAAAGGATTGGCACATAAGGAACATTCGATGGCCCTTGGACTGTACTCCTTCGAGTTCAAAAGAATGAGGGGAGACCTCATGGAAACATTTTAAATGCTTGAACAGAGTAAGAAATAAGTTGTTTCCCATGGAAGGAGAGTCAAGGTCAAAAGGGAACAACTTCAGGATTGAAGGGCAGCCATTGAAAAGAAAGGTGCAAAGGAATTTCTTTAGCTAGAGAGGGGTGAACCTCTGGAATTTGCTGCCATGGATGGCTGTGGAGGCTAGGTGTGGGTATATTTAAGACAGAGACTGATGAATAGTCAGGGTGTTCAAGGTTATGGGAAGAAGTCAGGGGAGAGGAGCAGAGTGGTTCAGCTCATGATGGAATGGCAGAGCAGACTGAATGACTGTGATAGTACAGATCTATCACCAATGTATATAGTGTATGTAGTTACAGTATCTAGACTGTGCTTACAGCGATTGGCTGAGAGCTTAGCCACGCCTACTGTCTGGGCCTTAAAGGGTTGTGTCCCTAGCCAGGTCGGATCATTCCGGACTGGTTGGTCACCTGTGAAGAGCTCCTGTCTTTTGCTAATAAAAGCCTTGGTTTGGATCAACAAGTCTTTGGTTCTTTTGACGAGCTCTGCAATGACCTATATCGTATGGGTTTTATGGGCTTATGGACATGAGGTTTGAAACATGAGCCATGCTAGGACCTGGGTCCTGGTGAATCGCATGTCTAGGGCTGTAGATGATGCTTTAAACAGCAGGGTGGTTGTTTCAACAGATGGGAAAAGTATGGAAGGAATGCACAGGACAGGTTATTGAATTCTCCAAAATAATATGACAGAAAGTTGAGAGAAGGATAAAAAATTAAAGTCAGGCAATATGGAGACAAGTGTGAGAAAGGTACTGAACACAAGGCTCAAGGTGTTGTATTTAAATGCAAGCAGGGTACGAATCAAGGTAGACAGACTTAAAGCACAGTTAGAAATTGGCAAGTATGACGTTGTGGGTATAACAGAGACAAGGCTAAAGCAGGATAACAGCTGGAAGCGAAACATCCAAGGATACTTATCCTATCAACATGACAGGCAGATGGACCGAGGGGGTGAAGTGGCTCTGTTGGTCAAAAATGAAATCAAATCCTTAGCAAGAAGGGACATAGGATCAGAAGATGTAGAATCTTTGTGAGCAGAGTGGAGACACTGTGAGTGTGGGAAGACCCTGCCGGGTGTAGTGGAGTTCGCCTTTTATCCGGCTGCTCGGAGGCTGAGGCTGTAGGACTGCTTGAGGCCAGGAGTTCTGGGCTGCTGCGGGCTATGCCGATCGGGCATTAGCATTAAGTTCAGTATCCATAGAGTGCTTCCAGGGGAACCTAGAACCACCAGGTGCGAGAAAGAGGGGTGAAACGACCCAGGTCGGAAACGGAGCAGGTCAAAGCCCCCGTGCTGATCTGTAATGGGATCGTGCCTGTGAATAGGCGCTGCAGGGCAGCCTGCCCAATACAGTGGGATGCAGTCTTTAAAAAAAAAATAAAAATAAATAGAATTTAAAACTTTTTACAAAGTGTGGAAAGACCCTGATGGGAATTCCATACAGGCCTTCAAATAATATTCAGGATGTAGAGTACAAATTACAACAGGAGCTTTAAAAAAAAGGCATTTAAGAAAAGCGATGTTTCCATGCTCAAAGGGGACTTCAATGTGTGGGTATACTGGGAGAATCCAATTGGCACTGAATCCCAAGAGAAGGAATTTGTAGAGTGCCTAAGAGATGGCTTTTGACAGCAACTTGTGATCAAGCCCACTTGGGAAAAGGCAATTTTGGATTTGATGCTGAGCCATGAAACGGACTTGATTAGGGAGTTGAAGGTAAAAGAACCATCAGGGAATACAGTTAAAAACCCTGGGTATCCAGCACCTATGGGGATTGGTAGATGTTGGATAAGTGTATTTTCTGGTTGCTTGAGACTTGCTCTTACACTAATTCATAAGCATTAAAAGACAAAAATACTACTCTGTACTTACACTGAACAAATTTCATTTGTTTGAATAAATCTTGAAGCATTTTACATTATTTTCTGTCACATTCTTTGAAAACATTTACCATCGTTGCATCTGCAGGTTCCTCCCTCTCTACGAAGCCACCCAAAAGATGAACAATAATAAATAGATAATAAACCCCCCCCCCCACCAAGTTTACAGATAAAGCCTCTGATGAAGGTGACTCTTGCTAAGCAGGAATAAGGAGACATTTTAAGAGAGTCACCCCAACGACGAACGGCATCAACCAGCTCTTCAGCCTGGGCGACGCCATTGCTGTTTCACACAATTTTGTTCAAACAGCTGGTACGAGCAAAGCCCGACCAAGGCCCTCCACTGGCTGAATATTTACTCCCATCTTTACCAAAGATTTGTGTGTTACTTCAGAGAACATTTACTTTTACAAGTTCAAATTTACATTTTTTTTTTGCCAATTATTTTCTTCTTTTTTTTAATTTATTTTCCTCGAGTTTCTTGCCGGTTGCTTGAGGCTGCGGGTGGCTTGAATTCCAGATACCAGGGATAGTAGTTGATCATTGGCGTTAACCTGCTAGACTGCAGGACCTGGGTTCATGTTTACAGCTGTTGACTCTATTCCAAGACCAGCATTCCTCATACTGCAACTCACCTCATTGTTTTCTCATTCTTGGAGCTGGCCCATTGCAGGGTTGTCCATCTCTTGGTGGCCTTCATCCTCAACTACCTCTCTCCGCAGTATCTGTGCACCACCTGGTGTCCCTTTGGCACCACTGTGCTGTCTCCTGAGCTCTCACCCACACCGGAAAACATGCTGTGACTATCATTTGTCAAGCAGAATGAGTTTCCACTCAAAAAGATCAACACATTTTCACCACATTAATTATTCATTTGAAGTAATATTGGATTTCATAATTGCAGTGGAAATTTCAGAAATAATTATATGATCAAAGTATTAATTATAACTGACTGGAAGCATGGTGGGTGGCAGTGAGAAGTGTTCCACTTGACTGATCGCCCAGTAGTCAGAGACAGTCTGGGATATCTTATTAATCCATGCTGACATCATTAGATGACCAGTAAATCAGAAACTACTTCAGGGTGATTAATCAGAGTGTTGCACGGTCAAAACAGCAGCTGAGGCATTAATTGTTGGTTAATCGATAATCAATTGATCACATGGCGTTCCATTCTTCAACTCTTCAATCCACGAGTTAACAGCAGGCACTCTGATTGTTGGGATGGTCTCAGATTTTTTTTCCCCCTCTCTTTTTGTGGATTACTAAGAAAAAAAATTAACCTTTTCATATACAAAGGTGTGGAGACTAAATGTCTCCTTCTGTTGGTAAAGGAATTGTTATCTAAGTGGAGCGTGGGGGACCTTAAACAGGATATTGAAGACCAACGTCAAACATATTCCCTCTCCTGCTGAGCGCGCGTGCATGTGGGAGAGAGGGGGTCAAAGTTTAAAGAAGATTTGCAAAGCAAGTGTGGGGCCCATTCATAGATTATTGTCATAACTGGACAAGTTAAGAAGTTTGGATGCTCCAGTGACTCTCTGTCTAGTGTCCAAAGGTCGCTATTCGATCCATATGCTTACAACCCTACAAGTTAACTTTGTTTAGAGGGAGGGGTTAGATTTTTGTTTTCTTTTCTTTTATCTTTCCTTTTTTAAGATTAATTAGCCAAATATAGGTTTAATATGATTTTTGTCATGGATCATATCATGAATTAGGATGGAATGCTCTCTTTGTCTATATAAAGGGATTGTTTAATTTAGTCTGATCTATTTTCCATCTAGAACTCTATTGGGATATATAATGAAATGAGATAAATTGTGAATTATCATATTGATAGAATTTGATGTCTTAAAGTTAAATAAAAAAACTCTGGATAAATTTTTGTTAAATTTGTGATACGTACATGATACCATTTGTTGTTTGTTATATTAAATGATTTTGTATGTACGATTTATATGTTAAACACAATAAAAATATTTTTAATTTTTTTTATTGAAAATAAGAATACAGAATAAAAGATAGCCGGTTATAAAAGCAGTGGAATGTATTTCAATGGATATTTTTAAAAGAATGGAATTAATGAAGCATGCATCGTTCTGACAGAAAGTGAGTCGGGGAATTAATAACAGAAAACAAAGAGCAGCCAGATGAATTAAATGGTAATTCTGCATCAATCTTCATTGAAACAATAACATAACTAAAATAGTCCCAAATCAGGAATTAAAAGGGAAGCAGACTGGTCAGAAAATTAGAATCACCCGAGGGGGTGATACTGAGCAAATTAGGGTCAACAAACTCTGGGATCCAGGTAAACTTTGTCAGAGGGACTCAAAAGAAATGGTGAGAGAGATCGTTATTTGATTGGTTCTAATTTTCCCTCAAATTAGAGAAGTTCCATGAGATTGGAAAATAGGCATTGTAACATGTTTGTTGAATGAAGGAAGGAAACAGAGGGCAGGAAACCACAGGTCAGTTCATCTGACATCTGTTGCAGATTAAGTGTCAGGAGCTTTTTTGGGGCAGCACGGTTGGCGTAACGCATTAGCAATTGGGACTGGCGGTTCGAATCTCACGAGGTATGTAAGGAATTTGTACTTTCTCCCCGTTTCTGTTGGGTTTTCCATGGGGGCTCCAGTTGCTTCCCACTGTTTGAAATGTACCAGTTAATTGGGTGTAATTGGGCAGAATGGGCTCGTGAGCCAAGAGGGCCTGTTACGTGCTGAACGTCTAAATTTTTTTTTTTAATTAAATAGTTATCATCAAAGTGAACTGATAAAACATCATAAGTAATCAGGCAAATTCAACAAGATATTTAAAGAGAAATCATGAGTTATTTTTATAACATCTTTTATAACAAAATTTGGAGTTCTTTATAACATCTTGGCAGATAGAAGGTAACAGAGCCTGAAGAAGGACGCCCCATGATACAAGATCATCTTCTTCCTCTCTGGCATCAGATTTCTGAATGGACAATGGACCACGGATGATCTCCTTTAAGCACTAATTTTTTAATGTAATTAATAGCAATATTTGTACCGTAATATTGCCTCAAAACAATGAATTGGTGACATGTCATAACAAATTCAGATTATAATGATGGTAAATGTAAAAACCTCAAGATCGTTGCTGTGGAATGATATTAATTTCCCCAATTATGACTGACATTTCTTTGGTGCCAAATGCTTAGAAGGGGCAAATTTTGTTAGGTTTAACCAAAAGGGTTCCGTGACATAGAATGCAGGCAGTCCAATCAGGGAAGAGTCTAGACTAGATCTTGTAATGGGAAATGAGTCCATCCACATGATTGGGGTTACACTGGGAATAGAGATCAAAACTTTTTTAAATATTAAGAAAGTTATGGATAAAGATAAGTCTGGACATCAGGTGAAAGCGCCAAATCGGGGGATGGCAACTTACAACATCATAAGGCAGAGCAATACACAAAAGTGCCAGAGGAACTCAGCAGAATCACGCGGAAGCCATACAGCATGGATCAGGTCCTTCAGCCCATCTCAGCTATGCTGATCATTTTGCTGGGGAGAGGAGGTTGAAAGCAACTGCTATTTGGCAAATTCAAAGCTAAAGTGCGCCATGGTTATCGCAATGCCTTTACAACACCAGTGATCGGGTCTGAGGTTCGAATCCCTTGCTGTCTGTAAGGAGTTTGATCTTTCTCCCCATGTCTGCGTGGGTTTTAGTCAGAGGCCCCGGTTTCCTCCAACCATTCAAAATGCACTGGGGGTTGTAGGTCAATTGGGTGGCCTGGGAAATCATGGGAAATGGCCTGTTACCGCAGTGCATGTCCAAATTTAAATTTAAAATTTAGAGTTTCTTCTCAAAATGTTGGACCATGAGACATAGAAACAGAGATAGACTATTCAGCCCATCAAGTCTGCCCCATGAGCTGATCTGTTTTCCCACTCATCCCCACTCCCTTCTCATAGCCTTCTCCCTATAATGCTTGAAGTCATGTCTAATCAAGAACCTATCAATCTCTGCCTTAAATACACATATTGACCTTGCCGCTACAACCAACAATTTCCACAGATTGACCACCCTTAGCCATTCTTTTTCTGCTTAATCCCTTGATTTTGTTTAGTTTCTGATTCTATCAGCTGAAGTCTCCTGTGTGTCTCCTGAATGAGAATGTAGATGCGCTGGGTGGTAAGGTTTCAGATGCCATGAGAGTTAGCAGAGTTGGGCAAAGTGAACGAGGTTGTCAAAGGATCCAGCAGGATACAGATTGGTTGGAGAAATAGCAAATTAATTCAGACAATTGTAAGGGGTCGACCAAATGTAAAGGGGCAGTACCCAGTGAACGGCAGGACCCTTCGACCCACTGATCTTGGGGGGGGGGGGAGCATGCTGATTATTTCCTGAGAGAGCCAAGACATGTAGACAGAGTGGGTAAAAAAGGCATAAGGCATAGTGGGGAAGTCATTTGAAGCTGCATTAAACTGTAGTCGGACTGTATTTGGAGTGTTGTGTGCATTTCATGTCACCACATGACAAGAAATATGTGGAGACTTTGCAGATGTTCAACAGAATGTTGCCTGGATTAGAGAGTATTAGTCATTAAAAGAGGTTGGACAAACTTTCCCTGTTTTGTCTGGAGCCTCGGAGACTGAGGGGAGACCTGGTAGAAGTTTATAGAATCATGAGAGGTATCGATAAGATAGTCAGGGTCTTTTTTTTTTTCCCCAGGGTGGAAATGTCAAATACTAGAAGACATGAATTTAAGGAGAGGGAGAAGTATGGTAGATACCTGGACCACACCTCCAGGGAAGACAGAGGAGAGAATGAGGTTTAAGGAACATTTAGACAAATATGAACATGCAGGGAATGAAGGGATATGGACCATGTGCAGTCAGCAGCTGGGGTTAGTTTCATTTGGCATTATTGTCAGCTCAAGCATCATGGGCTAATTGACTTGTTCCTGCAATTTCTCTGAAGCTCTTCGACCATGTGTATGGGGTCTCACAGATAGCACAACCTTCTTTCAGTGTTAGCAATCAGGACCAGGTTTCAAATCCTGTTTGTATATTCTCCCCGTATCTATGTGAGTTTCCTTTGGGTGCTCCGGGGACCTGCATCCTTCAAAACGTACCAGGTGTTTTAGGACAATTGGGTGTAATTGGGCACCACCGGCTCATGGGCCGAAAGGGCCTGTTACCATGCTGATCACCTAAATTTAAAAATTTAATTCACCTAGACAAGTTTCCACAGCCACATGTCCTTCTTGGCTACTTGCGTCCGCCGCCATCTGGTACCACGTGGTTTCCAGCTCTGGTGCCAGACTTCCCAGTTTGGCCCCCGCAGGGATCTCAGGTATCTACACTGCATTGTCTCCTGCCCCTTCTATAGACACGAGTTCCTCCAGCAGGTTTACTACAATCACAGCATCTGCAGCCTTTCATGTATCACACAATATAGACATAAATGGATAGTTTTCTATCTGGCATGTGGTGTTCCAAAAGGATCAATCCTGAAGCCCAACTTATATCAATGACTTGGATGAAACCACTGACGACATGATTGCGAAACAGGTAGAAGACCAGAAAAAATACTCAAAGAACCAGCAAGTAGGGTATGCATTGGAAAGATGTGAAGTTATTAATTTTGGCAATAAAACAATATGCAAGCATATTATCTAAAGGGTGATAGATGTAGAGATGGGGAAGACTTTGGGAGTTCTGCTCCACAGTTAACTAATGGCTAGTATGTAGGTTCAGTGATTAATTAGGAAGGCTAATTTTGAAAACATTTAGGAACTTGTGTACTGTTGTGATTAACTGATTACAGGAAGGATGTGGAAGCTATGGAGAGGATGTCAAGGAGATTTACCAGAATGTTGCCCAAATTGAAGAAGCAAGGTTAGCAGCTAGGGCTTTACTTTTTGGAGCAAAGAACAATGATAGAGATCTACAAGATTATGAGAGGCAGAGAGAGGATGGACAGACAGGACCATTTTCCCAGAGTGCTGGTAGCAAATGTCAGAGGATATCTGTTTAAAGTGAGGGGAGGAAATTTTGCGGGAGACATCAGGGTTAAGTTTTCCACAGAGAGTTGTAGTTGCCTGCAGTGCTTTGCCAGGGGGGTGGTTGTGGGGGCTGGTACAATATGGACATTTAAAAGACTCTTTTACAGGCACATGGATGCAAGAAAAATGGAAGGTAGGGAAGGTTTAGATTGCTGAGAAGGTTGATATAGGTTGGCATTGTCAGCCAAAGGGCCTGTAATGTTCGATGTTCCATGTACTAACCAAATGTTAATAATCTATTGCTAAGGGAACTGAATTCCAAGTGAGAAACAACATGCTTCAATCAATTAGATGCTGATCAGGCCACATGATTTGGAAGTGGTTCAGAGAAGGTTAACGCAACTAAAATGTGTAATGGGCAATTTGGTTTATGAGGAGATGTTAGGCAGGCTACATTTTTTTTTCCTCTGCTTGGGTTCAGTGAGAGGAATCTTGATTGAAAGATTGAGTAGACTGGGACTTCATTCATTGGAGCGTAGAAGGTTGAGAGGGGATTCGATGGAGGTATTTAAAATTATGAAGGGAATAGATAGAGTAGACGGTGAATAGACTCTTTCCCCTGAGGGTAGGGAAGATTGGAATAAGGGGTCATAAATTAAGGGTTAGGGGGAAAAACCTTAGGAGTAATATAAGAGGATGCTTCTTCGCTCAGAGAGTGGTGGCTGAGTGGAATAGTTGCGGCAGGGTCAATTCTGTCATTTAAGAGGAGGTTAGATGAGTACATGAATGTGAGGGGGTTGGAGGGTTATGGGCAGGGACTGGGTAGATGGAACCAGTGGAGTTTCACATAAATCAGTGTGGACTAGAAGTATCGATATGGCCTGTTTCCGTACTGTAAATTGTTATATGGTTATATAGGTTTCTCAGGGTACAAAATTAGTGGAATTAGTCACTGTTTTAAAATAGGGGGAAGTCCTCTTAAATTTAAATTAAATTTAGACATACAGCACAGTAACAGGCCATTTTGGCCCATGAGTCCCTACTGCACAATTTACACCCAACTAACCTACACCTCCAGTACGTTTAGAACGATGTGTGGAAACTGGAGCCCCGGGGCAACCCACACAGACACGGGGAGAACATACAAACTCCTTACATACAGTGTGTGATTCGTACCCCCATCCTGATCGCTGATGATGTAACGGCATTGCGCTAACTGCTACGCCAACCGTGCCGCCCCAAGACAGAGATAAAGTAAATCCTTTATTCTCAAGGAACTGGGTCTTTGGAATTCTCTCTCTTTGAATATTTTTAAAGAAGGAGTAGAAACACTTGATAAGCTGCTAGAGACTCGAGAGGTGTCTGTGAATGGGAATGCAGAATTGAGGTGACAATCACCAATGCTCTTGGGAAAGGCCTTCTCCGACACTGGGTTCATAAACAGTATCTATGGGGATTGGTAGATGCCAGATAAATGAATTTTCCTGTTGCTTGAGATTACATGTGTTGTGATTGGCAAACTAACGGCGAGGCATGCCAATTTTAAACCCATAATTTTTTACCTACTTTTTTCCTGCAAAGTTGCTTGAGGCTGTCGGTTTCTTGAATTCCAGGTAACAGGAGTTTTACTGAATATGTATCTTTTCTTCTCTAGGCTGAAGATATCTGGATTTCTGCTGTCCTTGTGGAAGTAGTCTTAACTCCATAGTGGCAAATTTCCTCTTTATCTGCTGGGCATTGATATATTTCCTAAAATGTGCAGGCCCAAATTGAATACAATAATTCAGCTGGGGCCCTCCCAAGGATCTACCGAGGTTTTAAAATACAATTCCCTGACTCTGTTATGTGCTATTCAAAACTGGGTTCAGAATGTTGTTTGCACTAAACATGCAATGCAATGTCTGAACTTTGATCGGTATCAGCAAAAATTTCCCAGCACCCTAGAAAAACAAATGAGAGGTCCCCCCAGAGTCACTGGATATCTATGGCTTTTCCTCCACTGCTCCCACAGCCTCTGTGGCCACACAGCCTTCAGTCCCAACCATCAGCAAGCCCAGTTCCATATACACACCTCTGACATGATCAAGATGCCTCCAGCACCCTCTCACATCCCAGCGCTGATACTTCAGCCAGTCTCCAGCAGTCCGCAGCCTGGTGTGAGTCACTTGACCGCAGTCGCCTGCAGCCGATGTGGGTTCCTTGTCTAGAGTCACCAGCAGCCCGCCGCCTGTATGTTCTTCGGCCTCAGAGCCCCTTACTGGCCTGCCATAGAGGTCACCATCCTGCGAGCCATTTCCTCTGCTTCTATTTCTCAAATGGGTGCCCTGCGCCAGTCCTCGGTATCCGCGAGGTCTGCAACCCCTCGTGGCCCCTGCCCTTCATAAATGCCACCATCTTGGGCTCAGACCCCACGGTCACGGGATTTTAAAATAAACTGCCCTCAGCTCCTTTAGCTGGCCGTTTAAAGCCAGTACAGAGCCATTGGCAGTTGGACTAGGCGGCTGAACCCCACAGAGGAGCATTGAGACTGCTCCCTGCTCTCTGAGGGTCTGCACCAGAGGCAGCACTGCTGCTTTGATATAAAAGTATAGCAAATAAATCAAATGTTATTGGGCAGAGTGACTGAAAGAGATCAAATGGAAGATGAATTACATTCCCACTTAGTCTTGCTGAGATTCTATTTCCATGGTGTTGGGCACCACCAGTTGCCCCAATAACCACAAGGATAAAGACTGAAGGGAACGATAGGCTTTATTGTACATAAGATTTGAGCTGGCCCGAATCCAAGCTAGGGAAGTACAGGGAATGGAGAGGTGGTCTGTCCTTTATGGCCTGGGTCCCAGGGGAGGAGTCCAGGTGCATCAGGAGATGGGCCAGCCCGAGCCTTTACCGGTCAATGAATAGATACAATCCATACCATTACACGTGGCTTCCTGCTAGTTTGTGTCCCCTGTCCGAAATATCAATTCTTTGTGTGGGAATGCCAGCAACATCCCATCATGTCTGGCATCATTTCCAATCCCAATCACATATCTCCCTAGATTGTGACGAGCCCAGATGTCAACACAATTACGACCCCAGCCAAGCTCGGTTCCAATCAAACCTTATTGCCTTCATTCTGTCCTCGATGAAATCACATTGGTTAATCATTTTGCCGACTAAATTCAAATGCTAAATAAAATGTGTGCACTGGAGAATTTGATGAAATGGGATTTTTTTCTTTCAAGTGAAACATTCAGAGAAAAAGGAAATGAAAGTTATGAAATGTTATAATCCTGCATGTTACAGATACTGGAATTTACCAGTATTTGTTCACTAAGCAAAGTACTGATTCTAAACCCAAATTCACGCCCTTATATTAGTTATGTTAGTTAAAATTAACACATTTTTTATGAAGGGCAAATCCTTTTATTCCTTCTACGGGAGAATCAGAGCCCTGAGGTCTGGAGTTTCAGAAGATTTCCTGATTTATTAGGACAACAACTAGGCCTAAAACAGGTAATAGAGAAACACAAAAGTTGCAGCCCCTCCTCTCTAACTTTTCTTTCCCCCACAACCCCCCACTGGCTCGACACAGTCCCACCGCTTCCTAGTGGTCTCTCTACACTCAATTTTCTGGGCCCTTCCCTCACCTATTTCATTCTTTTTATTTAATTTTATATATACTGTATCCACATAAATATATATATACACTCATACACACACACACACACACACACACACACACACACACACACACACACACACACACACACACACACACACACACACACACACACACACACACACACACACATATATATATTAAATTAAATTAGACATACACTACTGAAACAGGCCAATTTGGCCCCACGAGTCTGTGCCACCCATTTTACAACCCATTAACCTGCACCCAAGTATGTTTTAGAAGGGTATATATAATATACAGGTCACTTTCAGGTCACTCGTTGGAGTGTTACTAGTGCCATGTAACCCAGTACTACCTGTCGCCTGGTTGGGTGGTCAGTAACTAAACCAGTTCTCCAATCAGGCTTGCCTGGTGTGGAGAGTGGTTAATAACCCTGCAGGATGAAAAGCAAGAGCTGTCAAAGGGTGGACGAACCTTCTTGTAGGGTCCACAGCATGTGCCGTGAAGCACGGAAAGGGCATCCCTTGCATCGAAGCTTGGTCTGGCCATTCACTGCCACAGAACTTACCCAGCCATCTTGGACCTCACCATGCCGCTGGATCCAAGAGGGGATGTCAAGAGGATAGGTCTGGACCTGTGCAACCCCTTGTCATCTATATCCATTCACGCACATGCTGTTCCTTTCTGAGGAGTGGGGCATCCTCATATCAAACCCCACAAAATGGCTGAAAGGAACCATCATCATCCCATGGGATGGACGGCCAGAATAGAGAGAGAGAGAGAGAGAGAGAGAAAGAGAGAGTGTGTGTGAGAGAGAGGGGAAGGGAAAGAGAGAGAGATAAATAGATATAGATATACAATAAAAAATATATACAGTAATATATTTTAAAATTCTACCGCCTTCCCCCTCCCCCCCCACCTGATAAAGGGTCTATACACAAAATACTGATTGTCCATTTCTACCCATGGATTCTCTCTGACGTGTGCTTTTTCAGTAATCATTTGTTTAATCCCAGGCAATGTCAAGATGCACTTCACACTTCACAAGCCAAATTAAAAACAAGAGCTTTCTTTCCAAAACACTGCTGAGTTAGTGGGTTCCCAATCAGTTGACAATTTCAATATTGTGGTTCTTAGTCAAGGGATGTAGGGCCAAAATAGAATTACAGTGATCTCCCATGTAATGGAAGTGAGGGCCTTAATAAGAATGCAAGAATGTAACAAATACCAGAGAGAACAAAAGGAGAACGAGGAGGAATAATTTCAAGCCCCATGTCTTCTGATAATCCTCTATTGTCAGTATCAGAGTGTGACATGTGTGCTTACTTCAGGAGAGCGAATCCAAGGAAAGCGTCCGGTGCACGCAATGTTAGTACAGTGCCAGTGACTGCGGTTTGAATTCAGTGCTGTCTGTAAGGTGTTTGTACATTCTCCCCCATGTTTTCCTGGGTTTCCTCTGGGTGCTCAGCTTTTTTCCCACCGTTTAAAAATGCACTTGGGGTTGTAAGTCAATTGGGTGTAGCACGGGCTCGTGGGCCAAAAGGATCTGTTATTGTGCTGTTTGTCGAAATTTTAAAAGAAAATTAAAGACGGTCCGGATGGAGTGCCCGACCAAGTACTGAAAATCTGTGCTGACCAGCTGGATATTCATGGATATCATCAGCCTCTCACTGCAACTGGTGCCCAAGAAGAGTGTGGTAACCTGCCTAAATGACTACTGATCAGTGGCACTCGCTTCCTCAGTGATAAAGTGTTTTGAGAGGCTCATGTTGAAGCATATCAACTCCTGTCTGAGCAGCGATATGGATCCATTCCAATTTGCCTATTGAAGCAGCAGTTATGAACCAGATGCCATCTCACTGACTTTACACAAAATCCTTGAACACCTTGACACTAAGGATGCATACATCAGGATGCCGTTTATCGATTATAATTTGGCATTCAGCTCCATCATCCCCTCAAAACTACTAAGCAAGCTCCAGGACCTGGGCTTCAATATTCCACTGTGTAATTACATCCTGGATTTCCTCACTTCCAGTCCCCAGTAAGTGCAGATTGACAAGAACATCCCCTCCACAATCTCCATCAGTACTTGAGCACCACAAGGCTTCATACTGAGCCTCCTGCTCTACTGGATTTACATCTATGATTGTGTGGCTCGGTACGACAACATCACCACTTACGAGTTTGCTGACCGTACCATGGCAGTGGGTGGTATATAAAAGAGGTGATGAGGGGAGATTGAAAACTTGGCTGAATGTTCCACCAACAACCACCTCACAATCAATGTCATGAAAACCAAGGAGCTGATTGTTGTCTTCAGGAAGAGAAAATCAGAGGTCTAAAATCCAATGAGTATGGGAGGATTAGAGGGGGGAGAGGGGGAGTAACTTTAAATTCCTGGGGGTCACTATCTCAGAAGACTTTTCCTGGACCCACCATATTAACGCCATTGGAGTTTGTCATCATAAACCTTGGCAAACTTCTAAAGATGTGTAGCAGAAAGTGTGCTGACCAATGGCCTGTAGGTATAAGGGTGCCTAGACTTCTGAGTGAAAAGCCCTACAAGAGCTAGTGGACAAGCCCAAGCCCAAGCTAAACTCTCCCCACCATCAAGAACATCTACAGACCACACTGCTGTAGGAGAGCAGCAGTTATCATCCAGGATCCACACCATCCAAGGCACGCTCTGTTCTCACTGCTGCCATGGGAAAGAAGGATAGGTGTCAGAAGCTTCAGATCATCAGGTTCTGGAAAAGTTGCTGCCTCTCCACCATCAGACTCCTGAGCACAAATTCAATCAGAGACTCAATTAAGGGCTTACACTTTGTTCATTATTTATTACTGAATATTTATACTTCTGTATTACTGTCAGTTTGATTTCATTTCTATCTTTCTTTGAGTACATTTTACAGTTCCCGATAATTAGAGGTTTTGCCTGGCCCACATGAAAAGGAATCTCAGGGTTGTATGTGATATCATTTCAGCTCCTAACATCTTCAATAACATTACAACTTGAGGGCAGCACACCTAGCATAGCGGTTAGCTCAATTCTATTGCAGCGCCAGTGAATCAGGTTCGAATCCGCTGCAGTCTGAAAGGTGTTTGTACATTCCCCCAATGATCTGTGGGGGTTTGCTCCAGGTGCTCCGATTTCCTCCCATGCTCCAAAAATATATGGAGCTGTCATTTAATTGGTGTATTTGGATGGCACTGGGTTGTGGGCCAGAAGCGCCTGTAACCGTGCTGTATCTCTAAAAAAAATAAACTAATTTTTCTCCCTTACTCATTTTTTTGGCATTGCTTTCCCGTGCTAATCCCAGAACACATGATACACTGCCCTCTTGTCGCAGAATTGCAAAGGTTCCCCAGCCCCTGGTCAATATTTTTTCTCATCTCTGTCCTGAATAACCAACTCTTTACCTTCTGGGACATGACTCCTGGTTTAAAGCACTTCAACCAGTGGAAACATCAACTCCATATTTGACCTGTCAAGACACTTCAGGATGTTGTCCATGCTTTACTATCAGTGGATTTGTGCAAATTATCTCAACTCATCATGCAATGGCAGATTTCTACATTTGTTCCATTCAATGTATAAGGAATTGTTCCCCCAAATTATTTTTGGATTTGTCAATGGCTACTTTATATTACCAAATCCTGGTTTGATATACCCACAAGGGATATATCTGTGTCTGCCCTTTAAAACATTTCAATAAGTTTTAGTTTGAAAACTTTTCAACTTTCCCTGGTCCAAAACCCCAGCCACCATCCCACATGTCCTCTCAGGCAGGGATTCTGTCAGGGGTTAGGGCCCTGCTACAGGCCATGGCACAGCTTGGCTAACCTTGCCCTCATGGGAATGATGAGATGCTGCAATAAAGAGCAGACATATTTGAAATGATGAGTCTGGTTTTCCATTGCGGCTTATGGTGCAGTAAAGGGAATGCTAAACTGTCTTGATTTGGTGCAGATCATTAGTAAATATACAACTTTGGCTTGCATATGCCGTATGTAAGGACACTGGTCCTGGAAGGGTCCCCAGTCACATCTTGATCTTGGAGGCAGAAGAGCCAGTAAGGATGTGTGTAGATTCTTTATAGAGGGTGAAGAGAAGATGTACTAGAGTGTTGCCTGGATAGGTGAATATGTGTTATGAGGCAAGGTTTTTTGAATATTTTATTTATAATTTTTAAATCATATAACATCAATTATAATATATTAATTCAGAAAATATATATTTGAATAACCACCCCCCACCTCCCTCTCCCTCCCCACTAATAGCCACCCTCCTACCCCTTCTACCCACTAAGAAAGGAGACCATCTCTTAAGAAACATTCAACTATTTAGCTGTGGAAACTGAGACACCATAGATTGAGGTCGGACCAAATCTCAATCCCATGGATCGAGAGATCAAATCAAGAATTTTGAGGTCTGAGCTCCATACTTTTGCAAAAATAATGATATTTATCCTTCAAATTATACGTTATCTTTTCAAGAGGAAGACAGGATTTCATTTCAGTACGCCGTCTTTGCATTCCTAAAACTAAATCAGATTTCCAGGTGATGGCCAAACATTTTTTAGAAATAGCAGAAGCTAAACATAGAAATTCAAATTCATACGTAGTCAATCTTAATCCTCAAGCAATCAACTTAATATCCACTAATAAAAACAACATTGGGTCAAATGGAAGACTCACTTTTAATACTTTCTCCAAAAATATTTAACTTGTACCCAAAAGATCCAAATCAAATGAAAAAAAGTGCCTATCTCTTCCCCACATCTAAAACACAAATCCAAGGAAATTAAATTAAATTTCTTTAATTTTTATATGGTTAAATATACTTGATGTAAAAAAATTATATTGTATTAATCTATATCTTACATTTATAACATTCATCACACTATCCTTACATAAATTTCTCCAAATATTTTCATCTATCTTCCTGTTTAAGTCAGTTTCCCATTTTAATCTTGCTTTATGAATATTTAATTTAGGCATTTTATTTTGTAATAACTTATACATTTCCAAAATAAACTTATTTGTTTCTTCTTTAGTAAATAATAATTCCAATAAAAAGGTTTTTCCTGATAATATCAAAAATAAGTATTACTAGGAATTTGAATTTTTTCCTTTATCTGATTAAAAGATACAAACTTCCCTGCTTCAAAACAATCTTTGACTTTTTTTTATCCCCAATTGATTTCATATTTTCAAAAACTGATTATTGATAGTAAAAGGAAAAATTTATTTTGATATAAAGGCATTTTCACTGAAATCTTTCCTTTTCCACCTATCTCATCAATTTTATTCCATATTTTCAATTAAGTGTTTCAATATTGGTGGGTCTCGACCAATTAACAATTTTGAATTCCATTTATAAATAATTTCTGACATTGAGTTCTCATCAATTTTATCTCATTCTATACTTGTCCAAATTGAAGGTTTATTTAAATCAAACATTCCATTAATAAATTTCAATTGTGCAACTTTATAATAATTCTGAAAATATGGAAGTTATAAACCACCTAATTCAAATTTCCAAATTAATTTCTCCAAAGGTACCCTATTCATTTTCCCTTTCCATAAAAATTTCCTTAAAATTGAATTAAGATCTTTTTTTTAAAATTGAGGTATTGAACAAGAAATAGATTAAAAAAGATATTGAATCCTCAGAAAAATATTCATTTTAATACAGTAGGTAAGTCATTCCATCTATTTAAATCCTCTTTAATTTTATTAAATAGTGGTACATAATTTAACTTATACAAATTATCTACATTTGCATAATTTCTAATACCTAAATATTTAATTGGTTTTTGTGTCCACTTAAATTGAGCTACTCATTTATATCAATCATAATCTCCTTCAACTAGTGGCTTAACTTCACTTTTATCCCAATTAATTTTGTAACCACATATTCCCCCCCATAGTCTTATAATTTTTTATATAAAGAAATTAAAGAATTTTCAGGATCTGTTATTAAAATCGATACATCATTTGCAAACATACTAATCTTATATTCCTCCTTATTAACTTTAATTCCTTTAATACTAAAATCTTGCCTTATTGATTATGCTAATGGTTCAATTGTCAAAACAAATAATGCAGGAGGTAAAGGACAACCTTGTCTAGCCGATGTAGTTAATGAAAAAGAAGAAGAAACTTGTCTGTTAATAACTATTCTCACCAAAGGGTTTCTATATAAAGCTTTAATCCAATCTATAAATATTGGCCCAAATTGAAATTTTTGCAAAACCTTAAATAAATAATTTCATTCTAATCTATCAAAAGCCTTTTCACCATCTAATGATAAAATGAAGTCTGATTTCTTCTGAGAGCTATGAATTAGACTAATTAATTTAGATATGTTATCAGCGAATATTTTTTTTAACAAATCCTGATTGATCTAAATGAACCAATTCAGGTAAATATTCATTCAATCTATTAGCCAAAACTTTGGCAACAATTTTATAATCAACATTTAATAACAATATAGGTCTTTCAGGCTCCGGTTTTAAGAAATCTTTATCTTTCTTTGGTATTACTTTTATTATAGAGTTCGAAAAAGATTCTGGTAACGAACAAGGTATTAATAAGTCTTTAATTTTTTTAATAAAATTCAGACGTAAACCTGTCTTCGCCAGGAGATTTACCATTTTGCATAGAATCTAAAGCCTTAATAACTTCTTTCAACATAAATGGAGAATCCAAATCTTTTCGAGCTTGGTAATTCAAAGATGGAAGTTGAAGCTTCTTTAAAAAAAACATTAATTTCTCCATTGTTTAATGATTGAGATGTATATAACTTAGTATAATACTCTTATATCCTGTGGTTTATGTGATTTTTGAATTCTTTTTAACAGCATTATGAGGCAAGGTTGACAGAGCTAGAGCTATTCTCTGGAGTGATGAAGGATGAGAAGTGACTCAATACACCTATATATGATTATCAGAGACAGAGATATAATGGACAGCCAGCACTTTTATTTTCTGGGCAACAATAGCAAATACCAGAGGATATATGTTTAAAGAGAATGGAGGAAGGTTTTGGGGAGACATCAGAGATAAGTTTTCTACACAGAAAGTGATGGGTTTCTCGAATGCATTGCTGGGGTGGTGGTGGAGACTGGTGCAATAGGGACATTCAGAAGACTTAGCCGGGCTCTTGGATGCAAGCAAAATAAAGGGTTATATTTGAGACATGGAAGGGTCAGATTGTTATGGAGTGCTTTACATTGGGCGGCAAAACACCATGGGTTGAAGAGCCTGTACTGTGTTGTAAGGTACTATGACTGTTGACACTGGACTCTGAAGCAAAAAAGAAACAGGTGGAAGAAATGAGTGGGTCAAGCAGCTTCTGTGGAGGAAAATCTTCTACAGATGCTTCCTGACCTATTGAGTTCTTCCCACAGTTTTCTTTAGCACGTGTCTTGATCTTACCTTGACCACATTTTGGCATTTGCTCGGCCTCACCTTATGGACTGGTAATACCTTTATCTTCCCTTGGTTTAATCTTGCTATTATTTTGAATCATTTTGGTCCTACCTTGACATTAACTCAAGGTTAGCACACTTTAAGAGATGTATTCATTAAAATATCTGGTATGTACCCTGACCTTTTTACCTAGTGTGGTTTCTTTTTCCACTCAATTCGCAGTCATGTTAAGACTCACCAGGGTCTCTTGCTGGCCAAGTTTGCCTCTCTTCTGGACAATTCCTTGCACTCTCCTCAACAAGTGGCAACTCCAGTCCATCAGCTTTTAGTCAGAGGGTTTAATATGGTACTCATGCAGCTGTACAAAACAGAAATAGGCTCTTTAATCTACAAGGAAGGTTATTGCCTATCATTAGGAAACATCAGAGGAACTCTTTCATGCAGAGGGTGGTGAGAGTGTGGAATGAGCTGCGAGCGAAGGTGTTGAAAACAGGCTTGATTTTGACATTTAGGAAAAATTTGGATAAGTGCGTGGATGGGATGGGTATGTAGGGTTATGGTGTGGATGTAGATCATTGGGATGAGGCAGAATTGTAGTACGGCACAGATAGGCCAAAGGGCCAGTTTCTTTTCCGCAGTGTTTTATGGTTCTATGATTCTATCCCACTAGCCGTCTTAATTCTCCGCCTAAATACCTCCATAGAGTGATTGCATCTGATCCAGAACACAAGAAAGCAGTGACTTCCAGATATCGACTATTCTCTCAAAAAAATTACTGTCCAAATCCTGTAGAAAACACAATGATATTACAGCACCAGCGACCGGGTTCGAATCAGGAGTTGACTGGAAGGAATTTGTATGTTCTCCCCGTGACCATGTGGTTTCCTCTCACCATCAAAAATCATTCAGCATTTGTAGGTCAATTTTTGCATTTGGGCCTGTTACTGTGCTGTGCTTCTAAATATATATAAAAAAACTATTTCGTCTCACCCTTCCTAGTGGTGAAAGATTTTGACTGCCTATCCTATCAATGCTATTCCTTAACTACTATCCTTCAGCCTGCTTTGATCCAGAGAAAACAAGGCCAGACTATCCCATCCCTCCACACAGCAAACCAACTCAAACCCAGGGTGCATCCCAGTGAATCATCTCTTCTCTCCTTCTAGTGCAACCATGCCCTTCCGATGTGATGGGGAACTCCATTGTTAGTCCACAGCTCCAGTTGATGCCTCGATGTCCAAGAATATTGTGCTAACCAGTGGTTTCAGGTTTGTTTCAAAGATGGAGAGAAATATAAATGCAGTTTGTATGAAGGGTGATGCAAAACCCTCCCCAACAAAAGGCCGTTCAGGTCTGAATGTTCACCATATTGTTTGCGGCACAGGTTCCAACATTGTCACACGTTTCCACAGGCAGTACAGAGGCAAAACCAGCAGAGCAGCTGATGCACGGCTCCTGGGACTCAGCTTAGATTCTGGCCTCAGGTGCTGTTATAACTATATGAAATTTCCCTCACATCTGAAAGATTTGTAGCAGATGAGTGAAAGGATCCAGGAAGAGCTGATGGGACATGGGGAGAATAAAGTGGTATGAAGTTAAGTGGGTGTTTAATGAGCAACACGGACCTGGTGGACTGGAGAGGCTCTGTTTGAATCCATCACTCAGTGACCTTATGTTGTCACCAAAATTCCATGCAGAGCTTGAAACACAAGTGAATGCAATTTATAGACAAGTCCCTCAGCCTGACCAGAGATAGTTCATAACGAGCTCACTTTTACTGAACAATGTATTTACAATGAATCATCACTAACCAAACTAAAATCCTGATTTTGCACTTCTGACTCATCCCACCATGAGTCCTACCAATGAACTATCAGTTATTTCCAGTGGGTTTATGACCTCAGCCCTTCCCTGCTTCTTTCACTGTCAATAATAGAATATAGAACACTACAATGCAATACAGGCCCTTCGGTCCTCGATGTTGTGCCGACCCATATATTCCTTAACAAAAAGTACTAAACCCACTCTACCCCATAACACTTTATTTTTCTTTCATCCATGTACCTGTCTAAGAGTCTCTTCAATGCCCCTAATGTTTCAGCCTCCACCACCATCCCTGGCGAGGCATTCCAGGCCCCCACAACTCTCTGTGTAAAAACACTTTTCCCTGATATCTCCCCAAATGTCTCTCCCTTCTCTTTTTCCTCATATCCTCTTGTGTTTGCTATTCCTGTCCTGGGAAACAGATGCTGGCTGTCCACCCTATCTATGCCTCTCATAATCTTATAGAACTATACCAAGTCTCCTCTCATCCTTCTACAGAGAAAAGTCCCAGTTCTACTAGCCTTGCCTCATAAGACTTGTTTCCCAATCAAGGCAACATCCTGGTAAATCTCCTCTGCACCATCTCCACAGCTTCCACATCTTTCCTATAATGAGGTGACCAAAACTGAATACAATACTCTAAGCATGGTATTACCAGAGATTTGTAGAGTTGCAATATGATCTCTCTACTCCTGAACTCAGTCCCCCATTAATGAAGCCCAGCATCCCATAGGCCTTCTTAACTATCCTATCAACCTGTGCAGCAACCTTGAGGGATGCATGGATTTGAACCCCAAGGTCCCTCTGTTCATCCACACTCACCAACTATCAACCCTGTCATCAGCCTTCTGGTTTGTCCTTTCAAAATGCATCACCTCACATTTATCCAGATTGAACTCCATCTGCCACTCTGAATCCTGTCTATATCCTCTCGTAACCTTCAACAATCTTCAGCTTCATCCATAACTTCTCCAACCTTCGTGTCATCCACAGACTTACTGACCCATCCTTCTACTTCTTCATCCAGGTCATTTATAAAAAACACAAAAAGCAGGAGTCCCAGAACAGATTTTTGCGCCACTCCACTAGTCACCGACCTCCAGGCAGAATACTTTCCTTCCACTACTACTCTCTGCTTTGCTCCTGCAAGCCAATTTTTTTTATCCACACATCCAAAGTTCCACTTATCCCATGCCTTATGACTTTTTGGATGACTCTCTCATGGCGGAACTTGCCAAATGCCTTGCTAAATCCATCTTGACCACACCTACTGCCCTACCCTCATCAATCTCTTTTGTTACCTCCTCAAAAAACTCAACCAGGCTTCACAAAGCCACGCTGACTATCCTTGAGTGAACTGTACTAATGTGTGCCCATTTGTGTTTAGTGCATGAGACCTCTCCCAGTTATTTAAGTGAAATTTCCTGATGAAAGACTCATCGACTGCCTTTAACTTCCCATTGATGATGTATAACCGACTGAGTTTCTCCACCACTTTTGTTATAATCCCAGATGTCTTGATGTGTATCTCTGCAGTGGTGCCACTTTAGAAATTCCAACCTTCTAAATGTAAAAACTATGGACAACTAAAAAGCTCCTGATATTCCTGAAGATGTGTGTCTCTTGCACATCTTGTACAGTAGTAGATACTTAATCTCATTGCATGGGCAAGGATCCACCTTGGATCTTTACAGAATAATATGTAACTGCTGTTGGGATCGTTGTCTGAAGTGAGCTGGCAAAATCTTTAAGGACCCCTTCACACAGTATCTTTCAGCTATTCTCATCTATTTGTATTGATGAAATGTTTCACTGTATGTGTGTTACGACTGGTTGTATGTCTGCATGTTTTGCACCGAGGACTGGAGAATGTTGTTTCAATATTATTGTGCAATTGGATGGCAATAAACTTGACTTGACTTGAGCTTCTTCCCATAGGCAGTGAGGCTGCTGAACAACTGATGAACTGTTCCAAGACTATTATTTATTTATTACAGGTACACAATCCTTTATCTGGACATCTAAAATCTGGAAAGCTCCAAAATCTGGCAAGTGTGGAGAGAGATGACAACGTGATTCGGGCGGGCGAGGGGGAGAGACCGGCAGCGTCAGTCGGGTTGGCGAGAGACCAGCAGTGCGAGTCGGGCAGGTGAGAGACCAGCAGCATGAGTCAGGCAGGCATGAGACCGGCAGCGTGAGTCAGGCGGGCGAGGGGGGTAAGACCGCAGCGGGACTGGATGGACGTGGGGGTGGGGGTGGATACTACAGCACAATTCAGGTAGGTTTAAATCCGACTTTCCAAAATCCGGAAAAATCTGAAATTCAGAACACACTGTCCCCCAAGGGTTCCAGATAAAGGATCATGTACCTGTATATACATAGGTACTGCATATGTATCATTTGTCTTTCGTGTGATGTGTTATGTCTGTATGTGTGCTTGCATGTTTTTATACTGATAAGGGAGGAGAGAAGAAGAAGAAAGATGAGCAAAGGAAGGGACCAAATGGAAAAGATGAAGGAATAAAGAATCAGTTTAGGTCATTGCAGTTTGAACAATTTAATAAATAGAGTGGGCTCTTTTATGGTCTATTATCATAATCTAAAGTTTTAAGATTGTTCTAAACCTCAATGTTGCATTGTTGGTTTTCCGTGTTGTCGTCACTCAATACCCACAATGCTGGTTTTTTTTTCAAACTTTGTCACATGGAAGAGGTTTTGATTAAAGGGCTTTTTTAATTTTTGTTTTAGTTGATTACTGTATTTTAAATGTAACTACAGTTTAGGTGGTTTTGCTAAATTTAAATTTATTAAGCCCTTTTGTTACAATGGCTGTGCTTTGGAATTCAATTTTATGATTATGCTTGCACGGTTTTTTCTCATCTTTTTTTTCCGCGGCACATTCCATTATTGTACTATACAAATTTATTGTTGTTGAAATTAATAAAATATTTTAAAAAGAAAAAGAAATACAGTTCATATGTGAGGTTAAAGTCAAAGGCCGACTGACCTGCTGAGGTTTTCCTGTTTTTCCTTCCCTTTCTACGCCTCCATTCTGAAACTCTACATCCAACAGAATCGAGGGGGCCACAAAGGAACTCAACTCCCCATCTACTCACTTCCTGTTCATAGGATTTTTGCTTTGCACATTGAAAGCCACATTTAACATGAAAAGGGATCTTCCCACAATCTCAGCTTCCCTACTTTAATTCACCCCAGTTCCAAATAACACCCATCATCAAATTCTTGGTCATTTTTGCTCAGAGTTATGGAAAGGCTCAAAGCATTCCCTTCGCTATCATTGTGTGGATTTTCAATGGAACAACCACTTTCCTATTACTTGTGGGTATATAGATCTGTAAAATTATAATCTTCCCATTATTCTAATTGGTTAATTAAAATCATATTGTTCCCCACTAACTGCTCTGTGGGAGCACCTTAACTATACTGATTACAGTAGTTTATGCTACTGTAATTCCCCCACCCCCTGACCCTAACCTGACCCCCACCCCTCCCAACTCCCCTCTAAGCTATCCCAAAAGAAAAAAGAAAAGAATAGAAGATAGAAGAGGAGATCAACTCGTATAATAATCATCAAATATTGCCATGGTTTGGTGCAACCCCAACAACCGTGGGGAAAAAAAACTATTACCAATTCAAACCCATGCATCTCATATCTTTTCTTTGGCTTGGCTTCGCGGACGAAGATTTATGGAGGGGGTAAAAAGTCCACGTCAGCTGCAGGCTCGTTTGTGGCTGACCAGTCCGATGCGGGACAGGCAGACACGATTGCAGCGGTTGCAAGGGAAAATTGGTTGGTTGGGGTTGGGTGTTGGGTTTTTCCTCCTTTGCCTTTTGTCAGTGAGGTGGGCTCTGCGGTCTTCTCCAAAGGAGGCTGCTGCCCGCCAAACTGTGAGGCGCCAAGATGCACGGTTTGAGGCGTTATCAGCCCACTGGCGGTGGTCAATGTGGCAGGCACCAAGAGATTTCTTTAGGCAGTCCTTGTACCTTTTCTTTGGTGCACCTCTGTCACGGTGGCCAGTGGAGAGCTCGCCATATAATACGATCTTGGGAAGGCGATGGTCCTCCATTCTGGAGACGTGACCCATCCAGCGCAGCTGGATCTTCAGCAGCGTGGACTCGATGCTGTCGACCTCTGCCATCTCGAGTACCTCGACGTTAGGGGTGTGAGCGCTCCAATGGATGTTGAGGATGGAGCGGAGACAACGCTGGTGGAAGCGTTCTAGGAGCCGTAGGTGGTGCCGGTAGAGGACCCATGATTCGGAGCCGAACAGGATTGTGGGTATGACAACGGCTCTGTATACGCTTATCTTTGTGAGGTTTTTCAGTTGGTTGTTTTTCCAGACTCTTTTGTGTAGTCTTCCAAAGGCGCTATTTGCCTTGGCGAGTCTGTTGTCTATCTCATTGTCGATCCTTGCATCTGATGAAATGGTGCAGCCGAGATAGGTAAACTGGTTGACCGTTTTGAGTTTTGTGTGCCCGATGGAGATGTGGGGGGGCTGGTAGTCATGGTGGGGAGCTGGCTGATGGAGGACCTCAGTTTTCTTCAGGCTGACTTCCAGGCCAAACATTTTGGCAGTTTCCGCAAAGCAGGACGTCAAGCGCTGAAGAGCTGGCTCTGAATGGGCAACTAAAGCGGCATCATCTGCAAAGAGTAGTTCACGGACAAGTTTCTCTTGTGTCTTGGTGTGAGCTTGCAGGCGCCTCAGATTGAAGAGACTGCCATCCGTGCGGTACCGGATGTAAACAGCGTCTTCATTGTTGGGGTCTTTCATGGCTTGGTTCAGCATCATGCTGAAGAAGATTGAAAAGAGGGTTGGTGCGAGAACACAGCCTTGCTTCACGCCATTGTTAATGGAGAAGGGTTCAGAGAGCTCATTGCTGTATCTGACCCGACCTTGTTGGTTTTCGTGCAGTTGGATAATCATGTTGAGGAACTTTGGGGGACATCCGATGCGCTCTAGTATTTGCCAAAGCCCTTTCCTGCTCACGGTGTCGAAGGCTTTGGTGAGGTCAACAAAGGTGATCTTTGTTGACCTCACCTCATATATCATCTCATATACCAATACACAAAAACATCAATACATCAAAATATACCAATTAACCTACAAACATTTTTGGGATGAAACTGGAGCACCTGGAGTTCACAGAAAGAACGTACAAACTCCTTACAGAGTAGCCCTGGATTCGAACCCGACTCTCTGGTGCTAAAGTAGCATTGCGTTATCCACCATGCGAACCATACCGCTCGGATGTAGGCCACTTAGAGCTAAAATGAGGAGAAACGCCTTCATTCATCATGTTCCTTCCAACAGAGAAGCCAAAGGCAGAATATTATCCATGATGTGAGTGAATGGTGGGGCAGGGACTGGGGGCTGGATGGCTTTCAGCTGCTCCCGTCTCTCGTGAATCAATTATCAATAGTGTCAAAATTAATCTTTTCTGAAACTCTCCCAGATTATCCAGTTACTTAAACTTACTTGAATTTAAATTCCCCAGCTGTGTGGGTGAAATTTGAACTCAGAACCCACTATCAACTCAGCCCTCACTGCATATCCTCCTTTACCCACCCATCTGCCCTGGCCCCCTCCACCCCCACGCGCAACAAGGGCAGGATTCCACTTGTCCTCACCTACCACCCCACCAGCATACGACACATCCTCCTCTGCCATTTCCACCACCTACGAGGTCATTCCTCCACTCTCCGCCCTGCATGGGAAACGTTCCCTTCGTGACTCACTTGTTAACTCCTCCCTCCCCACCAATTGTCCCTTTGACACCTACTCCTATGGCCGCGAGAGATGCTGCACTTGGGACCACACCTTCTTCCTCAGCACCATTTGGGGCCCCAAGCACTCCTTCCAAGTGAAGCAACATTTGACTTGTGAATCTGCAGGGGTCACCTACTGCATCCAGTGGTCTCTCTACACCAGAGAGACCGGGCGCAGATTGAGAGATCGCTTTGTTGAGCACCTCGACTCTGTCCACCGCAATTGCGTGGCTCTCCCAGTGGCCATTTCAATTCCCCATCCCACTCCCATGCTGACATGTCTGTCCATGGTCTCATGCTCTGACAGACTGACACACCTGCAAATTAGAGGAGCCATATCTCATCTTCCGTCTGGGTACCCTCCAACCAGACAGCACTTACATCAATTTCTCTGGCTTTCATTAAACCCACCTGTTCTTCTTCCCCCCTCACCTGTCCCCAACTCTATCTAACTGTCTCACTTTCCTTTTACCTCAGTTTCCTTTCACAGAGCCAAAATCAACTCTCATCTCTCCTCTTATCATATGATACCCAACACCTTTTGTTGGTCTGGACTCCTCCCCCAGCCAACTTTGCCTTTATTCTGAGCTTTCCCGTTCTTGGCCTATTCTTTGCTTATACCTTGAAGATGGGCTCAAGCTCAAAACATCGCCTATATATCTTTATCTGGGAAACCAGGATTTCTGTGTATTTTTGCTACAATAACAGCATCTTTCGTGTTTCACTCCTGACAGATCAATAGGCTAGGTCTCTAGATTTTAATACAATCACCGAACCATAATACCACTGTACGCACTGCAGTCTGATCTGAGACTATTGTGAGTGGATCAGGGAATGGTTTAATCTATTTCTGAATAAAACACAGTTGATAGGATTTCTTCATATATTCCAGTGCGTAAATCTGAAGTAAAGGCTTACAAACATAACAAGCACGGTTCTAGACCTGGCTATGAGAGGAGTATTTTCAGAACAACACCAGCTGGAAGTGGAAAACTGGCAAGTGCGCTGGAAAACTCCCTGCTTTTAAGAAAGAAATAACTCGCATTTCAGTTGCTCCTTTCACAATCTCGGGACGTCCCAAAGAGATTCACAGCCAACGAAATGCCTTTGAGATGGTGTAATGTGGGAAACATGGCAGGCAACTATAATCAGCTGCTTTATCATTGACCTTCCTCCCATCGGAAGATCATAAGTGGGGATGTTCACTGACGATAATACAAGGTTAAATTCCATTTGCAACCTTTTGGCTAATGACACAAGATCTAAACAACATTTAGACTTGGGAGGATGAAAGGAAATAAACATTTGAGTAACTCCAGTCTAACCAGTTACCCTTGATAGCCAATAGCATTCACAGGACTGAGACCCACACCATCCACAACCTCAAGGTCACCATTTCCTGCAGCTGACGTGGACATTTACCCCCTCCATAAATCTTCGTCCGCGAAGCCAAGCCAAAGAAAGAAGAAGAAAGATTTGTACCAGCAACATAAAAAAACGTGGCTACAAGAAGAGGTTGGAGGCTGGGTGTCTTGTACACTCCTAGTGACAATAGACAATAGACAATAGGAGCTGGAGTAGGCCCTTCGGCCCGTCAGGCCAAATTGGATTATTGTGTGCAGATTTGGTCACCTAACTACAGGAAATAAATATCAATAAGACTGAAAGAGTGCAGAGGAGATTTATAAGGATGTTCACAAGATCACAAGATAAAGGGCCATTCGGCCCATTGAGTCTGCTCCGCAAATCCACATCTCACTTCTAGTTCCAATTTCCTACCTTTTCCCCATAACCCTTGAAATCCTGACTAATTAGATAACTGTCAATCCCCCCCTTTAAACTCCCCCAATGATTGGACCTCCCCAGCTATTTGTGGCAAATGAATTCCACAAATCCATGACCGACTGGCTAAAGAAATTTCTCCTCGTCTCTGTTCTAAATGGCGACCATCTAATTCTAAGACTGTGCTCTCTTGTCCTGGATTCACCCACCAAAGGAAGCATCTTATTCACATCTACTCTGTCCAATCCTTTTAGGATGCCAGGACTTCCTTAAATTTAGACCTGTAGCAGGGTAACAGGCCATTTTGACCAATGAGCCCATGGCGCCCAATTACACCCAATTAGCCTACAACCCTTGCTATGTTTTTGAATGGTGGGAGGAAACTCCAAATCCACGTAGCCATGGGGAGAACATACAAACTCTTTACAATCAGCACTGGATTCGAACTCCAGTCGCCAGCACAGAGATAGTGTCAAATTAACTTATACGCTATCCTTACTGTCCTTGAAGAACTTGAAGACATAAAGATGTGAACAACTGAGTTAGAGGGAAAGGTTAAACAGGTTATGGCTTTATTCCCTAGAGCGCAGAAGAATGAGGGGAGATTTGATTGAGATATACAAATTTTTGATGGGTACAATCAGATTCATTGCAAGCAGTCTTTTTTTCACTGAGGTAAAAACTAGAGGATATGGGTTAAAGGTGAAAGGGGAAAGATTGGAAGGGAGCATTGGGGAAATTCTTCATTCAGAATGTGAAGAGAATGTGGAACAAGCTGCCAGCTGAAATGGTGACTGCAAGCACAATTATGACATTTAAGAAAAATCTGGACAGGTTCATGAACAGGAGAGGTATGGATGGATATGGTCCTTGTGCAGGTCAGTGGAACCAACAGGAAATATTTGACACAGACTAGAAGGGACAAGAGTTTTGTTTCTGTGCTGTAATGTTCTATGGTTCAATGGTTCTATCCCATCATCTAGAAATCATTCAGTTACAGGGTCATAATGTTTTACTGCTTCAAAACTGGCCCTCTGGCCCAATTTGTATACCTAAGCTCGCCTGCATTTATCTGAATTTATCCCATATGCCATTCGAACTTTTCAGAGCGTCCACTTGTCTAAATGTATTTTAATTATTGCAGTTGTAGCCATCTCTACTACTTCCTCTGCATTCCACAAACCCACCACCTTCTGTTTCAAAAAGATGACCCTCAGCACCCTTTAAAATATTTCCCCTCTCACCTACTGTTAGATTCCCCTGGGTTGCAGAGAAAAGATCTATATCCAACATGATTTTATATGCTCCATTCTTCAATAATGGTCTAGCAGCATCAGTGGGAAGAAAAGGGTGGTCAATGTTTCTAGCTGAAACATTCTATCGAGACTTGTTAAATGAAATAGAAAAGCCAGTTTCTCGCTTCAGATTCCAACACCTGCAGACTCCAGTGCGTTTTCAATAATGGAAATCTCTCCACTTGCTTGAGGAGGTGCAGCTCCAACAATACATAGAAGCTCACTGCCTTCCAAGAAAGGTGACATGCTTGATGGACACAATATCCACCGCACATTTCATTCTCTCCACCACCAGAGCACAGTGGCTGTATGGTGCGATGTCTATAAAGTACACATTATTTACAACCCAGGGCAACTCCAACTCCCCAGACCCCGCTCCTTTCACACCTATGACACCTACCGCCAAGAAGTGTAGGGGCATCAGGTGCATGGGAACACCACCACCTGCAGTTCCCCCTCAACACCATCCTGGCATGTTAATGTGTCATTGTTACCCCACTAATCAGTGGGTCCAAATTCTGGAACACGGCCCAGTATGTAGACCAACTGAAAGTATGTTCAAAAGAAAGACTGAAGAGAAAGCAGACGGGGTCTCATCACTAACACCCCAAGGGCTGCTACAAATTCACCACAAATGCTGGGTTTGCTCACATTTCATGGTCATATTCATGGAGAGAAACAGTCCGGAAATAGGCCATTTGACCCACTCTGCCCATGCTGACCTTCTAATCCCATTTATAGAAAAGAGACAATATCACTGGGAGCACAGTACAGGGTAAAGCCCTTCGGCCCACAATGTTGTGCTGACCGATAAAAACCTACTCAACAATCTAAACCTTCCCTACCTCACACCCATAACCATCTACTTTTCTTGCATCTTTGTGCCTGGTTAAGAGTCTTTTAAAAGCCCCTATTGCACCAGCCTCCACCAAGTGCCCATTACTCTCTGTGTAAAAAACTTATCCTGACATCTCCCCTGAATGTTACTCCCCTCACCTTGCACAGGTGGCCTCTACTCTCTCCAGGGGAAAAAAAAAATGTTTGCTGTCCAACCTGACTACCTAAACGCTGGAGGTAACTTACAGTGGCCAATTATCCTCTTCCTACCTTGAGAGGTGGGAGGCATGCAGAAGAAACTCATGCAGTCACAGGGAGAACAGGCGATCTCCCCATAGACAGCACACAAGGTCAGGAAGGACTGAATCTGGGGCGCTGGCAACATCAGTCAGTAGCGCTTTGAGTCAGAACCCCAAAAAAATGATCAAAGCCAATATTTTTAAATAGAACCAACTTGCATAAACAGTACTGAGGTTAACATGCAGGGAATTATTTCAAATGACATTCCTTTGCCACTCAGATACTGATAAGCAGAAATTCTGCCTGGCCCATAGGAAAAAGAATCCTAGGGTTTCACATGATGTCATGTAGGTACTCTGACAATAAACCAAAACTTTGAAATTTCAACACGAAGGAATAAAGATTCACCAAAAATTTGCTGGGGTTCTGGAACAATTTTGCAGGTTTCTTTAAAGAAGCAGCAGTTGTGATCTGAGATTTAGTCTTTAACTCAGTTGCTCGGGCAATGTAATAGGACAAACACTGAATCTTCTGCTTGTTGGGCCAGGTCCTTAAGTCACTCGAGTTTGACTTAAACCCATAACCTTCAAATTTAGAGTGATCAGAATCAGAATTTATTGTCACCAAAAAGACACAAAATTCATTGTTTTGCGATACCATCACAGAGCAAGCATTTATATTAGTCACCTGCAAAACCAAATAAAAATTGTGCCCATAAAGTCAAAGTAAAGCAGGGTATTTAGTTCATTCATCATTCAGGAATCTGATGGCAATGGGGAAGAAGCTGTCCTTATGCCACTGAGTGCTCATCGTCAGACTCTTGTTTTTTTCTTCGATGGTAGCAGAGTGAAGAGGGCATGGCCTGGGTGGTGGGAGTCTTTGAGGACAGAGGACACCACCCCGTGATGTCACAGGCCAACTTAACAACCTTCGGGAGTTTTTTTTTCTTGTCCTGAGCATTGACACTTCCGTATCAGACAGTGAAGCAACCAGCCAGAACAAAGACTGGAAACTAATTATGGTTATCAACTGGACAATTAAGGGTTAAATCACATTTAGAGGATTGTAAATTACCATGCCACCAGAGATTAAATTCACATATTATTCAATCTACAAGAGAGGCATGCTTTGGACAGCCAGGGAAACCTAAAAGTACAAGAATTTTCCACAGCTTCCTGAAGTGTCATATCGCACAGAGTTAACTGCTCATTACCCCACCAGAGAAAGAGGAAACAAACTGAATGGAAAAAATGGGCAAGAAGTGACGATGTACTGAGAGTTTCGTCGCTGGACACATGGTCAATATGTTCATTGAGCAGGCACAAATATCATTCTGGGAAATCAGGATGTGGTGAAGGGCATCGAGCCAGAATCAGAATCAATCGTATATGAAGGAGCACGCACACGCGTGCACGCACACGGATGCACACATACACAAGCATGCACACAAATACACATTTGCGCACACAGACACACATGCATACATGCCCAAATATATGCACTCACTCACAAATATGGACACACATATGCTCAAGCAAAATGCACATGCACACACACACACACACACACACACACACACACACACACACACACACACACACACACACACACACACACACACACACACACACACACACACACACACAAAAACACAAATGACAGGCAAGATTTTTCTTTAAAGCTTAGACATGTAGCACTGCAACAGGCCGATTCAACTCTACGCGTCCATGCCACCCAATTTACAACCCATTAGCCTACGTCCCAGTACACGTTTTGAAGGGTGGCAGGAAACTGGAGCCCCTGGGGAAATCCCATGCAGACACGGGGAGAACATGAAAACTCCTCACAGACAATGTGGGATTCGAACCCAGGTCCGGTCCCAATCACAGGAGCTGTAAAGGCATTGTATTAACCGCTACGCCAACCGTGAACAGTCATTTCTGTAATTGACAGTAATTGCTGCCAAGGTTTCTCTGAATTAAACTTGTTAACAGCCCACAACAAAGGCAGGCTTTGCCTCATGCCATTTTGTTCCGTTACAATCCCATCCAGATATGGTTACTTATTTTGATGTGTCACTTTTCACATTAACCTATTCTCACCACAAGGACTGATGCTGCTGCCAGGACTAAGTTCATTACTGTGTAAGCTGAGAGTCTGGAGAAGATTCCAACTTTTGGTGCATGTTTTCCCTGTAACGACTGCAGTCACAGGAGAACAAGTTCTTTGCAGTGGCTCAGTTAGCGCAACGCTGTTACCGCGCCAGCAATCGGAATGGAGCTTTGAATCCCACGCTCTCTGTAAGGAGTTTGTATGTTGTCCCTGAGTATGCATGGGTTTTCCCCAGGGGCTCCGGTTTCCTCCCAACCTTCAAAACGTAGGGGGGTTGTAGGTGAATTGGGTGGCACAGGCTCGTGGGCCAAAAGGGCCTGATACCAAGCTGAAGGTCTAAAAAAAAATTTAAATAAAAAAAAAATTAATCACCTGCTCAGTTGAAAGAATGATGTTGGATCTTTAAATATAGAAAGGGTACCTTTGGATACTTAAATCCCTCATCTAACTCTACATTTTCCCTCTCCACAACCATATTGATTATTCTTATGCATCTGTGAACAAGTTGCTCTCATGGTCATAACTACTGTGCACAGATTTGCTCTCGTGATTTCTCCATCTTACAGAGCAAGAACTGAGATCCCCAGACCTTCATTTCCATCCCAACAGCCTTGCCATTCAACAGATCAATCTCCACAGTTTCTGCCACCTCCAGTAAGATCCTACCACCAGAAGCACATTCCCCCCCCACCCTCTCTCATGCTATCCAAGGGTGTCACTCCCTTCACAACTTCCATTTCATCCCACTCGCCATTCCACTTCCGAGGTACTTACCCATGCAACTATCATCAAAGACCCTCACCACCTTTCCTCACTGCTAACATCAGGAAGGAGATACAGTAGCCTGAAGACGCACAGCCATCATTGCAAAAACACCTTCTTCCCCACCGCCATCAGATTTCTGAATGGACAATGAACTCATAGATGCTACCTCACTATTCTCTTTTTGCACAAATAATCTATTTTAAATATTGTAATTAAAAGCAATTTTGCAATTTTGTGGCAATGTAGTGCGATCAATTAGACCTGACAGACCAGAAGACGTGATTAATAGGCTTTAATCACTATAAACTTACAGGCACCTCTTACATGCTGTTGGCCCAATTCCAAGGCAGTACTGAGGGAGGGGGAGGAGTTCCAATATCAGGGGTGGGCCAACCTGTACAATGCATGTATTACAGAGTTTCACCACATTCACCCCTTCTTTTGAAACAAAGTCTGGTGGGGTGAAGTGTCAGGGTCCATTCAGAGTCTGTTTACCTGTCTGGTGGTTTTGTCCATCGAACTGACCATTGTAGTGCTGGTTGTGGTGTAGCTGTTGGCTCTTGGGCAGTGCTCTGTATGGTGGGCTGCGATTCGGATGGCTGAACAGAATCATTTGGGGATGGGTCGTGGGGGGGGGTTGTGTGTTTGGGATGAGTTGGTGCAACTGGTGCCAATGGTAGGGACAACCATGTCCCTAGTAGTCAAGGGGGAAAGGGAGGTGCTAGTCTGTTGATTGAGAGGGGTCCAGTGAGTGTCTCAGTTGTAGGGACTCCTGTATGTGCCAAGTCCCAGAGAGAGAGAGATGGTGTCTCTCTGCCTAAACTGGTACTGCATGTAGGCATACTGGGCTTCACGTGGAGGAGGTGGACCTTCTCAACCAGGGGGTCTGCTTTATGGGTTCTGGTGTGCTTCCAGAGTAGCACAGGTCCTGAGGTCGTCAGCCAGACTGGTAGCATAGTTTCCGATGCTGACCTCCTGGGAAAGGAGAATAGTTTTTCATATGGGGTAGCATTTGTTGCAGTACAGAGGAGGGACCTGATGGCATGGAGCGCCTCTGGGAAGAACTCTTGCTACTGGGAGACATCAGCCCTTTTGACGAGGGCCAGGAGGACTGCCCGCTAAATGGTGCTGTTCTCCTTTTCCACCTGGCCATTCCCTCGGGGGTTATAGCTGGTTGTGGCTATGCCTTTGGCCAGCAGGTACTGGCACAACTCCTTGCTCACAAATGAGGACCCCACCCCCCCCACCCCCACCCCCCCCCCCCCCCCAGTCACTGTGGATGTTGCTGTGGTATCTGAAAAGCTTGAAGAGATTATGCAGGAACTTAATAACTGTGGCCATGGTCAATTATGGGCAGGTGATGGCAAAAAGGAATTGTGAGTATTCACCAACAATTTTGAGAAAATGCACGTTCTGGTTTGCGGAGGGAAAAGGACCCTTGAAGACCATACTTAGATGTTCGAAGAGGTGGGTGGCCTTAATCAGGTGAGCTTTCTCGTCTGGTAGAAGTGTGTTTTGCACTCTACACAGACCAGGCAGCGACGGGTCAGCTCCCTGATGTCCTCAACCAAGTATAGGAGGTTGCAAGCTCTCATAAAATGATAGACCCTGGTGACCCCAGAGTGGCAGAGGCTGTTGTGAAGTCTTTGGAGGCAGTCTGCTTGCACATTGGCACAGGTACCCTGGGACAGGGCATCAGGAGGCTCATTGAGTTTTCCGGGCCAGTACAGGACCTCATAGTTGTACGTGGGCAGTTCAATTCTCCACCTCAGGATCTTGTCATTCTTAATTTTTCCACGCTGTTTGTTGTTAAACATAAATGTGACTGAATGTCAGTCTGCCAACAGGGTGAATGGTTTGCTGGCTAGATAATGCCTCCAGTGGCGCACAGCTTCCACTATGGCCCGGGCCTCTTTCTCAATGGCTGAGTGCTAGAGATTGGGGCCTTTGAAGGTATGGAATTAAAAATGCCACCGGCCTGACCGCCTGGTTAAGCATGGCAGCCAGGGGCAAAGTTGGATGCATCACTCTTTTAGGATGGATTTGTCTACGGCGTTCTTCGCTGCCTTTGATGCGAGTGAAGGCCACTTGGGCTTCTGCCGACAAGGGAAAGGTGGTAGGTTTTACCAGAGGGTGGTCTTTGTCTGCATAATGAGGGACCCAATATGCATAATATGAAAAGAACCTCAGGCACCTTTTCAGGGGCTTGAGGTAATGGGGGAATGGAAGGTCCAGCAGGGGCCACATACTTTTAGGGTCAGGTTCAATGACTCCATCCCCCACCATGCACCCTAATATAGCGAGACATGAAGTGAAGAACTCGCATTTCTTCTTGTTATATGTGAGGTTTAGGTCTTTAACTGTCTGGAGGAGCTTTTGCAAGGCAGCAGCGTGAACCTGCTGGTCATGGTCACAGATGGTCACAGATAAGGGAACGTGGCTTTCAGTTGGTGGTCGTCCACCATTTGGTCCATTTCCCTCTAGAAGACTCAAACCCCATTCGTGACCTAAAAGGGGTCCCTGATGAAATGGAAGAGCCAGCCGTCCACCTTGAATGCCATTTATGGGCTGTCCTTTGGGTGGATCGGGAGGTGGTGATAAGCCAACTTGAAGTTGATGGTGGAGAAGACCTGGTACTGCACAATCTCATTCACCATGTCAGCTATGTGGGGAAGAGGCTAGGTGTCCAAGAGGGTAAACCTGTTGATGGTCTGGCTGTAGTCTATGACCATCCTGTGCTTTTCTCCGCTCTTTACCATCACTGTCTGCGCACTCAAAGGGCTCTATAATGCCCACGTCCAGGAGTTGTTTAAACTCAGCCTTGATAAAGGGTCTGTCCCTGATGCTGTATTACCTACTTAGTGGCTCTGGCTTACAGTTGGGAGTGAGGTTTTCGAATGAGGGGTTTTGACCTGAAGGGTGGACAGACTGCAGGTCGTGAGCAATAAGTAGCGTTCATATCACTGATTGACTGTGTTCGGGGAGATGGGTGGGTTTAAAAGTTGGTTATTAAGGACCATGATGGAGGGGTAGGGGTCATCATATTCCATCAGCACAGTTTTAAGTTGGTATTGAAAGACCAGCCCCAGTATGATCGGTGCACAGAGTTGTGGCATAAAGAGCAATTTAAAATTCTTGCACGTTACTGTGCAGCAACCTTGGATTTTGGTCGAGTGGGACTTAGAGGCCAATGGAATTTTACACTGGACTAGGGTCACTGTGAGGGAGTAGCACTGTACAGTGTCCAGGTGTATAAAATCTTTGGTGCTTCCCTGTATTAAATAAGCAGTTCATAATGCAGTTGTTTACTTTGATGTCCATGGTGGACCTTGCTAATTGATGTGGGATGCTCTAGTCCAGAACGATAGACGCCAGTGTCAGCTCATTAGTGCTGTATGTGTGTGTTGGCAACCTCCAAGTTATCCGCCCCAAAGATGGCTAACCCCTTGGCTTGCACGTGGTCGCCTACGGAAGTGGTGCTAGAAGTGACATCCTCCCCAGGTTCCCACCGCGCTGTTCTCCATGACCGGAAGGGTAGCCGGACATGATGCAGTCCAAGATGGCGAGGGCTGCTAACTCCAGGTGGCACTGCAGGTGGAAGGTTTGGGCCTACATATCCTTGCGTAATGTCCTTTTCTTCCACAGCTGAAGCAGGTCGCATTTCTGACAGGGAAGTTCTTCCATGGGTGTTTTGTCTGGCTGCAGCAATAGGACTCCAGTTGCTCGGTGATAGCGGCTGTTGTTTGGGACCCCATGTACCAAGACGGCTGCGCCTGTGCTCCCCACGCGGTGGCTGCGTTGTTGGAGGAATAAGCCTCCATGTTCTGTTGGGTTGTTTCTAGTGATTTGGCAAGATTGACCACATCCTACAGGGTCAGATTGCCCTTCTCCAGGAGTCTTTGTCTGATATGGTCAGGCCTGAAGCTGGCCACACATCAGTTCCTATCAGTTCACACTATCAGTTCCTCCTGGTAGTTGACTGCCATTACATCAATGTAGCCACAAGCTTGACCCAGCTCCCACACGGCCCGAATGTATTCATCAACAGACTCATCAGTGCTTGTCGACACCTGCCCAGGGGGTATCTGGCATAGATTACGTTCATCAGGGCCTGGTGCTGCTCTTGCAGGAGCCCCATGGTGATGACCATCTGGAAAACATGGTGGCCAACCTGTGCAAACAGCAGGTCTCTTCCCAAATATCATGTCACCTCATAAAGGGATTCAGGCAGTGCAGTCACTGGTCGAATTTTACGCAAATCTCTGGATCCTTAGGGTCAGTATTCAGCTTCTCCACTCGAATCGTCTTGTCCATAGCACGTAGATATAGCGATTAAATTGTGGCGCTATCAATTAGACCCGACAGACCGTAAATTGAGATTAACAGGCTTTAATCCCTATAAACTTACAGGAATCTCTTACATGCTATTGGCCCGATTCCAAGACAGTACTGAGCGAGGGGATTGAGCGGTACCGCCTTTATTAGGGATCCTGAAGGGGAAAGTTACAATATCAGGGGTGGGCCAACTAGTACACTGCATTTATTAGAGTGTTCCACCTCAGACAATAAACCAGATTCTGGTTCTGAACTGCAGCTAATGCAATCTCTATCCTCTTACCTCTTCCCTTTCCACCATCCCAAAAAGTCTTCATAGGTGAAGCAGTGATTCATTTCCACTTCTTACATATCTGGGACACTGCATGCAATGTTCACAATGGTGGTCCTTTAGAGCAGAGAAACTAAGGGCAGATCGATTTTCAGAGCACCTGTGCTGAGACTGCACGATTGACCTTGACACTTTAACTCACCACAACTCCCTCCCAATATATCCTTTCTAACTGTGGCCTCCTGCAATGTGGCCCAACAAAAGCTCAGAGAGCAAAAGCTCATCTCTCATCTGGGAATGTTACATTTTTCTGGAAACACAATCAAATTTCCCACTTTTGGTACAGTATCTCATTTGTTTGTTCTGCACATCACAACTGGTTATTTCTGCCTGCCATTGTGCAGCACATTTTATCTTTTTCTATTTGTACGGTCTGGCTTGCTGGGCAACAACACAACCCTTGTTGTTAGCAACAGATTATAGAGTTAAAGAAGCATATTGTGATCCCGGTAAAGCACAAAAGTTTGCAGACGCCGTGATTGAAGTAAAAATCACAACACTGACGAAACTCAGCAGGTCAAAGAGTGCACTTTATGTAGATAAAAGTACATAACCAACATTTCAGGCTTGAACCCTTCATCAACGTGTGAGCAAAATGTAGGCAGGTGCCGGAACAAAATGATGGGAGGGGGAGGAGCACAGGCCCAAAGGCAGGAATAAGTGGATAAGGGAGTGCGGGCACACCAGCAAACTGGAGGGGGGGAGGGGTGGCTCTGTGAATAGGGAAGGCTGGAGAGCTGGGGGAAAGGAGACAGAGGGATGGGGAAGAGAGGGAGAACAGGGAATGGGCTAGCAGAAGCTGGCATAACGTAGTATAAACTTATCTGATCTGTTAATCCCGCAGCTACATTTTCTCATTTGGTCTCATCCTGAAGGTCATATTCCTTTTGTTCTAGGCACCCTTCCCCATCTCCCCTACTGCTCAGTACATTTCTGAAAAAGGGTCTCAAACCTGTAGCCTTACGTGGGTCACCTTCCACTGATGCCACCCCGTTTGCAGCATTTGTTTTTATTCTAGAATTCCCACATCTACTTTTTTTTTAAATTCCATTTGGCCTCTTGTTGCCGTGAGCCTATTAACTCTCTTTCTTTTCTCTCTTTGGCTTGGCTTCGCAGATGAAGATTTATGGAGGGGTAAATGTCCACGTCAGCTGCGGGCTCGTTTGTGGCTGTCAAGTCCGATGCGGGACAGGCAGACACGGTTGCAGCGGTTGCAGGGGAAAATTGGTTGGTTGGGGTTGGGTGTTGGGTTTTTCCCCTTTGTCTTTTGTCAGTGAGGTGGGCTCTGCAGTCTTCTTCAAAGGAGGTTGCTGCCCGCCGAACTGTGAGGTGCCAAGATGCACGGTTTGAGGCGAGATCAGCCCACTGGCGGTGGTCAATGTGGCAGGCACCAAGAGATTTCTTTAGGCAGTCCTTGTACCTCTTCTTTGGTGCACCTCTGTCACGGTGGCCAGTGAAGAGCTCGCCCTATAACACGATCTTGGGAAGGCGATGGTCCTCCATTCTGGAGACGTGACCTACCCAGCGCAGTTGGATCTTCAGCAGCGTGGATTCGATGCTGTCGGCCTCTGCCATCTCGAGTACTTCGATGTTAGGGATGAAGTCGCTCCAATGAATGTTGAGGATGGAGCGGAGACAACGCTGGTGGAAGCGTTCTAGGAGCCGTAGGTGATGCCGGTAGAGGACCCATGTTTCGGAGCCGAACTCTATCTCACTAAGGGCAGATACAGGTATTCAATGTGCCTAATGTCCCTGAAACGAAGTTTCTTTGTCTTGCAGGGCTTTCTCTGAATTGTGTAAGAAAAGCTTTCTTGAATGGATTACAGCCTGGATGATAAAATAATTACCATTAACACTTCCTTTTTTGCTTTTGAATCAGCCTGAAACAACAAGTGTGTTTTTTTTTCTCCCCTGGATTATTGAGAGGTTAGTTGTATAAAAAATGTAAAAGTTCCAATATTGTTACATAATACTACATTTAGAATGTAACATACATGAAATCCTTTAACTGTAAGGAAGACAGAAAGTCGCCACTTTCTGTTTCATCTTTTCTTCCTCAGTCAATCTATTGATGCGCTCTATCGATGACTCCAAAGACTGAGGGAGGAACGATAGGCTTTAATACACGTTAGATTTCGCTGGCCCAACTCCATGTGCTCGAATGAATGAAAGAGGGCAGGGAGGTCGACCTTTATGGCCAGGTCACACGGGGAGGGGTTACAGGGGAGCAAGTCATCAGTGGGTGGGCCAGCCACTTATACGCAGAACAACGCAGGACAGTATATACATATCTCCACAACTATCTAGGCTCATTTGTTGATCACACCATAATTAAATTTAAATCTAGACTTACAGCACAGTAACAGGTCCTTCTGGCTGTTAGGTCTGCTTTGTTCATGAATGAGTGAGACAAACACCAGGCTGAGTCGAAATCAGGGTTCTTTGTTCTTTATTACCGGATTGTAACACTTGCGACTAACAAAGTTAGTCGGAGAATGCATTCTGCCGTTATCAGCAAAATGGTGATTTTTTATACCCTTGGATACATGCTTAGAACATCATCATATCATTACTTGTCCAATGACTAAAACTGTTGCTATCCTTTCCCTGCTAGCTTCCTGCCTCTCAATCCATCAATGTCTCTCTTATCTTGTAAGTACAAGGATGCATTCACATCTTGTTACTGCCCCGTACATTCCCATCTCATGATGTTTTACCTAACAGGAGTACAAGGACACCTCCCCTTCTTGTTACTGCCCTGTACAGGGTAACTCCCTACACATTCCCATCTCATGATGTTTTACCTTACACTGGCCCATGAGTCCGTGCTGCCCAATTACACCCAATTGAACTACAACCCCTGTAGGTTTATTTTTGAAGGGTGGGAGGAAACCGGAGCACCCAGAGGAAACCCACGCAGGCTTGGGAAGAACGTGCAAACTCCTTACAGTCAGTGTTGGATTCGAACCCTGGTCACCAGTGCTGTAACAGCATTGCACTGACCACAATCCAACTGTGCTGCTCAACTAAAGCTCTTTTATTTCACTCCCACTCCAACTATCTCTGTGGATTAACCAGAAATGTTGACAAGGTCCCCCTACCCCCCTACTCATCTTTGAGTCAATAGTTTAGGAATGGTCATCACATGTTTATCTTAGCCCTTAGTTTACCATCCCCTTATCTCTCACCTCCATCTACTCCACTGTCTAGGAAAATCAGTATGTTTACTGAAGGACCTGCCCCCTCCTCCCATTGGGGAGAAGCTTCAAGTTTCAAGTGTGTGACCTCACGCACTAACAGGTTCAAAGGCAGATCTTTCCTTGCCACCATCAGGCTCCTGAATGATCCTCGTGTTGCGATCTCATGCCGCATCTGCCACATACCAATTGGTCTTTTTTACTGGAACACCACACCCTGTAAAGTGCTCTTCCTCTTCTGCATTGTACTGTGGTATGAATGTTAGAGTTGACTTGCTGGATTGCTCGCAAAAAAGAACCCTACTCATTGTACCAGATATCATGTGACATTAAATCCAAAATTGAACTTAAAATGCAAGCCATCAAACAGTGCCAAAATGCTTTGCTTCTCTATAACCAGTCTTGCTAGGTTCACTAAATTCCAATCGCCAACACCCACCTGGACCCTTCTTGAAAACACCTGTCCAGTTTAAATCTTCCCCAAATGTACTCAGAAAAATATTGGACCAGCCTTGTCAACTTAACCATTATGCAAGCTCATCCGAGGGCCATTTTGCCAGAACCAGGTTCAATGCTTTCGGAGTATAAAGAACCACCTTTTCAGTCATACCATCCTCTGCTCTATCCACCTATTTCTAAATTTAGGTTATTTGTCATAAAATACCTCATAGAGCGAGAAGGGCTCTTCACATTGGACTAGCAGTGAAATGAAGATTATGATTAAGTTCTCCTCTTAATAATTTGCACAGTTACTCCCTATTATGGACCATAATTCCTGTTAACTCTCCTCTTTCGAATGTTCTCGAGGCATTCTGTGACACTTTAAGCCAGACATCTAGGAAACAAGGTGTCATCCTTGGTTAAAGTCTGTGGCTGAAGAAATGTGGACTTAATGGGGCTGAAGAATCTTATTATGCAATTTACCAGAATAGAACCATAGAATTGTACAAAACAGAACATGCATATGGCTTTCTACATCAATGGAACATTCCTGCATTTACATTTAAATTTAGATATACAGGACTATAACGACCCAATTTACACCCAATTAACCTACATCCCTACTACATTTCAAACGGTGGGGAAAACCCATGCAGATACTGGGAGAACGTACAAACTCCTTACGGATGGTGTGGGATTCGAACCCAAGTCCCGATCACTGGCACTGTAAAGGTATTGCATTAACCACTACATCAACCATGCCTATCCCTCCATGCCTTTCCTCGCCATTTATTTTAACTGTTGTAATTGTATCAGTCTCCACCACTTCTTATGGTAGCTTGTTCCAGATAAGAAAAAAAAATCCAATGACTCACCACAGTCATGGACTCTAACAGCATGGAAATAGGCCATTTGGGCACCACGTCCATGCTGATCAGTGCGCACACATCCGTATTTGTCCACATTCCAGCACATGACCCAAATCCTTCTCATGCCAAGGCTTTTCATGTACTATATATACACGTGTAAAAGTTGAATTTTGTGGACCAATTTTTAGGATTAATTTTGAGGAGTGGGGGGGGGGGGGGAAAGTCGATTATTACATGCATATTACTTTTGATTGCGGTAAGTACCTGCATTATTCAAGGCACTGAGAGGTCAGATGGGTGGCCAGCCAGGACTAGGTGGTAAGTTTGCATTCGGGGCATCAGAAGCTTGGATAGGCAGGCAGCTGGGCAGCCAGGCCCTAGGCAAGGGTTCATGGTCGGGCCGTCGGGAGTATAGATGGGAGAGCGATCGAGGCATCGGGAGCTTTGGAGGTTCTTGAATGGAAGAAGGCTGTCAGGGAATCGGAGTGGGTGGCTGAGGCCAAAAATAAGAGGTCGACTTTTACATGGGATATATGGAAAATAGCAGCTTTTGTGGCCAAAAATAGGGGGGTGACTATTACACCGAATTTTCTAGTACATGCATATATACTTGTAGAGCTCGTCGAAAGAACCAAAGACTTGTTGATCCAAACCAAGGCTTTTATTAGCAAAAGACAGGAGCTCTTCACAGGTGGCCGACCAGTCCGGAATGATCCGACCTGGCTAGGGACACAACCCTTTAAGGCCCAGACAATAGGCGTGGCTTAGCTCTCAGCCAATCGCTGTAAGCACAGTCTAGATACTGTACACTATGTACATTGGTGATAGATCTGTACTATCACAAAACTCAACGAGGCCCTTCTTGAATATTTTCAGTGATTGTGTTTCTACTGCTGACTCAGGTAATTGCATTCCAGGCACTCACCACTCTCTGGGTGATAAAGGTCCTCTCTTTCCTCCTTTATACTATATCTATATCTTTTGGTTTTATCTGCCTTTGACAAGAAGAGGATTCCTGGAGACCACTCTATCTATAGTCCTCATAAATTTATATATCTCAGTCATATCCCCACCAGTTCTCCTCTGCTCCAGGTAGAACAAACAGATCTTCTGCTCATCAGTCTCCTGAATGATCCTCATGTTGTGAATTGAAATGCTCCATCGCAGGCGACATCTTGGTGAATCTTCTCTGCTCTCTACAGTGCTTTTGCATCCTCTCAGTAATGCAGAGACCATTACTGCTCCAGCTGAGGCCTCAACAATGTTGGAGCATATCATAAAACACCATATAACAATTACAGTACGGAAACAGGCCATATTGGCCCTTCTGGTTCGCACCGATTTAAGTGAAACTCCACTAGTTCCACCTACCTGCTCCCTGCCCATAACCCTCTAACCCCTTCACATCCATGTACTCATCCAAATTCTCTTAAATGATAAAATTGACCCTGCTGCAACCACCTCTTCCAGAAGGTCATTCCACTCAGCCACCACTCTCTGAGTGAAGAAGCTTCCTCTTATGTTACTTCTAAAATTTTGCCCCCTAACCCTTAACCTATGACCCCTTCCTGCTCTTGTTTTCATTAGTCCAACAAATAAATACAAGTTTTCTATCTGCCTTCCTAACCACATTACCTACCTCTGTTGTCACCTTCAAGGAACTTTGGACTTGTATTCTGAGGCCCCTGTGTTCATCAGTATTACCTCAGACTTTATCATTCATGGTGTAAGTTCTTGCCTCATTAGAACTCCCAAAATGCATCACCTCATACTTATCTAGATTAAGCTGTGTCTGCCATTTTTCAATTCATTTCACTTGACAGCACCCTGCAGTTTAAGACCACATACCAACAACCTCAGAAATCTTCACGTCACTTGTCAACTTACCGACCATGCTTCCGCAATTTACATCCATCTCATTCACCTATTTTACAAATTTAAACTTTGACATGCAGCACGGTAATGGGCCTTTTTTGGCCCACGAGCCCGTACCACCCAATTACACCCAATTGACCTACAACCCCCGATACATTTTGAAGGGTGGGAGGAAACCGAAGCACCTGGAGGAAACCTATGGAGACACGTACAGACCCCTTACAGACCCCGCCAGATTTGAACCTTGGTAATTGCGCTAATAACTATACTAACCATGTCACAGAAAGGGTCTCAGGAACGATCCATCTGGAACACATCTTGTTTCAGGCATGTAATTGCAACAACTTTCTACCATCATCTTCTGGTTCCTCTTACCAAGCCAACTTGCCCCTGATCCTAGGGGCCCCAACATTTTGGACCTGTATCCCATGTGTTAACACAGGCCTTACTTAGGGAAAGAAAAGGTGGTCATATTTCAAGGAGAGCAATGAAATTATTGAATAATAAACATATTGTGTGGCATGAGTCTGTGCCACACAATTTATACCCAATTAACCTACACCCCCAGTACATTTTAAATGGTGGTCCCGATCACTGGCGCTGTAAAGGTGTTGCGCTAACTGCTACACCAACCATGCCACCCAAAAAGTGACTCTGAGATACCATGGACTGGAGCCCATTTACATCATCGTGTTTGTACTTTCCTTTTGCCATAGTTATCCAAGGTATTTTCATCTGTCCATCCCTTCCCTCTGCTGTTCACAGAGGAGATGCCTTCTTCTCATGGATGATGGGAAGATGGACAACTGGTTCACACATTTTTTAAACTATGATTTATTTACAATTCTGAATATTTAATGTTTTTTTTATTGTTTTTCCTCTTCCCTAAACAGTAAAACCCCTGGTATCTAGCACCTATGTGGATTGGTGGATGCCAAATAAGTGGTTGCTGGTTGCTTGAGATGTACCTCTACAATACCTAATACACATGCATTAAACATAAACAGATTAAAAGACAAAAGACAAAAATACTTACACTGAACAAACTTCACTTGCATGAATATATAAACCTTGAAATAATATATTTTCAGTCACATTCTTTGAAAACATTTAACCGTTGCTGCATCTGCAGGTTCCTCCCCCGCCCCCCCCCCCCCCAAAAGGAGCCGGCCGAAAGACGAACAATAACATTATTGATCATTATAATTTTAAACTTACCAGTTATTTTCTTCTTATTTATTTTATTTTTAAAATTATTTTCCTCAAATTTTTTTGCCAGTTGCTTGAGGCTGACAGTTGCTTGAATTCCAGATATGAATTTTATTATCTCTTTATGCGTTATGTGTTTTACGTCATGGATGATCGTGAGTTCCTCCAGTTGCAGCTAAAACGCAAATATTTTGGAATATTGGGCATCCGGGAAATTGATGATTGGATAAAAAGGAATCATATGATATAGGCAACTGAGAACAGGAGTGGGGAGGAGGATTTTAGGTATAAGGTAAGTGCAAGGAAGATGGATGAAGAAGTTCACAGGAGGGATCAAAGAGTCACAAATAATGCAGGCATGCATGGTTAAAGACAATCGTAAATCACAGTGGCATTGCAGTAAGGGCAAGAGGGAGATGAACGGTGGAGAAAGGGTGATGGAGAATAAGGGGAGATTTGACTGAAGTGTACATATTATGAGGGATATCAATAGAGTAAATGCAAGCAGGATTTTTCCTCTGAGCTTGGGTGAGACAAGATCTGAAGGACATGGGTTCAAGTGAAAAGTGAAAAGTTTAAAGGGATCAGTATGAGGAAGTTCTTCACACAGGGAGTACTGGGAGTGTGGATCGAGCTGCCTGCTGAAGTGGTGACTGTGGGCTCCATTTCGCCATGAAAGAAATATTTGGAGAGGAACGTGGATGGGAGGGGTATGCAGAGCAATAGTTCTAGGTCAATGGAACTAGGCAGAATAATAATTTGGCATGGACTTGATGGGCTGAAGGACCTGCTTCTGTGCTGTAGCATTTGATGGGAAGCTGCTTCAAGCAAAACTTTCATTACATCTGCACATTGTACTTATGTATATGACAATGAACTTCATTCAATAGCAATTGCTTTGTCTAGGCAGGTGAACAAAACTATCAATGCACAACCAGACCTCCAGGAGATAAATATAATTCCAAAGTGATGTTTGTTGCAATGGGGACAAGTGTCAGTGGCAGACAGTTCATTTTAGTTAATTACATTAAGGTAATCTCATCCCCATGAATTTTGTGGAACAGACAAAAACATCTAATCACATGATTAATCTTTTCCGAATTCAGAGTATAAATGTAAACTGAACCGCATCAATTTCCCTACAATATTCAGTGTATATCCCACCCCTGTGGAGTTCACAAGGCTACCATGAATTAAATTCCCTGATAGAATGACAGCCATGCTGTTGTGTATAAACTGACAGAAATAAGAAGACTGGGGAAATGTTGGCATATAATAAAAAATGATTTATGTATTTGGTGATAGTACAAGTGTACAGGTATGTTTTTACATGCTTCAATGCATAAGTGCAACTCTGAATAACCATTTGTTCACATTTTGCCCTTGCAGATACAGTGAGCATTGCAACACTGAAGCAGGCGGCATAAACTTCATTGATTTAACACCTCTATTAGTGATCAAACATACACATTGCTGCTCAGTAATATAGTCGCATAACTGCTTCTTTGGTGCCTACCCAAAGCAATTCTTATTCTCCATGGTGGTTTTCTTAAAGTGCATACCAAAACATAACAACAGAAAATGATGAACTTTTAAATGATGGCTGTGTGCGCTCCGGAATATATTTGGTGATGAGAGGTTAACGTGGTACCCAATGGAATTCAATCACAGAAAGAGTTGGCTGATATGTTAACTTGAGATCATCGGTAAAAGTGATGCAGATCGAAGATGTTACAAACCAAAACTCTATTTAGTTTGGTTGCCTTCAAAGGGAAGCATAAACTGTGGTATCAAACAAAGATAGTTCCCAATCAGTTCAGTTCAGTCTTAGAATGACTGTATTACAGCGGCAACTACCCACTTCTCTTATGTATTTATATTTTATTTGATAAAGCATCTCAAGAATTTCACCAAAGCTTTACCAAGCTAGCAGATATGATCCCATCTCAAGGCTGCACAAACTGAAATAACTGCAAACATTTGCTTGTAATCTTAAACATGGGGAAAGCTCGTCAAAGGTGATGGTGAGGTCGATTGGCCTGCGATCTGATTCCGAGTCGGCCTTTTGTTCCTTGTTTCTTAGAACTTCTGTTAATTCCCAATTTTAAAATAACAATCGATTCAGCAACAACTGCAGTTCCAATACTCGGTTTCTGACCTTTATACCTGCAGAAGCTGCCTCTAACGTTGTTTGTCTTTCCTCGCTCCCCACCCCCTCAACCCACCACACACTTCCCCCGCCCCCACCTCTCGCAACCGAGAAGCAAAATTATTTCCTTCTCGTCTACCCTCTCAATTTCCTTAATATCTTGGAAAAAAATCAATATTTTAAATTCCTCCAGATATAGAAATTAGATTTTTCTTATTTTCACATCTGCCAATAATAAAACGAAAAGCTTTTTTTTTCATGCTATCCAGGCAATTCAACCCATACTTAAGTGCAGCAGGTAGCGTAAGAATAAAACATACATACAAGCTGCAGTGTTACAATAAGTCGACGAGTGCAGGGCATAGAGTTACCGTCAATGTGCAGGGTATTGAGAAAAGTACAGTTAAATAATGTAAGGGCAATGCCTTTAACAAATGAGAGGATAATTTAAGAGTCTGATAACAGCAGGAAAGAAACTGTCCTTGAATCTGGTGACGTGTTTTCATGCCGGTGTTATCTTCTGCCCAACAGAAGGGGTAGAATATATTTAAAACACAATGCTGGAGAAATTCAGCAGGTCAAATAGGATACATTATATAGCAAAGATAACGATACGAAACTAATGTTTTGGGCTTGAGCCCTTCATTAAGCTGTGAGCAAAATGAAGTCAGGTGCCTGAATAAAAGGGGTAGGGGAAGCAGCACAGGCTCACAGGTAAGAGGTAATAGGTGGATAAGTGAGAGAGAGCTCAAGTGAAAACCAGGGGAGGGGGGGTAGCTCTGTGAATGGAGAGGGAAAGGGTGGAGAGCTGGAGGACAGAGGGATAGGGATGAGAGGGAGAATGGGGAATAGTCAAGCAGAAAACGGAGAAGTCAACGTTAATATCACCTGGTTGGAGAGTGTCTAGATGGAATATTTGATGTTGCCCCCTCCAATTTACCGCTGGCCTTGGTTTAATAGTAAATGAGGCCATGGACAGACATATTGGAGCGGGAGTGGGGCACAGAATTGAAATGTTGGCCATTGGGAGATCACTGCCATTGATGCAGATCTCGCCGTCTGTGTCCAGTCTCTCTGATGTAGAGAATGCCACAGCTGGAGCACCGGATGCAGTAGATGACTCCCACAGATTTACAAGTGAAGTGTGCCTCACTTGAAAGAACTGTCTGGGGTCCCGAAGAGTGCTGAACCAGGAGGTGTGGGCGCAGATGTTGGCACTTTCTGCGGACGCAGGGGAAAGTGTCATGGGAGCACTAAGTGGAAAGAGATGAATATGGGAGTTATGGAAAGAGCAGTCCCTACATAAGCGGATCAAGAATGAAAGGGGAAGATGTGTCTGGTAGTGGGATCATGTTGTAGGTGTCAGAAATTGTGGAAGGTAATGTGTGTGATGTGGACGCTGGTGGGGACAAGAAGAATCCTGTTTTTGTTGCATCAAGGGGCAGAGGGGGGCCAGGTCAGAGGGGTAACAAATGTTCATGCATGGACCACCTGATGTGCATGTTTGGCACCATCCAACCACATGACAAGTCAAGTTTACTGTACAATCTGACAAAACAGTGTTCTCTGGTCCTCAGTGCAAAACACACACACACACACACACACACACACACACACACACACACACACACACACACACACACACACACACACACACACACACACACACACACACAGAATTAATATGAGCAGTGCCTTTGGTGTTCAGCATTCTCACTGCCTGTGGGAAGAAGCTGTTCCTCATCCCGGTGGTACTGGCTCTGATACTCCTGTATCTCTTCCCCAATGGGAGCAGCTGAAAGATGCTGTGTGCAGGGTGGAAGAGGTCTGCAATAATTTTGCATGCTCCCTTCGAACGATCCCGGTAGATGGGGGGGCGGGGGCTGGGAGGGAGACTCCAGGCAGGAGAAATGTGTCTTCAATCAGTGGCTTTGACACCTCAGGTTAGAATGTGCCACAGTCTCTTGAAATAAATTACTGAGAGAATTGCTAGTAACCGAACTGGAGCATTATCCATGGCTAGCAGGTTCAATAACATGACCATAAGGCTACCTCAACCCATCAGTGGTAAGGAATGTGTTGGAGGTGAGTTGTACCAACAGCCCATACACATTTGGCACCAGGTAAAAGAAGTAATATTCTCGCCCCATGTTCTAGGTCGATGATCCTGCCGCAAACATAAAGGAGACAATTTGAATCTGTCTGACATTAACATCTCCACCTATTTCTGTACATCCACCATGGGAAATTTTAGTTGCTGTTGTCAGTCATTCCAAATACCACTCAAATGTTTCACTGCCATTATGACTGTAATTTTTATATTCATGCATTGAACTGGGTTTTCCAAAATATGTGAATCATAATGTTAGATTTAAAATAGCTTCCATATGTAACAGGCAGATCTTAAATAAACTGATGCATTTCAAGCATGCCCATGTACTTTCAAAATAGACTTGGAGGAAAAGAGCAGAGAAGGAGAGAAAGCCCCAGGAATCCAGAAATGAAAAAGAAACAGGAGGGAGGGAGGGAGGGAGAGAGGAAAGGAGAGAGAAATGAAATAAAGAAGAGATATGGGCAATAGCTAGGAGCAAAAGGGCAGAAAGAGTAAGATAACAACACACTAAACTGAAAGAAGAGAGCACCAGAAAGGAGCGAGGAAGACAAAGGAGGGTGGGAAAGAAAACTTGGAAAGAAATAAATAATTTGAGAAAGAGTAACCAAAGAATAAAGTACGTATTGTATTTGAGAAAGAGAGAATGGGAGAAGGAGAGATAAAGTGAGAGTGAGCAAGAAAACTGTAATGGAGAGAAAGAAGGCAGCTGAAGAAAATCAGAGAACGAGAAAGAGGGCATGAGAGAGAGAGAGAGAGCAGTTGAGTATAAATTGAGACTAATCGAACTATCTAGAATTCGTCAGTCCACGAAATGCAGCTTTGGCTTTCAGCAATGAACTGGGAACTTATTTAAACAAGTGCAGTACACAAATGTGCAGGAGAAACTCAGCAGGTCGCGCAGGATTTGAGTTTTCTCCAGCATGTTCGCGCTTCACACTCAGCCCCAGCACCTGCAGACTTTCTTAACCTGGTTTAAAGTTCAGCAATCTCTTTCCTTTTGCCTTTATTTTCTCTCTCCCTCTTTCTGTGCCCAGCCTGCTCTCTCTCCCTGCTTTATTCCTGCTTCTGTCTTGCTGAATCTTTATCCTTTTCTACCAGCCTGTATATTTCTTTCCTTACATATCCCCTGCACTCTTTTCTGCTCCTGCTCTAGCCCTGGTCTTTTTCTGGTTCTCACCTGGTCACGCGACATCCGTAGGAAGCAAGAGACTGTTGACACTTTGGGCCTGAGTCCTTCATCAAGAGTGTTAAAAATCAGGGATACACCATTGCTGAGGTCCCATAACGTCAACTGCCTTTTGTTTCCTGTGGAGTTTCTCCAGCATGTTTGCATATCGCACTGGACCCCAGCATGTACAGACTTTCTTGTTTAGCTTGTTCTTTTGTCCTTTCTTCTTCTGTTCTACTTTTTTGTTCTTTTTTTTAGACGTACACCACGGCACCAGGCCATTTCTTCTTTATTCATTATGTTTTCTTCAATCTTCAGCGGCTCTGTAGATAAGCATGTGGATTGTGTTTGTATCATGGTAGATCACTTAAGATATGTCAGGCAAATAAAAACAATGCACACTGGTTGACAAATACTATAAAGATTAATATGATCAGTAATAAACCTACAAGCCAAGTTGTAGGATGACACCAGCAAGCTTTTCTATCTAAATACCTATCCAAATCCCTTTGGTAATAAGCAGCATGGAAAATATGCGTTCCTCTGCTTCTTTTGTCAATTTCATCAAATCTGTCATTATTAGTTCTTCAGCTCTGAAAGCAACTTTTTTTGAGTAACTCAGCTATTCGATATTTTGCACAAACTCCTCATTAACCTCCATCAATGTGTAGATACTTAAAACCGATGAATAAAAGCAGAAAATGCGGGAACATCTCAGCAGGTCAGACAGTATCCACGGAGAGAGAAATAGAGGTTGTGCTTCAGGTTGGCATCTCTTCATAGAGTGTTGGAAGAGTACAGAAACAGGCCCTTCGGCCCAACTCATTCATGCCTGCCAGGGTTTTTAACTGAGCTAGTTCCTATCTGCCTGTATTTGGTCCATATCCAACTACCTATTTAAATATCTTCTAAGTGTTGCAATTACCCCAACCTGCCCCACATCCACTGGCAGCTCGTTCCACGTGGACACCACTCTCTGTTAGAAAATCCTTCCCTCAGGACCCTGGTAATTGGGTGGCACGTGCTCATGGGCCAAAAGGGCCTGTTAACATGCTGTATGTCTAAATTTAAAATTTTTAATTTTAAATCTTTCCCCTCTCACATTAAATATATTCCTTCTAATTTTAGACTCCCCTACCTTGAAGATAAAGATGGTTGTCATTCACCTTATCTATGGCCCCACGTTTTTATATTCTTCCAACTCCAGGGAAAAACTGTCCTGGCCTATCCGAGCTCCTTTCTATCACAAGACCTTCAGATCCAGTAACTTCCTCGAGAAACTTTTCTGGACCCTTTCCAGTGTGCTTTCAGCTGCAAAGAAGGGAGAACATCAAGGGGCAGGTCTGTGCTAGGGTGAAGACCAAGAGACACTCTGATGCCAATGGCGAGAATGTAGTGCAATTGCATTTGATCTGCCTGATGGAAATAAAGGTGGCAGTAGTGAAATGAAAATGGAGAGAATGAAAAAATCAGTCATATTTTTAGAAAATTAGAAATTTTTTTTGAGCTTATGTTGGGGTTCATTGGAACAATAGAAAATGTCCTAGATGGAGGTATCTGAGTGGGAGAGACACAGAATTTACAAAAGAAGTAACAGAAAATCTGTGTCCCTGTTACACTCTGAATTGAAATGTTCTACAACACAGGCATTCAATCCACATTTGGTTTTCTGGACTGCCTGTGCCTGCCTTCATTCCTACCTGCCTACTGCAGGGGCCAACCCACTATACCTGCAGGGACATAACCTGGGAGACTAGCTCCACCTACTCCCTGCCAATCACCGGCCCCTTATTATGGCTCACGGCGGCCCTTGTGTAGGAAGTAGAGTGCATGGAGCCAGAAGGGATACTGAACCTTGTGTGAAAGTTTTAAGCTAATTAAAGCTTGCAGTACAGCCTTCATCTTTTGAGCTTGATTGTTCACACTGCAGCGCATCACAGGTTTCTCCAGTGTAGAAATCACAGAGCATCATTCACTAAGCAGAACCCCACACACTGAATTGGAAGAGGCAATGCTTCACCTGAAAAGGGTGTGTCAGTCCTTGGGTGATGGGAAAGGATGAGGTAAAAGGGAAGGTGCTGCTTCTCCTACCATTGCTGGGAGAAGGGGTGCTGAGAGAGACGGAAGGCAGGACAAAGGAGTCACAAAGGCAAAAGACCCTTTGCCATGATGAAATCAAGCAGTATCTCGGAAAGGAGAAAGCAGTCAATGTTTCAGGTCGGAGACCCATCCTGCGATGGGATAGAGAGGGAAAGGAAGTATCAATGATGAGCAACCTGAAAGAGGCTGTAAAGTGGTCCAAGGAACTGAAGAGCCAGTGACTGGGTTTGAATCCACCGCTGTTTGTAAGGAACTTGTACATTCTCCTGATGGCCTGCATGAGTTTCCTTGGGTGCTCCAAAGATGTATAGGCTTAGTATGTTCATTGGACACATGGGTATATTTGGACAGCGTGGGGTCCTGAGCTGGAAGGGTCTGCTACCATGCTGCATTGTGCTAAAGCTGCTGTCATGGCAGTGTTGTCACTGGTGTGGACCGGGGAGAACGGGGAGCGGAGACCGGTCCTACCATCTAGTCCTACAGCTAGTGGCTTCTTACATGCTTTAAATTGCCTTTGAAAAGGGGCTGATGGTGTTTTATTTAAAAAACTTGTGACCATGGGATCTGGCCCAAGATGTCTCCACCAGTCTTCGGCAGTGGTCTTAAGGAGGAGCAGACGGGCACAGCAACCCCCCCCCCACCCCGTTGAGAAGGAGAAGTAGAGAAAACGACCCCCAAGGGTGGTGACCTCGATGGCAGAGCTCTACCACTGAAGGACACACTCAGACAGCAAGCTGTTGGTAACATGCAGATGAGGAGCCCACGTAGGTTTGAGGTCAAAGGATTCACATCAGGTGGTGGGCTGCAAGAGGCTGGCTCATGTAACCAGGTATTGAAACCAGGATTAAAGAGGATGCTAAGGCAAGAAGGGTTCCCGAAGGGCCCTGGGCACTGAAGGTTTCCTCATCACCTCGGGAAGTTTGGATCTGGAGCTCGGGTTACTGATGGTTTGAACTGAACTGGAATCTTGAGCACAGAGGCTGGGAGTGCTAGAGGCGAATCCATGGACACTCAATTGCTCTGAGGGGGGTGTTTGTTTGGTTCTCTTTCTCTAACTGTCAGGAGAGAATGGGAATGCTAATGGAAAATCTTTGTCTGCCTCAAGGCAAGCTAAAGGCAATTTTGTGCAATATTATATTTCTGTTTTATTACATGACCATAAATAGTATCTGATCTGATATCTCTAAAATATTTTTGTAAAACTCAATATCCTGTACCGGCACTGATTTACCACAGCTTACAAACAAATAAAGAACACACTTGTGGCAAACTCATTAATTTGGCTCCACCCCATTCTGTGACTGGACCTGTGGTTCCTCCCTCTTGCCCCCCTATAAAGGCTCCAACACCTTAACCCTTCCTCAGAAAACCTGGATCGCCACACAGTTTATTGTAAATAAAGCCTTTAGTTCTGTCACTCCAGTTGGTTGAGTTATTGATAGTGCATCAATTTTATTTACAATCATTTTTTTTCACCAATAATCGAACAACTCTTGAAGCCTGGTAAGCTGGAGATTGACCCACAATCGCCAGAAGCCTCAGACTACTTTAAACTCTGGCTACACTAGTTTGAGGACTTTCTGCAAAATTCAACCAGAATTGTGGCCACGGGAGCGAGCAAGCTGAGCCAACTCTTCTCCCGGGTCGGACATCGAGTGATCAGGGATGCCTCAATATGCAGGGAGACAATGGATATTCTCAAGGGCAAGTACAGGGGGAAAGACAACGAAGTATACACCAGCACATGCTGGCCATCCACAGACAGCGACTGGGTGAATCAATCGGCAAGTTCCTCCGGGCCCTGCGGGGACTCGCACAAGCGTGCAACTACTAGTCAGTGTCAGTCACCCAAAACACTTGAGGACATGATCTGGGACACCTATGTCGCAGGCATCAAGTTGGACTACGTACACTAGAGGTTACTTGAGCAGAGTAAGTTGGACTTTCAAGGGAATAATACCTGGTTAGTCACTTAGAGCCGTTGAGGCCCAACATTGAATTCAATGTTTTCAGATTACCAGCCCTTCCAGATTGTATAAGAATGAGTAAGATCCATGTAAAATCAACTCAGTCTTTTCTCTGTCTACAGACTCTGTCTGACATGTTGGGTATTTCCTGCCATCTCATTTATTTCAGAATTCCTGCAACCACATGGTTCTGCATCTTACAGTCCCAATACTAGTATTTCTTTCCATCCTTATTCACAGATATAGGCCTTTCAACCCATCGAATCCATACAAACAAACACCCATCAGCAGTCTCCAGATCAGGGTCGTAAAGATAGCTTTTGGTACATTGGCCTTCATAAATCAAAGTATTGAGTGCAGGAGTTGGGAAGTTATGGTGAAGTTGTATAAGACATTGGTGAGGTCAAATTTGGAGGATTGAGTGCAATTCTGGTCACCTAACTATTGAATAGATTGAAGATTTGCAAGGATGTTGCTGGGACTTGAGGAGAAGAGTTACAGGGGAAGATTGAATAAATTGGGACTTTATTCCCTGGAGTGTCAGAGAATGAAGGGAGATTTGACAGAGGTATCCAAAATTATGAGGGATAAAGTAATTGCAAGCAGATGTTTTCCACTGAGGTTGGATGAGACAAAATGAGAGGGGATAGGTTAAAGGTGAAAGATGATATGTTCAAAGAGATCGGGGGAACTTCTTCACACAGAAAATAGTTAGAATGAGATTAAGTGGTGATTGCGGCCTCAATTTTGACATTTAAGAAAATTTGGATAGGTACTTGGATGGGAGGGGTATGGAGAGTTGTGGTGTGGGTGAGGTCAATGGGATGAGGCAGAATAATTGTTTGGCATGGACTAGATGGGCAAAATTGTCTGCTTCTGTACTGGAGTGCTCTTTGATCCTGCTCTATAATTCCACAACACACTAGGATCGACACACAGTGGGCAACTAATTTAACAACCTGCACGTCTTTGGGATGAGGAATTACACCAGAGTACCTGGTGGAAACCCGCTGAGCCAGCCAGGGTGAAAACTCCACACTAAGAGCACCAAAGATTAGGGTTGAACCAGGATTGCTGTAGCTCTGAGGAGACAACTCCAAGGGGCTGTCATAAATCAGTGCTTCCTTCTCCAAATTGTCTGAGCTAGCACCACCAAATATGATGTCACAGACTCCTTCAACCCTTATCCAACCATGAATACTCTTTTTTCAAAAGAAAAACTACTGAAAATAATCAGCAGGTCAGCCCGCACCAGTGGGATGAGAAACAGAGTTAATATTTCATCTTGTTGGTGTTTACTTGATGAATGGATGCTCTGTTTGTTGTCTCACCACCTTGCCTATAACAAAGAATCTGAGGGTTGTACGTGCTATCCCGTGCTGCCCAATTACACCCAACTGACCTACAATCCTGGTACGTTTTGAAGGCTGGGAGGAACCTGGAGCACCCAGAGGAAACCCATGCAGACACAGGGAGAACGTACAAACTGCTTAAAGACAGCACAGGATTCGAACCCAGGTCGCTGGCACTGTAATAGCGTTGTGTGAACCACATCGCTGACTGTGTCATGTCTGTATTCTGACAATAACTCTGAACTTTAAAAAAAACCCTCCTGACTTGCTGCCTTTCCCTCCTTCAAATGAAAGGTGATCACCATGAAATGGTGACAGTTTCTCCCTCTACAGATGCAGCCTTGACCTGCTTAATGGACTTCATTCTCAGGGAAGATTGAAAGTGGACCTGGGAGGCAGGACTTTCAGGCAGAGGACAAATGGAATGAGCTGCTGGGGGAAGTGACACAGGTGCTAACAATCATAATGTTTGAATGACATATGGACAAGTTTAACAATGGGAAATGATCTGAGGGATAGGACTGAACAGAAGCAAAAAAGTCTGGCTCAGGAAGGCATCTTAGTCAACATGGACGAGTTGGGGGGCGAAGGGCCTGTTTCCATGCTGTTTAAATCTATGACTGAAAGCAGAACATCTCTCCAGCCTCTCCTCATAACTGAAGAGAGAGGCTTCCTGTTTGTCAGTGTCTTTTCAAGGCTCTCCTGGATCCTGCTGGATAGAGATACCACAACCTCATTTTTACTTGATTATTTTTCTGGACTTTGACAAAGAATGAAATAACGTGTTGCACATGCACAACTGTCAATGTTTAGTTTGAGCTCAATAAATTCTGATTCTGAAATGGGGACTTTTCTCAATTCTGAACTATAGCTTTGTGGAAAGAAGGTGGATTTAATTCCCATTGACTGTTGATCCTTCTTCTGTGTGGCGATCCAGCTTTTCTGAGGAAGGGTTAAGGTGTTGGAGCCTTTATAGGGGGGCAAGAGGGAGGAACCACAGGTCCAGTCACAGAATGGGGTGGAGCCAAATTAATGAGTTTTCTACCCAGTGCTCTTAAAGCACATCTTTTTGATGAGGCTTTAAGACCCATTAAACTTTCAAGTTGACTGATGTCAAATTTTCTACAATTACTTAGTACTTTAAATCCACTTTTGAAATGCAAAGTTATCTTTAATCATTCTGTGATCCCCTTTGACATCTTTGCTGAGAGAAGTTCCAAACATTGACCTAAATTTTTCATGGTGTGCCTTCACATAGAACCTTGAAAGCCTTCTTAAGCTGCTCTCCCACCTCCAAGTTCATGCGCCATCCCCCACCTTAAAACAATGATATGATGATACTTCACTTCCTCCAATTGCCCTGCCAAAATTAATAATTTCCTATCTCTCTACATTATCTGTCTCCTGCCTGACCTTTCTAACCAGTTCTGATGAAGTCTTCAGCCCTCATAAGACTGCGGGACCAGATAACATCACGGGCAGGGTGCTCAGAGGATGTGCATGTCCTCACAGTCATCTTCGATATCTCCCCGAGGACTGCCGTCGTACCAACGTGCTTCCAGGTGGCCACTATCATCCCTGTGCAGAAGAAGCCCTCAGTGTCCTGTCACAACGACTACCATCCTGTCGCACTAATGTCTACCATCTTGAAGTGCTTTGACAGGCTAGTCATAGAGCACCTCAAGACTCAGCTGCCCCCCTCATTAGACCCCTTGCAGTTTGCGTACCGTCTCAACCAATCTACAGACAATGCCATTGCCACCACGCTCCATCTAGCCCTCACCCACCTGGAAATTAAAGACTCATATGTTTGAATGCTGTTCATGGACTTCAGCTCAGCATTCAACACAATCAGACCGCAGTACCTGATTAGGAAGCTGAACCTGCTGGGCCTAAACACCTTCCTCTGTAACTAGATCCTCAACTTCCTGACTGGAATATCTCAGTTGGTCTGAATTAGAAGCAGCATTATCACACTGAGCACGGGGGCTCCCCAGGGCTGCGTGTTCACCCCACTGCTGTTTACCCAGCTGACCCACGACTGTGCAGCGAGATACAGTTCTAATCGCATCATCAAGTTTGCTGACAACACAACCATGGTGGGGCTCATCAGCAAGAACGATGAGTCAGCTGACAGAGAGGAGGTGCAAACACTAATGGACTGGTGCAGAGACAACAAACTACACCTGAACATCAACAAAACAAAGGAGATGGTGGTGGACTTCTGGAGAGCCCAGGGGATCACTCCCTGCTGACCATCGACAGCTCCACCTTCAAGATAGCCAAGAGCACCAAATTTCTTGGCGTACACCTGATGGAGAATCCCCTAACATCAGATTCATTGTTAAGAAGGCCCAACAAACCTTTACTTCCTCCGGAGGTTGAGGAAATTTCACCCACACTATATTCACTGCCTGGTTTGGGAACTGTACCATCTCAGAATGCAAGTCCTTGCACCGGATAGTAAAGACTGCTGATGGGATTATTGGGGACTCCCTCCCTGCCATGATGGACATTTATATTGGCTGTTGTTTGCGGAAAGCCATAAATATTGTGAAGGACACCACACACTCCTCCCACAACCTGTTCTTCCTCCTGCTATCAGGGAAGAGGTACCAAAACAACTAGCTTTTTCCCCCAAGCCGTGAGGCTTCTGAACTTCTGAGACACAGGGCTAGCATATGTAACATGATATTTAATGAGTGATATGTTATTTGTGATATATTATTTATAAAAATTGTATATAAGGTAATTTATTCATGTCAATAACCAACTCCATGGTCTGGAGAAACGCTATCTCATTTTCACTGGACACTGCAAGGTTTGTGGTATGAAGGACAAATAAAAGTGACTTGACTTGAATCTGTAACGTTAACTCTATTTTTCTTGCAACAGATGCAACCTGACCGTATGAATCCTTCCAGCATTTTCCATTTTAATTTCAGAATTCAAGCATCTGCTGATAGAGTCATTGAGTTGTAAAATGCACAGGCCCTTGACAACATGCCAACTAATTGTGTTCCTAAGGTCATCCCGTTTGCCGACGAATGGCACATACATTCTTTTTTACTTTTTTTTGGAACTTCTGACATCTGTAACAATTTCTACATAACTCATTGGTAGATATCGATAGGGTACATTTCCCTTCAAGGCCTACTCAAGGAAGCAACTGTACTTCCTCCTTCCCCTCCCCCCCAAAAAAATGCACCATCTCCGTTGCTCTCAGAATTCTGACTCAGTCTATTTCATATTCACTAAGTCAACAGTCTTTTAATTCCACTGACTACAACTCCAAAAATGCTATTAATTGTAATCAAACACATTTACCAAGTAAGTATACAGGACTTCATCCATACTACCTTTATCAATTCTCCCCGCTGCTCCAGCTGTAAAGTGAGAGAACATCATGTTGACTTTCTTGTAGTGACCCATAGTTCCCCAAAGCAATTAATTTTGTCTTTAACTAAAGCCTCTTAGAAACTCCTCGCTATGTAAGGATAACTGACCTTTGCTGGTTGGGTGTATCTACTCCGTCTTTGAGAACAGAGATGAAATATTTGCTGTTGTCCATTCCTTTTGCTTCCCTCCTAATATTGAAGGAGCTTCAGAGGACTTGTGATCAGGGGGCTCAGTAATATGTATCCCCTCCGCTTCTCCCAAGGACATTTGTAGAAGACATCTCACCAAGACTTTGCAACATTACTGCTTTGAGTACCTTGTAAGTGCCTCCTACAATTTTTCCCCTCACTTTCTCACTCATTGCTGCTAAGATTTCATTTTAATATTTTATGACTCACTCATGTAGTCCACCTCCACAAAAAGAATCTGTTGGTCTTATGGGGTTGCCTTTTTATTCTTATATTGAAAGAAGACGTTAGCTCCTCTTATGTTCCACATTAATATATTCTCGAACTCTCCTTGCTCCTCTTATTTCCCTTCCCGGTCGTCGTTATAGTTTTACTGCCCAACTTGTCGATGCTGACCACTGTCTTCCAGAGCGAATCCAATTTACCTGCTTTTGGCCCATATCCCCATAAGCCCTTCATGTCCACCTGCCTATCTAAATAGCTTTTAAACATCGCATTTATACCACCTCATCTGGTAACTCACTTCATTGACCCACCACCCTTCGGGTCACTTTAAAATTTTTCCCTTCTCTCTAATTCTGGGCCCCTATACCCTTGGAAAAAAATATTGTGACTCTTCACCTGAGCCATGCCTCTCATAATTTAACTCTCAGCTTTCTATGCTCCAGGGAGAAAAGTCTCAGCCTATCGGGCACACCTTATAATTCAAGTCCGTCAGTCCCAGTAACATTTTTGTGGATCTTTTCCACACCATTTCCACGTTACTGAAGGTGGGCAATCACAAGTATGTACAATAGTTCAAATGTGATAGCAGTTTGTACTACTGCAACCATTTTGCTCCAATGCTTGTACTCAGATCCGTAACTAATGAAGGCAAGCATGCCAAAGACCTTCTTCACCACCTCATCTACATTTGTCATTACTTTATGGAAATTATGTACCAGTACTCCTGAGTCTCTCCATTCTACAACACTCTCCAAGATCCTACCATTTCCTATGTAAGTCTCTTAGTTTAACTTGCCAAAATCCATCACTTCACACTTGATTTTGCCTACCCTCTCCTTTTAATTGTCCTTTTTAATTCAACTTGGCTTATTTTCTTTAATCTTAAGCTTAGTTTTCACCATGATCTAACTCTATACCTTTGGAACTCATATAATCTTAAGCTTAGTTTTCACCATGATCTAACTCTATACCTTTGGAACTCATATCTTCAGCTCCCTTCTCCTCATTGTGTTCCTAGTCTGGGCAGAAACCCACTTTGAAGGCCTCTCTAAATGTCCTCCATTGCTGTTTCACCTACTGAATTTTGATTCTATTGTTAGTCCAGGTATTTTTACAACTTCCTGAAATTAGTTGACTGAAATTAGTCTGAAAAAGACATTGGTGAGGCCAAATTTGAAGCATTACGTGAAGTTTGGGTCACCTAACTACGGAACTCCCTCTTTTACCTATTATTTCCTGGTTGTGGGATTGTACTCCTCCCCATCCTTCCCCCAACCATTTTGTCTGGGCGCCTGCCTACATTTTGTTCATACCCTGAGGAAGGGCTCAAGACCGAAATGTTAAGTTATGTATCTTGATCATTGCTAGATAAAGTGCACAGTTTGACTTGCTGAGTTTCTCCAGAATTGGGTTTTTACTTCAATCACGGCATCTGCAAACTTTCGTGTTTTACGCCTCTCATGAAATATTTGGAGACGGGTCTAGTGGGAAGATATTGAGACAGAGAGAGTGAGCAGGGAGGAGGAGGGGATTGGCAGATTGAGAGATCAGAAGGGTAAGTTTGGGAGGGATGTTAGTAGAGGCATCCGTTTGCGATCGCTTGGCGTTTGTTGAGGGAGGGTGATGAAGGGTTGCTAATTGGATAAGAGTTTAGGTTTGGTAGATTGCTGATTGAGGTGGAGTGACTGTTTGGAAAAAAGCATAGTGGAGTAATGGGGAGAGCCAAAAACACAGGGTCATAATGGTGGGGAATGAAGAGTTTTGTGAGAAGTTGATTTCTGGGATGAACTGGATTCCCACTCCACATGCTGGTTCTCCAGGATTGAAGTAAAACATGAAATTCTTCAGACACCGTGGTTGAAGTGAAGAGCTGGAGAAACTCAGCTGCTCAAACAGTAGCAAAGATAAAGATACATCACCAACACTTTGGGCTTGAGCCCTTCATCAAGGTTTGGAAAAATGTTAACAGGTGGTAGAGGGGGGAAGGGAAGGGGGAGGAGCATGGTCCCAAAGGCAGGAGGCAATAGGTGGAAAAGAGAGAAAGGGCACACCAGCAAGCAGGGAGAAGGGGCGATGGCTCTGTCAATAGAGAGGGAAGGGGGGTGGGGAACTGAAGGAAAGCAGACAAAGGGAAAGGGGGAGAGAACGGAGAGTAGGCTAGCAGAAACCAGGGAAGTCAATGTATTTTTTGAAAATTTTATTTAAAGACTTTAATCAAATTACAGTTAAACATAACAAAGAAAAGTAAAAAACAAATTTTCACATATATATATAAAAAAAAACCACCCACCCTCCCACCCCTTCAGCCAGCTCCCTTAAGGGGAGCCAAATATAAAAATGATACAGTTAATATAAAGAATATTTCAAAGTATTTCCAAATTCATATACTCCAAATAAGGAGACCACATTTTAACAAAAAATGAATAATTATCATATAAATTACTTGTAATTTTTCTATAACAATACATTCACAATTCATTATGCCAGCACATTATATTAATCTCCACATTATCTTTCCAAGTACTAGCTACACATTTTCGTGCTACAGACAGCACTAGACGTACAAATGCAATTTGAAATTTATCCAACCCTAGTCCTTTCAAAGAAACCATATATCCCAACAAAAAAATTGATGGGTCTAACGGCAATTTAATGTTAAATAATTTTTCCAAAACCAATCTAATTCCTTCCCAAAATGGTTGTACTTTAACACAAGACCAGGCAGCATGTAAAAAAGTTCCAGTACATAATCCACATCTAAAACAAGAATCTGAATTACTAAACCCATATTTTTTAAATTTCTCTGGAGTCAAAGATAACTGATACAAAAAAATATAATTAACCATTCCATATTGTACATTTGTCACTTTAATTACATTATCATGGCACATAGCCTCCCAATTATCTTCGGGAAAAATATAAGTTAAATCACTTTCCCATTTAAGTCTAAATTTCTCCCAATCCAGTTTATCCATCGCATCTTGTAACAATTGATACGTACACGAAATATAACCTTTCTTAGGTACAGAGGAAATCAAAGACTCAAATTTCATCAACATGGGTAGATTCATCTCTTTACCATAATTATCTTTTATCAAAGAACTAAGTTGATAAGACACAAATAAAGAGTTTACAGATATATCAAATTTCTCCCTCAGTCAATTAAAGGAAAGAAACTGGCCTTCCTCAAAACAGTCCTGAACTATCTTAATACCCTTAGAATTCCATCCTTTAAATGATTATTAAACATTGAAAAATGAATAAGCTGATTATGATATAATGGGGTTTGGATTGATAATTTACCCTTTGATCCTAAAACCATATTTTGTTTAACCCATATCCTTAGCAAATATTTTAGTACCGGCATATTACATTCCCACAATAAATTCCCATTCCACTTAAATATAAACTGGTGTATCTCAACTTCAAATATACAAGCCATTTCCACCTTTGCCCAACTCGGAGGATGGTCTATATCCATCAATCTTCTAACAAATTTCAACTGAACTGCTTCATAATAATTTTGAAAATGAGGTAACTGCAATCCACCTAATGCATATTTCCATGTAAGTTTATGCAAAGCTACTCGAGCTAATTTTCCCTTCCATAAAAACTCCCGCACTGCTCTATTCAAATCCCAAAAAAAATCCCTTTGAAAGTAAACATGGTATCAACTGAAACAAATATTGAATTCACGGAAAAATATTCATTTTAATGCAATTACTCAACCAATTAATGTTAATGGCAAATCTTTCCATTTAGTCAAATCATTTTTAATAAAAGAACATCATTTAATTTATATAAAGATTGATAATCTACATTTACTACCACCCCTAAATATTTAATTCTATCTGACCTCTTTAATTTTATAATACTTTTATATTGTGAATAATCTCCATCCCCAACTGGCAATATTTCACACTTATCTGAATTTACTTTATATCCAGACAACTCCCCAAATTTTATCAAACAATCTTGTAAATATTTCAAAGATTGTTCTGGTTCTTTCAAATATACCAACACATTATCTTCAAACAAATTAATCTTATATCCACAATTTTCATTCCTTTAATTTTATCGTTCTGTTGTATTGTCTGAGTTAACAGTTCGATAGCCAATGCAAATAAGGCTGGTGACAATGGACAACCTTGTCAAGTCAATCACATTCATTTAAATGGTAAAGAAATTTGGCCATTTGTCATCACCCTAGCAATTGGATTTGTATATAAAGCCTTAATCCAACCAATAAAATAAGGGCCAAAATTAAACTTCTCTAACACCTTAAATAAAAAATTCCACTCAACCCTATCAAATGCTTTTTCCGTATCCAACGCAACCAAAAGTTGCTGTCTAAATGTATTGACCAATGTTATCAATCTGAGGATATTATCAGATGCATTTCTATTTTTAATAAAACCTGTTTGATCTGTATGTATCAACTGAGGTAAATATTTGGCAAGTCTATTCACTAACACCTTTGCTATAATTTTATAATCTACAATTAATAAGGAAATAGGCCTATATGAAGACACTTTAAATGGGTTCCTATCTTTCTTAGGAATCACAGTAATTATAGCACTCAAACAAGATTCTGGTAACAACTGCTCCTCAGTTACTTGCTGCAATACATCTCCAAATACAGAAAATAAATCTTCATAAAATACTTTATAAAATTCAACTGAGAATCCATCATCTCCTGGCGACTTTCCATTCGGCATCTCCTGCATAGCCTCTTTAATCCGTGAATGGAGCTTTCAATTCTTTAACCTCCTCCTCCCCTAAAAGAGGTAAATTTAATTTAGATGAATAAGATTTAATAGAACCAGCGTCCTGCTTTCCCTCAGAAGTATATCTGAGGGATATACTTCTTGTGAACTGCTTGTGGTGATTGGCCTGGAAACAGTTTCTTCCTTAATGCTCTGTGTGCCCGATCTAACTCCAGGCCATCCAGAAAGAATTCCTTGCCCAAGACCTCAGGAATCCATTTCTTTAAAAACTTTACCGGATCAGAACCTTCTATGTCTTCTGGAAGACATTATTTCTTCGACTTTGATTTTCTAATGAATTAATCTTCTTCAATAATTCCTTCTTCTGAATCCCCCAATCCACGAAAGAATCTTCCATTTTTTTCTCTATTACACTCCACTTGATTCTTACATTCAAAAAAAGCTCCTTCAATCTTTTTTAAATTATCTTGTACGGTATCCACTGATTTTATGCATGTACTAACATCACTTTTAACTACAGTGATATCTTACTTCATAAAAGTAATTTCTTCACACATCGTATTCATTTTGGTTTTCACTTCCATAAATCCTTGAGTCATCTGAGTAGACATCTGCATTGACACTTTTTCCATTTGATAAGCAATCCCTTCCAAGATTGTAAACACAGAATCCAGTCCAGGTTCCATCACCTCCTTTTGAGGCCTACATTCTCTGATGTCAGTCCCCATTTCTTCCTGTGTAAATTCCAATAAAGTTGAGCTCTCTTCCTCCTCAAACGCAGTAGATCCTCTTTTGGTACGGCTGCGAGATTGGACACCCAATGACAGCGTGCTGACCTCATCAGCCCGCCATCGCTCGGGCTTCCCCACAGCCCACACCTTATCCAGTAATACACGAACCTGCGATGCACCGCGCATGCCCGGCAGAACCACCGACCGCACAGGTCCATCTTCCGACGCTACACTGCATGCCCCCGGACCACCAGGCAATGTTGCAGGCTCGCAAGTCTGCCCTTGCTCAGCCAATCTGCCTGTGCACCCAGACTCACGGGCGTGCAAGTCAGAACCGGCCGAGCTCATCGCTAAACCGGCGCCATTTTGCAGATGCACGATCAGTGCTGGCATAATACTTAATTGAGCAGGAGTCCTCTGAAGCTTGGGGGCTCCAGTCAATGACTCTGTGGCTTCAACTTGATAGGTAGGCCTCAATTCTTAAACACTTTTGTAAGGTAGTTTCTTTTGCAATTGAGCTTTTGATTTTTTTCGCGTTTGCAGCCATTTCAATCTTTCACTATTCCAAAATCTGTAGATACTATTTTTAAACATTTTTACAAATTTTAAAGTCAGGTATTTAGAAGTCTAACTGGGGGAAGGTGGAACCACACATCTTCCCTCTATGCCATCTTGCCACACCCCCCTGGGAAGTCGATGTTAATGCCATCCAGCTGGAGAGTGCCCAGAAAATCAAGTGTTGTTCCTCCAATTTGCAGGTGGTCTTGGTGGGATAGCACGAGGCCATGGACAGACCTGTGAGCATAGGAGTGGGGTGCAGAATTGAAGTGGTTGGCCGATCTCCCAGTCTGCGCCCAGTTTCTACGATGTAGATACGCAAGTGAGGGGAAGCTCAGATGCATGGCTCATACAACTTATGGTAGCATAGGAAGTTTTATTTTTCAAGGAATCCAATTTCTAACCATTTCTGTTAATCACCTTATTTGCATTTTTCAAATAACAATATCAAGTATGAGTTAAACTGGTCAGCTTTTCTTTGACACAGGTTGAGAAGAGTTTAGATATTACTTTTCAAGTCATTTGATTACTGTAAAGTAGAAAGGAAAGTCACACCTCCCTATTCTTCCAGAACCTGGGGTGACTGGCTCCAAGCCTTTTAAATCAAACAACTTTCAGATTAATATTTCAGGATAAGGTTTTACTCATCTTTCTTTACTTGAAGGTGCTTTGAGGTAAAGACTGTTGACATTTGAAGGGAATAAAAATGATCAACTGAAAACGAGAACAGAAAGTTGTTGTAATTGCAAGGTAGGGTGAAAGTGACTGATATAAAGGATTGGATAAAGGTTTCAGAGAAGCACGTTGTGATGCTTTTGACAGTTTAAACTGTAGCTTCCTGTTTTAGATGATCATGGGCATAAAATCATAAAACCCTAAATCCAAGCAGAGAAGAAGGAGACCATTCAGCCCTTCAATACTGGCTCTTTTAAAAAGTGTTCATCCGACACGCTAACCTTTTTTCAATCCCTACAACTTTATCCACCCCCCCCCACCCCCCACCGAGTAACTATCCAATTCTTATGTGATAGATCTGATTAAATCTGTAACCCACCAACCTCTCAGGAATGGATTCTAAATCTTAACCACTCAGCTATTGGAACTGGGATTCAATAGGGGGCTGAGGGCAAGAAGGGCTCTCGAAGAGCCTTGAGTGCTTAAGGCTTCCTGCTAGTATTGCAGGTTTAGATCTGGGGCTCGGGTTGCCAACAGATGTTGCAGGGGACTGTGCAGCTGCTGAGGCCGCAGGACCACTGAAGATGAATCCATGGACACTCTTTCTCTTACTGTAAGGGGTACAGTACAATACCAATAGTATCTGCTTGGTAGACTAAAGGAAATTTCAAGGTACAGATTTATTGTCAGACTACTGAATAGATCTCACACTAAGAAACACCATCTTGACATGTGCTTCTACATTGTAGAGGGTGTGAGAGACTTGATTATGTTTGGAGTCTAGATATCATGGGGAGATGTTGAGACAAAGAGGAGGAAGGGCCAGGGTGGAGCAGATCGAGAGATCAGAAGGGAAAGTTGGGGAGGGATGTAAGTAGAGGCATCAGTTTAAGATCAGTTGACAAGTTTACATGACATCACATACAGCCCTGAGATTCTTTTTCCTGCAGGCCAGGCAGAATTACCACTTATTGGTAGTGCAACAAAACTGTACCCAAGAAGATATGTATACATGTAAACAAATATCGAAATGCAAACAAGTTAACTGCAATACAGAGAGAAAAACAATCAATAAAGAGCTAAAGTAAAAGTTTTTAAATGAGTCCCTGACTGAGTTGGTCATTTGGGAGTCTCTTGTTGGAGGGGTAGCAGCTGTTCCTGACCTGCTGATGTGAGTGTTATGGCACCTCGACCTATACCTCTTTCCTAATTTCAAAGGGATCTGACATGAGCTCTTCAAAAGTTGATCATGAGAGGAATGTTTGCAGGGAAAGAGATGTCTATAATTGGGAGGCTTTTAAAAGTGGGATATGGTACAATAGGTACAAGGGCAACATGTACCTATTAGAATGGAGACAAAGATTCACAGGTTGAGGGAACCCTGATTGATGAGGGATATTGAGGCTCTGGGTCGGGAGTAAAAAAAGAGGCACATGAACTAGTTTCAAATGAAGCTGTTGAAGACTAAACAGATGCAGGAGTTTGCATAAGAGGGAATGCAGAAAGGTATAAAGAGGACATGAGATACATTTGGTGGATAAGGTGAAGCCTAGATGTCCATTGCTGCGATCAGGAGGAATGGGCTAGGGTTTAAATAATTAATGTTCTAAGTTGGATAGTCTATGTAAAAAGATGGCCACGCCGGTATCTTTATTTAGATAATCATCATTTGGATAGTAGCCAATTGATTCCTAATTGCATGTTCAGCACTTTGAAACAACGTGTGTTGTGTAAAATATGCCAAATAAATAAACTACTACATTATTACAGAGCCTGTGACATAGATTTGAATCCACCACTATCTGTAAGGAATTTGTATATTCTCCCCAGGTCTGGGTGAATTTCCTCCAGGTGCTCTGGTTTCCTTCCACATTCCAAAGATGTATGGAGAAGTTGGTTTCATGGTCACATGGGTGCTTTTAAACAGTCCACACTTGTGGGCCTGAGGGCTCTGTTACCGTGCTGTATCTCTAATATAAATTGAAAGAATCTCAGGAATTAGGAGAAGTGAATCTTGGAATAAATTGCTATTACAAAAGAGGAGGTCCTTGAGGTCTTAAAGCAAGTAGGGAAAGAGAAATCCCAAGGGCCTGAACATGAATGTCCGAGGACATTGTGGGACGCTAGAGAATAAATCCTGGTCAATTACATGAACAGTAGCCACAGTGATGTACCAGATTAGAAGGTAACTAATTTTCTGCTCTGACATAAGAAGGGCTCCAAGGACAACTTAGGGAACTACAGGCTGTTGATCCTAACATTAGTGGCAGCAATCTCACTGGAGAAGATCTTAGAGACGAGGAAAATGTTTAAAGGACTATTCAGAGGAATTTCTTCACACAGTGTGGGGAGAGTGGAATGAGCTGCCATCTGAAGTGGTGAATGCAGGCACAATTTTGACATTTAAGAACATTTTAGTTAAAGTACCTGTTTGTGAGGGGTATGGAGGGCTATGGTCCAGATGCAGGTCAATGGGACAAAGCAGAATAATACTTAGCACAATCTAGAAGGGCTAATTTCTGTTCTGTAGTGTTCTATGGTTCTGTGGCTCTATTAGCATTTGGAAAGTCAAGATCTCATTAAAAACTATCAAGAGGACCCCGTGGACTAAAGAGAGTCACTCAGATCATTAAGACCAAACCTATCCTTGAAGGAGTTATTGTAGTAAATTGGCCTCACTCTGCCATTCACTCCACAGACCTGTAAACTTTTCATTTTCAAGTGCAGTTTTGTCTGAAGATGTTAAATTAATCATTAGATTCTCCTGCAAGAAGGCAATTGGGTTCCTGAATGAAAGATGAAATAATCCCATGGAGCTTCTCTGTGTGATTTATCTTGCAGGCTTATCTGACCTCTCTTCATGTTTTTCACTTACAGGCATGTCCTTTTGCATCAGGCTTCCTACAGATAAGGTCTGAGAGAGTTTCACATCTTATTCTCAGGTTTTGTTTCTCTCAGACCACACTCTGTAAATGACTGTGACTGGGGTCTCTGAAAGAATGCTTCCTTTCCATCTCATGAGGCAACTGTGGTGAATGTCTGCCAAGCTGCCTGTCTCCCCTCTGGCAAGCCTTGCTGTACTAACATTGGCTGTGCATTATCTCTACTGTTAAGGACATTCCCCTTGGATATAACTGTAGATGCACCTATTGTCTTTCATTATTGTACCATGAGTTTCTGCTAATAAAAGCCATGATTATTGTTTGACCACATCGTCTTTGTCTACTTCATCAACTGGCACTTCAGCAACATGTCCTCTTGGTAACTTGTTGAAATGCATATGACCATAGTAGGCCATGGTAAAAAGAATTAAACACCAACCTTCTTTCTCATAGAGGATGGTCAATCACTGAAAGTCTTAACACAAGAAGATTGTGGAGCCTCGATTAACTTCAGGAAAGATATCAATGAGATAGAAAGAGTGCAGAGAAATTTTGCTAGGATGTTGCCCTGGACTTCAGGAACTAGGTTACAGGAATAGGTTAAACAGATTAGGACTTTATTCCCTAAAGTGTAGAAGAATGAGGGGAGATTTGATAGCAGTATAATTTAAAATTATGAAGGGGATGGACAGAGTAAATATAGATAGGATTTTTCCACTGAGGGTAAGGGAGATACAAACCAGAGGACATGGGTTCAGGGTGAAAGGCAAAAAAGTTTAGAGAGAAAGTAAGGGGGAACTTCTTCACACAGAGAGTAGTGGGAGTGTGCAACAAGCTCAATTTTAACATTTAAGAAGAAATTGGACAGGTACGTGGATGGGAGAGATATGGGGGGCTATAGATTGGGCGCAGGTCAGTGCAACTACGCAGAAAAATGGCTTGGCATGGACTAGAAGACCCAAAGGGACCTCTTTCTATGCTTTAATATTCTATGGTTCTATCAGGGAAACAGGACTGGGATTGGTGAGGATGCTTGTGATGAGCAGGGCTCCCAAAGGGACTCAGGGACTTGTCAGCTTCCTAATCATATTGGGATTCAGAACCAGGGGGCTGAGGAGGGTGACTCTGATGCCTGGACCTCAGGTATACTGCTGGGATGGACAGGAGGCCATGTGGCTACAGTGGCCACAAGAGGCAGCGGTATCAGAGAGGGTGGCAGGATACACGAACACTCAGTGTCTCTGAGGCGTCTCTCTTTTGCTTCCTTGAGAGGGACTAGTTGTACCTCTTTCTGTGCCCTTTTTGCAAGCAAATGAAGACAAATTTGGTGCATTTTGAAAGCAGGACAATAAAGGAACCTTGAACAGAAGACTGGAGACCTGGCAGAGAAGAAGAGCAGAACCCTGGATCCTATTGAATGGTGTGAGGGTGTGGTGATACAACCACTAGCCTACTGAAGGGGGCGATCTCTGTACCTGCAGGAAAACCACCTAGGGGCTGACTCCATCTGACCAGCTGTCAATCAGCCGACCTGAATATAAGCCTGAGCCAATCACTCGGTAGCCACCACAGCTGAAACGGGTGTGTACAGACCTTTAGCAGAATAAAGCCTGTAGTGCAGTCTTTTGTGTTTTATGTCTGCTTGCTGCTACCACAGCACGTCACAGAGGGACAGAGAGGCCTCTTCTACTCCTGTTTTGTTGCTTTCTTCTTGTGTTTTACTTTTCCTCTTCCTGCCTCAGGTTTCCTTGGTCAGAGAGGATGAGCCATGAGGGAGGAGGGGTTAAAAGGCAACAGAACCACCTCCTGACTTCAGAATACGTAGAATTGCTCTCTCGGTTTTGACTCCTGGTGCAGTGGGGGCACGTGATCTTACTGATCAGTTGGTCATCAGAACCCGTTGGATGCCCAGCTTTGCATGGCCATAAACTATCCAATTAACACAACAGGAGTAACAGGTAGAGAGGCAATAGACTGGAAATGATAGGGCGGTTGGCTTGACTTCATTGGTTTGAAAAATGTTAGCAGATTTTTAAGGATGATGTTTTGGGGTACTTAAGAGCATATGATAAAATAGGCTGAAGTCAGTATGGTTTCTTTCAGGGGAGATCTTGCCTGGCAAATCTGTTGGTTCTTTGAGTTGAATAGACAAAGGAAGGTAGGTGAATGTTGTTTACTTGGATATTTGGAAGGGCTTTGACAAGCTGCCACATATGAGGCTGCTCAACAAAATAGGAGGTCACGGTACTACAGGAGAGGTGTTACCGGGGATAGAAGATTGGCTGACTGGTAGAAAGCAGAGAGTGGGAATAAAGGGAGCCTTTCCCACATGGGTGCCAGTGACTAGTGGTGTCCTGCAGTGCTCGGTGTCAGGAAGGCTGCATTACACATTATGACACCCCTGTACTCAGTGCCCTGACCGAGGAAGAAACTCATGCCAAATGCCTTCTTCATCATCCTGTCTACCTGTGTCACCACTTTCAAGGAACAATGTCCCTGTTGCCTCAAATCTCTTTGCTCTATAACACTCTTTCAGCCCCTGCCATTCACCATGCAAGTCCTGCCCTTGTTTTAACCAACCAAATTGCAACACTTCCCACTTTTCCAAGATAAATTCCATCTGGCATTCCTTGATCACCTTTTCAATACATTTAGATCCTGTTGTAATCTTGGATAACCTCCTTCACTGTCCACTGTGTCATCCGCACATTTACTAAACATGCCAACGGCATTGCCATCCAACACATAAATGTAGAAGCTAAATAACCGTGGGCCCAGCACAGATATCTGCAGCACACTACTGGCCTCCAACATCAGTAACTAAAGTGGCAAATGCAGGCTTCATTTTGGCATTCTCTCCATTATCTGCGTGGGCTAACTCTGGGTGCTTCTGTTTTCTCCCACCATTCAAAAACTTATGGGGACTGTACGTTCATTGGGGTATTTGGGCAGAACAGGCTCGGTGGGCCAGAAGGTCCTGTTACCATGCTGTATGTCTAAATTTTTTTTTAATTGGATAGGTACATGGATGGAGGGGTATGGAGGGATATGGCCAGAGGGCAGGTCAATGGGATGAGGGATAATAATAGTTTGGGGTGAGGGGCTTGTCACTGTGCTGTAGTGCTCACAGCCCTGCATCAAGTAGATTGATGGGGGCACAGTCAAGTACATTACTCCTCGTGATCCACAGGGTGATACAAAAGAACAGCATTAATGGGCTGAATGGCTTGTTCCTCCTTATCCCGATCTTTCACTTTCAGTTTAACTACCTTGATAATTGGCACCGTTGTCAAGTTGAGGGGGAAGTGAAAGTTATGTAATTAATCACACAGCAGCAGCTTGGAGATTGTGTTCTTTGAATCAGTGCATTGGTCTTTTTTGGGGTATTTCCATTAATATACCGCTTCCAAAAACCTCAGACATGAAACAGGTACTAATATGCCGATCCAGATGGGGGAAATTAGTGTGTGTAAAACAGAACGATAAGGGATATTCCCACATCTTAGAAACCTGAATATTTGTCACTTTTGCAACCCACAATTTAACGTAAATGTTTGCCACTGCATGCAAGGATACCAAATGTTTCCCCCTCCCCAACCATCTGAGCAGCATTAACCCTGCGCATCTCCACGTGCTCATGCTGGTTCCTCAGTTGGAGTTGAAGATAAAGATCCTGCACATACTGAAAAATCTAATAATCATCCCAAGATATCAAATGAGCAGGCCAAAGAGATACAGGAAATCAGGGCTGGAAGACAAAAAGGCGGCCTGCATCATACAGGATTCCGGTCCCCCTGGTCACAACCACTGTGAAGTGTGAAGTCCAACACTTCTAAATTCAAGAACAGTTTCCATCCAACAGCTATCGGGCTCTTGAACCTCCCCTTGCAACGGCATTCAGAGACTGCTCCGACACCGCAAAGGGACTATTTGCACTAATTCAGTCCCTTCTTTGCACTAGGAATACTGAACATATTTTGAAATTTATTGTCCCTTTTTAATTTACTTTTGTAGCTGTTGCTTTTCTTTACAAACTATCTGAGCAGCTGCAACAAGTCAGAATTTCAGTGCCATGATCATTGTACAATGTGTATGACAATAAACTCATTATTATTACCATTAATATTGCTTCTCAAAAAAGTGCAATCCTTAGAGTTATAGATGGTGGTATGGTGAGTTTACAATCTTTTATCTTTCACTGTACTTGGTCAGATGGTGCAAGTTAAAGTTTACTGTCATCAGCTCATCACATCCTCTCCTATCAGTACCGCTGCTTTACGAGCAAGGCGAAAATATCTGTACAGAGAACAATTGTACTCTATCACTTGTCTGGACAAATCTCTTTAAAACAAAGACTCCCTGCATAAAACCAGAGAAGCTAGTGCAATGTACGTCCCTTATCGATGGGTTCCACCGTTACATGCTCTGATGGAGAGCTTGGGAACAAATCCCAACCCTAATGTCCTTCTCAAACCATTCACAGACTTTCAGTGTATCTCAAAGAATCTGAGGCATATGCTTTAGGAACAGCTCTGAAAGTAGCTGGTTGACAGGACCGCAAGCTCCATATGTATCGGAGGCTATCCCTCCAGAGACAAAACAATTAATAACATTTAACAAGAGATAAAGGGAACAGGGTTGTGAAATGGAATTGATGTCAAGCTGAAATCAATTGTGATGTTATTGAGTTATAGAGCAGACCTGAGTGACCATCTAGCCAACCCTGGTCCAAGTTCTCATGATATGTGAGCTCATGTGGATTGGTCAGGGTGGACTGAACTTGGAGTGTGGGGAACTCATAGGTGGAAGAGGATTTTAAAATTCTTTATATTTATTCAGATTTTTGGGGGAAATGCAGGCATTACCAGCAAGACCAGCATTTATTGCTCAAATTCCCTCAGAAGGTTGCCTTCATGAACTACTGAAGATCTTCTAAGTGGACGTTGCCTCACAGTGTTGTTGGGCAGGGGGGGGGGGGTCCCAGGATTTGGTCCCATTGATGATGAAGGAATGATGATGTTGTTCCAAATCAGGGTTTGTTCAGGTCTTTGTGGGGAACCCGCAGGTGGTGATGTCCCCATGTTCTTACCGCCTTTGTCCTTCTTGCCGGCAGTGAGTTATGATCTTAAGCGATAGCTTAATATTTATGTTTTGAGATAATACTTCCATTTTAAATTTATATTTGGAGATACAACCTTTCCAGCCCATGGCCCCACACCAGCAAAATGCACCCATATGACCAATTAACCTACTACCCTGGGATGTGGGAGGAAAGTGGAGCACTCAGAGGAAACCCACATGGACACGAAGAATTGAACAAGCTTCCTATAGACAGTGGCAGATTTGAATCTGGTTGGCTGGTGCTGGATAGTATTTCTCTAACTGATATGCCAACTGTGATGCCCTGTTGTTGCTGGAAACTCAACTCAAGTCTCAAGTCAGATATCCAAAACAAAGCATTGACTTGAAGCCCACGAATCATTCCAGCCATTCATTAGTCCATCAATGGCACAGTGGCTGCAGTGTGCATCACCTGATTGCATAAGTACAACTCAATGAAACAGTGTTCTCTGGTCCTCGGGCAAAACACACAGAAACACAACCAGACATAACACACAGACAAACAATGCATATGCAGGACAAGTATTCATAAATGCAAATAAATATGTTGTTTTGTTAATGTGAGTCTCAGATGGTGAGTGTGAGCAGATTCTTTTGTTCTTCAACATTCTCACTGCCTGTGGGAAGAAGCTGTTCCTCAGCCAGGTGGTGCTGGCTCTGATCCTCCTGTATCTCTTCCCCGATGCAGGGTGGCAGGGGCCGTCCATGATTTTGTGCATCTTTTTCAGAAGATGATCCCGGTAGATCACTGGGGTGGGTGGGGGGGGTGGGGGGGGGGTTGAAGGAGAATCCAGTGATCCTCTCTGGTACTCTTATGCTTCTGTGGATTGAGCTCCGATCTGATGCTCAACACCGTTGGTGTTCAAACTGTCCCCCTAAACTCACAGTCCACCTTAAGCAATCCTTAGGCCAATAAGGGCTCTGTGATTAGGAAGTGATTGCTTAAGGTGGGATGTGAGTGGGAAGGGAAGGTGAAGAATCACTGCTCTAGACCCAATTGTTACTGAAATATTTTGCTTGAGAAAAATTGTCATTGGGCCATTTCCTCTGGAGTTCTGAAACCGTGCACATAACGAGTCAATGAGGTACGATTAAAACAGTGGTTATCAAACTTTTTCTTTCCACTCACATGTCACTTTAAGCAATCCCTTTCTAATCACAGAGCACTTATTGGCATAAGGATTGCTTAAGGTAGATGTGAGTTTAGGGGGTAGTTTGAAAACCACCACTCCATAGCAACCATACCACAATGATGCAGCCGGCCAGGATACTCTCGATAGAGCACCTATAGAAGGTTGACGTAATGGTGGCTGGAGCCTTGCCCGCTTCAGTCTTCTCACGAAGTGCAGTTGCTGTTGCACTGTCCTGGCGAGTGAGGAGATGTTGTGACCTGGGAATAGAATTGCAGTGCATTTTGTGGGTATGCACACTGCAGCCACAGTGACACTGATGGACAAACGAATGGCTGGAATGATTTATGGGCTGCAAGTCTATGCTTTATGTTGGGTTGAGCTTCTTGACTGTGGCTGAGGCTGCACTCATCCAGGCAAGTGAAGAATGCTCCCCTTTGACTCACATGTCGTAGATGCAATGGAGTTTTATTGCACGGAAATAGGCCCTTTGGCCCAATGTCCAAAGTGCTCTGCCTAAACTAGTCCTATTTCCTTGCAATTGGTCCACATCTCCCTAAACCTTTCTTGTCCATGTGAATGCCTTTCAAATGTGACAAATGTACCCACCTCCACTACTTCCTCTGGGATCGGAGTCAATCCATATGATCTTAAGAGTGGCGGAGAGGATCACTGGAGTCTCCCTCCCTCCCCATTGACGTGATCTACCGGGAGCATTATCTGAAGCGGGAGTACAAAATCATTAAGGACCCCTTCCACCCCGCACTAAGCATCTTACAGCTGCTCCGGTTGGGGAAGGGGGTGCAAGAATATTGGAGCCAGCATCACCAGGCTGAGGAACAGCTTCTTCGCATGGGCAGTGATAATGTTGAATGACCAAAGGAACTGCTCATATTAACTCTCCGAAGCTCTCCTATGTACAAAGCAATATTTATTTATTTATTTGTATAGATGAAATTCTGCCTTTGTGTGTGTTACGTGCAGTTGTGTCTGCATGTTTTGCACTGAGGATCGGCGAATGCTGTTTTGTCGGGTTATATTTATGCAATCAGATGAGAATAAACTTGACTTGTTCAATGCATCCATCATCCTCTGTGTGAAAAAAGTGTTGCCCCTCAGGTTCTATTCAAATCTTTCCTCCAGTTGATGTCCTCCAGTTTAAGACTATAAGACCATAAGTCATAGGAGCAGAAATAGGCTATTCAGCCCATCAAGTCTGCCCCACCATTCAATCATGATCTACTTTCCCCACTCAGCCCCACTGGCCGGCCTTCTCCCCATTACTTTTGATGCCCTGGCTAATCAAGAACTTGTCAATCTCTACCTTAAGTCAATGACTGTTGATGTTTCTCTGCCCCCTCATGATTTTATATGTCTCACTACTTCCAGGGAAAAAAATCTCAGTCTTCCCAGCTTCTCCGTACAATACAAACCATCCAGTCTCAATAAATAAATGAGCAGACTATTTGTTAAATGGGGACAAAATTGAAAATACCCAAATACAAAGGAATCTGGGAGTCCTCATGTAGGATAGCCTGAAGGTAAGCTTGCCTTGAGTCAGTGGTGAAGGCAAATGTAATGCTGCCATTCATTTCAAGGGAAATAGAATATAAGAGCTGGAATGTAATGTGAAGGCTTTATAAGGCAGTGACGAGACCTCACTTGGAGAAATGTGAGAAGTTTTTGGCTCCTTATTTAATAAAGGATGTGTTGGAGAGCGTTCACTAGGATGATTCTGGGAATGAAAGGGTTATCCTACAAGGAGCATTTGACATCCCTTCCCCTGTATTTATTGGAACTTAAGATAATGGGGGGGGGGGGGGGTGGAGTGGATTTCATTGAAACATTTTGAATGTTGATAGGCATGGACAAAATAGAAGTGAAAAGGTTGTTTCCCATGGTGGGAGAGTCTGGGACAAGAGGGCACAACTTCAGGATTTATAAGGTGACTGCTTAGAACAAAAATGCGTAGGAATTTTTTCAGCTGTAGGATGATAAATCTGTTACCACATTGGAGGCCAGATGATCAGGTGTATTTAAGGCAGAGATTGATAGGTTTTCAGGGCATCAAAGGTTTTGGGGTGAAGGCCAGGCAGTGGGGCTGAGTGGTAAATGGATCAACTCATTATTGAATGGTAGGGTGGTGGGCTGAATAGCCTATTTCTGCTCTGCTCCTATGTCTTCTGGTTTTATGGTCTTAAAACAGCATTCTCTAAAGTCCTGGTGACTTGTACCTTGAAGATGTGGAAAGGGTTTGAAATGCCAGCAGGCGAATCACTCACCACTGGGTACTCAGCTCCTCGTCTCTCATGAAGCTATAGAATGTATGTGGTAGGTCTAGTTAAGTCTCTGGTCATTTGGGAACCATAGGATGTTGATGGTGGTGGACTTGGTGGATGGTTCATGCTAATGCCATTGAATGCCAAGGGTAGACGGGTACTCTCTCGTGGGAGATGGCTGTTATCTGACACATTTATGGTGCAAATGTTACTTACCTGTCATCAGCTCATGATATTTTTGTCTTGATCTCACACCTCAAAGATACTGTAGTTGCATACTTCCTTTCAAATTGTTACGAACATAAAAAACTATTTGAAAGTGGTACCACGACCACATCAGTCTTTATTCATGTTTACCTTGAGAGAAATTGCAACAATTTTCACCACTGGCAATTTCCTCCTTCAGTTTCAATGGTCCTCTAGAATACAAAATAGCTGGAAAGTATCATCTGACCGGGTGCTGTGACATAAAGAATTAGTAGACTTGAAAGACAGCAGCACTCTTTTCAAGCCAGCCTTACTTTGACGTAATCTCAAAGCAGTCAGCATAAAAGTGCAGTCATTTCTGTTAAAGCAGCGATCTATTCAGAAGGAAGGAAGATGCCTTTCACTGCAGTGTTGGTTCTCACATCATAAAAATGAGGGACTGTACGAATAGGTCAATATGTTGGTGGGGAAATTTTAGTGATATCAGATAGTTTTCCACAGAGCTCCTGTGACTAATTAAGATGAGTGAAATAAATCTCTATTTTTAATTTAAAAAAAGGGTTTGTTTTAATTTCATTCAAATTTACGTTTTACCAGCTTGTCAACATCTGCGATGTTTTTCTTGAAAGATTCAAAAGTTTTCTGGAGATGCAACATCAAACACTTCGAGCAGGCCCCTTTGTTGCAGGTGCTAATTTTAGCACAAATCGTTTTAGATGATTTAAAAAAAAAGAGATATTTGTGCAGTGTCTTAATTTTTTTTCTCTAAAAATAATGTGGAGGAGTTCACGCATGATGGATTATGTTTTATACAATTACTGTTCTGTACACTGAATATCTTGTGGGAAATTAAACAGCATAAACCAAAATGGGGACGCTGTAATAAAAACAAAAATAAAGATTCAGGGCACATTGAACAAGTCAGACATTATCCGTGGAATCAGAAACATTTTAATAATCTTGACTTAATGGAGGTCTACAAGATTATGAGAGGCATTGAGAGGATGGACAGCCAACACCTTTATCCTAGGGCGGGAGTACCAAACACCAGAGCACATCTGTACAAAGTGAAGGGAGGGAAGTTTAGGGGAGAAATCCAGGTTAGGTTTTTTACACAGAGAGTTGCAGGTGCCTGGAATGCATTGCCGGGTGGTGGTGGAGGCTGGAACAATAGGGTTATTTAAGAGACTCTTTGACAGGCACTTGGATAAAAGTAAAATAGAGGGTTATGAGGCAGGGAGGGTTTAGTTTTTTTTTGGTAGATTTATATGGGCCGGCACAACATGATAGGCCAAAGGGTATATACTGTTTTATGTTCCAGTTCCTCTGAAATGTTGGGTCCTTCTCTTTCCACAGATGCTGCTGGGTGTTTTTAGTATTTTCTGGTTTTAAATCTCCCGAGAAGTGCCAGAGATGGATGGATGAAGAATGTTGACCAAGACACAGGGAAATGTAGAGGACACCCTCGGACATACTGGGCGCAGACTGGGAGATCACTTTGTTCAGCACCTGGGCTCTGTCCGCCACAATAGCGTGGATCTCCCTGTGGCCATCCACTTCAGTCCTCCATCCCATTCCCTTGCCGATATATCTATCCCTGGTCTCATACACTGCCAGACTGAGACCACCGTAAATTGGAGGAACAACACCTCATCTTCCGACTGGGCATCCTTCAACTGGATGGCATCAATATCAACTTCTTTGTTAAAGCCCTCATCCCCACCCCCTTCTTCCCCTGCCATCTCTCCATTCCCTGACTCCTTTTGCACAAACATGATAAATTCCCACATAGTCCTTTATCACTGTCAATCAACATCTTTTGTTGGTCTGGATTCCTCCCCCATTGTTTGAATTCTGAGACTTTAATATATCCTGCTTCTGATTTTTCCTTGAAGAAGGGCTCAGGCCTGAAATGTCAGTAATATATCTTTGTCTCCTATAGATACAGAAAAGACCAGCTGATACGCTCCAGCATTTTGGTGTGCTTGCTTTGTAACATGATACCCTGTGCATTCTGACTTACTGAATCACTACACCCTGCATATTTGTTTTATTATTGCACTACCCTGCTTAACTTAAGGAAAGGTTGACTTAATCCACCACTGTCCCAAGGCCCCAATATTCACGCCCTACACATCTCTACCTCTGCCACTTGGCCTTGTCCTGAAAATGAACCTCGGTGACCAGGATTGATCAATAACCCATCATCTCTTGATTTAACTTGAAGTGTTGCTTTTGAGATATGACCATGTGCAAGATCTCAAGAAGCTGATGGGATGGATGCTGCGACAATGTTTTCTCTGGTGTTTCTCGAGAACATAGGGAAATGTTGGTGGGTGATAAAATAAAATAAGTGATCATATGTTAAACAATGGAGATGGATGGTTTCCTTTCGGAGGGGCGGCACGATTCGCATAGCAGTTGGTGCACTGCTTTTATGGTGCCAGTGACCTGGATTCAAAACCAGTGCTGTTTGTAAGGAGTTTGTACATTATCCCCGTGTCTGCGTGGATTTCTTCTGGGTGCTTCGGTTCCCTCCAACCCTTTAAAAAGTGCAGGGGTTGTAGGTTAATTGGGTGTAATTGGGTGGCACATGCTTGTGGGCCAGAAGGGCCTATGACCGTGCGGTATGACTATATGTCCAAATGTAAATTTTTAAAAATTGTGCATCATTGAAATCCAATCCAAATGGACTTGGGATACTAAGTCATGAACTAATTTCAAGGTTGAGATAAATTTTCAGAGCTTAGAGGTCTCAAGGGTTATGGAGGTCCAGCAAGGTAGTGGTGCTGAGGCCAATGAGAAGATCAGCTAAATCTTCTGAAGGCTGAAGTGATGGTATGGCCCACTGGAGTTTCTGAGAGTCAGTATGGCCCATTGGTGTTTCTCAACTATATTCCTGCTGTGGTGTTTTGTAGAGCATGGACTCCTGCCTTGGGAACCATCATGATCACCCAGCACTTGTCCTTGTCTCTCTTCTTTGGCTTTTCAGCCAGTGAATTGGTTGGACTGCACAAGACTTCAACAACCTGTGGTTAAAAATTGCAGCCAAGATCTTGTTGCCATGGAAGACCTAAAAAGGTAAGATGGTTGAGTTTAAAAAACAAATTCAGTAAACCACAGCTTTCTTCCTCAACCCTAGAATAATGGTGACATGAAGAGAGAGAGAGAGAGAGAGAGAGAAAGAGAGAGAAGGGGGGAGGGGGGAGAGAGAGAGAGAGAGAGAGAGAGAGAGAGAGAGAGGGGGGGGGGATTTGGGGAGAGACGGAGAAAGAGAGTAAGGAAAATGGAGGGAAAAGGGCAGAGAGGGATGTCAGATTGAAAGAGGAGAGAGAGAGAGAGAGATAGAGAGGGAGAAAGAGAGAGAGAGAGAGAGAAAGAGAGAGAGAGAGAGAGAAAGAGAGAGAGAGAGAGAGAGAGAGAGAGAGATCTGTGGCCATCCACTCAAACATCTAACTTTCATTCTTAGATTTATAGTGATAAGACAGCTTCCAAGCAGGATGGTGCAAACTACTCTTCAGGGTTCAGCATCAGAATTAAAATGGAATTGTTAATAAAAATATCTGCTATGGCTTTCACTGGATAGCTCTGGGGGTGAAAGTAGGTCGGAAAACTACAGAGTAGATTTACAGGCAATTTTTGAAGTGGGGATGGGATGAAAGAGGATGTAAGAAAGGTTAGAAATGAAAGGGATGGATGGATCTGGATAAATACCATGTGGCAGAGTACTCTTTGCCTTATGGCAGGCAAAATTTGAAGTATATCATGGATATTAGTTTTTTTTGTATTAATTACATGACAATAAAAGGAATCTTGATCTCATTGATACTGAAAAGGAGTGACCACAAATTATATAGTTTCAACCAAAGTAAAGGGAAGTGGAATTGAAAAATTAGTGCACATGTTGATGTGTGCAGCTCCTTGAGCACTCATTTCTGACTGAAGCCATTTCTTTTGTCACCACCTTGAAAGACACAATTGAGTTCATGAGACCCAGACACAGAAGGATGATTAACCAGTTGGAACCTGAGTAAGGACGAAGCAACTCGGATGACGAGTATTACGTTGATGGATTGACTCTGCAGATGGCAGGAGACCCAACAAGAATCAGAAGGAATAATGAAGCATTTGTAACAATGAAGATCAATAGTAAAGCAGCAGACATGAAAGTTGACACTGGAGCAAAGTGCAACATCACGTCACGAAGAACGTTCAACCTATTGAGGAAGTCAGAATAGGTCATACCATGCTCCAAGTCCACAAGTCTAGTGACTTACAGGGGCAGCAAAATTAGAACCAACGGAGGGCGATTGCGGTGCTATGTTCAAGGACAGTTGCACATACTAACTTTTTTCATAGGCTAAGAAAACATCCTGCCTCTGCTGGGCCTGAGCGCAAGCATGGACATGGGGTTTTTTTTGTCCAGCAGAGAGTAAACCAGATAAGTCCAGCCAAAGATGATCTGATGCACAGAATCTTTTCTGAGTACAGTAACCATTTTACAGAGGAACTGGGAAAACTGCCAGTGACATACTCCATGCAGCTTGACCCAGAAGTATACCGATAGCAATGAAGGACAAGGTTAAAGCCGAGCTCGACAGGATACAGGGCCTGGGCATGGTTACCCCAGTCTTTGAGCTCACTGAGTGGGTGTCCTCTATGGTGGCTGCTAAGGAAAAAGATGGACAGGAGATCTGGATCTGCATAAACCCAAGAGACCTCAATACAACTTTTAAATGACTACATGATTCAATGTGTACTGTAGAGGAAGTTGCCGCGCAGATGGCCAACGCAACCGTTTTTTCGGTTTTGGATGCAAAGAATTCCTTCTTGCAAATTAAAACTTGACTACAAGTCATCACTGTTGACAACATTCAGCATGAGTTTTAGCCGATACAGATTCCTGTGAATGCCATTTGGAATCAATTTAGCCAACAAAGTATTTCAAAGATCAATAGAGCAAATCTTTGTGGGGTATCCCTGGGCCATCATTGTTGATGACTTATTTGTAGGTGGCAAAGACTTGGAAGAACATGACACAAATATTAAAAAGGTACTTGACAAAGCCCAGAAGGTTCATCTTAATTTCAATCCCTGGAAGTGCAGATTACGGCTGAACCAAGTCAGTTATGTAGGCCACGCTTTCACAGGAGAAGGCCTGAAGATGGGCCCTTCAAAGACTAGACCAATCAGGGAAAATGCTGGTACCAACAGATGTGACAGCACTACAATGTTTCCTGGACAAGGTCAGCTACCTGGGCAAGTTCATTCTGAACACCAGTGATCTTATCGCCCCGCTCAGGCAGTTGACGCACAAAGACGTGGTTTGGTCCTGGCAAAAGCAATAACAAAATGCATTTCACACATTAAAAAGGCATATGTTATGCCCACCTGTTCTATCGTACTACGACGTACGAAGGCTAGTCATGTTAATGTGTGATACATCACAGTGTGGTCTGGATGCAGCATACCTGCAGGATGGAAAACCAATGGCTTACGCATCCAGGTCACTCACAACCACAGAGACCAGATACATCCAAATAGAGAAGGAGTTGTCGTCTGCTCAAAATTCAACGATTACATTTATGGCAAACCAATGACCATAGAAACAAACCACTTACCTTTGATCACAAATCTGAAAATGCACATCTCCTCCTCCCAGTTGGAGGAACTGAGACAGCACATAGCTGAAGATACTACTTTGAGGACTCTGAGCACTTTAATCAAGGGTGGCTGGCCTGACACCCCCATCCTAAACCATTCTTGATGAAACTACAAACCAGAATCTGGAACATGAACCCGGGATAGGTGAAGCTCCCTCAGTAACAACCCATGAAGCAAATGGCTGCAACCCCGAGACCACGGATGGCACATCCTTTCAAGCTGAAGCACCCCAAGCATCCACTTCCACCAATGGCTACTACATAACACGCTTTGGGTGCACTTGTAAGCCCAACCCAAAATATCGGGATTAAACTGGACTGACTGTTCGCTGCTGAACTATAATTATTGTCATGTACGACACCTACATGGATTGTGGTATGTGAAGGGGGTTGCCCAAGAAAGGGGATGCAGACCGCCGCTCCTATTGGACTCACCACGATGCTATTGCACATGCGCGAGTCCCTGCAAAGCACGCTAGTTAAAAAAGAAAGAAATGGAGCTTGGCTGGTAGCGGACGCCATTTCCAGGGACTCCCATTATACATTGTATTGTTGAATTTAACAGTAAAGCATGTGTCAGAGGTTGCCACTTTGTGTTGTCTGGTTATTCGATGCAACAACAACCACCATCCCTCTGTCTCCTTTGCTCCAACTCTCCACCCCATTCCCTCCATTCAGAGGGCTACCTACTCCCCCATCACCTCAGCTCTTTTCTCTTCTGCCCTCTCACCCATATCTACATATGACCTCCTGGCTATTGGCAGATGATCTTTCCCCTGCCCCTTCTTCCCTCCTCTCTATTATTTTATTCAGGCACCTGCCTGGGTTTTGCTTATACCTTGACGAAGGGCTCAGGCCTGAAATGTTGGTTACCCTTTACTTCTGACGGAGATGTTGCATGACCTGCTGAGTTTCTCCAGCACTTTTGTGTCTTGCACTACAATCCCAGCATCTGCAGACTTTCCTGTTCAACTCAGCTCCAACAACATTCACAAAACCTGAACCATCTAGATCAAAATGGTCGGTACCCCCCAACCTCAAACTTACACCCTCCAACATGGTGCAAACCACACTGCCTCTACTCTTTAAAGAACCTCCCAAACTAACACTAAGAAGATCAGGGGGAACATATCCTTGGGACCACAGTATCTCGGTTCCCGAAGTCAGCGGGTGAAAGAGTGCTATGGCATGGAAGCAGGCCCTTTGGCCCAACTTGTCCATGTTGGCCAAATTGTGTACCTGAGCTAATCTGGACTTGGCCCATATCCCTCTACACAAGCCATTCTCAACAGGAGCCATGCACCCTCTCCATCCTTCCCCACCACCCCGGGGGCTGCAGTCCATTTAAGTAAATGCTTTGTTCTTTTTTCACCTTACGTTACAAATTTTTAAAATGTTATTATGTAGTTGGTAGGTGAGAAGTACAGAAGTAACCAAAACCTAACTACTTCACTGGAAAGAGGGCCCATAAACTTTGAGCACAAGTCTTAAGGGGACCCGGAAGATAATTTGAAAATACAACAATGGTATATAGAAATGAATAAATGTATTCCATTAGAAAAAATAACATATAGTTTAAGAAATAATATTGAAATATTCGAACAAATATGGGAGCCTTACATTAAATACAATAGCGAAAACCTACCGGGGACAATCATTACCTAAGTTAACGGAAAGAAAAGGAAATGAAAAGAATGGACTCAGTAGAATTTCTGGTGTATTTTTATTGAATGACAACATTGTCTGACTGGTTTAATGTATCCTAGATTGTATACCTTAAATGGACGGGAGGGGGGAGGTAGGGAGGGTGGGATGGGAGGAGGGAGGAGAAAATGGCACTGTATATGTGTGAAAAGGAAAAAGTGTGTACCATGGTTAATGTGATTTATGGTGTGAAAAATAAAAAATTTTTAAAAAAAAAGGCTCAAGCCCGAAACATTGGTTCTGTATCTTTACGTTTGCTACATAAAGGACACTGTTTGACCTGCAAGCAAAAAAAAAAAAAAAATCTTAAGGGGACCTTATGGCCAAACAAAGGTTGAGAATGATCACTCTAAACCTTTCCTATCTGTCTCTGAGAGTCTTTCTAAAAAGTATAACACCCTTCCGCCATCTTCAATGAATCTAAATCTTTGTGAGGCAGAAGGACAGCAGAATCCTCATCGTCACCTTATTAAGGGTGGCAATTAAACTGCTAACATTGCGGCGAGGTTCTCATCCCAGAAATTATTCTTTTTTTTTCAGAAAAGGTAAGACATTTCAGTGAGCATTTGTTTTGACAAAGGAGCAAGGTGAAGTCAACAAAGTTGAGCTCCATCCAAAAATAGATTTTCAAGCGTTTTCAGAATTTCAGTTACGTGCCAGCATTTCAAAAAAAAATGCTTATTCACCTCTGCTCTCAAGAGGAACTATCCATTTTAGCCCTCACTCTATGTGCCACTCACTCAGTCGTGAGGTTCTATGATCAGAGCCCTGCACTGCACCCGATCGATGAATGAAATAACAACCAGGGTTTGAATTCATCATCTGCCTGGCTCCTCTGTATTCCAACACAGTGGACGTGGTGGCAGATTTCCATACTTGTTGTTTTTACATTGAACAAGATGGTGAAGCTCGTCAACAAACTGCAGCCTCGTTTCTGTGAACGATTCTCAGGCCGATTTCCAAAGTTGCCATTGCATCTGAAATCAAGTTTGCTGCTGTGTCTCTGAGAATGAGAGTGAACAGCAGGATGCCCATCGATTGCTCAAGGCTGCTTCACCGTTGAGTGAGATCTTGAACAGAATGGAGCCTGTGCAGAGCGGTCAATAGACAGATTCGAAATGAGTACTAGAAGGATTTGAGGGGAGTTGAGGAAAGCTACTTTTTTCATGAGTTCTGTGGAGGATGGCAAACTCAGTAAAAAGTCCTTTACGTACATTCGTGAATTGCCGTAACCTACAAGGTTGAACCTACGTTGCAAGAGCATTAAGGTAAAATTAGATTGGGTAGCTAATCATTTGTGGCCTAATCTGCTGTAATTTTATGCATAGATCCTTATCTTATCTCAATCTCACCTGCTTTGGTTCCCTAATACTACTGCCTTACAAATATTTAGTTTCATAGGTTTTCTATCAACTCTCTAGCCCCTTCCTGACTCAGTGATTTCTTAGAGGAAGAGGGTTGTTGAGTTTCTTTGTGTAAAAGGAAAGGAATTTACACATTATCATAATTTAAGCTTTCAAAACTTTCCTTAACCTAACAATCTCCCCAGTAACATTTCTGTTTTTCTTTTTAGGCAGGGAAAATGAAGTGGAATTCACGCAGTCAGGTCGCAGGTGTGATCTTCTAAATAATGACCCAGAAGATTCTGAGAAACGCTCTCATTTCACAGATGACTCATCATTGGTGAACAGTATAAAAAACTGCCTGCTCGCCCAGGAGAAGTTTTGCCGGCTGCTTTCTGCTGCATTCTCTCCCATATGCACAGCCGCATTGCACGTGCTGGAGGTGGAAGAGGCCCACAGATGCCCCGGTCACAGTGAAGGCATGCGGCTGCTCGAGGCTCCTTCCTGCCCGCCGAAGTGAACCAGGCCGTTAGGCGGGGAGAAGCTGCAAGGGGACACGCGAGACCAGGTAAGCCTTCCTCAGCAGGGGTTTGGACTTGGTCAAGGCTCGGATATTTATCCAGCCCTCTATGCCCTTCTGCTGAATTTTATTTCCCAAACTGAATGCTGCTGAGGTTTTCCTCCTTTTCCGGCTGTGTGGGGTGGAAAGAAGAATCTGGTGCGACCTCCCAGATATGTTCAGGCTGTGTCTCAGGCAACTGAGAAGATAGGCAGGCTGAGGTATAAAATAAATAACTAACCTGAGGTTCATCCCAGAAGCAGATTTTTCGGGGGATGGAAGTCAGCGGACTAAATGGGAGGTTAGCAGAGTTACTTTGCTCTGCTCTTACATTATCTGCTTAAAGTACATCGGCTCTTGAGTGTAGTCGGAGAAAATCTAAATAATGGTAGTTTATTGTCATATACATTGTGCATCAAAATTCTTACTTGGTACAGCCAAGTAAAACAAAACATTCTACAATAGTATATATTCAAAATGTGCAGGGTTTGTAGGTGAACTGGGGTTCTTGGGTGACATGAACTCAAGGAGCAGAAGGGACTGTTATCATGCTGAACATCTAAATTTAAAAAGACAATAAATACAGAAAATAGATAATAATATTCAGTTACCATGGTGCAAGCAAAATAAGGTGGTATTACGATGGTGCTGGCAGGACATTGTTGTGGTGTCGACAGAGTTGATGATTCAGGTGGTACGCGGAGGTTCAGGAGCCTGATGGTGCTTGGAAAGAAATTGTTCTTGAACCTGGAGGTGCCAGAATTTAGGCTTCTGTACCTTCCGCCCAAAGGCAGTAGTGAGGAGAGGTTGTAACTGGGGTGGTGGGGGAATCAAGCAGTCACTGTGGTGCCTCTATTTCCTTTCTGAAACAGTGCTTTGAGGCAGCTGTGACGGAATGCGTTAAAGCTCACAGTGCTTGGGCAGGCAAAAATCTTGCCTCTAAATCAGAAAGATATACGTCCAAACCCTATCCTGAAGCCATGGGTTCTGAAATCTAGCCTGTTGTTCTGGGTGCAGTACTGAGGGAGTGCTACACTTCCAACCTAAATATTAAACTGCTCTCACGGGCATTCATGAAAAAGTCTATGGTGTTATTTTGAAGCAGAAAAGGAGAGTTGTCCTCAGAGCTTTAGTTTATGCTTATTCCTTTATTAAAGTGATTGTGTGAGTCAGAGAGGTTCACAGCATGGGAATAAGCCCTCCATCCCCAACTTATCCAGGCTGACCCAGTTGTCTAGAGGCTTGTTCTCTCTGTATATTGTGCATAAGTTCACTACTGCATTTTCCATATTGCATATAGATGAATACACTTTATTGGTTGTGAAATTTGATTAAACCAACCACAAAAAGAAAGTCTGTCCCTTTTTTTCCCGCTATTTGCTGACTAAAACCTTGAAATAGAGAAGCCCTGATTAAAAATACAGAGTAGGCTGAAGAGGATGTTCACTCAAGCCCAGGCCCAGAGCAAAAAAGATAGGTCACTCAACCAAACCCAGCCCAAACTTTTATGCTTGTGGTTTTAAAATTACTATTGGCTTAGAAATTAATCCCTGTTCTAAGGTCCGATTTGGGATGTTTGCAGACATGTTAAAGCAGTGTGGCCAATACACCCCCTCGCGACACCCCCTAGTTCTACCCCAGGTGAAACAAATGAAAGATTTGTGGTACCCTGTGAGATATGGTTTCATGAGAAAGCTTGGCGCTCGTGCTTCCTTTACGACTGTTACGTCGAATATGACCATGGTCACCACCACTCTCTTCTCTCGTGCGTGGTTTGCTTTAAGATAAAAGAGAGGCATCCACCACTGCCATTGCCACCACCCCTACACAGCCCCTCCCCTACCTCCTATCCCAGCAATCCTGCTGCCTTTTTGGTTGGCATGGGTACATTACATCATGCCAGACTCAAAGACATCCGGACCAGCGGAGCTTGCTCCAATCTCCTCTCCTCCGGCAATCCTTTGAAGGCTCCTTGCCAAACCCAGAGCTGGGAGCTACAGTCGTCCTGCAACCAAGAGGCAGGAAATTCCCTCTGAAAACTCACATTTCAATCCAATGTACGGCACAGTTAATGTGGTGGTTAGCGCAATGCACAGCAAAATCCACAACCCAATTTCAAATCTGGGCCTGTCTGTCAAGGGTTTGTACATTCTCTCCATGCCTGCGTGGGTTTCATCTGAACGCTCCAGTTTCCTCCCACCCTGCAAAAGCATACTGGGGGTTGTAGGTTCATTGGATGGCACAAGCTTGTGGGTTGGAAGAGCATGTGACTATGCTGTATGTCTAAATTTTTAAATATTTTAAATGTAATTCAAATCCAGACCCCTGCCATCATCCCTGAATCTTTTTACAAATACAGTGGAACATTTCTGCAATTAATATACAAGTACTTTCCATTTGTCATTTTACGCACTTCCTGATACGGTTTTGTTTTTAACCATGGACAGAGCTGTTCAGGTTCACCGCCATCAATTTTACATTTCAGAGACAGTTTACATACATCACGTCTTGGGGCAAGTTTGTTGGTGTGGTTGCTATGGCAAATAAGAAGGCAGGTGTATCCTGAACCTAGCATGCTCACTTCCTGTGAAAAACTTTTCTGTTCTCTAGAAAGTTAACAAACCCAAGTCTGTGCTTCCTGTCACCACCAGAATATAAAACCGTTAACCTTTAGTGGTGAGTATATTTGCCTATTGGAATATTAGAATAAATAAATGACCTGCAACTATAAATTCATTGATAGCGGCTGTGGTTTGGTGGATTGCAGCCTTGAGTCTGAGTCAGAATGTTGCAGGTTTAAACCCATACTGAAGATTCGAGCACAAAAGCCATGCTGATGGCGGGGCAGCAAGGCAGTACTGACAGAACTCTGCATAGTCAGGTGTCACTTTTGAGATGAGATGTTAAATTTAGTCCTGCTGTGAAAGGCATTTGCATAGATGTATGGACTGGCCCGTCCGAACCTCCCTGACCTTCCGTGACCCCTCCCTTGGCTCCTCCCCGGATTTCCCTAAGGCTGGCTAGACTTGCCCCCCTCTTGCTCCTGTGCCAGGAAGCTGGCCTAGTCGTGCATCAGTAATGCTCAGGTTTTTGGTAATTAAAGCCGTTTAATCAATCCATCATGTCCACGTGATTATTGTGTGCACCGCCAGTCCTTTTGCAGATGGAATAACTCATCCCAGAACAGGCCTGTAATTCTCAACCAAGCAGTTTACCAAGTGACTTATCCCTTTGTTGACCAATCGCATTTCAAAGAAGTCTGTGAGCCAAATTGTCATTCTGAACACTGTTATAGAGACTCATAGTCATGGCCACAGAACAGTCCATGCTGACCAAGTTGGCATACTGTGCTGGTCCCATTTGCCTACATTTGATCCATATCAAATCAAGTCAAGTTTATTGTCTTCTGATTGTATAAGTACAACCCGATGAAACAGCATTCTCTGGTCTTTGGTGCAAAAGCATGCAGACATAACACACATACAGGCAAAAAATACATAAGCAGGACATGTATTCATGTATACAAATAAATATTGTTTCATGAATATGAGAGTCTCAGATGCTTTGTGTGAGCATTTCCTTCGGTCATTTAGTATTTTCACTACCTGTGGGAAGAAGCTGTTCCTCAGCCTGGTGGTTCTGGCTCTGATCCTCCTGTATCTCTTTCCCCACGGGAGTAGCTGAAAGATGCTTTGTGCAGAGTGGAAGGGGTCCTTGGTATTTCTGTGCATCATTTCAGACAATGATCCTAGTAGATCACATCAACAGTGGGGAGGGAGACCCCAGTAATCCTCTCTGCTGCTCTTATGAACTTCTGGATTGACCTTCAAGCCATTTCTCTGCAGCAACCGTACCACACTGTGATGCAGCCGCTGGTGGGACACTCTCAAAAGAGCTCCTGTAGAAGGTTGGCATGATGGCAGGTGGTAGCCTTGCCCGTTTCAGTCTTCTCAGGAAGTGCAATTGCTGTTGCGCCTTCCTGGCAAGTGAGGAGATGTTGAGTGTCCATGATATGTCACTAGTTAAATGAACTCTAAGGAACTTGGTGCTCTCCACACCCTGCAGAATTCTTGATGCATAGTGGAGGGAGGTCATTCCTGGAGTGCATGAAGTCAACGATTATCTCCTTCATCTTGTCCATATTGAGACTCAGGTTGTTTCGCTCACACCACATCACAAGATGTTCCATCTCTTCTCTGCAGTGCAACTTCTCATTCGTTCCTCTCAGTGTATCTGTCCAAATGTCTTCTGAAATTTGTTATTGTTCCCACCTCTACATTTTCCTCTGGTAGCTCGTTCCAAGCACAGACCATCCTCTGTGAAACAGTTGACCCGATCCTTCTTAAATCTCTCCCTTCTCACTTTAAATCCATGCTGTCTAGCTATGGAATCAACTTCTTTGGGAATTACCTTGACGAAGGACCCAGGCCTGAAACATCTTTATTTCCCCGTGGATGCTGCATGACCTGCTGAGTTTTTCCAGCACATTTGTGCATTGCACTCGATCCTGGAATCTGCAGACTTTCTTCTTTAATTCCACTGAATATGTACATTCTCCCCATGTCTGCGTGGGTTTTCCCCGGGGGATCTGGTTTCCTCCCACTCTCCAAGATGTCTGGGGGATGTAGGTTAATTGGGTGGAAATTTGGCAACATGGGCTTGTGGGCCGAAATGGCCTGTTATCGTGCTGTATGTCTAAAGATTGATTTAATAACACTCTTTGGTGCAAAATCAATTTTATTTAGAATGATTTGTTTCTCCTGGCCTCGTGAGGCCATCATTTATTGCCTATCCCCAATTACCCTTGTGAAGATGATGTTCAATCACATTGAATTTGTTGCAGTTCCTCTGGTGAATGTCCACAATGCTGTTGAAGGAACGATGATGAAGGATCAGTTTTGGATCAGGACCCCTTGGTGGGCAACTCTGTTCCCAGTGCATCCATTTGCCTACTGCACTTCCCTTTGTGGGATAAGTCGTGGGTTTGGGAAATTACATTTTAGTGGAGGAAATATTGAGGAGCATTGCCCCTGTTGGCTTGTTGCAAGTTTGGGATGTGCTTTCAGAATAGCCTGGATGAGGAGCTGCCATGCATTTTGGAGGCAGCCGGGAAGCAGAGTAAGTGGAGGGAATGAAGGTGTAGAAGGGAGTTAATAGGGTGCCAGCCAAGTGGGCTGCTTTGACTCAAATGGTGTCAATCTTCTTAAGATTTGTTGCAGGGGTACACTTAAGCAGGCAGGTGAAGAGTATTCCATCAATGCTCCTGGCTTGTGCCTCGTAGATGGAGAAATAAGTCCGGTGATGAATGTCTCCTGATCTGGACCTGTAGCCACAACATTTATGTGGCTGGTTCAGTCGGTCATGGGCAACTTAAGCAACCATAGCACTTTAAGGTAAGAAGGGGACGAAAGGTGGACAGACCCCAAAATGCTGGTTACCCTTTACCTCCTATTAGATGTTGCAAGACCTGCTGAGATTAGCCAGCATTTTGTGTTTTGCTCTACAATCACTACATCTGCAGACTTTCTTGCTTAAAAATATTCACTGGTTGGTGTTTCTTAAACCCTTTTTATGCTGAAAGCCAGCACTTAAGCCAGCTCAAGTTAAAAAAAAAAGGGTGAATTTACCTTTTATAGTATTGACCTATAATGTGGATCCCGCATTGCCTTTATGGAGAGGAGAGTCGGGAGCTGGCTTCCAGAGTTGAGGGAGGTGGGGGGGAGGGGCAAGAGTGGTGCAGTAGTGCCGCCCGCCACCATGATGTCAAGCATAAACGCCGAGAAGTGAAAATGCTGAGTTCGCAGATGGGTCCAGCATTGTGTATTTTCACTTTAAAAATTCGCACTTGGATCACTGGCTGATGACATTGTTGCAACGGCATAGGAACATAGGAAGTAGGAACAGGAGTCGGCCAAAAATGGCCCATCGAGCCTGCTCCGCCATTCAATACCATCATGCCTGATCTAATTATGACCTAACTCCAGCTAACTGCCTTCTCCCCATATCCCCTAATTCCTCTATCATGTAAAAATTTATCTAACCGAATTTTCAATATGTTTAATGAGGCAGCCTCAACCACTTCCCTGGTTAGAGAATTCCAAACATTCACTACTCTCTGGGAAAAACTATTTTTCCTCATCTCTGTCCTAAATCTACTCCCTCGAATCTTGAGACTGTGTCCTCTCGTTTTAGTTTCCCCAGCCAGCTCAAAAAACCTTCCTACATCTATCCTATCCATACCCTTCATAATCCTATATGTTTCTATAAGATCTCCTCTCATTCTTCTGAACTCGAGCGAATACAATCCTAGATGATTTAATCTTTCATCATAAGTCAACCCCTTCATCCCAGGGATCAACCTAGTAAACCTCCTCTGGACCGTCTCCAAAGCCAGTATATCCTTCCTCAAATATGGAGACCAGAACTGGATACAGTACTCCAGGTGCAGTCTCACCAGTACCTTACACAGTGGCAACATTACCTCCCTACTCCTGAATTCAATTCCTCTAGCAATGAAGGCCAACATTCCATTTGCCTTCTTAATAACCTGGTGCACCTGCAACCTAACTTTTTGCGATTCACGCACAAGCACTCCCAAGTCCCTCTGCACAACAGCATGCGGTAGTTTTTCACCCTTTAAATAATATTCAGCTCTTTTATTTTTCTTGCCAAAGTGGATAACCTCACACTTACTAACATTGTACTCCATCTGCCAGACCTTTGCCCACTCATCCAGCTTAACTCTATCCCTCTGCGGACTCTCCACATCCTCATTACAATTTCCTCTTCCACTCATGGCCTTCCAGTTACTTAACTTTTCTTTATGATGGAGAAGTCTTTCTGCCTCGCTAAAGGCCCTTTTGTAGAGAAAAAAAGACAAATGTAAAGACACACTTAACTCCATAAAAGTCCGAAGGCAGATGGACTGCCTTCAGCAGCATTCCTTTTACGGATATCAATAAGGTAGAGAGGATGCAGAGAAGATTTACTAAAATGTTGCCTGGATTGCAGTATCTTGGAGAAAGAAGAGAAGACTGGGTCTTTATTCATTGGAATGTAGAAGGTTGAAGGGGGATTTGATAGAGGTATATAAAATTATATGAGGGGAAAGATAGAGTAGATGTGAATAGGTTCTTCCCCTTGAGGATAGGAGAGATTGGAATGAGGGGTCATGTTAAGGGTTAGGGGACAAAACTTTAGAAGTAACTTAAGAGGAAGCTTCTTCACTCAGAGAGTGGTGGCTGAGTGAAATGACCTTCAGGAAAAGGTGGTTGCAGCAGGGTCAATTTTGTCATTTAAGAGGAGGTAGGATGAGTACATTGATGTGAGGGGGTTGGAAGGGAGCAGGTAGGTGGTACTAGTGGTGATCACTTAAATCGGTGCGGACTAGAAGGGCTGATATGGCCTGTTTCCATACTGTAATTGTTATATGGTTATATGGTTATATGGAGGATGTGGAACAACTACACTCCACCTTTAAGTGTACCCCCCCCCCCCCACCCCCAGCACACCACAGGCAGATGGAAGCTGGAATGTATTCCTGGAGTCCATCTGCCTTCGGACTTTTATGGAGTTAAGTGTGTCTTTACATTTGTCTTTTTTTCCTCTACAAAATTGCCTTTAGTGAGGCAGAAAGACTTCTCCATCATAAAGAAAAGTTAAGTAACTGGAACCATTAGGGAGTAAGAGAGAAAGATGTGTTACTAGAGTTGATCGCAATACTTGTCAGTATGACTCAACTTAAAGCAGAAGGATGTGGGATCAGGTGGGGGGCAAGTGGAAAACTGAAGGCAGACATTGCTTTGTTCTATGAAGGGCCTGCAGCAATGCTCAAGGTGCTTGTGTCAGAAGGAGCATGGCACTCAGATGCTAAGGGCTCGTCTGCGGCTCATGAAAGATCATGTATTTCAAGAAGTGCGGGGAAATTTTACATTGAATCCAGGCCAATATTTAAGCCTCGATAAACATTGCCATAAACAAACAATTCATCACATTGCCAGCTTGTGGCAACGTGCATAATCTGGCTGCAGTGTTTCCAATGCTGCATTAGGGCCTACCAGAAGGCAAGTGTCCAGTGAAGACCCTTGGGGTGTTCTGAGCTCATGAACACATGAAATCCGACTTTTGTTTTGTATAAATTTCCAAGAATACAAAATATTACTGTGGTGAAAAAAAACAAAGCTGGAGAAGCTCAGCAGGTCAAGCAGTGTCCTTTATGTACCAAAGGTGACAATACATAACCGATGTTTCAGGCTAGACCCCTTCATCAAGACATTGCTGTGGGTTTACTGGAGCTTGGTTCATGTATCACAACCATTTCTGAACATTCAGTTGCTGTGTAATGTACCCAGAATCTGACAAAAATCACACCGCACGCTGTAAGGTAAAATAATCATGAGTTGGGAGCGGAGAAGGAGTCACCCAGTACTAAGGAGTAACAGAATGCAGGTGTGACCTTGTACGCTCAAGATAAGTGTGGCAACAACAAGATGATGTGCAGCAGACTAACAGAGAAGGGTAGCAACAGCTTATTCATTGGACAATGTAATGGTATGATAATTTACTAAGTGCGTGTCCTGAGGTATAAAAAAAACACCATTTGCTGATATCGGGAGAATGCGCCTTCTCCAACTAACACTGTTAGTTGCAAGTGTTACAATCCGGTAATAAAGAACCTTGATTTCGACTCAGTCTGGCGTCTGACTCACTCATTCTCGAACAAAGCAGACCGAACAACGCGCACGCAGACACACAAAATCAAATCGTCACAGATGCACACACCTAATTTCACTTAACACAAACACACACACACAAATATGCATGCACACAGCCCACACACACACATGCATGCACACACAAATATGCATGCACACAGCCCACACACGCACACACAAATATGCATGCACATAGCCCACACACACACACGCATGCACACACAAATATGCATGCACACAGCCCACACGCACACACGCATGCACACACAAATATGCATGCACACAGCCCCCCACACACACGCATGCACACACAAATATGCATGCACACAGCCCACACACATGTGCATGCACACACAAATATGCATGCACACAGCCCACACACACACGCATGCACACACAAATATGCATGCACACAGCCCACACACGCGCGCATGCACACACAAATATGCATGCACACAGCCCACACACACACATGCACACACAAATATGCATGCACACAGCCCACACACACATGCATGCACACACAAATATGCATGCACGCAGCCCACACACACACGCATGCACACACAAATATGCATGCACACAAGCCCACACAAAAGGACACAATCACACATACATGTGTACAAACCCAAGCGCACACAGGCACAAAGAGCAGCAAAGTTTAATCACACACAACAAATTTACTCATCGTGATAATCACATGGGCTTTTGATTATTTAAAAATAATATTTTTTGAAGAAAGAATAAATGAATTTCTTCCCTGTCGGCAGTGCAGGTGGTCCATTCCCTGACCACCCTCACCCACCCATCCTACCAATGATCATCCAGCATTTGTGTGTTTAGCTTGACCTCTAATAGCAGTCCAATTGAACTTACTGCACAAACTTTAATCCTGGCCAATTCCTTCCTACCCAACCTTCCGTACAATTGCCTTCAAGAAAATTCAAACCACTAATTGCTAAAGTGAAAACCCCAGGAATTTGTGCTAAAAATAATAATTCCGAGTGAAATATTTTTACATTCAAAGTGAAATAAAGTTAAGGATCTTTTCACCCATTTCTCGTGTTCTGAACCCAAACCATATGTGAAACTAACCTGCAGTAATTTCCATTTTCAGCTCCTGCAGTGATGTCACAGAAACAGATGCCCATGAGAGTGAACACATTTCTCTCTCTCTTCCTCTCCCTCTCTCTAAACTCCCTCTCCCTCTCTTTCTCCCAATCTGTTTCCTTTTTCCCTTCCTCATTCTTTCATTCTCTCCCTGCTCTCTCCCTCCCTCTTTCTCATGCACTCAATCCATCACCATTCACGCCTCTCCATTTTTCATCCAGACTTATTCCCAGAGCTTGGATTCAAATCCATGGTTCCCAGTCCATCTCTGGTCTCATCTTTTCCCGTCACCACTCTTCTCTTTTCGAGGAGGTCTCCTCAATTTAAACTTCCAGATCATCCTTAAATGTAATTGTAGCCCCGCTATGGGTGTTCGAGAGAACCAAAGCCTGGAGTCCCCTCCTTAAACCCTTCTGAATATTATTTAAAGGGTGAAAAACTACAGCATGCTGTTGTGCAGAGGGACTTGGGAGTGCTTGTGCATGAATCGCAAAAAGTTAGGTTGCAGGTGCAGCAGGTTATTAAGAAGGCAAATGGAATGTTGGCCTTCATCGCTAGAGGAATTGAATTCAGAAGTAGGGAGGTAATGTTGCAACTGTATAAGGTACTGGTGAGACCGCACCTGGAGTACTGTGTCCAGTTCTGGTCTCCATATTTGAGGAAGGATATTTGGAGACGGTCCAGAGGAGGTTTACTAGGTTGATCCCTGGGATGAAGGGGTTGACTTATGATGAAAGATTAAATCATCTAGGATTGTATTCAGTCGAGTTCAGAAGAATGAGAGGAGATCTTATAGAAACATATAGGATTATGAAGGGTATGGATAGGATAGATGTAGGAAGGTTTTTTGAGCTGGCCGGGGAAACTAAAACGAGAGGACACAGTCTCAAGATTCGGGGGAGTAGATTTAGGACAGAGATGAGGAAAAATAGTTTTTCCCAGAGAGTAGTGAATGTTTGGAATTCTCTAACCAGGGAAGTGGTTGAGGCTGCCTTATTAAACATATTGAAAATTCAGTTAGATAAATTTTTACATGATAGAGGAATTAGGGGATATGGAGAGAAGGCAGGTAGGTGGAGTTAGGTCATAAATTAGATCAGCCATGATCGTATTGAATGGCGGAGCAGGCTCGATGGGCCATTTTTGGCCGACTCCTGTTCCTACTTCCTATGTTCCTATGTTCCTCCATAAAGTGCTCCTTAAAACTACTCCCTGACCATTTGTTGCTCTTACCTCCTTTTACATTGCCAACTCTCTTGCAATGCTTGGGAAGTTTTACAATGTTAAAGGCATGCTGTAAATACAAGTTGTTGTTGGTATGTAACTTTATGCAGATCATGTGCTGTACGTCAGTGGAAGAGAGGAAGAAATATGCAAAAGCAGTTCTTTCCCTTGTACAAAATTATGAATCAACACGCACATAACCACTGAAACCGGGGAATTCCATGTAACCCGCACAACAATCATGTCCTTTCCATTTTTGATAATCAGTCTGTCTTTATAGGCAGGGCTTGTCTCCTTGAGTAAAAGCACTCCCAATCTCTTGCTCTCTCCTGGAAGAGGTGGGGCGGGGGGTGGTGGGGGGTGCCTGCATAGTTTGGCTCTGTGGTCATGTGCACCACTGTCCAGTGTTAGCAATGTCTTCCAAGTCAAAGAACTGGAGAATGAATGAATGTATGAGTTTATCGTCATACACATAAGTGCAATGTACAGATGAAATGTGTCTTACTTATCACAGTTTACCAGATACATAAAACACACCAACAATTTAAGTATCATTAAGATGCAACAGAAATAAATAAATGGCAATAAATATAAAAAGGAAGAGAAGAGAAAATAACTGATAAATATTCACAGTTGCCAGATAGTATAAATCTGTGTTCTATCAGTAGTGCAAACAGATCTTGCAGTAGTCCACAGGGAGATTCAAGAGTAGGGTGCGTCGAAAGAACAAAGACTTGTTGATCCAAACCAAGGCTTTTATTAACTAAAAGACTGGAGCATATCACAAATAGGTCGACCAGTCCAGAATGACCTGGTCTGGCTAGGAGCAATCCTTTAAGACCTGCCAGTAGGTGGCAAGGCTTTTATTAACTAAAAGACTGGAGCATATCACAAGTAGGTCGACCAGTCCAGAGTGACCTGGTCTGGCCAGGAGCAATCCTTTAAGACCTGCCAGTAGGTATGGCTACACTCTCAGCCAATCACAGTCATCCTACACTACATACACACATTGGTGATAGAATCTGTACTATCACACACGGTTAGCATAGGGGCAACGCTATTACTTTGCCAGAGACCCGGGTTTGAATCCACTGTTGTCTGTAGGGAGTTTGTACCTACTCCCCGTGTCCATGTGGGTTTCCCCTGGTGCTCCAGTTTCCTTCCATGTTCCAAACACATATGGGCTTAGCAGGTTAATTGGTCACACAGGTGAACTTGGCAACACAGGCTCATAGGCTGGAAAGGCTTTATTACAATGCTGTGTCTCTAAATTATAAAACAAAAACTCTATTCCCATATACTGTTCCTGAAGCAGTTGTAAGAGTCCTCAAGTTGAATGGCACTGAAAGAAACCTTTAGCCCTCATTCATCCATTCTGACCAAGTTCAGTTCCTGAGCTAGTCCCACCTGTCTGTGTTTGATCCATGTGCCTCTAAACCTTTCCTAAATACATGTCTATCCAAATGTGTTTGGAACGTTACATCTTGTACCCGCCTCTACCAATTCCTCTGGAAGCTTGCTCCCCATATTTACCACGGTACTGCCCTGGATCAATGAAGTCCTGCCTGGTGAGTTTTCACCCTTGATCTTGAGGTTGCTGTGGGAAGGAATGCAGGGTAGCGAGGGAGATCAGCCATGGCCCCCACTGCTGCTCGAAAGCCTCATTGGCACTGAAATTTGCTCTAGGTCAGATTATACCCAAACATTGTTTGGTAACAGTTCAATCCCCGTCTCAATCAGAAAGTGGTCCAAAAAAAGAGGATAAAGTGAATGTTCACAATCCTTTTTTGCCAGGGTAGAATAATTCTAGAACTAGAAGGCATACAGTAGGTTTCTGATGCGCTTTAAGAGGGACCTGAGGGACAACTCTCAGAGGATAATCCATATCTGTAATGATTTGCCTATAGAAATAGATGCAATTACCACATTCAAAGACTTTGGATCAATATGTGGATGGGAAGGAGTCAGAAGGATACGAACCAAATACAAGCAAATTGGATTTGCCTCAAACACCAATCTGGTAGGCATAGACAAGTTGAGCCAAAGGGCCTGTTCTATGACTCGATATCTTCTGTACTTGTACAGATTGTAGCAGCTTGTGGTTCAAGTGACTTAACTACAAGCATCAGAGGTCTGGGGGTACCTGTCAAAATATTTGTCGGGTGCATCTCTACTTGTGTAAACTAAAGCTAAGGGTACAGCCATTTGATTCGATCATCCCTGAAAGTGACGTCACAAGTACATAGGGTTGTTAAGAGGCCTTTGGTACATTGGCCTTCATAAATCAAAGTATTGAATAGAGGAGTTGGAACATTATTGGTAAAGACATTGGTGAGGCCAAATTTGGAGTATTGTGTGCAGTTTTGATCATCAACCTACAGGAATGATATCAATAAAATTGAAAGCGTGCAGAGAAGATGTACGAGGATGTTGCTGGGACTTGAGGAACTGAGTTCCAGGGAAAGGTTAAACAGATTAATAGAGGTATACAAAATTATGATAGGTATAGTTAGAATAAATGCAAGTAGGGTTTTTTTCTACAAAGGTTGGATAAGATACAACCAGAGGACATTGGTTCAGGGTGAAAGGGGAGATTTTGAGGGAAACATTATGAGAATTTCTTCACACAGAGAGTGGTGGGAGTATGGAACAAGTTGCCATCTGAACCTGTGAATTTTAACATTTAAGAAAAATTTGGACAAGTACATAGATGGGAGAGTTATGAAGAGATATGGACTGGGTTCAGGTCAGTGGGACTAGCCAGAATAGTTATTTAGACAAACCAGAGGGCTGAAGGGTCTGTTTTTCTGTGCTCTAATGTTCGGTGATTCTATCACAGCACCTTCAGAACTCAGTCACTGTTTAATAAATTAAATTTAAATTTTAAATTTAGACATACAGCCTGGTAACAGTCCCTATGAACTCATGCTGCCCAATTACACCAAATTGACATACAATCCCAGTACATTTTTGAATGGTGGGAGGAATCAGAACACATGGAGGAAACCCATGTAGACACAGGGAGAATGTACAAACTCCATTCAGACAGCGCAGGATTAGAACCCTGGTCCCGGTCGCTGGTGTCGTAACAGTGTTGCGCTAACGGCTAACAGTGCTGCCCGAGTACTATCTCTGTATCAGAATTGGAAGATGGAACCTTAGCTCGAGGCTTTTCCTTTTACCTGTGAGAACTGCAGCCAAATTGAAGAGTTTGGAAAATAACCAAGAGGCATGATGCATTTATGTATGAACAATATTTACCAGATGTAATGAATAACCCTCTTCTCTTTTATTCAGCAGGTATACAGTGAGTTCATACAGCCCATTCTTCTGATGTGAGTCTCTACAGACTTAATGCTAATTGTGATAGGGGTTTTGGATTGTGACGAGCTCCTACATATTAGCATTATATCTGTGATGTGACGGCTATCTGCAGGTGTACGTGTTGGTGGGGGAAGAGAAAGATGTGGGAGGTCGCGATGAAAAGCAATGAATCAGAACTTCTGGGAACATTACTCAACCAGATGACAGGAAATGTGCAAGCGAAGAAGTCTCAGTTAAAAAAAAGTCTCCATAATCTCCCACCCCACATCAATTCCCTCCCTCCCCATCTTGCGCACAAGAACCTGTTGTGGATTGGATGCTTTAGACTTTTGTTGCTTCTGATGTCATGGAAAAAAAATTGAGGTGAATACAAGATTAACCAGTAGAAACAGGAAGAAAGTGAAAAACACATTGTAACTGTTACACTCTGATGGAAAGTTAGATGACTATCATGCCCTCAAGATAAAATGAATGAGAAATTACACTTCCTCCACAACTTTTACACGTGCATGGAGGTATGTAAGAATTGCCAATAAAATGAGCAGTATGATGCAAACTTCTAGGCGAAGGTATCGAGCTGCTATCTACAATGAGAAGCTGGAGAGATTTGGTGGGTCAGGCAGAATCCATGGAGAGAAATGATTGGGCATTCTAAAATGCTGAGTATAAGTTTGTCTTCCTAGCCCATGTTCTTAAGTGAGTTTGCCTCTCTGGTCGGGCAAGAGGGTCAATGAGAGTCGTAGAGGCATAGTTATACAACATGGAAACTCATCTTTTTCGGCCAAGTGGTCTACCTGAGGTGGTCCCAATTGCTATGAGTATTCTGTACAAACAGTCAAATATTGTTGGTTGGCAAGTAGTTCTGATACTATGGAAAAAGGTCCAGTTGTCACCAGAAATTAGTGTTTGTACAACGACTCTGAATAAACAAACTCAAGGTTACAAACGATAAAGTTCAGAGAATAAGAAGACCATTCCCTCCAGTGTCTATGTGTAGTCATACCATTCAACTCATCACTACTAGTTCCACCATTCAAACAGCATATTGGTGATTGGTAGCATAATTCCAACTCCCATCCGCACCAAGATCAGTCCCCTACCTTGAATAATCCTGACCTTAACAAACTTTATTTACTGATCCTCCCAAATATCTCCTCTTCATTTCTTGTTTTAAGTTGGCTGAGATTCCATGTCCTATATTCAGCAATAACTAAATCAAGACTTATCATTAACAACTCTACCCCAATTATCTTTCTTACTAGATGTCCATGCATTTCCCAGTGAAGTCTACTTAATAACCACTGAAATAATTCCTCCTTCTGGAACTTGTTCTGTTGCTCAGTATTAACTTGTTCCGTCTGGACACAGAGTGCCTGGAATCTGTCCTGCCATTTAAAGGAATCATGGCTGATCCATCTCACCTAACATCATCCAATTTTGAATCTTTTTCCCTCAGTATCCTTCAGTAGCAACTACACCACACAGCAAAGGAACCTTTTGGCCAATTTCTTGCATAGTATGGCACCTATTTATGTCAATCCCATGGCAATTCCTATCATGTTTTTCCTATGTAAGTACCCATCCAAATAGCTCAAGTCTTAAGTAGATATCGACTACTTTAGGTAAAAAGTTCTAATCCTCTTTACTCTAATCCATTATCCTGAACACTTCCACTATAAGAAATTAGTTCTCCTCTAACCTTAAAATTGCTTTTGAAATTCTAAAACTTAAATTGACTCTTGACCTTTATTATTCCAGAGAATCAGAATTTATTGTCATGAGCATGTTACAAAATTTGATGCTTTACAACTGCACCATAGTGCGAACATTTATATAAAACCACCTTACAAAATAAATAAAAATAGTACAAGAAGTCAACAGGATGCAGTGTCTGTGGTTCATTGATCATTCGGGAATTTCATGGTTGAGGGAAAGAAGCTGATTCTTGCCACCAGAAAGGATCTTGTCCATGAGATTTTGGATCGAGCTTCCGGAATTGTAGAGTACTGATAACCAGTTGATAGTTTCGCTTGAAGATTAAGGAATATTTTCACAAAGTTGCAGAAAACAACATGCAAAGAAATATCCTGCAAACAATCAACTTGTTAAGAGAAGATTGGCTTCCCAAAACACACCTCATACAATGTTGACTTGCCCTTCTATTGCAACCAGATTTACCTGTGGGTAAAAGTGCCTCTCTGAGAAACCTGAGCAACGTTAGGCAGCACCGTGAAAAGGGCAGCATGAGTCTGCTCTCTTAGCTGCAGCCAGGAGATGCCAAATACATCCTAAAGCAAAGTAGGGTTGTTTACCCAGCATCTTGATCAAACACTTGGCCATGGTCTCATTGATCTCTGTGGGCCATTGACTTGTGCTGTTGCTTCCCCCATTGCCATAATACCAGAGCAAATACTACTGATTATTATCACCATGAACTGCAGAAAAAAATAATACAGTAAAATCCCCGTTATCCGGAATTCAAGCAAACAGAAGCCTCAAGCGGCCGACCAAAAAAAAGGAAAATAAACAGGTTAAAAAAACACAAAAGTTTAAAATTGGTGCCCCCTAGCGGTCAGATCACCAATCGTTCAACACAAAATCTTAAGCGACTGTAAAATTCATTTATATGGTATCTATCAATCCCCATAGGTGCCGGATACCAGGGGTTTTACAGTATTTAATTGCATACAGCTGAATTGAGATTTTCAGCATAAATTTTATACTGACAAGTTCGCAAATGAAAATCTCTTTGGATGCAGGAACACCATTAAATTTAAAAATATTAAATTCGTTGACTGAAGTGGGATCTTTTAGAGGTTTATAAAATAATGAGCATCATTGATAAGGTAAATAGTCACAGATTCTATTTCAAGGGTATGGAGATCAAAAACAAAGGCATAGATCAAAGGTAAAATGAGAAAGATTTAAAATTGATCTGAGAGGCACTTCTTCACAAGGATGATTCTGGGAATGAAAGGGTTATCATATGAGAAGCATTTGACAGCGCTTGGTTTATATTCATTGGAATTTAAGAGAATGAGGTGGGATCTCATTAAAATTTTATGAATGTTGAAAGGCATGGACAGAGGAGATGGTGAGAGAGTCAAAGAACAGAGGGCACAACCTCAGGATTGAAGAGCATCCACTTCGAACAGAGATGGAGAATTTCTTTAGCCGGAAGTTGATAAATCTGTGGAATTTGTTGCCACAGGCAGTTGTGGTGGCTAAGTCATTGGGTGTATTTAAGGCTGATATTGATAGGTTCTTGATTAGCCAGGGCATCGAAGGTTATGGGGAGAAGGCCGGGCAGTGGGGCTGAGTGGGAAAATGACTGAATGGTGGGGCAGACTCAATGGGCTGAATAGCCTATTTCTGGTCCTATGTCTTATGGCCTTATGGTCTCTTTCACACAGCGGGTAGTGGGCATATTGATCAAGCTGCCAGAGGAAGAGAAAGAGGTAGGGACAATTGTGATGTCTAAATGATATTTAGACTGGTTAGGAAAGATTTTGAGGGATATAGGCTGCATGCAGGCAAGTGGGACTAACTTGAGTGGTCATCTTGTTCAGCACGTCCCCGTGCTGTAAGCTCCATGACTTCAATACTCCATGCCTCTATATATCCATACTTTGGTTGGCTCCTCAACCACGAAAGGGACAGATAGTATCTTACTTTATATCATCCTGGAACAGAAGGCATTTAATATTTTAAATTTAGACATGCAGCACAGTAACAGGCCCTACCAGTCCATGAGCCCCGTGCCACCCAATTACACTAATTAACCTACAAACCCAGTACGTTTTGAAGGATGGAAAGAAACTAGAACCACTCAGACACAGGGAGAACATACAAACTCTTCACAGCCAACGCGAAATTCTAACCCGGTCAATGGTGCTGTTACAGCATTGCGCTGACTGCCACGTTAACTGTGCCGCCCTGGCAATAGGAAGAGGTAAACCTGTGCTCTGTGACATTTAGTGGGCTTTGAGGATAATGCAGGCAAATAACCCCCCAACATTTTGCATTCAACCAGTTTTTTTGGTTCAATCCATTATATTTCTTTTCAATATTAATGCCACTGAATAAAACCTTATGCTGTCAAAAGCATTCATCCAAAAGAACCTCCAAGTAAAAAAATATAACCCTAAATTGCATGTGTTATATTCATATCCAATGAATAAATTGGTCACAGTTGATGTTTGTTGATATTCTCAGTTAGAAACAGCTTAGTCTCCAATCTGGCTGGGTTCATGAAATCAGGGACCTGATGCCTTATCCATATCCATCCTGACCACAACTTATCGTTATTGTGTCAAGGTTCAGGGTACACACTATCCAGTTCCAGGATACTTATCCATTAGGAGGCCACTGCATTTAATCACGGGGAAGCCTTTCACTCATCAGACCAGCTTGCGGAGTCGCAGGAACATTGCAGCACAGGTGAAGGCCATTCAGCCTATCCTGTCTACATTAACTCCGTGCAAAAACGATCCCCTGACCTCTGTCATAGCCCTGCACATTGAATGTTCAGTTGTTATTCTTTCTGAATGCTACAATTGACTCTACATCTACTAGAGATGAATCTACGTACATTCTGTGACTCTGTTTTCCTTCTCTTTCTCTTGTAGTGGAAGGGGCGCAGGGCAATACTTAATGGCAGACAGAAGCAAGTCATGTATTGTTACGTGGCAACATAAAAAACCTTGAACTGACTACCACCTCTGGTGGTGCATTCAGTCAGGAGTCGTCCACTGCAATCCTCCACAGTAATAATATAGTAATAACCATAGCAGTTCAAACAGTGTACTTTATATTGCAAAGATAAACCAATGTTTCGGGCTTGAGCCCTTCATCAACAGGCGCCTGTTTGACCTGCTGAATTTCTCCAGCATTGTGTTTTACTTCTTTCTTCCTTTTACAATCTTTTTCATTAAACATATAATGGAAAAAAAATACATGAAGGGAATAGAATATGCAATCGAATAAGTAAAAACAGAAACATCACTTATAACATATTGAACAATATTGTCCCTTTCTTCTTAATTTGAAATATTCAAAAAAAATTATTGTTAAAACCCCATTAATCCAACAATATAAATTTTTAAAACTACAACAAACTAAAAAGCCTGGGCAGCCGAAACGGAGAGTCCACTACAACAGATCAGTACAAACTATTTATCTGGTCCTTGCCGATAAAAAATCCAAAACAGTCTGCAAGGTAAATTAACTCATACAAAAATAGTTTATAAAAGGATACCAGAGTCTTCAAACTTAACAGAGGTATCAAAAGTGCAATTTCTATTATTTTGGAACTTGACATTACTTGAGAGAACTATTGCATCAAAGTGGGTGAATTAGGATCTTTCCATTTAAATAAAATGGCTCTTCTGGCCAACAGTGCAGTAAAGGCTATCTCCCGATGTGCAGGAGTGGAAACTCAGCCCATCTCTGAACTATAATTCCAAAAATAGGTTGCAATCTAATACCCGGTATAATTAATAAAGTCTTGAAAATATCTGTCCAATACCTCTCCAATACAGAACAAGACCAAAACATATGCATTAGTGTGGCCACTTGTGATTTACATCTATCACACATAGGGCTAACATTAGAAAAAAAATTAGGGCCAATTTATCTTTTGACATATGAACCTGATGGACCACTTTAAACTGAGCACATAATAATGAAGAGCTATTAACCATTCTAAAAATCTTTTCCCGAAGTTCCTCTGAGAGAAGAGACTTTTTTTTAGATATTTCCAAGTTAGAAGTATTTGAATATTACCTGACTTTCCTATATCACCTCAACCTGATTTGATTGATAATTGTTTTCATTTGAATCCTTCCCATAACGGTTTATTGTAATATTTACAATAATTTATTAAAATTGCATCTGAAATCTTATATCTGAATTATTAACTGAATAATGAATCTTTTTCATGTTGAAACAAGACATGATGTCACGCAACCACTGATCATGAGTAGGCGGGGCAGCATCCTTCTATTGAAGTGAAGCCACATGCCTCGCCAAAAGAGAGACAAAAGAGATAGCACAACTGAACCAGAGACACAGAAGAATTGTGCACTAAGGGCCACGAAAGGATTCAGTATTACACCTACGCTAAAAGTTTTAGACAAAGTATGGAAAACATCTCTCCAGTATTTTTCTAGACTAGGACACGTCCAGAACATATGAATTAATAATACTTCTCCACTCTTACACCTGTCACAACAAGAACTCATATCAGAATAGAAATGACGTAATTTAGCTTTAGACATGTGTGCTCTGTGTACCACTTCAAATTGTCATATTCAATGACATTGTGAAGAGCTATTAACCAACTTAAGAATTATATCCCAATCCACATCTGATAGAGTGAAATTTAAATCCTGTTCCCAGGCATTTTTAATTCTAACGAACGAAGCCTGACTTAAACATAATAATTTCTCATAAATAATAGATATTTAAACCTTTATGAGAAGGTGTTAAACTAAAAAATTCATCTACAAAATTTGATTCAGACTCTCTTACAAAATCAGATAGTTGTAACGATTCAAGAAAATGCTGGACTTTAAATATCAAAAAAAAATGAGATATAAGCAGGTTAAATTTACCAGAAAGCTGCTCACATGATGCAAAATATCCATGAATGAGCAGATTCTTTAAACTTTGAATACCCTCTCCGTATCATCTTTTAAAAGTATTTTGCTTGAGGAAAAACTGTCATTGGCCCAGTTCTTTTAGAGTTATGAAACCATTGTGGAGAACCATGCCACTCCATCCAGCATCCGTAGTTGCAGGTCCCTGCAGAATCAGGAGTTCCCAGTGGCCAGAGGGCACAAAGAACTCTGGGAGGTGCGTGACTTCAGAGGTCAGGTGATTGTGATAGCGCGGCAACTGCAATTATTTAAACACCTGTGAAGATTCCATTAAGCAGTTCTGTTGGTTCAGCTCACAGACAACTTCTGTTGTGCTTTATTTACTGCACCCCTCACTAAACCGTCCTCATTACGAGCCAATTCAGGGCAATTAAAACAGTGATTTTCAAACTTTTTCTGTCCACTCACATCCCACCTTAAGCAATCCCTTACAAATCACATGGCACCAATGGCATAGGGATGACTTAAAGTGGGATGTGAGTGGAAAGAAAAAGGTTGGGAATCACTGCTCTGAATTGTTACTGAAATACTTTGCTTGAGAAAAATTGTCATTAGCCCATTTCCTTTGGAGTTATCAAACCGTGCACATAACTAGTCAATTAGATTGAAACAGTGGTTTCAAACTTTTTCTTTCCACTCACATACTACCTTAAGCAATTCCTTACTAATCGCAGAGCACTTAAAGCATAGGGATTGCTTAAGTTTGAAAACCTCTGTTCTAACTGTTTAATTTGTTCAATTAACTCATATCTTTCTTTATTAGTCTTGTTTTTTATTAACAGTATATGAAATGAATTGCCCACTAAGAAAAAGCCTTCAAGGTATCTCATAGAGAAGAGGTCTCCTAGGAGAGATTAGTATAAAAAAAGAAAACTATCTGTTCTTCCATAAATTTAAGAGTCCTTCTCTGATTATAAGACCGAATTAAAGTGCCAGTGTCTTTTATCTTCAGGAAAATTAGGTGGAGTCAGTGACATTTGTACTGACTATAACCACACCAGCAGTGTGAGTATAATTAAATAAACTAATATGTACACAAAGAGGTCTTGTCTCTCTGCAAGACAAACCTGGAAGGCTAGACTGTAGCTCTGGACTGGTTTATATACAAGGTCACCAGGATGACCCCTGGTGACCTAGTGGTGTAATTACATAACACCACAACATTGTTACAGGGAGGTGATCAGATATTACAATACTGTAGTATTTCCATGAATGAATTAGTGGAATTAAATGATTATCAATAAAAAAGTAATCAATATGTGATAAACTTGGAAAAGAAAAAAATACTCTCTATTAGTAGGATTTTTTTTAAAACACCAGACATCTGAAATGCCATAATCCAGTAGAAAAGAATGTATTAATAAGGCAGATTTGTTTAATGTAGCCGGGTTAGAAGAAGAACGATCCAGGATGGTTGAAATCTCCACCGAGAATAACTTAAATCCGGCAAGGAAGTAAAACAATTTTCAAAAAACCCAAGGTAATCAACATTGGGAGTATAAAGATTTGCAAAAACCACAAAATTATCATCTATTTTCCCTGAAACAATAACAAAGGACTATTAGAATCCAAAACACATATTGTATACTAAAAGGAATATTCTGATTAATGAGAATAGATACACCTCTCCATTTAGCTTGAAAGCAAGAATTATATTGCTGCCCTTTCTACCATGGCATCAGGAGGGGCAGGACTGACATCTTAATGTTCCAGGGTTCCGTTGCTTCAGACGTGATAGAGGGAGTGGAATGAAAGGGGGAGGAGTTGCATTGCTCGTCAGGGAAAATATCTCAGTTGTCTGAAGTCAGGACAGACAGGAGGACTTGTCTTTAGAGGCCATATGGGTGGAGTTGAAGTGCGGAAAAGTTGTGAACACATTGATAGGTTGTATTATAGACCACTCAATAGTGAGAGAGAATTTGAGGAGCAAATCTGTAGAGAGATAGCAGACTGATGTAAGAAGCAGAACGTTATGATAGCAAGAGATTTTAACTTCCCAAATATTGACTGCAACTTCCATACTGTAAAAGGGTTGGATGGCTTGAAGTTTGTCAAATGTGTTCAGGAAAGTTTTCTAAATCAATATACCAACAAGAAAGGATGCAATACTTGATCTCCTATTAGGGAACGAGACAGGTCAAATGACAGATGTATGTGCGGGGGAACATTTTGGGTCCAGTGACCATAATGTCATTAGCTTCAAGCTAATTATGTAAAAGGATAAGCTGGTCCTCATGTTGGGATTCTAAATTGGAGGAAGGCAAATTTTGTGGAAACTAGAAACAATCTAGGAAGAATGGATTGGCATTGTAAACTGGATTCATAATTGACTGTGTGGGAGAAAACAGAGAGTGGTAGTGCATGGTTGCTTCTCACACTGGAGGCCTTTGTCTCATGGTGTGCCTCAGGGATCTGTGTTGGGACCATTGTTGTTTGTTGTCTATATCAATGATCTGGATGATAATGAGGTAAATTGGATCAGCAAGTTTCCTGATGACACAACAATAGGAGGCTTTATGGACAGCAAAGAACATATTTTCAAAGCTTGTAGAGGGGTCTGGACCAACTGGAAGAATGGGTCAAAAAATGGTAGATGGAGCTTAATACAAACAAATGTGAGGTGATGCATTTTGGAAGGGCAAACCAAAATAACCACAGTAAATGATAGGGTGCTGAGGAGTGCAGGGGAGCAGAGAGATCTGGGACTGCAGATACATTGTTCTCTGAAGGTGGCATCAAATGTGGACAGGGTTGTAAAGAAAATTTTGGCATTTTAGCCTCTAAAAATTAAAGTATTGACCATAGGTGTTGAGATGTAATGTTGATGTTGTTTTAAACATTGGTGAGGCCAAATTTGGAATATTGTGTGCAGGTCTGGGCACCTAACTACAGGAAGGATATCAATAAGATTAAGAGAATGCAGAGAAGATTTACTAGGATGTTGCTGGGTCTTCAGGAGTTGAGTTACAGGGAAAGATTAAACAGGTTAGGTCTTTATTCCTTGGAGCGGAAAAAAAAACAAGGGGAAATCTGATAGAGGTTAACAAGATTAAGAGAGGAAAAGACAGATTGGATGCAAGTAGGCTTTTTCCACTTAGTTTGGAGGAGATAAATATGAAAGGTCTCAGTTTTTATTCAACCAGTCCAAATTCAATCAATTCCCAATAACCCTTGCCTTCCCTGTGAAATCCTTTTAAAAACAAATGAATGAACCTTTAAAATTCAATCATTGGTTCAAAACAGCCATTCAACAGAAAAAAAAATAGAGAGAATCATTTAATAATTGGAGCAAAAAGATTATGAGTATACTCCTGATCTTTCTCCAATGAACCAACCATTTCTTGCTCCCATTTGGAAACAGCAGCGAAGGCTTACAAGCACGTTTATACAGCTCAGATATAACTTACCTGTAGATGGCCCGCTTTCTTCATAACTTCAGGAGAATAATCTTCAACAATTCTAAATTGCTTGCCTTGATATTGCAGTGTACCTTTCCTAAGGGCTTCACGAATCAGTGTAACCACTGAACAAAGTTTTTGCCCTGGTTTAGGCTTGGGCAGTAGTGAGCAGTGTGCTCTGTCAAGCTCCGGTGGTGTCAGAAACATATTGTCCCCAAGCACCATTATCAAAAACTCAGAAAAAAATTTGGTAAAGCACACCAGTTTCAGTATCTTCAGCCAAGCCCACAATACAAAGATTCTACCTTCTACTTCGACTTTCCAGATCAACAACTCTCGCCGTTAGTCTCTCGTTATCTTCCAGGTGGCTGACCCGGTCTTTCAAATCCTTTAAAATAAATGCTACTGACATTAAACACTCACCCTGTTCTTCAGTAGGATGACAGCCCTGTGCAAGTCAATTCTCCAGTACCAAAAGATTATCTTCTAGACATTTAAGTTCTGCAGCAATATACACTCTTGATTTCTTCACGTGCTTTGGAGAAGTCCTCAGTAATCGGGTTTGGCTGTGGATCAGACCGAGTTTCTTGTTTCTTTCCACTTTTCTTGATCTTTCCACTTGTAGCCATTTCAAACACAAAATATGAAATTGAAAACCACTTTGAAAGTTTTTTTTTAATCTTTTTATTTTTCACACAATAAACCATACTGACCAAACTACATACAGACATTTTTCTCTTGAATATATACAGTTTCATTTTCTCCCCTTTTTCTCCCGTCCCTTCACTCCCTCCCTCTCCCCCCTTCCCATTTATTCAAAATTCAATCTATAAGATGCATTAAATCCGTTAAACAATGTCGTCACTTAATAAAATAAACAAGAAATTTTTATCTTTTACTTTTATATACTGAGTCAGTTCATTTCATTGTCTTCTCCTTCTGTCATTTTAGGTGGTGTAACCAGGGAGAAAAAAAGTATACTAAAAGTATGGAACTGTGATAGAAACATCTACTCCATACCACACTCTAACCTGATGTCCTCACAATGGCTGCTTTCAATAAAATGTATTTATATAAACCTGGTCTCCACTTCTACCAGGAATGTTCCCAGTCACAGCGTTAATGAAAAATTATAATTCTTGCGAAATTAACTGCGCAACTCATTGACTTGACAACCCCTGGTAACATTCGTTTAAATATGATCCGAATTGAGAGGATGGTGACAGATTTTTATCACTGCCCCACATTCTGAGCTGCAATATCTTGCCAGCCATTATACAAGGAATTACCTGCCCCAGGTTATACTATAACTTCAGGATGTTAGTTAAATGGAATGCACTATTTCCACTCCCTGGTCAAGTGATTCTGGCATGTAGGTTTTTATAGCTACAATACGTTCTTAACATTCTTTTCAAATTGCTCTACAGAGGTAATAAAAATTGAGCATTGGCTAACACTAACCTGCAATAATTACTCATCATTAAATATTTTGCCCAAAATTCAAATTCCATACTCATTATTAAAATCATTTAAATTCCCATAATTGTGTTAATCCATTAGATAAAGCTCCTTCGTCCTGGCAACTTCAAGAGAATCTGTTGTCCAATAGCTGACCCCCACTCCTCCCTGCTGCATTCTCCCCCACCTCCATTGGCAGATTAATTGGTAGAAGGTGGAAGTCATTGCGAATGATGGCATTTATTGTCCATCCCTTATTCTCCAGAACTGATGGTCACCCAAAAGGTACAGTCATGTCCAGGCCATCCAGGGGAGTGATGTCAAGGCCAGACCAGAGTGGTTATTTCCAGCCCAGACTGGGGGTGGGGGGGTGGGGGGTGATGCCCAGGTCAGACCAGAGAAGACATGTCCAGGCCAGGCCAGAGGAGATGAGAAGATTTCCTTCCTTTGAAGATTGTAAAGAAGTGGATCAGTGCGACCGCATATACGTCCATGTTCCCATAATTATTCAGCTACCACCAGCAGGTCCACAGCAATTTAGAAAAAGAGGTTGCTAGCTATAGGAAATTATACACTGTAGAGTATATACAAACTGATCCGACTGCCCCATTCTCTCCCCATAGCCCCACTCTCTCCTCACAGCCCTGTATCAGTCCCAACTAATCCCAGGGCTCCGCGCTCTCCCCACAGTGATCCAACTGCCCCGCTCTCTCCCCAAGCCCTACATCAGTCCCCACATGTTCTCACTGCCCCGTTCTCTCCCTCAGCCCTATATAAGTCCCCACATGTTCCCACTGACCCATTCTCTCCCACAGCCCCATGTCACACCCCACACTGATCCCACTGCCCCACTCTCTCCCCAAGCCCTGCATCAGTCCCCACATGTTTCCACTGCCCCGTTCTCTCCCTCAGCCCTGTACCAGTCCCCACATGTTCCCACTGGCCCATTCTCTCCCCACAGCCCTGTGTCAGTCCCCACACTGATTCCACTAACCCGCTCTCTCCCCACAGCCCCATGTCAGTCCCCACACTGATCCCTACTTACAAATAAAAAGTTTACCTGAACACTACAGTATCCCATATAGCTTTGCTAAGTATATAATTTGGTGTTTGCACAATGTCCATAATGCCCAATTTCATAGAACGTTTTGTGGACATTAAGCGTGCATCCCTGTATTTCCTTCTATTTTGATGTAATTATTTCAATTTAAATTCCTCCCATGCCACAATCGAATTGAAATTCAAGTTAGGTAGTTCAGACAATGGATACCAGGGCACTAACCCGATCTCAGTGACTCTTTGTGCTATTATGGAAGACTGTGAAACTGTAATCATGAAATGTATTTAAGGTGGAGATTGATAACTGTTTGAAAAATTGATGAATTGAGAGTTAAATTTCAATTTTATTCACAGCATGGTAGAAGCCGATTCTGGCCATTTACACCCATTCTGCCCACTTACATCTAATTAACCTAAAATCTCATACATTTTGAAGGGTGGGAGGAAACCAGAGCACCTGGGGAAAACCCACGCAGACATGGAGAGAACATACAAATTCCTTACAGACAGCGCCGGACTGGGTCGCTGACACTGTAATACGTTGGATTTACTGCTATGCAAACCCTGCCGCAATGTAGAACTGGCACAGAAGTGGAGTTGCATTGATCAGCCTTGGTCAGACTGAATGGAGGGGCAGGCTTAAAGGCACTGGGGGCCTTGCTCCTGCTCTGATTCTCTGCACTTCTTGCACTTGTATTCGCCCCTCAGCTCCAAATAAAGGAACCCCTGCAGACTCCATCTTTCCTCTTGGCTCCAAATCTTCTGTCCGGCAACATTTTTATAAGACCCACAAGAGAATACAGATGCTGGAGTTTGGAGCAAACAAAAAATTATCTTCTGGTGAATCTTTAAGAGACGGGGCCTCAAGAAAGCAGGCTCCGTCATCAAGGACCCTCACCACCCAGGTCTTGCCCTTTACTCACTGCGACCATTGGGAAGGAAGTACTGGAGCCTGAAGACTCATTGTTTCAAAAAAACAGCTTCTTTCACTCTGCCTTCAGATTTCTGAACAGACAATTAACCCATAGACAGTAGTTCAATTTTCTCTTTTTTTTACACTGCTTGTTTGTTTTTTAACTTGTATTTATGGAATTGTCATTTTTGCACCTGTAATGTACAATACTGCTGCCACAAAACAACAAATTTTGTGACACACATTCATGACAATAAACCTGATCATGATTCTGTTTCTGAACTCAGTGGGGTCGAGCAGCATCAGTGAGAGAGAAGCAGTGGTCATCAGAACCCTGCATCTGTCTCCATTCTCTCCACATTCACCACGTCAAGATCCCTCAGGATCTGATATGATTCAATCCAGTCCCATCCCATCCTCCTGAAAACCAGCAGTTACAAGCACAAAGGGCACCTGTCCATACGCTTCTTCTACCATAGGGTTGGCTCATCTCTCCACTCTGAATAACGTATGCAGAGAATCTCAGGAATTCTCCTCCCCAGGCTAGACCATACAAATACTTTTAAGTGCAGGTGTATAATATTTTAAATGGTCAGGGAGTTGAGTGTTCTGAGGAATGGTACAGAAAAGGATTGAGGGCTGGGGTAGATCGGCCAAGTTCATAATGAATGACAGGCCTGGTGACCTCCTCCTGCTCCTATATTCTTGTCTTCCTGTGTTCTTGTGACATGAATTTTTGTTCCTGCACATCATCCAATTTGTTTTCTATTCGCCTGCCAGGCCACACTTCCACAAATACACCCTGCAGATTACATTCCATTTGGTACATTTCTGTCCAACTGACTCGATCACGTTTGCCTGCTTGCTAAAGTTTTGCAAGCTCTAGACATTTTGTGTTATCTGCAAGCTCTAGACATTTTGCTGGGTTCACCATGCCTGCCACAGGTCCCAATGGTGAACCTCTATCCTTCTCATGGGGGCTCATCTTACGCATTCCTAAGGAGAAGAATTTAAGGCAGTTCATAAATGTCCATAATTATCACCATCATGTTAAGCCTCACTGTTTATGATGAAAATCTGTACCTTACACTCAGGATATGGGACATGAGCTTATGAAGGACACGTGATGGGATTTCTACACAGACTATAATGAGATTGTGAGTGATAAAGTACAATAAGTTTAAATGTATCCTTGTGCCTATATCAATATATACCTCTCTTCCTTTTTGGAATAATTTGGAATCTATCACGGCATTTACCAGGAGTGTTGTTTAACTAGGACTCCAGAATTATTGAGGACACTTTCCATCCAGCACACAGTATCTTTGACAAAAACCATCAAGAAGAAGGTACAGCAGTATCAAAGTCAGGACTGCCAGGCTACCCCTCCACCATCAGACTCCTCAACGACAAACTCATTGACTCGTGCACTTCATTGATTTTCTTTGCTCTCCCTGAGTTTGTTTACATTCGTTATCCATTTATGGTTCTTTTGATTGTTTACAAGTTCATGCTGTGTGCAGTTTATTTTGTGCATTACCAATTAGTGGCAATTCTGCCGTGCCCACGGGAAAAAAATGAATCTCAGGGTTGCATGTGACGTCATGTATGTACTCTGACAATAAATCTGAAATCTGATGAACAGTATCCTGTGACCAAGAAAATAATACCGAAATATTCAGATATATTTATTTAAAATTATATTTTTATATATGATTATTGGGAGCTGTGCATTTTGCGTGCAGCGTGGTCCAGAGAAATGCTGTTTCACCTGGATGTATATGTACAGTTAGGTGGTAATAAACTTGAACTTGAAGCCAACAATGAATTAACATTTTAGATAAAGAGTTTATCATAGAAAGTAGGACAGCGGATTCTGTTTTCAGGATATAAACATTGAATTGTGGCCCTGACCACTTGTAAAATCTCAGGATATCAGTCAATAAACACATCACTGACTTGGTTTCCTTAAACCAGTGACAAGGTGTGTGCAGCTCGTCTCCTGTTTGAGTCCAAAGGAGCATTGTGGGATTTTAGAGTGGCTTTCCCTACAATCCCTCTTCGTCTATTGATTGGATTTCAAGGATTTGAGGAAGGAGACAATGGGTCTTCCACCTGACTCGTTACCTCTTCCTCTCTCTCCACTGACGCTGGCCAATCTTCATTTTCTGATTTTATTTCAGATTTCCAGGATCTGTATTTTTTTTAATCTCTCATTTCCTGGTTTCAGGCTTCACTTTTTCTTCTTCTGGTATTTCAGAGTTCGTCTTTCTTCTCTAAAACATATTTCTCTAAAACATACCTCAACCTCCCTGCTCCAGCTGACATCACCACATCTTGTGTCATTCAGTATGTCTCTCACCCACCACAGATCAGATTTTTTTGTTTCGTCTCATCCTAGAAATCTCAGTATTCCAACAGGTTCACCATAGTCATCTGCCATCTTAGTCTTGAATAGTCTCCTACTTACTGATAATCAACACCGGTGCTCCTCAAGCATGCGTGCTTAGCCCACTGCTCTACTCACTCCATGACTGTGTGGCCAGGCACAATCCAAATGCCACCTACAAGTTTGCCGATGATACCATGGTCATCGGAAAAAAATCACAGATGGCAATACGGAAACGTACAGGAGTGAGATAGATCAGCTGGTTGAGTGGTGTCACAGCAACAACCTTGTATGCAATGTTAGCAAAACTGAGGAACTGGTTATTGACTTCAACAGGGGGAAGTCAGGATGACACGAAAAAGTCCTCGTCGAGGGGTCAGCAGTGGAAAGAATTAAGAGCTTCAGATTCCTGGGTGTCAACGTCTCTGAAGGCCTCCATACCAATTCAATCACAAACAAGGCTCGCCAGAGGCTATACTTCATGAGGAGTTTGAGTAGATTTGGTATGTCAACAAAGACTCTTGCAAATTTCTACAAGTGTACCATGGAGAGTATTCTGGCCAGGTGCATCACCGTCTGGACAGGACAGGACAGGAAACGACTACAGAGAGTGGTGAACTCAGCCAGTGCCATCATGGGCATCAGTCTTCATTCCATTGAGAACATATACAAGAGCGGGTATCTCAAGAAAGCAGCCTCTATCCTCAAGGACCCAACCACACAGGTCAAGCCCTCTTTTCTCTGCTACCATCAGGAAGGAAATTCAGGAGCCTGAAGACAAACATCCAACAGCACAGTAACAGCTTTTTCCCCTGCCTTCAGATTTCTGAATGTACAGTGAACCACCATCACTATTTCACTTCACCTTGATTACCTTGATGAAGGGACCAGGTCAGAAATCTTGGTTATGTATCTTTATCTTTACCACATAAAGGGCACTGACCTGCTGCGTTTCTCTGTTGTGTTATTGCTTCAACAAGGGTGACTACAGCAGACTGTTGTATTTTCTAACTGCCTCTCTTTCTCTTCTTTTTGCACAAATATATATTTTTTTTTAATGTAATTTATTGCAATGTGATACTGGCTGCAACTTTTCATGAGATGTTTAGGACAATAAAATTTAAATCTGATTCTGATTCCATGTTGAATCAAATTGTCTATTATCACATGTCCCTAGATAGAATGAAAATATTTGTTTTGCACGTCATCCAATCAAGTCAACCCACATTTAAGTACAGAAGGAAGTATGATTTAAAAAAAAACAAAGCTGCAGGGCGTAGAGTTACAATAAAATCAAAGAGAGCAGGGTACCATGTTACAAGGACAAAATCCAGGCGACAAATTTGCCCAGAGTAGGGGTGTCAGTAACCAGACAATGTAGGACAAAGGAGGGAGCAGTTGTCAACTCTGCACTCTTTCAATCTTATTGATATCTTTCCTGTAGTTCATTATCTCGGAAGATCTTTCCTGGAACCAACACACCAATGGCATCATGAAGAAAGCCTCTACTTCCTCAGGAGTTTGCGGAGGAGCTAGTAGAGTTGTTCAAGTGAACTGGTACGGACTTGAAGGGCCGACATGGCCTGTTTCCGTGCTGTAAACGGTTATATGGTTATATGGTTAAAGGAGGGAACAGTCAATGTTGGAGTGGGCTGAGTCAGTGAGGTAAGGCTTTGGCTCAACAGGCTTCGGTGAGAACAGGTAAGAGGCGAGGAATAGTCAGAGATGAAATCAGAAAGGGCCAAAAAGGAACAAAAAGGATTCAACAGGTAGGCACAAGTAAGGGCAGGTTTTTTAGATATAGTTTGTTCATCTAGTCATAGACAGTGATAATGGCAGCCGAGGCAGGGGAATGCTGCAAAAAAGGGAAAGGAGGAGAAGAGGCGAGCTGTAGTGACAGGGGATTCCATAGTTAGGGGGACAGATAAGAGATTCTGAGGAAGAGATCGAGAATCCCAGTTGAGATGTTGCCTCCCTAGTGCCAGGGACCGAGATATCTCAGATTGAGTTCACGGCATCCTCAGGAGGGAGTGTGAGCAGCCAGATGTTGTGGTCCATGTAGGGACCAATGATTTGGGTTGGAAGGGTGAGGAGGTCCTGCAAGGAGATTCAGAGAGTTAGGCACTTGGTTGAAGGACAGGACCTAGAGGGTAGGGATCTCAGGATTCCTACCTGTGCCATGTGCTTGTGAGGTTAGAAAGGTACACTGCAATATCAATTTAACACTTGGCTAAAGACATGGTGTATGAGGCTAAAGACATGGTGTATGAGGGAGGGCTTCAGGTTCTTGGGTTATTGGGCGCTTCCAGGGAAGGTGGGACCTATTCTGATGGGTCAGTTTCCATCTGAACTGGAAGGGGACTAATATCTTTGCCAGAAGGTTTGCTAGTGTTGCTCCAGTTGGTTAAACTATATTTGCAGGGGGAGGGGAACCAGAGTGACAGAGCAGATAGAAGAGTGGAGGAGAGAAAAGATTATGTTAAAATTGAATGCACCGTTAGAAGTCAATGGGTTGAATATAGTGGAAATGTTCCAGGGGCATCTATTCAACGCAAGGAGTATTGTAGTAAAGGCAGATGATCTTAGAGCATGAATTGGCATTTGGAATTATGACATCATGGCCATTAGTGAAACTTGGTTGCAGGAGGGGCAGGACTGGTAGCTCATTGTTTTGGGGGTTCTGTTGCTTTTGACACAATAGAACGGGGGATGAAAGGGGGAGGAGTGGGATTGCTCATCGGGGAAAATATCTGTGCTCAGGCAGGACAGAGGATTCATCTACTGAGACTATATAGCCGGAGCTGAGGAATGAGAAAGGTATGACCACGCTCATCTACTTTTTCATTTATTTCAGTGGAGATTTTAAAAATGGGCATGGTGGACGATATGTGGCCAAATAGACACGAATGAAATTTGCTGATTGTTGGTGAATAATATCAGTGTTTCCTGCATTTGTTTGTTTTCCAATTCATAGAAAAAGGGATGAAACGTTTCCTATTTTTAATGTCTCATTTGGTCCCAGTGAGGGAGGAATTGTGAGAAATTCAAAACTAAAGCAATAGTTCATGGCAGGAACAATTTCCCACAGTGCAACACAGCCCTGAAAAGACCCCATTGACAGGTAACTAGGGCCTTAGTGCACTCAGGGAAAGGTGCAGACATCTGACCCATGGTGGAGCAAGTTCAGATGGTCAACAGAACTGCTCAACTGAACATTTGCATTCAGTGGGGTTACTTATGGACATCTCTTTGGTAAAAGATGATGCCCTTGCACTGTTTTAGCTGTTCGTTTAAACCCATAGAGTCATAGAGCATGGGAACAGACACTGATGCAGCTTGCCCACTCCAACCAAAATGTCCCACCTACATGAGTCCCATCTGTTTGCGTTGGACCTAATGAGTGGTTCTCAACCTTTTTTTTTCCATTCACATATCACTTTAACTAATCTCTTGCTACCCAAATGGCACTGATGGTGTAGGATTCCATAAGTGCTCTGTGGTTAGTAAGGGATTACTTAAGGTAGCATGTGAGTGGAAAGAAAAAGATTGAGAATCTCTGCTCTAAACTTATCTAATCCATGTATTTGTCCAATATTTTGTTAAATGTTGCATTAGTACCTGCCTCAAGTACTTCCTCTGGCAGCCCATTCCACACAGCCAGCCCCCTCTGTGTAAAAAGTTTACCCTTCAGATTCCTGTTATATCTCTCCCCCTCACCTTAAACCATAGAACCATAGAACATTTCAGCACAGAAAGAGAGGCCTCTTCAGCCCTTCTAGTCTGTGCTGAACTTTATTTTTTGCCTAGTCCCACTGACCTGCACCTAGTCCATAGCCCTCCATACCTCTCCCATCCATATACCTGTCCAAGTTCCTCGTTCACCACTTCAGCTGGAAGCGCAGTTCACACCCCCACCACTCTCTGTGTGAAGTTCCCCCTAAACCTTTCCCCTTTCACTCTTAATTCATGTTCTCTGGTTTGTACCTCACCTACCCTCAGTAGAAAAAGCCTACCTATATTTACTCTGCCTATCCCCCTCATAATTTTAAATACCTCTGTCAAGTCTCCCCTCATTCTACACTCCAGGGAATAAAATCTTGACCCGTTTAACCTCTCCTTGTAACTCAGTTCCTGAAGTTCAGCAACATTCTAGTAAATCTTCTTTGCACTCTAAATCTTTCCTGTAGTTCAGTGACCAAACCTGCACATAAAACTTCAAATTTGATCTCATCAATGTCTTATACAACTTTAACGTAACATCCCAACTCCTGTACTCAATACTTTGATTTATGAAGGTCAGTATGTTAAAAGCTCTCTTTACAACACTATCCACCTGTGATGCCACTTTCAGCGAATTATGTATCTGTATTCTCAGATCCCTCTGTTCTAGCAAACTCCTCAGTGCCTTTGCTGATCTAATTTGCCACATTATCATCCAGATCATTGATATAGATGACACACAATGGTCCCAGCACTGATCCCTCAGGCACACCACTAGTCATAGGTCTCCAGTTTGAGAAGCAATCATCCACCACTATTATCTGGCTTCTCATGACCAGCCATTTTCAAATCCAGTTCACTACTTCACCATGAGTACCTAGTGTCTGAACTTTCCAGACTAACTTCCCATGTCGGACCTTATCAAAGGGCTTAGTAAAGGCCATAGAGACAACATCCACAGTCTTTCCTTCATCAATAGTAACCTCCTCGAAAGACTCTATAAGATTGGTTAAAAATGACCTACCATGCACAAAGCCACATTGACTATTCCTAATGGTCCATGGCTATCCAAATAATCATATTTTCGATCTCTTAGAACACCTTCCAATAATTTACCTACTACTGACATCAGGCTCACCAGCCTATAATTTCCAGGGTTACTTTTGGAGCCTTTTATAAACAACCATACAACGAGAGCTACCCTCTAATCCTCTGGCACCACACCCATGGTTAAGAACATTTTAGATATTTCTGCCAGAGCCCTTGAAATTTCTACACTAGCCTCCCTCAAATTCCAAGGGAATATCTTGTCAGGCCCTGTAGATTTATCCACCCTTATTTGCTTTAGGACAGCAAGCACTTCCTCCTTTTTAATCTGTATAGGTTCCATGACCTCACTGCTTGTTTCCCTTCCTTCCAACAACTCTGTGCCCTTTTCTTGAGTGAATACTGATAGAAAAAAAAAATCATTTAAGACCTCTCCCATCTCTTTTGGCTCCATACAAAGCTGAACATTCTGATCTTCAAGGGGACCAATTTTGTCCCTTACTATCCTTTTGCTCTTAATATACCTGTAGAAACCCTTAGGATTTTCCTTCACATTGTCTGCCAGAGCAACTCATGTCTTCTTTTACCCTTCCTGATTTATTTTTTGAGGTTTTTCTTGCAATTCTTATGCTCAAGTACCTCATTGCTCCATGTTGCCTATAACTGTTATACACCCCTCTCTTCTTCCAAATCAGATCTCCAATATCCCTAGAAAACCAAGGTTCTATATGGCCTTCTGACCTTGCCTTTGATTCTAACAGGAACGTACAAACTCGGTCCTCTCAAAATTTCACCTTTCAAGGTCCTCCACTTCCTTTGCACCACCTTGCTCCAAAACAATTTATCCCAAATCCACACATTCTAGATCCTTTCTCATTTCCTAGAAATTGGCCTTTCTCCTATTTAGAATCTCAACCCAAGGCCCAGACCTATCCTTCTCCATAATTAACTTGAAACTAATGGCAATGTGATCACTGGATCCAAAATGTTCCCTCACCCCTACTTCTGTCACCTGTCCTGCCTCGTTTCCTAATAGGAGATCCAGTATTGTACTCTCTCTGGTTGGTACCTCTGTATATTGATTTAGAAAACTTCCCTGAACACATTTGACAAGCTCCAAGCCATCCAGCTCTTTTATAATATTGAGTCCCAGTCAATATGTGGAAAATTAAAATTTCCTACTATCGCAAACTTATGTTTCCTGCAGCTGTCCGCTATCCCTCTACAGACTTGCTCCTCCAATTCTCATTGACTACAATGCAGCTCATGTGACCTCATGCACTGGACCCTGTCTCCCAAATGTAAAATGACCCCTACGTCCAGCCCCACCCCGTATTCCACAAGTCCCTCATTAACAGTGATCTGAGAAATCTGTCACGCCACAAAGGACGCAGCTGGTGAGTGGATGCTATAGAGGAGCACGGTAGAACAGAGGGATCTGGGAATACATAGACATAATTGTTACTCCTGCTCACATGTCTGGTTATCCTGTGCTTTGAAACCAATGGATTGGCAAAATTACTAGGTTCAGAAACACGGTCTGAAATCCCTCAATACAGCTCCTTTGCAAGTTCACAGGGGAAATACACCGTTAAATTTTATTCAACATTCTGGGTCACTGGTTTAATGTGACTGAGCCAGTGATGCATTTATTGACTGATGCCCAGGGATTTTTACAAGTGCTCAGGCTAGTAATTCAATGTGTATATCTTGGAAACAGAATCAGTCGTCCTAGTTTCCATTATATTCATGCTTTACCTAAGATGTCAGTTCATTGTTGGCATCTAGAAAGAAATAGAGATATATATTGATGTTGGTACAAGGATAGTTTTGAACTTTTGAACATTATCAATCTCAGCCTCATTATATTCTGTGTAGAAATCCTATCACATGTCTCTCAAACACCTGAGCGTAAGCCACAGATTTACATCTTACCATGTAACAAATAAAGAGCTGAGTAGACACTCAGGTATTACTTGGTGATGATGGGGTTGTAAAACGAACTTTGGACACATTGACCTTCATAAATCAAAGCATTAAGTATCAGAGTTGGGATGTTATGGTGCAGTTTAATAATGAGTGCAGTTTAGGTTACCTAACGACAGGAAGGATATCAATAAGACCGAAGAAAGAAGGCAGAGAAGATTTACAAGGATATTGCAATGACTTGAGGAACCGAGTTATTGGGAAAGATCATACAGGTTTGGACTTTATTCCCTGGAGTGTTGGAGAATGAGGGGAGATTTGATCGAGGGATACAAAATTGCAAGGGGGGGTAGATAGATTAAATGCAAACAGGCTTTTTTCCATTAAGATTAGGTGAGACAAGGTCTGGAGGACATGGGTTAAGGGTGAAAGGTGAAATATTTAAAGAAAACATTAGGGGGAATTTCTTCATGTAGAGAGTGGTGAGAGAATGGAACGAATTGCCGGATGAAGTGGTGAATGCAGGCTCAATTTTGATATTTAAGAAATATTTGGACAGCTACATGAACGGGAGTGGAATGGAGAGCTCTGGTTTGCGTGCAGGTTGATAGGACTAGGCAAAATAATAGTTTGACATGGACTAGATGGGCTGAAAGGTCTGCTTTTAATTTTAATTTTTTATTTTCAATTTAGACATAATAGCACGGTAACGGGCCCTTCTGGCCCACAAACCCAAGCCACCCAAATACCCCAAATACATTTTGAAGGGTGGGAGGAAACCAGAACACCCGGGGGAAACTTACACAGAAAGGGGGAGAACATACAAACTCCTTACCGACAGCGCCAAATTCGAACCCGGGTTGCTGGCGCCGTAATAGCAATGCGCTAACCGCTGCACTAACTGTCCTGTTTCTAAGCTGCATTGTTCTATGGTCTGAGGTTCGATGATATTTGTGGCTTGCCTTATTTTTTTCTCTCAGAAATTCTTCAGATGGACTCAGATGCGAAAGATGCAGCACATGGACCTGTGGCAGGCATTTTGAAACTTGCAAGAAAACAAAGCATTTGAAAAGAAGAAACCATAACACTGTAGATGTTGGTAATTGGTGATAATTTCAGAAAATGCCGGAAACATTGACCAGGACACAAACGATTCGAAATGCTTGTGTTTGTTTCGCTTCCCACAGATGCAGCTTGACCTGTTGAGAGTTTCCAGCACTCTCTGTTTTGATTATTTACCAGATAGGACGACTGGAATGGCTGCATATCTGACATTTGTTGGAGTCAGTGCTAAGCCATGAAGGTTGTAATGTGTCTGGGTGGAAGAGAAGATGCCGTTCCTCCTATTGATATTGAAATTTGTCAAAATGCCATAGAGGGCCAGAGATGGAGAAGTAAGAGGTGAGCTAGAGAATGAAAATGATTGAATTCTAGTAGCTCAGAGTCTCCTTTGGAGACTGAGCTGAGCTCAATAATTCATTGTTTCTATTACTGAAAACATAGACTTCCTTTATGTTTCTGAAGAGTTATTCCTTGCCTGTTATATCATTCCAAGAAAGAGAAGAAATTGTTACAAGTATATATTTGTACTTCTTCTCCTGCATCACTCAATGAATAGAAATCATATGTTGTACCTCAGTAACCTCCAACCTGTAATCTGAAAATAAACTCAATGTAATCTAAGGATTTAAGTCTTAGTATATAATTTAACAACAGTTTTCTGGAGATGAGGTATAATGTAATGATGACATTCCACATGCTATAAATGTGGAATTCTCAGAGAAACGTCCATGACTAATCAGAGGTGATGGTGTGGACTAAATGTCTGGAGGATGGCTGATATGAACACAGACTACCAGCTCAATAAATGCAAGTCAGGCCAAATTTGAGGGAAGAGAAACAATGTGAATGTTTGACTTCAGAAACCTCTCATTAGATTTCTTTTATCACTTCAACTTCTGATGGATTGCAAAACTAAGGACTTATTTTTATTTACACACACACACACACACACACACACACACACACACACACACACACACACAAACACACACACGCACACACACGCACACGCACACGCACACACAGTGGCTCGCCCAGGTGAACCTGCTCATGAAGTCGTCACGGGCAAGTCCGCGGCAGATCTGACTGTGAGAGCTCCAGTGCAGGGCAAGCCCACAGCCTTGGCGGCTGATGTCATAAAGATCCCGGGAGTCACAAGCGTCATTGGGTTCCGAGGGATTTAAGCACGTGCGAGAGTTCTATTCAAGTCAGTTGGTTCAACTCACTTTCGACTCTGTGTGGTTCTTTCGCTCGCTGTGTGCCTAGTGCGACTAATGTAAATATAAAATATTTTTGATATCTTTTCTGTCTTCATCCAGTGCAGTGGAGGGGGGGACTGTGTTTATACTGTAATATATACACATACACATATGTGATATTGTATTTTTGGATTTGTTCCCTTTTCTTCATTGTACTGCATTTATTATATAAACCAATAAAAAGATTGAAAAATAAAAGGAGATGCAGTGCAGTAACAGCCCCTTCCAGCATCTGCCATCCAAATTCACCCATGTGACCAATTAACCTTCTAACCCCATACATCTTTGGAATGTGGGAGGAAACCAAAGCACCTGGAAGAAACCCATGGGGTCACAGGGAGAATGTACAAGCTCCCTGCAGGCAGCGGCGGAGTCGAACCTGGATCTCTGGTACTGTAATATCATTGTGCTAACCGCTACACTAACCATGCCACCATCGCCACAGTCTTTTTGGCCAAGGGCAGGGAAATCCAAAGCCTGAAGGCATAGATTCAAGGAGAGAGGGGAAAGATTTAAAGCAGTGGTTCTCAACCTTTTTCATGCCCTGCATCCCTAAAAAATTTTAATATGTTCTCACACCCCTTAAAGTAATAATTTATTTAAGAATAAAGGTGAAGGTGACCAAAACAAATTTGTATAATCAATTTTTAATAATATATAAACAAAAATGAAACATATGGAAAAGAAAAAATATTACAACAAATTAAAAGTTGCATAAACTCTACAAAAAAATTAATTTTTCATCCATGCATGAAATTTCTTTAAAAAATTAAAGCACTAATGTTCAAATGTTCATAAGCCAATTTAAATTTAATGACTCTTTTGTTCCTGTTTATTGCTTAAGAGTTTTTCAAACCGTGGCACCTTGTTGCTGAAAGCAGTTTGTGCGTCTGCCTGTGCACCCAAGCGATTTCTACATTTTGTCTTGATTGACAAAAGGGCCCTAAATCCAGACTCGCAGAAGTAGGTCGTCGCAAAGGGGATGAGCACAGTTGGTGCTTTTTCACAAAGTCTTGGAAACATGTCCATTGCCGAACACCAATATTGTTCCAAAGTTTTGCTTTCAAACTGCATTTCAAGAACACGATTTGCGTGCAGTTCAATAAGATCTTCCTTCAGCTCTTCAACATCCGACACATTATCCAAATTGAAGGAGTATGGATTTATAATCCATTCTTCAGAAGTTTTCAGTTCTCCTCCTCCAAAATATCCATCAAATGACTTTGATAGTATTTCCAAATGATCCACAATTTCTTCACACCCACTTGGAATTAGGGACTCATCGTCATCAACCATTTCTGTGAGTGATGGAAAATTTGGAAGATTCCCTCTTTTAACTCATCGACACCAAAGATCTAACTTTTCTTTGAAAGCATTTAACTTTTTGCAGCATTTCAATATGTTTATGTTTTTCCCTTGAATAGATACACTCAGGTCATTCATACGAGTGAAAATATCACTCAAATAGGCTAGCATTTGGTTGAATTCTTGTGATTCCATTTCTCCGGGCAGATCATAGTCACGTTTCTTCAGAAAAGTTTTGACTTCTTCTCGCATGTCGAAGAAGCGCATTAAAGCTCTCCCACGTGACAGCCAGCGGACTTCCATGTGGAAACCCAAAACTGAATGCTCACTTCCAAAATCTTCACAAAGCGACTTGAAGAGGCGGAGGTTCAGAGCACGACCCCTAATCCAGTTGATGGTCACAGAAGTGTCAAGGACATTTTTCAACTTTGGAGGCAATGTTTTTGATGCCAAAGCATGTCGATGAAGAAAACAGTGGGTACCTTGCAAGTGTGGAATCTCTTGTTTCATCAGTGCAAAAAATCCTGATTTATTTCCTAGTATAGCAGGGGCACAGAACCAATAATTTGGATATCTAAGTCATATTTCGCAAAGTCCTTCACACACTGGAAAACATATTTTCCTTTTGTGGTTGTTTTCAGATCTTCACAGAACAGGAAATCTTCCATTATGACACCATCATGGACATACCTCACTAATGCGATGAGTTGACTGCAATTTGCAACATCAGTTGTTTCGTCCAACTGGCGAGAGAATTTCAAGGGACTAGCCCTGATATCTGTGATAACTTGGTCCAAAATGTCCAAACCCAAATCACCAATTCGGCTCTGAATAACATTATTTGATAACGGCACTAATTTAAGCTTGGTTGAGGCTTCTTTTCCCAGAACAATTGTTGCCATTTCTAATGCACACAGTTTTATCACCTCTTCTGCAATTATATAGGGCTTCTTGGATTTGACTACTTTATACGCCATGTGGTATGAAGCCATCAGCAGTAGTTTGTCAGCAGATATAAAACCTAATTTTGGAAGGGTTGCTCGAGAATCAAAGCGGGCCCTTTTACCTTTCAATGATTCAACATCATGGCCTGCAACATCTGCTCCACCCTGCCGGTTGTTGAAGTGTTCCTGCAGCTTAGATGGCTTCAAATTTGTGTTTGAAAAGATAGCGTCACAAAGCGTGCACTGGGGTTTTTGCAGATCCTCAGTTGTTCCGGTGCAAGTGAAACCAAACTGCACATAATCATAATTCCATTTCCTTTTCTTTGACATAATGAAGGGTTCATTAATAATTTACATAACACAAATAAATAATAAGAAATAAAAATCGAATGTAATTCACTACAAAACACGAAACAACGTTTGGCCCCCATTTTAAATGTCCCGATTAAAAAAAAAAGTTATAGGGCGATGCCATTTAAAAGGAAACAGCGCGTTGAAACACACTAAAATTCATAGAGAATCTCATTCTATTGAATAGAGAAAAAAAAGGACATCCCCATCTTTAATTTGGATTTTTTTTTAAATCGATATTTTTATCTTGAGTATATAGGACAGTATCCTTAATATAAACCAAAAAAAATGAAATGTTATCTCGCACCCCCTGGAATGCTATCTGGAATAGCGAGCCACCCCCCCCCCCGGTTGGGAAACCCTGATTTAAAGGGATGACTATTTTCACACAGAGGGTGGTGCATTTACAACTAATAAAAGACATTTGGACAGAGACACGGCTCAGGAAGGTTTAGAGGACGTGGGCTAAACACAGATAAATGGCACTCGCTCAGGTAGGCAAATTAGGCAGAGCGCGCTGCTTCACTGCTGTTTAGCTCTGTCTAGGAAAGATGGAGTATTCTGGTTGGATGCAGAATCATCAGGCCCCGAACAGATGCAAGGGTTATAACTCCAGAAGACACACAAAGGCCAGATGGGTGCAGAGAAATGTGAGCCAAGAACCGGAACAGCTGTATATTGAACTGACATACAAAAAGGTACAGAGAGAATGGTGTCAACTTGTTGTGTATGTCAGAAGTACATAAATACATAACAGAGACGTGACCATGGCATACTGTGTGAGCTGATTTGTTCACACACAGCCGAGAATGCGATCCCAGTAGTAAACTGCTCCAAGTTTCCATACATCAGAAGGATAAAAGGCGTGATTGTCACAACAGTTACCAAGGCACTTTGAATCCTGCTGGCAGAACAAAGGATTCCTGAGAAATCGGTGTGTGGCAATGGAACCCAATTCATCTTGACAGAACAGAGAGCATTTGCAAGAGTGCTGTGAGTTGTAACCTCATCCCGATACTAGCAAAGTAGATTATATGGTTCACAGACAGATATCCAGAGGTCAAGAGGAGCCTAATCAATTGCAGACCATAACTTTAATTTATTGCCATGTCAAGTTACGTTCTTCACACAGTGATAGCATTCAAGTTACTGACCATCAGAATTGTAAGACAGCTCTGGTAAACAAAATGCGTCGTCCACGAGACTAGGAGAGAAAAGCAAACCTCTGACTGATGTATAACTGAAAGAAGAGTAACACCGCAACAATGGTGCTGAGTCTTTCCTTGCTCAAAGTGGAGATAGAGTCCCAGAGCTGAGATATCTCAAACGAGAGGACATAGGTTTAGGGTAAGGGCCAAGAGATTTCACAGGGTTATGAAGTTGGCTGGAATCTGGAATGGACTGCCTGAGTGGCTGATGGAGACAGATATTCACACAACATTTAAGAAGTATCCAAATAAGCATTTGAATCACCAAGGTTCTGAAGTCTATGAGCCAAGCACTGGTAAATAAGAACATAAGATATAGGAGCTATTCGGCCCGACAAGCCATTCAATGTGGCCATGCTTGATCTGATGATAGGCTGATCTCCACCTATCTGCCTCTTCCCCATATCCCTTAAATCCCCTACAATGTAGAAATTTATCCATCTTTGTCTTCAATATATTTACTGAGTTCTCTTGTTCTGCTTCAATGGGCAGCAAACTCCACACATTCACCACCTTCTGGGAAGAGCTGTTCTTCCTCATCTCCATCCTAATTCTACTGCATGAATCCTGAGGCTATGTCCCTAGTTCAAATGGGATTAGTACTTAATTGTCAACATTGAGATTCTGTAATGTCTGTCTCCATGGCTGAATGTACACCCTGAAATGAAATTCTGGAGCCCAGTTACAGTTGTAAAGCATGAAAGTCTGCCGACGCCATGACTGAGGTCAAAGCACAATGATAGAGAAACTCAGCAGGTATCAGTAGGTACTTTATTATAGCTGAAAAAAGAGATACATAACCAACGGTTCAGGCTTGAGTCCTTCATCAAGGTATGAGCAAAATGTAGGTAGGTGCCCAAACAGAATGGTGGGAAGAAGGAGTTCAGTCCCACATGCAGAAGGTAATAGGTGGATAAGGGAGGGAGGGAACACCAGCAAACAAGGGATGGTTCTGTGAATGGAGAGGGAAAGGGGTGGAGAGCTGAAGGAAAGGGGACAGAGGGATGGGGAAAAGAGGGAGAACAGGAGTTGGCTAGCATAAATGGAGGTCCATGTTAATGCCATCCCATTGGCAAGTGCCCAGACGTAATATTAGGTGTTGCTCCTCCAACATGGAAATTCATGTGGCCATGGGCAGGCATGTCAGTGTGGGAGTGGGGCACAGGACTGAAATGGTTGGCCCCCTAGAGATCCCCATCATTGATGCGGACAAAGCGAAGATGCTCAGTGAAGCAATATCCCAGTCTCTGTCCAGTCTCCCCGATGTAGGGAAGGCCACAATGGGAGCCCTGGATGCAGTAGATGACCCAGTTATAGTTATTGGTTCATACTATCAAGACCCAGAAAATGAAACCAAAATGAATCCCTCTCCAACCTGTGCCAAAACAGGTGCTTCGCAGTAGCAGGTCCAACATTGTTGCAACTTGTGCAACAAGGTAACACACCGGCTCATCATGACAAGGGTTGGTGGCTTCCAAGCCCAACCTACATCGCACCAACTAAGCCACTCCCTGCCTTTACAGTTGTAACACAGAATTATGGTTTAAGTTTATTTGCCACAAAATACTCAAGCAGAGAGAAGGTTTCGCTTGTGAGCAGACTAACAGGTTATCTCGAACATTCATACAGCTGTGTCAAGAGCACAATTTGCAAAGCGTCCGATTGCAATGAAAGAGAGATCAATTAGTACCAAGCAAGGACAGCACGAGACCACTGTGGTGCGGCTCATTCAAGAGCCTGACACTTGGGGGGGGATGAAACTGTCTTTAAGTTTGTTGGTGCATGCTTTGACACCCTTAAACCTTCTCCTCGATGAGAGGAGTGAGCAGAGTTCGTGTGCAGGATACGACGGGCCCTTCAGCATGTTGGCTGCCTTTCCTAGGCAATGGGAATTTGTTGTAAAGTCATGACATTAAAACTTCTGAGAAAACAACATCAAAACATTCTTTAAACTAGAAAGGTATTTTGTTATTGCAGTGGAGTCTTGGGATCTATTTTGATAAAGCCAGTATTATATTATTCCCACATACTGTATTACTCACTATTTCTCTACATTCTGTGTGGAAATCACATATTGCATCTCTTGCCAGCACATGACCTGTATCTGAAAATAAACACATTGTAAGCCATAGATCTAAATCTCAAAATGTCATTTGAAACAGAGCTGGAAATGAGTGCAAGGCAGAACAGCCTGTGCACTACAGAGTGAAGTCAACAAGAGCTTCTCATATTTATGAATAAGGTGTTTCATCTGAGTTGCAATGACTGTTCTTTCTCTGCAATGATCTCTGATGTTGAGCAGTTGGATGGAAGGGTCATGTGTGTGTGTGTGTGTGTGTGTGTGTGTGTGTGTGTGTGTGTGTGTGTGTGTGTGTGTGTGTGTGTGTGCGCGCGCGCGCACACGCTCGTGTAGGTGTGGGGGAGGGGATGGGTGAGCACAACCCTGAGCAAGTTCTAATGAGTCCAACTCTCCACCCTATGTGTAAACCAATTTTCAAACCCAAGCTGGTATATTACCCTCAAATAAGTTCCCAGAATACCCCAGGAAACCCAAAGTCCAATGAAGTATATTACCCTCAATCCCACAACCTTTAATTACATGTTGGTCTTTATCAAAGGCCCTCTGAAACTCTAAGATGTTTGTCAGACAGAATTTCCCTTTCATAAATCCATTTGACTGATCTCATTGACAATTTCTTAGTGTCCTTTTATCAAAGTCTTTATCACAGACATGAGTATTTTCCTTATTGCTGCTATCAGCCTAACTCTGAAGCTCTCTACTCTCTATTTTTTTTAAAGAATGAGATACATTTATCACCTTCCAATCTACACATAGTTTCATAATCTATCAAATTTTGGAAAGAGATAACCAATGCATTCAATATTTTCACAGCTGCCTCTCTGAGTATTCTAGGATGCAGATCCCTGAGGAGATCGCTCATTAATTTATACAACAACATTTGGTTAGTACTATCCATCCAACACCTCCTTTTCATTGTACCCTGGGTTCCCTGGGGTATTTGGGAACTTATTTGAGTCTTCTTCCATGAAAATTGAATTGAGGTATTTCAGAAGCTATTTGATTCATAAGGAATAGACTCAACAGGTCAGGGAGCATCCATGGGTAGAAATGGTCAGTTAGCATTTTGGGTTGAGATCCTCTATGGAACTCAGAGTGGAGATCAAGTAAGTTTGCGAAAGGGGAGAGAATGAGAGGGAGGGACAAATCATGCACCTCATTTGCAACAGAAAAAGTAATAGGAGGTCACAGCTTGAAGAGAGTTTTAAAGTTTAAGGAAGGATATTTAAAGGGTATTTGAGGGGAACGTTTTGTCAGATATAATCATTACATTTAAGAGACATTAAGACAGACATTAAATAAATAAGGCATGGAAGGTTACAAACCTAATACAGGCAAATATGATTAGTGAAGTAGACAAAGGGATAGCATGGTTGTGGTGGGCCAAAGGGCCTCAATTCCATGCTGCAAGATTTAATGATTCCTTGTTACTCTTTGTCCAGTAATGTGAACTATAACCACCCCATCATTATGCCTTTTGATGAAGCACCAAAACCTCTTCTTTAGGCAGGTATTATCCACCTTTTAAGCACTTCGTCTACATGTATGAATGCATCGAAAGCAGATTTGGGGGTCTGAACTCACCCGGATTTTATCTGCCAAGGTAGGTAGTGTCAGAGGTGAAGCAGGGCTTCCCTTACACATCTTTAGCTCAGGAAGCTGGCTTGCTGTGTAAAAGGACTCACTGACCCAGCTTTTCTTTTGCTCTGTGTGAACAACCAAGCCGCTTCCAGAGACGGGTAAAAAGAGCGTCTCATAGCCAGCTCACTCCTCTTAGCTTTGTGGTTATCTTTGATTCAATTTAGGGCTGTAGTTTCAGTTGGATTTGCTTTACTCTCGACATTGATAAAGAATTTCACGGTCACTTTTCCATAAAAAACCCCGCATAATAAAATTATTGTTGACTAGCCCTTTCTCATTGCACAATACCAAACCTGGGACTGTATGTTCACCCATTGGTTCCTCATGTATTGGCCTGAAACAACAATTCAAGATTTCAACCTGCACAATATTATTGTTTACATGCTTTCGGCAAGCCCAAAGGTAGTTCAGTGTTTCCAATGTAGCCTTTTAACATGCAATATGAATTTTGTGTTTCATGGCATCTCCTACATTACCATTGCTGTTAGAAAGGCCATCCCCAGCAATGCTTTCCGCCCCTTGGTGAGTCTGCATTGATTTTCTAAGCTCATGACCTCTCTCACAATTGCTTGTTTTTATTCCTTTACTAACACCACCCTCTCTCCTCTCCTCCCCCTTTCCTCCTTCCCACACCTTTTTATGCAGATGCCTGCCTGCACAAAGATCTATTGGTTATGGATCTTTGCGCCCTACGGTTGCTGTGGGACCTGCTGAGTTTCCAGTCACACCATGGGCAGGTTTTCTTGTTTCACTCCTTTCCCTTTGTTGGTGGTTCTTCCTCCAAAACGATTAGGTGAATCAAATCAACAATAAATAATTTGGTGAGTGATCATAAAATGCAAATGGGACCTTGGCTCGTGACTGTCTTTTGAAAGGAAATCTGCTGCATTCATTTGGTCTAATCTATAAATGACTTCAGACCAGCATCAAAGTGGTGCTAAATGAGATAGATTGACAATAAATGCTTATAGCACAGCTTACATAAAGCCTTCTGTCCCATCAGCTACAGTACCACCCAGTCTCTCAGTCTCACATTACCATCAAGCAGGAGAAATAACTCTGGTCCAATGAAGTGTACCAAAGGGCGTACAAGGAACATGGGAAAATCAGGTGCTAACCTAGTGAAGATGCAACTCAGAACCAACACCTGCTCAACAGCAAAGGGACATGAGATGGACTGAAGTCAAAGATCAGCCATAATAATAGAGAAGGCACTAAGGGGCATGTTTCTTTTTGCAAGGCTAAATGATCCCAGAACCAATGAACCAGAGAGTAAAGGAGAGTTATAAGGTTCTTTGCTTATACCCTGAAGGGCTCAGGCCCCAAACATCATCAACATACCTTTCCCTCAAGATGCTGCAATACCAGATGAGTTCCTTCAGCATTTCTGTGTATTTTTACAATGAACCAGGTAAACAGGGTGGACTGGGTGGTGAAGAAGGCATCTGGCATGCTTGCCATCATCAGCCAGGCCATTGAGAGGTGGGATGTAACGTTCCAACCATACAGAAAGATGGTAGGGAGTATTTGTGCAGTTTTCAGGATTCAAGGTTCCTTTTATTGTCATTTTTACATTAAAAATGTAAAAGACATGATATACTTGAACTTTTGCCTGCCATTTGGCAGATAAAGAGTTGCCATTAGTATTGCCCTGTGCTGCTTACTGTACGAGAGAAAAAGAAGCAAAAGAGAGTCCCTTCAGGGTCATTGACTGTCCGATTACCCTGCTGTAGGAAGGATGTCAATTAAATAGAAAGGATGTGAAAATGATTCAGTAGGATATTAAGGGATTGAAGGGCTAGAGTTATATGGAGAGGCTGGGATCTCGCTTCCTGGAGCTTAGTGAGTTAAGGAATAACCTTATAGAGGTCATATAAGGGCCATAGATAAGGTGAATGGTCACAGTCCTTTCCCCAGCAGAGAGAGCATAGGTTTAAGGTAAGAGGGAAAGAATTGAGGCCAATCTTTTCACACAGAAGGTGGTGGCCATGTGGCATTTACCTCCATGTGGAGCTGAACACAGTCACAATGCTTAAAAACATTCCGACAGAATCTTGTGTGGGAAAGGTTCAGAGGGAAATGGCCCAAATCCAAGCAAAAAAGACCAGCTCAAGAAGACATCTTGACTAACATGGACAGGTAGTGCCGAGGGCATGCTTCTACGCTGTCAGTCTCTTTCAGCACGGGATAAGGCCGTGAACCAGAGAGCATCCAACTAGAAGTGAAGCCTTGCCCTCGAGAACTAGCCATGCACCTCGCCAAGTTGTTTTAGAAGAGTTACAACACTGACATCTACCTGACAATGTGGAAAATTGCCCAGGTCTGTCTTGTTCATGAAAAGCTAGACAAATCCAACCTGGCCAGTTGCAATCCAGTCAGCCTACTCATAACTGATAGGCTGATTGGACAGTAATTAGCCAGGTTGGATTTGTATTGTTAAAAATGATGATTATCAAAGATACCATTAACTTTGCTATAAAGTAGCATTTACTCATCAGTAACTTGTTCAATTCCTAGTTTAAATTCTGCCAGATCCATTTCACTCCTGCCCCAAAGCCTGGATCAATAATCTGAATTCCAGAGGTGAGTGTACCTGGCCTTTTAAATTTAAATTTGGACATTCAGCACAGGAACAGACCCTTCTGGCCCATGAGCCCGTGCCTCCAAAATACACCAATTAACCAACATCCTCATATATTTTTGAAGGGTGGGAGGTAACCAGAGAACCAGAGGAAACCCTCACAGACACAGGGAGAATGTCCAACTCCTTTCAGACAACGTCGGATTCGAACCTGGGTCAGTCGTGCTGTCATAGCAATGCACTAACCGCTACGCTAACCTGCCAGGTCTTGTCAAGCTGTACTTGACCATGTGTATCTCTCAGCATAAGGGAGGGGTAACTCTCCACAAGCTAAAGTTACAGCTTGAACAAAGAAGAAAATGGTGGTTGCTGGAGATCAATAATCCCAAGACATTTCTCTGGAAGTTCTCCAGATTAGTATCCAGGTCTCACCGATCTTCAGCTGCCTCATCAAAGACCTTCCTTGCATCATTAGGTCAGAAGTGGGGTCATTCACGAAAGATTTTTTTTTAATTTAGACATACAGCACTGTAACACTGCCCTTTTGGCCCATGAGGCCTTGCCGCCCAATTACACCCAATTCACCTACAACTCCTGAACGTTTTTGGAAGGTGGAAATAATCTGGAGTAGCTGGAGGAAACCCACACATATAAACTCCCAACGACAGTGGCAGATTCAAACCCCAGTCACTGGCGCAGTGACAGCATTGCGCTTACCGCTATGCTAACTGTGCACCCTGGATTGTGCAGAGTTCAATTCAGAAAACAAAGCAGTCCATAACTATGAATAATAGACCAGTGCTCAATGATTGGTTGATGTGACATTGTCCTACTAATTCATTCCCTGAACAGCTATAATGTGCACCATTCACAAAATACTCTAGAGTTACATATCATTCCCTCAACAGTACCTCTAAGCCCAACCACCACCAAACAGGAACAAAGGTGTTAGACACAAGGAAAACTATCAAATCAAGGATCTCCTCCAAGTCCCACACCATCCTTGCAACTATGTTGTTTATCAATGATGATATAAAATCCTGGACCTTGCTGGCCAACAACGCTGAGGGAAAATCTTCACCAGAAAGAAATCAGCAGTTCAAGATAACTCATCACCTCTCAAGAGAAGTTAGGGATAGGCAACGGTGGTGACTTGCTGTTGAAAAATTGAATGTAATGGCACAGATGAGGCCATTCACCCCATGTCCATAGTGGCAAAAAATGGATCAACCCCACTTCCCAGTTCTTAGACCAGAGCCCTGAAGGTGATGGTTATTTAGTTGGTAAGAGATCCTGTTCTATTTCTTATTCAGCTAGAGCCTACTTATTGAATTAGATATTTTCTTCTCAATTCCCATCTGATCTTTTTGCCAATTAACTAAAATCTATGCACCTTGCCTGCAGAGCACCCTGCTCGGGTCCAGTTTGCTTACGCTATTCTTAGAATTTTATACACATCCATTAAGTTTCTCCAGGATCATTTAGGTATGAAGCAAAATTTCACCAGACTAGCTAGTTTCTCCTCCGAACGATAATCCTCCAGCCCCAGCTATTGTAAATCTCTTCTGCGCCTTCTGATCTCATTAAGTCCTTTCTGGATTAAGATGTCTAGGCGTGCTTCAAGTACTCTGGTAATGTCAAGTCAAATTTCAAATCATCTGATTCCACAAATACAACATGAGGAAAGAGCTCTCCGGTCCTCAGGGCAAAACATGCAGAAACACAACCAGACATAATACACATACGGACAAATGATAAATATGCAGGACAAGTATTCATATACATAAATGAATGTTGTTTCTTAAATATGAGAGTCTCAGATGGTTAGTGTGAGCAGTTCCTTTGGTCCTTCAACGTTCTCACTGCCTGTGGGAAGAAGCTGTTCCTCAGCCTGGTGGTGCTGGCTCTAATCCTCCTGTATCTCTTCCCCGATGGGAGCAGCTGAAAAATGCTGCATACGGGGTAGAAAGGGTTCTCAATGATTTTACATGCCCTCTTCAGACAACAATCCTGGTAGATCATGTCAGTGGGGAAGAGTGATCCTCTTCTCTGCCACTCCTGTGGAATGACCTCCAATCCATTTCTCTGCAGCAACCGTACCACTCTGTGATGCAGCCAGCCAGGACACTCTCGATAGAGCTCCTGTAGAACAGTGACATGGTGGCGGCTGGTAGTCTTGCCCACTTCAGTCTTCTCAGGAAGTGCAGTCACTGTTGTGCCTTCCTGACAAGTCAGGAGATGAGTGTCCATGATAGGTCACTAGTTAAATGAGCTTAACTTGTATCCTGCAATATTCTTACTTGGCATTCCTGTGTTTGGCTCAGTAAGTGAATGAGAGGTCTTGAAATTGAAGATTCCACAAAATTATATAGTAACCTTGCTATGAAATGAGAAAATGACACTTCCTACTTTAACTTCCCTAACACTTCTTTCAACTTGAACTAACATCCATTTTGTCACTTAATCACTCCAGACTGCTTTCAGATTCCAAGTATTTGTTGCCATTTGCTTTGGAGTCATTAAGATTTTGTGCTCAGTGCCAGGCACATTCACTGAGAAAGCTTGCCCAACAAAGTCCACTGTGAGATCACACGCTCTCTATTTAACCCATAATCTTGTTTAAGCGAACGTTCTCCTTGTCCTGAATTATGCCCCTTACGTTGGTTTTGACTGTTTGCAAATGGTTTCATTGTTTTAATCTATTGCCGACTTGCCAGACACAATGGTCTCCCTTCCGGATGTCTATTTACCATCCATTACTGAAGAATGAATCAACAAAGATAATGACGCCATTTTGACATCATTGCAATCCAGTCATTCCATGGTTGCGTGGCAAAAACCTGTTTTCATGCAGATGTTGAAAGGTTTCTCTTTCGTTAAGGGATTTCTAACTTTTCACAATAAAAACCATAAAACTCAAAATGAGGAATATGCTTCTCTTTCTTACTTCCTTATGTTAAATAAATTGCAAATCATGAAATATTCGCAAATACAGTATTCACTGCAAAATTGCTCTGTAATTTATGTTTCAGAATGTGTGACTGGTTAAATGAAGATGAATAAGTATCATACTTCTGAGCGAAAGAACATTTTATCTCCCAATTTAATTTTTTTTTAATGCTATTTATTTTCATATTTAGGCAGGCCCTTTCAGCTTACAAGCCCATGCTGCCCAATTACACCCAATTGACCTACAACCTCATACATTTTGAAGGGTGGGAGGAAACCAGAGTGTCCGGAGGAAACCCACACATAGCACGGGAACAACGCACGAACTCCTCACAGACAGCATCAGATTCGAACTCAGGTCGCCGGTGCTGGTAACAGTGTCACACAGACCATTATGCAAACCATGCTGCCCCCTTAAGGAGATGTGCAGGGCAAATGTTTTTTTCAGTGGTGGGTGCCTGGAATAGGCTGCCAGGAGTAGTTCTGGAAGCAGGTGCAATAGAAACATTTTAAGAGGCTTCTAGATGGACACTTGAATATGCAGGGAATAAAGGAATATGTATCAGGTTCCTGCAACAAAGTTTTAGTTTAAATTGGGCATCATGTTCAACATATATGTCGGCAGAAGGGCCTGTTCCAGTGCTGTACTATGTTCTATAAAGTCATCGTAAAACAGAAAGAAGTCTCTTGTCAGCAGGCTAGTGGGCCTAGCTATCTCTCCATCTTCGGCTTCATGCCCTGAGAAGGACCAGACGGAAACATCTGAGGAGCCAAATGATGCACACTCTGGTGTGTTTCATTGTCGAGGCCAGCAATCCACTGCTGCTCTCCGTGGCAGACATGTGGCCCAGAGTTCACTCTGGCACTTCCTCTGTCACCCAAGCTGGGTTCCAATTTACTCAGAAATCCAAACTGTATCATATCTAGAGGACGATTATAATCAATGTGGCCTTCGATCTCATGGGTACCATTATGTACAGCTGCATGAAGTTCCGTTTATAGTCTGGGTATGTCAACTCCAAGCGTTACTACATACTGATGTTATTTATACCTGTTGCTGGTGCAGTAAAGGATTGACCTGGTCTTGTTGCAATCGGAATCTTTTACCAAGGGAGGGAGCTTGAGAACAGGCATTTAAGGTTAAATCTCAAAGGAAGGTTTCTGCAGAGAACACCTTTGATCAAAAGTCCATCAAGCAGTCCTTGGAGAGGGAGACAGTAGGCCCTGTCAGATGGTGCCCTGAGCACACGGTCAAGGTTATTTGGCAGAACATCTCACCATCAGAACTATCAAACAAGAGGCAAAACTTTGCTTGGTTGGTGGTAACAAGCGTCTCCCTTCAGGTCTGGAGAATCAGTCCTCCACAACACAACTTTCCAGTTGTCTGCAGTGTAGATGAGATGGTTGTCGCCCTCTAGGTGAACTGTGTGATGGTCAAGAAGATCACAAAAGGGATTAATTGGTCTCTGTGGAGTTTTGTATGAAGTAGGTTGAGAACACGGAACTTTTTGGACGCAGGGACTCACACTGAGACTAATGTCAACTGCTGTTGGTGCACCATCAATTTAGTGATGGGCTTACTTTGGTCTGCCCAAAACCTCTTGGCCTTCCAGTACAAGTAAACATCCACAGCCAGGTACTTCCATCTGCCACATTGCAGGAGCAGGTGTGTGCACTGAAGGACACACTGAGGCTCAGTGCAGCCACCATAAAGGAGGTAAGACCACTTCCTCGGGTTGTGATTCCACTGGGCACTGAGAGTTGAGCCCCATGTAACAGCCTTGCAAATACCTGACAGGATGTTTGGAACTAAAAAAAATTGATGATGTCCTGCTAAATATTGTATTTAGCATAATAATATTCCTGAAAGAAGCAAAATCATTTCCTGTTTGTATAAATCTAGATTTTATAATAAATTGTACTAACCCTTAGAGGAGAGAAATGCATCACCTTCTTTAAATATTGCAATCAGTTTGAGGTAGAGAGGAAATAAAATAATCTTCCAAACCCTGAATCAGGGGCGTTGTTGGAGGATGAGAAAATCACAAAGGTACCCTTCTTGTTTGAAAAATAGTGTGAAGATAAACCCAGAAGCTACAGACCAGATGCTTAACCTCAGCATTGAGGAGCATTTTGGAAAGTTCTGCAGCGGACACCGTGCTGCAGCAGATACTGCTGCTACCTCACAGATACGGGACTCGACCTTAACCTTGGGCCCTGTCGGTGCCTAAGGTCCACTTTCTCCTTGTGACCACGTGGATTTCTCCCGAGCGCTCTGATTTTCTCCCCTGTTCCAAAAGACATTCACCTGGGAAGATTGGCTGTAAATTACCCCTTGCACGAGTGAGAAAAAGAATCAAAAGGGAGTTAGACACATGGGTGGAAACAGATAAAGTTCTTGGACATAGAGGGAGGGACAATGGATTCTCAGGATTGTATGTGATGTCCTGTATGTTCTCTGACAATAAATCTGAAATCTGAACCTGAATTTACAGTGGCCAATTAATAGATCACTCAAGCGTATTCATGATGTAGGAAGAAACCAGGGCACCCAGAGGAAAATATGAGGAAAGAGAGGGAACTCATGGGGATATAATATGGTTAAGAGATTGGACAAGAAAATGGAATATAATGTGAAAAAAAGTGAGGTTTTCTACTTTGATAGAAAATACAGAAATGTTTAAATGGTGAGAATGGGATATTCTGTAGGATCTGAGTGTTTTTGGTCACGGGTCACAGAAAGATAACATCCATGTAAAAAGAAGAATTAAGTACATTCATGGGTATGTTCACCTTTATTTCCAGAGGACTTGCAAAGACCTTTTACTGCAATTATATAGGCACCTGGTGAAACAACATGTACACAGGTTTAGTCTTTCAATCCAAGGAAGGATAGATGTGTGAAGAAGGGAAGGCATTAAGTGTATTTATCACTTCCTGCACACCAGAATTAGAAGTTCATCCACGTGATTGCTGGGTTGTTGAAAGGAATAATATTTTGAAGAGATTTCATTGTACCAGGCCTATTGTTTCCAAAGCGAAAAAAAACATCTGGGGGAAGAATTCAGTGGGTCGACCAGAATGGTCAATGTTTCGGGCCGTAACCCTCTTTGGCCCACTGTGTTCCGCGAGCTGATTGATTTTTTTTTCCCAGTGTCTGCAGTCTCCCATTTACTCAATAGTTTCCAGTGTTTAGCTGAATCAGATCACCTCACTGTGGAATTATGGTTCCCTCACCCAGGCCGAGGAGATCAAGCGTCAACATATCAAAATGAGAGGCCATTTGTTCAGGACAGTTGTGAAGAAATTTTTTTCACTCACGGGGCCACGAATCTGTGGGACTTTCTACCTGAGAGAGCCACAGGGCCTCAACTGCTGAGTGCATTCAAAGCAGAAATCATAAAATTTGAAGATGGGGGAAATTATGGAATATGGGACATCCCAGTGCTACCATCACAGTATGGCACTGAGGAAAAAGATTAGTCATGCAGAATAGGGACAGGAGATTGAATGGCCTCCTCCCTCATTTATTCTTTGTGTTTAGTTTGAATTAAGAAGCCTGAGACAAGTGAAAGAATCTTGAAGATTTGGCCATCAAGAATATTGTGACCATACTCTCACATACCCACAAGACTGATAGTGAAGTCAGGATAAAAGATCATTGGGGGCGCTCTTCCTCCCATGACGGACATCTACAACACACAGTGCATGCGGAAAACAAGGTAAACGTTTCTCCCTTCTCCCATCTGGTAAGAGGTACCGTAGCACTCAGGCCCTTGCATCCAGATCAGGCAACAGTTTTTCCAGAACAGATGTGGATAGTGTACGGTGGACTTTCATTCTATATGTCTTAATATTTTAACTTATATTTATGTAAATCTGCTCCGTGGTCCTGAAGAAACGTTATCTTGTCTTTACCGTGCAATGCATGGTTTGAATAAATAAAGGTGATTTGACATCATAATAAAGCAATAGCTCAGTGGTTAGAGCATGGTCTTATAAACCAGGGGGTCGCAAGTTCATTGCTTGCTGGGGCCTCAATTCTATGAAGGGTGATGGACAAAGTGGCGACTCTCTGTCCTCCTTACTGTAGACAAAGAATTGCATGTATGTCACATCCAAATGTAGTATCAATGGAAGCTTTACCTAAATCCATCAGGTAAGAGATCCAGGAGTAGAACCACCAGGCTGAGGAACAGCTTCTTCCCAAGGGCAGTGAGATGACCAAAGACTTTGCTTACATTAACCATATTTACCAGACAACACTCATTTATTTGTAGATACCAGCACTGCCTATGTACCATTTGTCTGAATGTGTTTAATATCTAGGTGTGTGCCTGGGGTATTTTGCTGGGTTGTACTTGACCAGTCTCCTCGTTGTGTAAGAAGAATACAGCCAACATTCTCAAATCTACCTTTGCTCCGGCTGTGATTTGGTGCCCTGTGAACAGGAAAGCTGCCTTGAAATCTCCACAGTGGCCATTGACCATGAACTCTGGTAACGTTTGATATTTACTACAATTCCAGTTTAATTTTGGTATGGTGACTAGAATCCCCCCGTTGAGCTTTGCTATTTACTCTGTTTTGCCCTCTATATTTTCCATGCCAACTACTAACGTCACCCAACAAACTTTGGGGTGGTGGGTGAATCAATTTGGGTCATTAACGTGGACAGAGTCGGGGGAGGGGGGCTCAGACATTGTGAATCTTTCCTCCGGCGCATGATGGAGAGGTATTTGTGAGCTCGCCCTGTCCCAGCAGCGATCAGGCAACTTTAATGTGTTTGCTCTCCTGTCGGGCAGGAGGGGTGACGCGAGGAGCTGGACTTGCCGAGCCAGCCACGGAATAGGAAAAAAGATCTCCTCGCCAAATGTCAAGGTACAGATCTGCAGTGGGGAGGGGGGGGGGGGGGGGGATTGAGTTTTAACCCCCCTCTACTCCCCCGCCAAGGGTTTAAATATGAGGACTCCGCTAAGTCAAAGGAGTGCGGGGCATTGACAATCCTTGAAAGCTCAGAGCATTAGAGGTTAAGCGGAGCTTTAGGTGCAAGATGAGACGGGCTGTCATACTGAGCCTCCTCGTCGTGGCTGATGTCCTTGTTCACTGTGAGTGCCACCCCGCGCCGCTCCACCAAGCAGCCCGGCGCCAGGGTAAGTCCTGCTTCGCTGCCTTGACACTTAGAAAGGGTTTCAAATCCACCTTTCAGGGCAAGGGTTCGGTTTCTCCCCTGCACAGAAGGGCAGGGTACCGTGGGGAGCAGATATGGTGGAGGCTCCCAGATAGACAGGGGGGGGGGGGGGGGATGGGGATGGAGGGGCTGTGCAGCCTCTGTGGAATTTGGGGGCAGACCCGTGGGCCGAAGGGTCTGTCCCTGTGCTGTGACGGAGGGGGCAGAATTAGAGGATCCTCGACTGCACTTGGAGACTTTGACAATTACAGAGGGAACAGGGCGGGGGTGGGACTTTTTTTCTTGTATTTAATTGAATTGTTTAATTCTGCATGCTACCCAGCCAAGTCAGCTCAGAGAGAACCTAGTGCAGTGATAGGAAGTCGTGTCACCAACAGTCAAATAGTGCAGTGTTTGCAGAAGGTGGAAAAACAAGGTGGAGGCATCATTTGGTTCCCCCACCCCGATGAAAATTCCATTCAAGAGTCTGATGGCAGCAGGAAATCATGAAGGTTCATGATTTAAGTGCATGCATTTAACCCCAGTGAGAAGTGGGGGGGGAGAATGATAGGATGTGACCTGTAATATTTTCACAGCTCTCCCAAGACCACAAGGGGTATAGCAGAGCTGATGGCCGGGGTGGGTCTTTGTGATGGCCTGAGCTGCTTTTCCGACTCCCTGCAGTTTCTTGCCATCTTGGTGATGCACCCAAACAGAGAACTTTCTACGGGGCACCTGCAACCATTGGTAAGAGTCCAGAATAGCTAACCTTGGGTGCTCTTGTGTTTGAAAGAGATTACAAGGCCGTCTTCGAGAGATGAGCCCAGCTCGGAAGGACGCGAGAATGTTATGAGCTTCTTGACTGCTCTTGACCAGGCACGGAGGAGTGCGAAAGGAAGAATTCGATCCGAGGTTGCACGAGCTAAAGGTACGTAGAGGGAGGGAAGCATAAAGGGATCTATCATTGATATGTCGCATGGGTAGACATCATAAAAGTAGATTTGCTTCCTTGCAATATCCCAAAGAGATGGTTGATGTCTCTCTGAAGCTACAAGGCAATCTGTAAAATTGCTTGTCTCTCTGTCTGATGTTATTACTCCACTTTAAATAGCAGCCAGCTTCTCTTTGTAAAACTATGTTTACAGTATAGAGGAGAGGCTGGAAAGATAATGGTTATAGATAGAGCAAGCAGGCTTTTTTTCCACTGAGGTTAGGTGATATAAAAACTAGAGGAGATGGGTTGGAGTGAAAGGGAAAAGTTTAAAGGGAACATTAGTGGGAACTTATTCATGCAGAAAGTAATAGGGGTGAGGAAGGAGCTGCCAGCTGAATTGGTAAATGCTGGTTCAATTTTGACGTATAAGAATTTGGACAGATACATGAATGGGAAAAGGCCATAGAGGGATGTGGTCCAGGTGCAGGTCAGTGCGACTAGGCAGAATACTAGTTGGGCACAGGCTCGAAGGGACTGTAGTGTTCAGTGGCTGTAATTGAGGAAGTGTGTGGGAGGGAGTGGAGAATATAGTGTGGCAGGATGTGAAGAGTGGGTCAACATCGCAAAGGGGTAGAATGAGTGAGAGGGACAACCTGCCTATCTTGTTGATGGCAGAGCAAGGAAGAAAGGGACACTCTCCCAATGGTTCTTCGATGAGAACTCAGGGAAGGGAGTAGGTTAAAGTCTGGTGCAAGTCTCCATAAAGAGAAGGGAGGAATTCAAATGTCTTAGCTAACTTAAAAGTGATCCCCGGGATCAGCTGGGATTTATCCAGGCTGCTGCAGGAGATGAGGTAAGAGATTGCTTAGACATCAGCTGAGATTTTTACATCCTTACAGGACACGAGGCACCTGATGACTGGAGGCCAGCAAATGTAGTCTCCTTTTTCAAGAAAGGCAGCAGGGCAAACCCTGGTAATTATAGATCTCCCAGTCCAGCATCAGCGGTTGAGTAGATACTAGAAAGTGTGGCGAGGGAGAGGATTAGTGATGACCTAGAAAGGCAGGATCTAAGCAGAGAGAGACAACATTTGGAGGGACAAAGTGTACCAATGAGGGGAGGGTAGTAGATGTGACTTACTTGGACATTAATTAAACCCTTTGACAAGGTCCCATGTGTGAAATTGGTTCAAAAGGTGAGGAACAAGGGGAACATGGTGAATTGGATTCAAAATTGACAATAGAATGGTCAAGGATTCTTTTTGAGATTGGATGCAAGGATCTTTGCTGGGACCCTTGTTATTTGTAATGTTTATAAACGACTTGGATGTGGAAGGCAAGATCACTAAGTTCATGGATAACATGAAGATTGGTGGAGTCGTTGACATTGGGGAAGATAGACTCAGGTGCAGAGTGTAATTGATATGTTGATGAAATGGTCTGCGGTAAGAAAGTTGTAAGATGGTTATAATATGAATGTTTTTCTCTATAGTACTGCTGCAATACACTGAATTTCATGACTTGTTTCTGACAATAAATTCTGATTCTGAAAAATATCAGATGGTGTTTAATCCAGGGGACTAATGAGGTGAGAACATCCACCATGGTTTCGGGGAGTATTGAGAAACAGGGGGAACCTGGAGTGGAAGTCCATTGATCCTTGAAGGCAGCAGTACCGGGAGATAGCGTGATGAGGGAGACGTGGGATACAGCCTTCCCTTATCAGGGATTTGAATACAGGAATAGGGAGGTTATGCTCTAACTTTATGAGACCCAGGTCAGACCTTTACTGGAGTACACCATGCAGTTCTGGTCACCATGCTATGGGAAGGATGTTCCAAAGCTATACGGGATGCAGAGGGCAAGGTCTGGGGAGGAGCAATTCAGTCTTGAGAGTTTTGGTCTGTTTGCCTTTTAGCAGATGAGATGAAGAGAAGTCTATGAGGGGTACAGATAGGGTAGACCAGGAAACTTTACCCCATAACAGAGGTAGATAACAGTAGAGCACATCTTGGGCAGCACAGTTAGCATGGCGGTTAGTGCAACACTGTTACAGCACCAGTGACTAGTTTTGAATCACACGCTGTCAGTAAGCAGTTTGCTCGTTTTCCCCCTGTCTGCATGGGCTTCCTCGAGGTGTTCCAGTTTCTTCCCACCCTTCAAAAGCATACTGGGTGTGTTGGTCAATTTGATGTAATTGAGCAGCACGGATTCATGAACCAAAAGGGCCTGTTACCATGTTGTATGACTAATTTTTTTTTAATTGGTTTAGGGGGGGGGGGAGAAATATTTAGAGGGGATCTGAGAGGGTTTTCTTCATTCAGAGTATGGTAAGTGCCTGGAATGGACAGCCAGGGAGAGTGGTTGAAGCTGAGTCACTGACACCATTTAAAAGGCATCCAGGTGAACACTTGAAACATTAAGGCATAGACAGTTATAGTGCAAATGCTGGGAGACAGGATTAATATCAAAGGATCCCCTCTAGTCGGTGCAGATGAGTTGGGCTAAATGGTCTGCTTCCTTGCTGTATAATCCAATGATTCAAGAGATGTCTTTGAAGAGCTTGCAGGACACAGAGATCATGTAAACGTTTGAAAAGTATCAAATGCAGAGACACCCAAAATATATCAATTGATGAAAACGAAGGCTGAGAGCAAGAGGAAGAGGGAAATTGTCTCCATTTAATTTTCTTGGAGATTTTTTTTCCCCCAAGATTCAAGGTAATGAATCAGAATTTATTGTCATGAACAAGTCATGAAACGAGTTGTTTTGTGGCAGCAAAATATTCATATAAACCACCTTACAAAAATCAATAAAAATAGCGCACGAAAAGTCAAAGTAAGGCAGTGCCTTTAGTTCATCGATCATAGCAGAGGGAAAGAAGCTTTCCTTATGCCGCTGAGTGCTCGTCTTCAGGCTCCTGTACCTTTTTCCCAATGGTAGCAGAGTGAAGAGGACATGGGCGGTGGATAGAGGCTGCTTTCTGAAGACACCGCCTCATGCAGATGTCCCTGATGGGATGAAGTCTGGTGCCCGTGAGGTTGCAGGTCAAGTTAACAGCCTTCTGGAGTTTTTTTTTCTCTTGTTCTGAGTGTTGGCACCTCCATACCAGACTGATGCAACTAGCCTGAAGGCTCTTCACAGTACATCTGTAGTCGTTTTTAAGTAATAATATATTAAAAATGCAATATGCATGATATGCTTCAATTGTTGTCTGCCATAAGGTAAACAAAGAGTAGCCATGGGCATTGCCTGGTGCCCCCAATAGGAGAAAGAGAAGCAAGAGAGTCCATTCACAGACAAATGAGTGTCTGTGCGTTCACCTACAGCATTCCAGCAGCCAAAGTTTTCGATTGAAACCTTCGGCACCCCGACCTCCAGATCCAAACCACCAATATGATCAAGAAGCCTTCAGCACCAGTGGCCTTTCAGTTGCCCTTGCCTTCAGCTCCCTCTCGATCCCAGTTCCCATGAGTATGGGTCCTTCAACCATGTCGCCAGCACCCTGTGTAGGTTCCCCGACCACGTCACCAACTGCCTTCAGCCTGTGCGTGTGCCCTTCAGCCACTGAGCCCCTTGCTGGTCTGGTGCCATGGTCACCATCCTGCAGGGTCGTCTTTCAGGCTTCTCCTTCTCAAGAGGGTGGCGTTCTCCCTGTTTCTGGTCCTCTGTGCCAGTCCGCTGCACCCCCGGAGTCTGCAACCCCTCGTGGTATGCAGCCCCCAGCACGGGGACCGCCATCCTGGGTACAGACTTCTGAGGTTGCCAGAGTCATCGGCAAGTAGCATCTTTACCAGAAGTGGCAACAAAATGACATAAAAAATTATAGGACTAATCTAATATTGCACTGTGATGGAATCCATTTGAAAAGATACTAGAAATGCAAAAAGACTTTCCTGTATCTCATTTACCATCACTGACCACAAGACCCTGTTCAAGATTCATCGTCATCCTTCATTTCCTTGTTTTTCCTTCTAAAATTTTCAGTCCTAATTCTGTCAATTTTTTTACATTTCTGTCCAGTTTTATCATGCAATCCCATTTTCCTTTTTTGTTTTACTCCTTTGCAACTTTCTTTAATCTTGCTCCATTTCCAGATTTGACCTGGAATTGACTCTATTAAGCCCCCTATGTGCAGTGACTGCCCACTGCTGCTCCTCTGATTGACAGCTCATTAGGAATAAGTAAATATTGGCTAAAATTTGGTTTAAGTGCTTGAAATAACTCCGTTGCCATGGAACAGGGCCACGAAAAAGAAGGAATTTGAATAGATCCAGCGTGGAAATTGAAAGGGACATGATACTGAAGGGCACCGTTTTACAAGGGTTAAACCATTAAGAGACTTACTGCATGGCCACTGGAATGTGGTTTGATTCATAACAGGGTAAACTATTCTTTTATGAGCATTCACAGAATAACAAATTATTTAACCTGGGCAATCTGAGTTGGCTTGAGTCTTCTTCCAAGCTTTCCTCCCTCAAATCTGACAAATTAATCCTTTATTCCCTTGCCCCTCATACGTTCATCCAGCATCCCCCTAAATGCATGAACTATTCATGTCGACAACCCCCTGTGGCTGCGAATAGCAACCACATTCTCACTGCTCCTTGGGTTTTAGACATTTCTTCCAACGTCTTTGTTGGACTTCCTGGTGATCCATTACAAGGATTGCTTTGAGTTACACTCTTCTACACAAGCTACACATTCTCACTGAATTCATTCCCTCAAAGTCTTTCATAATTTTAAAGGAGTCTATTAGTAAAATTAGTGAAAGTGAGCAGAAATTATTAACATGGTAGACCAGCCATTCTCGCCCCTTTTTTTGGCTATGATCCCCTTGGGATTCTGCTCAAAGTTGATGAGCCCCCTTCCCTGTGAAGCAGTCAAGTTTATTTGGTTTCTTCCATACTTCTCTCCTACCAACTACATAAAATGGATTAAAAAATTTATGCTTTGAGTCGTGGTAAGTCAACAAGACCTTTACTTAAATGTGCTGTGGCTCCCATTGAGAATGTAATCAGCACAAATAATTTAAACGGGCTATGGTGGTGATACCATCGTAACAGTAAGAGTCTGCTTCTGTGGAGAGAAACACCATCTGAGGTCGATTAGAATGCTCAGAATGGAGAACTGAGACATAATGCAGCAAGAAATGGATGTGACGTAATCGATGATTTTAAAAATCTAGTGTGAAGAAATCTGAAAGGGGGTTCTTCAGTGGTCCAAGGTGATGCCGCCGTGAACCAAGAAGATATCAAAGAGCCTTCAGTGTTACTTATTTTGTGATTTTTCTATCTTTGGTTTATTGCAGCCAACGGGAAGAGAGCTGACAAAAACGTTGACACGGTAAGACATTAAGCAACAATTTGGATTAATGTGAGCAAACCTCTGATAGGTGCCTCCTCGCACTGAAGCTTGGTTGCTTTTGTGGATCTCTGATGATGGCATGGGTTCTGACCAAATTCAGGCAGCGTCCAAAACCAGGATAACAAGAAGTAACTTCACATACCACCTCGCCTGTAAAACAGTGACAGAAACGATTCATCATGTCCAACTGAGTTTTCCAGTTTCAAGTTCTTCAGTACTTTTAAATTTTACACCTGCTTTGTGATTAAAACAGGACATAAAACTTGATTGAAAGTGACCCAGAGCATCACATTCAGCGTTGATGGTAGGATTAGTGGCCCCATTGTATGAATGCTGAGATAAGCAGAATTATATTCCTTTGTCGTGTGCACACTACAATGAGGGTGGATGGAAGACACACACACTAGAAGTCAAAGTTGAAGGCTGATATATTGCACTGGCAGCTCTGTTTATACGGGCCTCTGGCGGTGACATCAGGGTCCCGCGTCATCTGAGCACCGGCCTCAGGTTGGCCGGCATTCCCACCAGTTGCTTGTCTTCCCGCCGTGCGGAGGTCACCTAGGACGACAGCCGGCGTTACCCCCAAGTCCGCGCATTCATCAGCCATTTTGTGGGCCAGTCCGTGTCTCTGTGCGTGGGCCATTACACCTTAACATTAATAGCCAACCATAGCAGAGGAGCACCATGGTACTTTTCCTGGAGAGCCAGATGCACAGTAACTTTTACATTTAGACATACAGCACAGGCCCATGAGCCCTTGCCACCCAATTACACCCAAATGACCTACAATTCTAGTATGTTTTGCAGGGTGGGAGAAAACCCACACAGATGTGGGAAGAATGTACAAAATCTTTACAGACAGTGCCAGATTCGAATCCCAATCACAGGTGCTGTAACAGTGTCATGCTAACCGCGTCACTAACTGTACCGTCCCAAGCTAACCATGCAGCCCCTGAAGTACAACTGAAAATAACATCTAATGCAATTATAACATCACAAAAGGATTCTTGAATGGTGCGGTGATATTTAAATGTGAAGCCAAGGAGCAGGGTGGGGTAGACCTTCTTAGTTACCAAATATAGAGGAGTTAACAAAATGATTCAGTGAATAAAGTATATGGTCAAAATTAAAATAGCCCTCTGAGACACGTTTAAGGATGCTTCTTAGACACGTTTAAAGGTGTAAATTTAACCAGCAAAACCTGGATTGCCACTTGCTACATTGCTAACTTGAATTCCTCTATCGTTGGCCCAGTCTGCTTTGTGCTGACTTTGACAAGTTACTTAAGGTAATTTCTGCTATTGCTCTTTTGGAATGCCTCATTATCCTCCAGCAAGTTCACTATCACTCACCTAAATTTGATGCTTCCCCCTTCCCATACAAGGAAGAGGCCAAGTTGAGTGAGAACTCTCATTCCCCCCCCCCCCCACCAATGGATGAGTTACGACAAATCAAACAGCCTTCCTCAATCCTCAATAATTGACCTGCATTCTCCATTACCTCCTCAAGTCTTGCAATCATCCCATTAGTCCCATCTGTTCTTAGTCTCATGTAGGACCACTCTCAGTCACCCATGCCCCTCCACCTCATTCCATCCTCTATACCTCAGCATCATCAGGAATGTCTCCATTTCTGTCCCTTTGAACACCGTTGGTATCTCCCACTAATATCTTCCTAAACTCATCCCAATTGTAACCTAGTATCCAACTACCATTTGTTTCATGCATTGGTCATTGTCGCACACCCACGAACCTTGTGATATGAAGCTACTCCCAATTCACATCCTCCATTTTACTTTCATTTTCTTCTTTTCACTTCATTGGCTTGTGCCAGAGGTCACTGAAAATGAATATAGGACACTCATCACGAGACAAGAATGAGCTCATAAACCATTGAATTGAAAATAACACTACACAACAATTTTTTTCCCAGAACATTTGCTTCCTAAAAGAAACTTGGAGATTATGATAGACAACCTCAAACGGAACACAAAGATAATTTCAGATTTTCTCTATTATGTAGGAAGTTAGAGAAACATTGTTAAATTTTATTGAATTTAGCATGTTTAATCGCATAATTATGTTGACACATTGAGTTAGCTCAACTGACCTAAAAATATTTTGTCACTGATTTTCATTTGTACTCAACATCTGATGCCTCTCACGTCAGTGTCCAAGAATAGTCAGCCAGCATTGATGGATTCTAATTGCCCTGATAACGTTTATCCTTCGTCACAATGTTCTGGTGAAACCTTTCCATATTCGTCACTGACTGCACCAAGATCAGGAGAGAAGAAGTCCAAGTGTGAATGCAGAAAATGATTTTTCAATGAAATGTTGCACTTCACAGTTTTGTATGCTTGAAGTAGACTTAAAATGTGATAGGAAATCACAAAAAAAAGGTTACATCTAAAAACTCATTATGTGATGGGAAAATTTTCAGATTTTCATGATCATCAGCCTAAAATCCATAAAATACACCCAAAAGTGTTCAGGAAGTAAAATCTTCATTGTCCAGTCTAACAAGTCCCATGACACCTCAATTTGAAAACTTTTGTTTGGTTCTTAAATGTTATGCCATAATTTATGGAATTTGCAGGTGAAGGATAGAATGAACAAACCAGATTCCTCGTAAATCCATGTTCACAAATAGGTACTGATCATAGATTAATCGATCCTCCCAAAGTTAAATGACTAAATCGAAGCCTTCTGTACATTTATAGTGTTCCTTGGTTTGTTTGTTTCGTAGGAAGTTATGGAAGAATTTACAGATCGTCCTTTTCCTGCTGGCAAGGAAAAGGAAACGAAAGATAGACCAATTGCTCCAAGTCCACTGAAAGAGAAAGATCCCAAGAAAACAAAGAAGCAACCTGGGAGGAAATCAAACCAGAGAGGTTTGTGGAACATGCAGACTTTTGGGGCAACTTTTTTTGTTTAAACAACTTTTTTACAGTCTCACAACTGCCACACAATCAATCAACGTGAGTGGGCAGGCTGTCAAACCACACAACCAAGTCATGCTCAATATGTCAGCAAGAGAATCACAGCCTGTTGCCTTTTGTCCACTCTAAGGAATTTGAGGAGGTAACTAAGAATTATAAATGGGTGGCAGAGATGCATGTGTGAAGGGATACAGACTTAAAGTTTCAGATCAATGACCATTAGTCCGAAACATTGATTCTGTCCCCTCTCTCTCTGAGTATTTCCAGCATTCACTGCAAGGTGTATTTCAGATAGATGGCAGTGTTATTAGCCCTCCGGCTTGGCTGCAAAACACGAACAAAACCTGTTAAACAAATGAGACAAATTCAACAAGATCAACAATCAGTTGCATCCACTTGGCTACTGTGCCTTTTTATTAAATTTGAAATAAACTTGATAACTATGTGGTTTTTAAGATACCATTTTAGTATTGTACACACTATGAACTTGTTCCCTTTTATCATTAGATCACTGGAACTAAAGATTATTTTGTGATTTCCGCTGAATATTTTCATGGGGTATTTAGGCTCTGTACAAATAAAATTGCTTTCATCATTCCTCCTTTGACCATTTTTCTCTATTCAACAAAGCCCCTGGGATGTCTATATTCCTTATTTGTGTTTTGAGGTTCTTCAAGTTCAAGTTGAAATTAATTTGATTGCCCAAATACAACCCGATGAAACAGCGTTCTCCAGTTCTCAGTGTAAACCATGCAGGCACACAACCAGACATAACACACATACAGACAAACAATACATTCCTGGGACAAATATAAAATGGATAAATAATGTTTTGTAAATATAAGAGCCTCGGATGGTTAGTGTGAGCAGTTTCTTCAGTCGTTCAGCGTTCTCACTTCCTGCGGCAAGAAGCTTTTTCCCAGACTGGTGGTGCTGGCTCCAATACTCCTGTATCTCTTTCCTGATGGGAGCAGCTGAAAGGTGCTGTGCGTAGGGTGGAAGGGATCTTCAATGATTTTTCATGCCCTTTTTGACTCCACCCCCCCCCCTCCCCCACCAAATCTTGTGTCAGTGCTATTTATGGTCTATCTCTTAAAGTCCTAGAGAATGTGTGTGGGGAGCTGTCTTGAATCTTTTTAACTCTGGCTACCAACACTGCAGCACAGTATTGGCCCTTCAGCCCATGATGTTAGGCCAACCCATGTAAACCTACTGTTGACTCGAGAGACAATGACTTGGGCCTTGTAACAACGGAGGGCTAGCAACAGGACTCCAACTTGAGGTGCAGGGTCTTGACCCGAAACGTGAGCAATTCCCTTCCCTTTACTGCTGTTACTCAAGCTGCTGTTCTTCCCCCAGCAGCCTGAGAATATGGAATTTTCATCATTCTTCTATGCTTGTCCTTCTTGTTGACAGAGGTCTCAGTTATAAAGTATTTTTTCACTTTATTTTTTAAAAGCAAGTAGGGAATACTATGAATAATTTGTGCACTACACAAGAGTTCTGGAGAAACTCAGCAGATCGCACTGCATGCATTTGAAATGAAATCCAATTGACATTTCGGGCTTGAGTCTTTCATCGGAAGTTTATAAATTTGTATAATTTTAAAAAGTAATAGCATCAAGTTGTTTAAAAAAAAAACCATCACCTCAGGTTATTCAAAAGCTTTCTTCTTACTTTACAGCTTGTTTTTGGAAGTATTGCAACTGAGGACAGAAGATTAGTCACCTTTAAGAAGACCCTCTCAGCAAATTAGAAAACTTAAAACCTTTGACTGAAAGTTTCACTATTTAAACTTTCAACATTATACTTCAAATGACAATAGAAATCTAATCAGATTTATTTTTGCCTCGTGTAAAAATGTTACTGGAAGAAGATAGTTAAATGTATAGTATCTTATTGAAATAAAAGTTTACTTTTCATTAACCATTTTGCTTTTGCCAACTCTTCATTCACACACTTGCCCTGCATATGTATAAATAATATATTTATATACAAATAAATAGATTTTGTTTCATGAGCATCTTGGATGTTTAGTGTCAGCATTCTTACTGCCCGTGGGAAGGTGTTCCTCGGCCTGGTGGTGCTGGCTCTGATCCTCCTGTATCTCTTTCCTGTGGGGAGCAGCTGAAAGATGCTGCGTGCAGGATGGAAGGGGTCCTCAATGATTTTGCACACCCTTTTCAGACAATGATGGGGGGAGGGGTGTTGGGAGATGGAGACTTCCTTGATCCTCTCTGCCCCTCTTATGGTCCTGAGGTTTGACCTCCGATCCGTTTCCCTGCAGCAAACATACCACACTGTGATGCACTCTTCCAGGATAATATCGACAGAGCTCCTATAGTAGGTTGAGATTATAGTGGCTGGTAGCCTCGTCTGCTTCTTTCTCAGGAAGTGTAGACACTGTTGCACCTTCCTGACAAGTGAGGAGATGTTGAGTGTCCACAATGAACTCCAAAGAACACGGTGTTCTCTACTCTCTTGACTACAGAGTTGTTGATATGTAGTGGAGGGTGGTTGTTCCTAGTCCTCCTGAAGTCCACAATCATCTCCTACATCTTGTCCACTTTGAGACTCAGGTTGTTACTCGCACATGAGATTTTCCACCTCTTCTCTGTAGAGCAACACATCGTTGTTGTTGATGAGGCCGACTACTGTTGTGTCACTTGATGACACTGATGGAGCTGGATCTGGCCTTGCAGTCGTGTGAACAGGAGGGGGCTGAGCACAGAGCCCTGAGATGCGGCAGTCTTTTGAATTCTACGATTGTCTCCTTGGTACCAGATCCTGACATTTACTTTTAATATTGTAAGAATTCTTCTGTGAATACTGCCTAAAACACTTACATTTACTTAGGCACTGAAATGTAAGCGTTTAGATGAAAACCAAGCTGGACAGCAATCATGAAGACACATCTCCTCAACACCAGGACACAGTCTTCCAGAAACTATAAAGCTCTCTGTACAAAGCCTTGTGCAGGGTTGTCTAAGGGATATATCATTATCAATTCATTGCCATAGAAACCAATTGCTGATAGGTAAAATACAGCTGAAACTCAACCTTTGTCTTGTCAGTGATAGATCTGCCAAATTTAGCAGTGCTTCAATTACTCTTGCACCTCCTTCCTCGCCATTATTTTGGGGCCCGAAACAGTCCTTCCAGAAGTGAAGCAACAATCTGCAGAAGTCACTTACTGCATCCCCAGTGCTCCCAAAGAGTCCTCCTCTTGATCAGGGAGGCTGGACATGAAATGGGAACTTTTTTTTTGAGTTACAGGGAAAGGTTAAACAGATTAGGGCTTTATCTCTTAGAGTGCAGAAGAATGAGGGGAGATTTAATGGAGGTTTACAAAATTATGATGGGTGTAGATACAGTAAATGCAGGTAAACTTTTTCCACTAAGGTTTGGTGAGATAAAAACTAGACAACATGAGTTAAGGGTGAAAGGGCAGTGTAGTGGGAGTATGGAATGAGCTGCCAGCTGAAGTGGTGAAATTTAACATTTAAGAAAAATTTGGACAGATACGTGGATGGGAAGGGTATGGAGGGATATGGAATGGGTGCAGGCCAGTGGGACTAGGCAGAATACAAGTTCAGCACAAACTAGAAGGGCCTGTTTTCTATGCTGTAATGTACTATGGTTGTATGTTTCATTCAGCACTTTCACTCTGTCCATTGAAAAAGCAAGGATCTCCCAAAGGCCAACCATTTAAATTCCACACACCATTGAAACACCGACATGTCTGTTAACAGTCTCATGTATTGCCAAATTGAGACCAACCCACTGAACAATCTTATATGATGCCTGGGCAGTCTCCAACCAAATGGCCTTAATATCAACCTCCAGTTTCCATGAATCCCCTCCTCATCTTTCTTTCTCTATCCCTGTCTCCCTTCCTCCATCCCCACACCCTATCCCATCAGAGAGCTACCTTTCTTGGCCCTCTGCATTTTCCCCATCACTTCTCCGCTTCTTTCTCTTCAACCCTCCCACCTGACCTCTTACCTGTTACCCAGTGTTCCTCCACCTGCCCTTTCCTTCCTCCTCTCCTCCCCTCCCCTCCCCCTACCATGGTTTACCTGTTCCTCTTTGTACCTGACAAAGGGCTCAGGCGCCAGACATTGATTACCTCTCGCTTCCCACGGATGCTGCGTGACCTGCTGAGATGCTCCTGTATTACAACGTCACTTCTTTTCCACCCCTCGCCCTTTCATTTGCACTGCTCCATCCTGAATGAAGGGACAGGAAGGTTAAAAAAAAACCTGCTTCGTGGATTTTCAGAAAGGTGATCGAAATAATTTGGCTTCCCATTCATCCTCCTCGGAAACTCCACAGTCTCTCCTTGGGCAGATATGCCATTATGTGCCCTGTAATGCATCAATCTCACAGCAAGGAAGATATGTGCAAATCAAAAAGTAAAATGTACATCGGTAGCAGAAAATAAAAGTAAACCATTAAAAAAATTTTCGTAGAAGACAGTACAAGTTTACCTCGTCGTTGCAAACGCATCAATTTGTTCTGCTTTATTACTCTGACGTCCAAAGATAATTAGGGCGAGATTATTTTGGGGTTTTAATTTTGGTTCTGTTCCTCTTCTTGGCAACATTGCATTTTCACAGTTTTTAAAATAACTTCAGTCAGAAGACCCTGCAACTTGGGTCTCCAGATTGAAATGGACAATGCACAAAGTCACATTAATGTGAAAGCTCGCCTCCATCTACTATTCCACAAACAATGGCTCAATCTTTATGATCAACTGTTCTAATCATGTGTAAGATTCTGCTTGGGCAGCATTTATTTCCAATATGGAGCAAACATTTCCCCCCCCCCCCCCCACCAGAGGCATTTGGGACTGTTTATTTGATTATTATACAAAACACAAGCCCTAAATATTACATTACATCTTCATAATGATAGATTGAGAATGACTGCAAAACTCCGGCTTTGTAAAGGACCTCCATGAGGTATTGTACATAGTTCTGGTTGCCACACTGTAAGATGGATGTGATTGGAGTGTAGAAGCCCTAAATATTACATTACATCTTCATAATGATAGATTGAGAATGACTGCAAAACTCCGGCTTTGTAAAGGACCTCCATGAGGTATTGTACATAGTTCTGGTTGCCATACTGTAAGATGGATGTGATTGGAGTGTAGAATCCAGAGGAGATTCACCCAGATGTGTCCTGCATTGGAGGACTTTAATTATGGGGAGAGTTGGATGGGCTTGCCTTGTTTTCTATGGAACAACAATGGTTGAAGGTGCAAAGTGATAAATGCAAGATTACGAAAAGCATGGATGTGGTCGAGTATATAGGCAGAATATTTTTTTCCTGTGGTAGGGGTAGCACAAACATAGGTTTTGTATCGGTCAATGGGAAACCAAACCAAAGGGGAGTTGCTGGAGTTGCGAGAGAGAGGATACTTTGCAGGATGCGGGGAAATAAAGAGTTCGGGAGACCTGGACCCAACATTTTGCAGGATAACATAAGAGATCAAAGCACTAGGACATAAACCTGTTAAAGGTTCATAGGGCACTGTAAGTTGACATAAAATCATAGGGAGAGCAGATATGCAGCTAATCCAAATCAGCCAGTGCACAACAGGAGAATATTGTTGAGCAGGGCGGGGTGCTTTATGTCATTTTCTTCCTTCACTCTAACCAGCAGCTTATGTAAAGAAATGGCTTCTAAAGAAGCGTGCAAAGACTTGCTTCCATTTCTTAGAGTGAAACATGAAGGTCTGAAGACGCTACGATTGTAGGAAAATACTGGAGGAAATCAGCTGGTCTCGCAGCATCCAAAAGGAGGCAATACCTTGAAGAAGGGCTCAGGCCTGAAACATTGGTAATATATCTTTACCTCCTATCCATGCCTGTCCATGAAAGCTACTGTAAATTTTGTCCAATGCCAGCCTGTAGAAATAATTTTGCAGAATCTCGCTGAGGCCTGGTGCAAAGCCTCTCAGCATTCTCAGTAAATAAATTTGGAAAGAAAATGTTCAGTAACGCTCATTCTGAAACCCACCGATCATCTTAAAATCTCCTCCAGGGGAGAAAATTTACCGTTCTTACTTGCTCTGGTGACTCCAGTCCCAGAGGAACCTTTCTGAAATCACCAGTAGGCAAAGAGGGAAAGGTTCATCAATGCCTGTCCTGCCAATGAAGCCCACATCTTGTGGATGCTGACGGTTATTGGGACAGAAGGAAGAACTGCTGTACATAATCCTTCAACTCCCAAACCCAACCTCCTCCTCCACCCTTTTTGAAAATAGCTGCATTTTTTTTTAAAGAAAGAATTCAAATTCTAACTTGAAGTTAGTCATCGGCAACAGAAAGAGGCCATTCAGTCCATCAATATTGAACTGCCCATCAAGCAGCTATTTACACTCATCCCATTTTATATTTCCCAAATCCCCATCGACTCCACTTGATTCCCACACACCTACCAATTTAAAGTTGCCTTTAACCTACCAACTTGCATGCTTTTTGCATGGAGGAGGAAACTGGAGCACCCAGGAGAAAGGGTTGGAGTGGCACATTTGGCGTAGTGGTTAGTGCAACACCTTTAGAGTGCCAGCAATCGGGACCGGGGTTCGAATCCCACGCTGTCTGCAAGGACTTTCTACATTCTCCCCATGTCTGCGTGGGTTTTCCCCAGAGGCTCCGGTTTCCTCCCACTGTTCAAAGCCTACAGGGTTGTAGGTTAATTGGGTGTAAATTGGGCTGCACAGGCAGAAATGATCTGTTACTGTGCTGTTACTAAACCCACACATCGCAGGAAAAGCATGCTAATCCCACAGAGACATCACCAGAGAAGAGGTTAGGATGGAAGCAGAGAAGCAGCTGTTGTAGGAGCTGTCCTACTTATTCCTCCCATGTAGTCGGCATGCAATTTAAAAGGTGCAAAGGTCTAATGAAAGTAACGAACATTAAACTTACAAATATTTGCATTTTAATCCAAAAAATTAAATTTAAATGTTCTGTGATTCGGAAATCGAGGTTAAGCTGGGAGCAAACAATATGCACGTACATGAGGAAGCTATTGAAGCAAAGTACAATTATCGTGTTCAAAAGACACAGATATTTGGATAGGAGGAGGTGAACTAAATGCAACCCAGGACACCAACCTGCTCAGCAAGGACACATTGGGCCGAAGGGCATGTTCTGCGCTGAGTGTCTCTAAGAAATTGCAGCTTTCCAGCTTAACATAAAATGGGATGTGTAAATAGATGTTTGATGGTCAGTTCAATATCAATGGGCTGAATGGCCTGTTTCTATTCCATTCGAGTTAGAATTTGCATTCTAAGAGGGCAGAGCAAGTGGCACCCTGAAAAATGGAGAATCCACCGCTTTGTGTCAGTCTCTCTGCTTCCGATGGTCACTACTGTGTTACATGGATGGATACTCGACAGCTGATAACGGCAGGTGGGGGGGGGGGGGGGGCGGAATTCAATCAGTCTCTCAAAAGAAAAAAGGAGAATTCAAATCAACTCGCATTGCCAGCATCAGGAAAGGGTTTATGCATAAACATGGTGAGCAGTAAATAATGCTGAATTTCACTACTAGCAGATATTGTAAAAGCAGGACAAACAGGTGCAGTGTCTCAGCAATCAATCGACATTGTTCTGCTTGTGAGCATTCATCCTTGCTGACAAATGCAATATGACTTTCATATCACGCTTGTGGAAACCTGAGAGGTTGGGTTTATTTACTTTGGAACAAAGATGTTGGAGGGAAATAAACCCAAGCTCTTTTTTTGACAAGAGCTTGCACACAAGGGCGAAATAAAAACAGAAAATGCTTAAAAATCCTCAGTGTGTCAGTCTGAATCTGCGGAGAGAGAAAAGAGGGGTTAACAGTTCAGGACAAACAGTTTCTCTCTGTACAGATGTTGCCTGACCTGCTGAGGATTCCCACAAGTTATTGTTTTCTTTTCAGATTTACCACAACTGTGTGTTTTTTTTTTGCATGAATATAAATGAGTTTTGTAATCTCATTCAAACCAAACCCAATTATGGGCAAGAACAGGTCATTCAACCTGAGTTCCAAGCTGTCCATCTGCCAACATCACATTTCTTATCCACTTGCAATTTTCACTCAGCCCAGGTACCAATGTGCCCCCAACAAAATAAAATGGTCAACCTTACAGCAACCTAATGCATGATGCTGGTCTGTTAAAATGCAATAAGCAAACAAATATCAAAGGAGAAAGAGTGAAAAGGTTTGCCCCTTTGTCATCCATTTTTGAAATGAGGGGTTTTTGATTCCTTCCCTTGAAGTGCAAGCAACTTTTCAAATATACATTCCAAGCTTTATAAATTAATTTATTTCATTCTCTTTGCAACATCCAAGTACGCAATTTGAATCTCCCGATTAGCAGGACATGTATTTATGAACTCCTCCCTCTCATAAGCGTTTTGTAGATATCTGCAAATTCCAGTCATTTCCTTTGGGATCTCAAAATTTCGGTATTTCATTGCTACAATCTAAATGAAAGAAAGAAAAGATTAATTTTACCCCCGCAAGAACACAAACCACATTTCTGTCAAAATATAAACAACACGAGGATTGGATTGTGCATGCTGACCTTTCAACTCCGTTCTGAAGAAATAAACTCCCTGCGGCTACAAAGCTTCAACACGAAACATGTTTGGCTGCAGTTCAAAGCAGTTGGCTCAATATCAAGGGCATAAGAGGTTCGCACATTTAATCATTTATAGAGGTTCACAGGTTTGGCTGCTGGAAGGAACCATGGAACCAGAGAAGACTAAAGCATAGGAACAGGCTTTTCAGCCCATCTAGTCTATACCAATCTATTTATTCCAATCCAGTCCTTCGATCTGCACCCAGACCATAGCCCTCCATACCCCTCCCATCTATGGACCTACCCAATCTTCTCCTGCATGTCAAAATCGAACTGGCATCCACTATCTCCACTGGCATTCTCACCACCCTCTGAGTGAAGAAGTTTTCCCTAATCTTCCTCTTAAACATTTCATCTTTCATCCCTGACCATGTCGAACCTCGGTAGTAGAAGCCTACTTGCAGTTACCCCTTGTAATTTTGTGTACCTCTATCAAATCTCCCAAGTTGTTGCAGTTTAACAAGATGTTATTGAGATCCTATTTGGAGCATTGTGTTCAGTTTTGGCCACCGAGCTATAGAAAAGATGCCGTCAAGCTGGAGAAGGTAAAGAGAAGATTTACAAGGATGTTGCAGGACTCAAGGTCTGAGCTATAGGGAGAAGTTGAACAGGCGAGTTGGGGAATCCATAACCAGAAGACATAGGTTTAATATGATTTGTGGAGGAGAAAGAGAGATTTAATAGGAACTTGGGGTAACCATTTTAAAAAAATGGATGATGAGGATATGAAACAAGATGCCGGAAGAGGAGGTTGAGGCAGGCACTAATGCAAAGCCTAAGAATAAAATTGAACAGATACATGGATAGGATGGATTTGGAGGGATATGAGGGTGATGGGATATTGTGGATGGGATATTTTGGTTATGAGCCAAACACAGGTGGTGGGACTAGTGTGGATGGGATATTTTGATTGGGATGGGCAAATTGGGCCAAAGGGGAACAGTGAGCAGGTTTTAAGATACAGAAAATGGAGGGAGGGAGGAAAAGAGGCGAGAGAATTAGGAATGTCTGTGTCGGAATGAATACCATTCCTAAATGACCATGACAGAATGCTGGGCCATCTCAGAGGTGGATTAAATGTCAACTTCACTAGTGGTCACAATGCTATTACATCACCAGCGACCCTGGTTCAAATCTGGCACTGATTATAAGGAATTCTCCCATCCCTGGGTTTCCTATTTGTACTCCGATTTCCTCCCACCCCTTCAAAACATACGTGGGTTGTAGGTTAATTAGAGAGGGGGGCACAGGGTCAAGGGCCAAAAGAGCCTGTTACCATGCATTATGTCCAAATTTAAAATTTGCAGATGAGACAAAGATTGGAGGTATAGTGAGAAAGGTTTCAAAACTTGCAGAGAGATTTGGCCAACTGGAAAACTGGGCTGAAAAATGGCAGATGAAATTTAATGTAGACAAATTTGAGGTGTTGTACCTTGGAAGGTCAAACCAAGGTAGGACATACAGTGTAAACGGTCGGGCACTGAGGAGTCTCATAGAATAGAGGGATCTGGGAATTCAGATAGACAATTCCTTGAAAGTGGCATTGCATGGAGATAGGGCCGTAAACAGAGCTTTATAGGAATTAGGATGTTATGGTGAAGTTATACAAGACATTGGTGAGGCCATATTTGGAGTATTTTTCTCTTTTTTAAAAAATATTTTTTGTTCCTGTGTCACCTGCTAAAGAACGTCCATAAATAGAGGAGACAAATCATCATAAAAAGCTTTATAAAATTCAACAGTAAATCCATCATCTCCTGGAGACTTCCCATTAGACATTTGTTGAATAACATCCTTTATCTCTAAATCAGTAAAGGGAGAATCCAATTTCCTCACATCATCTTCCCCTAATACTGGCAAATTTAAATCCGATGAGATTTACAAGAATATTTCCAGGAGTTGAAGAACTGAGTTACAGAGAAAGGTTAAATAGGTTACGGCTTTATTCCCTGGAGTGCAGAAGAATGAGGGAGATTTGATAGAGGTAAATAAAATTATCATGGGTATGGATAGGGTAAATGCAAGCAGGCTTTTCCACTGAGGTTAGGTGAGATAAAACTGAAGAACATGGGGTAAGGGTGAAAGGGGAAAAGCTCAAGGGAACATTAGGGGGGAACTTAACACAGAGAGTGCTGGGATTGTGGAATAAGCTGCCTTCTGAATTGGTAAATGCAGGCTCAATTGGACAGTTAAGGAAAATATGGGCTGGTAAATGGGAAGGGTAAGGAGAGAGATAGTCCAGGTGCAGGTTAGTGGGTCTAGGCAGAAGAGTCTGGCCTGTTCGTGCTGCTATGTTCTATGGCTCTATTGTTCTATTGAAGATCTAGAGTCACAGAGAGACTAAAGACAAGGTCCAGGCAGCAAACAGATTTCCTCCTCTGGACAATGGTGAATAAGACATGTTTTAACAACGACCCTGCAGCTTTGCAGTCATCTAGGTTAACATAATGCCTTTACAGTGCCAGCGATTAGGACTGGATCTGGGTTCCAATCCCAAGCTGTAAGGAGTTTGTACATTTTCTCTGTGTCTCCGTGAGTTTGCTCCGGGGGTTCCAGGTCAATGGGGTGTAAACTGGGTGGCACGGACTCATAGGGCCGAATTGGCCTGTTACAGTGCTGTATGTCTAAATTTTTTAAAGAAAATAATTTTTAAAAATGAACTAATTGGGAAATGCACAGCTTCCTAAGACGGGAGTTATGAATTTTTGTGTCTGAATTGCTGAGTACCACTGCACTAGCACCATGTCATAACACAGTGCGGGAGGTACTGGAGAAACCTATGAGCCCCATTGCACCAGAGATGGGCAGAAATCTGTGCAGATGTTCCTTGAACAGGGTGGTAAAATTAAAGAGGCACTTACATTACACAAAATTAGAATAATTTCTAATCCACACAGCTCCTCCCCAACCCCCGCCCCTCCCAGCTGCCAGTCCTAAAAATAAATCAAACCTTAATAATGTGTAGCTTTGGAAGAAGGCTACAATCTGCCAGCGTCAAGTCATCTCCATCAAGGTATTTTCTGTTCGAACAATATTCTTCCTCTCCGCTGTTGGAGTTAATCTCTTCGGGTAAAGGTGTGTTTAAATAATCATCCAATTTCTTCAGAGCTTTCAGCAAGGCCTTTTCCAAACCTGAAGTATAAGAAAAGTGACTCATCAGAAAAACCAGTACAAAATAAGTAGCGAGAGGGAAATCAATTAATTTTAGATTGGCCTTTAATCTTTCAGTTTTCTTTTAAGCTGCTCCATTTGCCTTGTGTTCTTGAACCATCGTTCTATTTGATTAGTTTGCTGTCGTGTCTTCACAAGACTTCTCCCATATCAGGCAGTAATATTCCATACAAGTGCAGGCTTCACTGGTCTACGATTGGACTTTTCTGCCTGTTTGAAGACAATGGAACCACGTAATATTCTGGCTGTGAATGAGGGTGGTTGACAAAGTGGTCAGCCATCATGCCAAAGGGTTCACACTCAGAGAGACAGGGTTATGGGTGTGAGGCAGGGAAAAATTAGTGGAGTAGGTTTAAATAGATCAGGACATCATGGACCTAAAGGCCTGTACTGTGCTGCCACATTTCATAAACAGGTAGGAAACACTGTGGCCACAGATGGTAGGTTGTCATTGCCTATAACCATCTGGTGACAATGTCCCAAAGCAAAGTCTTTAAATCCACTGAAAATTGGAAAGCTTGATCAATGAATCATCTTGACCCCAAAGGATTTCAATTTCTTGTCAATTATTCAACATAAAAGAGATGAAATCAACTTTACTTGTCTCCATTTTCAATCAGCATTTATATGCATAGACTGGACACTGCCAGGTTAAAAAAAAATAATTTAAATGCGTTTTGTGAAGGATTTCTTGTGAAATTTGGATGCTTCCTTCCACTGGAGGACATGCAGGGCTCCATGAGGCCATTTGACTGAATTGCTGGGCTTTCAGAAATAAACGATCTCTGCCCATATTTTGCAATAGAGCCATTGGGAATGAACTTTCACGGGTGCAAGTAATCCTCTCCTGGTCTCCTGAGCAGCTCCTTCCCCCAACCCAGTTTGAGGCCTCTAACAATCATCTCCACTCATTGGTTCCACCCCAAGACCTTTCCCAAATCACCATCCAGCAAAGAGGTTCTTTCTTCAAAGCCCTAAACAAAGAAACAGGCAGGAAAAGCCAAATGGCTCTTCTGGATTCAGGGAGAGCGAGAATCCAAATCAGAAGGAAATTTCGCTCAGGGTACTCTTGCTAACCCACAGCTTTATTCACCAAGTGCAGTTCGAGTCAGTGCATTTGCCAAAGAATTAATACTGTCAATAAAACCTTTGCCTTGAAGATGCTGGCTGGCCTGCTGTGCATTACATTGTTAGCCCTCCCCGTTGTACCAACAACACTTACAGTCGTTTATATCTTTCCTGGTGTTCTTAATGTATGCTGAGAACTTGGCAAAAACATCATCTCCTGCAGAATTAGTCTCCAGATGCCTGGCCGAAAGCTTTGGATACCTAGGAAATACATTCTTGTTATATGCCCTGCCATTCACACATCTATACAGTAGAAGTCCTAAAATCTGGACTGCTCGGGGATTGGGCCGGTCCGGATTTTACGGATTCCTGGGCAGTACTTTTAAAATTCAAATTTAAGGAAGAATAAAGAAGAGATAAACAGATAAATTTTGTTAGTTTATTAACAAAACATTTTTCATATAAAATGCAGAGCACAAAAAAATGTTTAGTTCCACATCTGTGGCACTTGATCACACACGCAAAAGCCTGCTACATTTAAAAAGTCTGAGAGTTTAAAAAGTCTGGATTCTCAGGTGGTCTGGATTTCTGGCATCCAGATTTTTGGACCTTTACTGTACAGAGATACTACACTGTCAAGAGAAACCATTTCACCCAAGATCCAGAAGCATTAGTCATCCACAAACCCTTTGTAGCCTTCAGGCAGAATCCTTGGACCTAAACGGTAATTAGAGATGACCAGAGCCTTGACAGGGTGTCAGTTCGACACCAAGGAGATCGCTGGATTTCACCAATCTCAGTTGCAAAGTTTTTGACACACACCTTAACCAACCAGGTACATTTTGGGAGCTTTAAAGAAAAATCTGAGAATACTTATCAGACATGCAGGATCTTAAATATTAAATTTAGACATGCAGCACAGTAACAGGCCCTTTTGGCCCGTGCTGCCCAAGACATACTCTTCCAGTACGCTTTTGAGTGGTAGGAGGAAACCGGAGCCCCTGAGGAAAACCCACACAGACACGAAGAGAACAGACAAACTCCTTGCAGACAGTGTGGGATTCACACAGTGTAACAGCACTGCACTAACCTCTACGCTGACCGTACAGCCCCAATACGCTAACCGTATCTGTGAAGAGACATACAAAAGTCCACTTTTCAAGTCAGTAATCTTTCTCGACTGGAAAAACTGACTTTGCTTCTCTCTCCAAACAGGTGAACAATTTCTGTTGTTATTTCAGACTTATAGCATCTGTGGTGTTTTAGTTTAAGATTTCAGGAATTTGTTGATTTGCACAATTGGTGTTAAATTCAAAGACAGTTAAGGTCAAGGCTTTATTATACCTTAAGTGAAACCACAATTATTAATGCATCGATAAATCAACCTCTCATTATAACGTGTGCAACTTAAAGTGCAGAATTTCAATTCTGCATGTCCTAAAATGCTCTCAGAAAATTACTTTTATTCTCCATTTTTTCCTTTTTTTATTCACAGATACTGTTTACTGTCATGTAATAAAACAGATATTATATAAAGTTGCCTTTAGTCTTCCATAAGGCAAAGATTTGCCTTTAGCACCTTACAGAGAAAGAGAAGCAAAAGAGAGCTCCTCCAGTCACCGAGGATCTGTGGATTCATCTCATGAGGTCCCGCAGCCACCCTCCAAACCTCCAACACAATGAGAAAGCCTTCAGCACCAAGGTCCTTTCGGGAGCCCTTCTTTCCCTCAGCATCTTCTTGAATCTTGATTCCGAGACCTGGTTCTCACAAGGCAATCTCCAGCAGCCCACACCCTGGTGCGAGTCCTTTAACCACAAGTTCCCCGCAGCCTGTGCTTCTTCCCTAGCTCAAGTCACCAAAGGTCTGCCCCGTGTGTTCTTCCGCCACAGAACCCCTTATTGGCCCACCACTGTAGTCACCACCCCGTAAGGTTGAATCCTCTGCTTCTCTTTCTCAAAAGGAGGTGTTCTCCCCATTACTGGAGGCCTGCACCAGTCCACTGCTCCCCCGGAGTCTGCAAACCCTCGTGGCCGCTGCCAATCATGGGCGATGTCATCTTGGGCCCAGACCCTGCGGTCACTGGATTTTAAAATAAAACACTGTTGGCTCCTTTAACAGGCCATTTAGAACCTGAACTGAGCCCTCGTCAGGAGGACTTGGTGGTAGGGCCCCGTAGGGGAGCACCAGCCTTGCTGTTACAGCAGCTCCAGTAAGGCCGCATTTTTTAATGTATTCTTTTATTCACTTTATTTTTCTTTCAGCACCTGAATGACAATTAATTAACCTTCTCTCGCAGTTATTGAGGAAACGTAGAAAAAAAAAACTTGAGAGGTTATCAGTGACCTTGGAGCCAAAATGCATTTCTGGATGTCAGATAGTGCAAGGAGGTGGCATTCAGTTGTGGCCTCATTCAATGGAATGGGTACAATGGGCCGAATGTTTAACTCAAATCCTAGCAACATCTTTGTAAATCTTATTTGCACTTTTTCCAATCTTATTGATATCTTCCCCGTAGTTATCGTATACACGTGTGTAATAGTCAATGCCATGTTAAAGTTGACCCCTCCCCCCTTAGTTTTGGCCCCGGCCACCTGCTGATTGGAGTTCCTGATGCCTCAACTGTGAACTCTCACCCAGACCACCTGCCCACCAGACCTCCCGATGCTCTGACTACCATCACTCACCCAGCTGCCCACCCATTAGAGCTCCTGATGCCTCAACTGCGGACTCTTGTCGAGGCCACCCATCCATTCAAGCTCCCAACCATGGACTTGCTACCCATTCTTGGCCAGCCACCTGTCCATCTAAGCTCCCAAAGCCTGGAACATGAACTTACCACCTGGTCCCAGCTGTCTGAGCTCCCAAGGCCCAAATGACGTAGGTTAAAAGTAGAATGCGTGTAAGTCAATGCCCTAAATTTTTACCCCAAAAATTGCTCCACAAAATTTGACTATTGGATGCCTATATACAGTAGGTAACCAAAACTGTATACATATACTCCAAATATGCCCTGACTAATGCTTTATACAATTTCACCATAACATCTTAACTGTTGTACTCAATACTATGTTCTCTTTACGACCCTATCTATCTGTGACACCACTCTCAGGGAATCGTGTATCTGAATTTCCAGATCCCTTGGTACTACTGCACTCCTCTGCAACAGTGAGAATGTGTGCAGGTTGGACTAACTGACAAAGAATGCCCCAAGAAATCCTTTTTGAGCCAAGCTTTCAAGGGGAGTCGAGTCGACAGCACGGAGGAGATTTTCCAGCCTGTGGCCTGGATTGACGAACATTAACTGAAGCAAAATTGACAAAACTAGGGCTTTATTTTTGGAGCGACAAAAGACAAGAGATGACTGAATAGAGGCATTGTAGATTATGAGGGGCTAGGACAGGGTGGATAGCTAGCACCCTTTTCCCAGGGTGACAATATCAAATACCAGAGCACATCTCTTTAAGGTGAGTGGAGGAAATGTTTAAGGTAGATGTCAGGGGTAAGTTGCTTCACAGGACTGGAGGTGGAGGCTAGTACAATAAAGACATTTAAAACACTCTTAGATAGCCACATGGATGCAAGAAAAATAGATGATTACGGGTGTGAAGTCAGGTAGGATTAGACTGTTGTGGAATAGGATTACATAGAAACATAGAAAATAGGTGTAGGAGTAGGCCATTTGGCCCTTCAAGCCTACACCGCCATTCATTATGATTATGGGTGATCAGTACCCGGTTCCTGCCTTCTCCCTATACCCACTAAATCCCTTGGCCACATGGGCCAAATCTAACCTACACTTAAATATTGATAGGGAACCGGCCTCAACTACTTCCTGAGACAAAGAATTCCACACATTTACCACTCTCTGAGAGAAGAAATTTTTCCTCATTTCAGTCCTAAAATAATTCCCCCTTATCCTTAAACTATGGCCCCTGGTTTTGGTTTTTCCCAGCATTGGAAACAACCTTCCTACGTCTAGTCTGTCTAAACCCTTAAGAATTTTGTAAGTTTCTATAAGATCCCCCCCCCACACTAAATTCCAGAGAATACAACCCTAGACTATCCAACCTTTCTTCATATGCAAGCCCCTCCATCCCCGGTATCAGCGCAGTCAACCTTCTCTGCATCCCCTCCCAGGCCAGGATATCCTTCCTCAGATAAGGGGACCAAAACTGCACGCAGTACTCCAGGTGTGGTCTCACCAAGGCCCTGTACAGCTGCAGCAGGATCTCTCTACTCCTGGACTCAAATCCTCTCGCTATGATCACCAACATACCATTCGCCCTCCTCACCGCCTGCTGCACCTGCACGCCCACTTTCAACGACTGATGCACAGCTAAACCCAGGTCTCGCTGCATCTCCCCTCTTCCTAAACCGATACCATTTAAATAATAGTCCTCTTTCCTGTTCTTACCCCCAAAGTGGATAACCTTGCATTTATCCACATTACACTGCATCTGCCACGTCCTGGCCCACTCGCCTAACTAATCCAAATCACCTTGCACTCTCTTAGCATCCTCCACACAGCTAACCCTGCCACCCAACTATGTATCGTCTGCAAATTTCGAGATACTGCTATCTATTCCTACATCTAAGTCGTTGATCTATATCGTAAACAACGGCGGTCCAGCACTGAGCCCTGCGATACCCAACTAGTCACTGGTTGCCATTCTGTAAAGAACCTATTTATTCCTACTCTTTGGTTCCTGTCCCTCAACCAATTCGCTATCCCTTACATAGGTCAGCACCATATCGTGCGGTGAAGAGCCTGTACTGTGCTGTAATGTTCTATGTTCTGTGTGGGTCATCGGACCACCAGATCAATACTAATCCCATGTTGTTCTCTCCACATTCTCTCTGATTGTACCACTGGGATTAACTTACATTGGCCAATCAACCTACTAATCTGCACATGTTTAGGATTTGGGAGGAAACCAGAGCGTCCAGTGGAAAACCATACGGTCACAGGGAAAACGCACAACTTCCGGAGGTCAGATTGAACCAGGAGTTCCTGGACCTCGCCACATCTGCCCTGCTAGCTGCACCCACCCAGTGTTTCACCTCTCGACAATGGTTTTGCTACCTGCCATTCACTCAAAAGGCACCAAGATCTTTCTTGAATTGATCCAGTATTACAGTGAAAGCTTTACCACCAGTAAGACAAAATCAAAATAATTATCCGCAATTCATGAAAACTGACCTGGGTGGCGCCAGCTTTTCTTCTAAGAATTCTTCTATCTTGTTAACATCCGTTTTAACCTCTCCATTGAAGATCAAAAAGGGGGGATTGGTTCCAGGCGCGAGATTTTGCAAGTCGGTGGGCTTCCTGAAGAGGCACATTGAAACAAACAGTTTTATTGACCAAAGGCATTGTCGTTTGCTCAACCTGTCTCACTGGGAACAGTGATCAGTGAATAGAAAAGGCTTCTTCAACATGCAGAAATATCCTTCACTGCTTCGCAGAGGCAGATGGAAAATAGGTGGGCAAAAGGAGCAAAAATGGACTCCACCTCCCACTTTTGTGTGTGGAATTCTGTCCACAAAATCTCTTGGGAAAAATGTTGATATTTTCTGATGGTATTCTTTAACGGTGAGTGTTTAGTGACATTCGATAGTGCTCCTACACTCATAGACGCTGCCTAACCCACTGACTTCCTCCAGTAGTTTGATCTTTGCTCCAGATTCCTGTGCCTGCAGCCACTTTTGTCTCTAAAACCCTCACCAATGCCACACACTGCCTCATATTTGCTTCAGAGCTTCCAAATGTTGTGCTAATTTAACATTACAAATCCACAAGTTGTCGATGTTAATTTATTGGACTGCAGATGTTGGAATCTGGAGTAAAAGGAGGATCTCAGAGGGTCAAACAGCATCACTGAGAGCATCTGATGAAGGATTCAGACCTGGAACATTTCTCTTTCTTTTTCTCCCATTGATACTGATCCACTGAGTTCATTGAGCAGATTTTTTTTTGTTAATTTATTGACCTATTGTTATCCAATAACTACAAAGATCAATGCATATACACAATTATTTCTCAATAAAACCACCAAAAAATTTTAATAACTAATATTTATTGACCTATTTATTTGGACATTGAGCATGATAACAGGCCATTTCAGCCCACGAGTCCGTGCTGCCCAATTTACACCCACTTAGCCGACATCCCCAGAGAAAACCCACGCAGACACAGGGAGAACGTACAAACTCCTTACAGATAGCACTGGATTCGAACCCAAGTCCCAATCACGGACGCTGTAAGAGCATTGCACCAACTGCTACACCAACCGTGCTACCCATATGGTTTCATTTTTGGAAGCCATGTGTAATTCAGCATTAGTTTTAACACACACTTTCCCTTAAATTGAGAACAAAATAAATTCGAGAGCAGATACATTTTTTGACCCTGTCTGTAAGGATCTCTGATAAAAAGATCAATGAAAGCCAATGAACAGCATTTGTATGCCTCAAAATGAAATCCTATATCATTATTAAGTACATGAAAACATAAGCATTGCAACAGAGAGTGGCAGGTGCCTGGAAAGCATTGCTGGGGGTCATGGCAGAGGCTGGAACATTAGGGACATTCACAAAATTCTTAGTTAGGCTCAAGGATGTAAGAAAAAGAGGGTTTCTGGGTGTGATATAGGGAAAAATTAGCTTGCCACAGAAGGGCCTGTACTGTTCAATACACAATGAAGAAACTCAGCAGGTCACTCAGAATTCATAGGAAGTAGAGGGTTTTGGGCATGAGCCCTTTGTCAAGGTATGAGCAAAATGCAGGCCCAAATAAAAAGGTAGGGGGAGGAGAGGTGGGAGGAAGAGGCAGGGGGAGGAGCTCAGGTGAACAGGTAAGAGGTCATAAGTGGAAGGGAAGACAAGAGAAAAGTTGAGGTGATGCAGGGGAGAGGGCAGCTCTCTGAATAGAGAGGAAATGGATTCAGACACCTACCTACATTTTGCTCACACCTTGAAGAATGGGTTAGGCCCAAATCGTTAGTTTCCCCCCCCCCCACCCCACCCACTTCCTGTGGATGCTGCATGACCTGCTGAGTTTCTCCAGCACCTTTGTCTCTTGTACATCATTAGCTTAAGTACCTGTACTGTGCTTAATGCATAGAAAATAGAGCATTACCACATAGTACAGACCCGTCGACCCACAATGTTGTGCCGACCTTTGTAAATCTACTCCACAACAATCCAATCTTTCCCTCCTTCACACATAGCCCTCTATTTTTCTTGCATCTAATGTGTTACTTTTCTCTAACATCGAGGCCGCTGACAAATCTAAGAATTTTTTCTAACGTAACAGTGCTTGGAGTATAGAGAATTGCTTTGTTAACACCATTCTTGTTTGATTGATTGGTCAGTGGCCTCGCTGTTAGAGAACAGTAGTGAACGCAAAGCGTGAATGAAGAGTGTGGGGGTAAAAGGAGTTAGAATTCCTGTGCAGACATTGAGAAACCGGCAGAAAGCTTTCTGAAGTAATCCCCATTTACTGACACCAGGTGTCGCTATTGTCCTTTGTGAACAAGTTGTAATGGAAAGCAGGGAAACACAGAAGTCTGCAGATGCTGTGATTGTAGTAAAAGCACAAATGTAGGAAGAACTCTGCTGGTCTCACAGCATCCATAGGAGGTAAATAGATACTGCTGACGTTTCGGGCCTGAGCCAAAAAGCAGGCAGGTGTCTGAACAAAGACTGGGGAGAGAAAGGGGGGGAATAGGAGGGTGAGGAGACTAGACCAACAGACAAAAGATGTTAACTGGATATGATAAGAGGAAAAGTTAGAATTGATTTTGGCTCTGTGAAAGGAGGCAAAAAAAGGGGGGTGAAAGAGAGAGAGTGCACGAGAGCACGAGCTCTCAAGGAAAGGAGACGGGGATTAAGGGAGTGGGAGGGATTTAATGGAAACTGGAGAAGTTACTGTTAATGCCATCTGGTTGGAGAATGACCAGACGGAAGATGAGACATTGTTCCTCCAAGTTATGAGCGGTCTCGGCCTGGCAGTGCTGGGACAACACTGCCCACTATCTGGTCAGAAGACACATCACCTGCCAATCAAGTATGGCCCCACCCCACACCTGACCATTGGCCCCTTTAAGTACCTTTATACTTGGCCTTGGGCCATTGGTCTTTGTAATTGACTAGACCTTGCTGGCACTGAGCCATTGTCTCTCTGTAAATTACCTGGGCTGGCTGCCCCAACCCTATAAAGGGTGCCAAGTGTGATCAGTTCTTTCTCTTTGCCATCTTCAAGGGAGCATCCTGCTTCACTCAAAAACACTTGAGGATCAACCCCATTTCTTAGTGAATAAAGTAAGAATTAAACTAGAGATGCTCCCAAGACGAGTATCTCTGGGCTTTGAGGAGAAGGTGGAAAGTGCTTGATTGCTGCCGTTCTGCTTTTAAAATTGGGAGCCTAGCTCTTTAAATACACTAGACTTCACAGTTCGTGCTGAGAGTCTCATCAGTATACCAGTATGACCAATTGCTCACTGAGAGATCAATCTCATCTGCAAGACAGAATCAGAGAACCATATCTTCGAGCATTGTACGAACAGCGAGATAATAAAGGGAACATTATACATTAAGTTTGCCTTCAGCTAGTTCCTGACAAGTTATAATCATCTGTCTCAATCCACTACCTACATCTGTCCAGGACATGGCAAAAACGAATGCTGAAGAGGTTTGAAAGTGTAGAGCTCGTCGAAAGAACCAAAGACTTGTTGATCCAAACCAAGGCTTTTATTAGCAAAAGACAGGAGCTCTTCACAGGTGGCCGACCAGTCCGGAATGATCCGACCTGGCTAGGGACACAACCCTTTAAGGCCCAGACAATAGGTGTGGCTTAGCTCTCAGCCAATCGCTGTAAGCACAGTCTAGATACAGTAACTATATACACTATGTACATTGGTGATAGATCTGTACTATCACAGAAAGTCAAAAGTATAAAGAATTGCACACCATACTAAACATGGAACTGATTTACACTATGAAACATAGATCTACTCCATGCAGTCAGCTGCACTCCTGGTGTTATCCGAGCAGCAATCTTGATAATTAAACAGCAAATCAGTGAAACACGTTCTCATAAGAAGGGATCTTTTGATTTTAAACTGCAACTAGGCTGTTCGAATTTAAGTGCCATTTACTGGAAGAAGTCCAAAGTTTGTAAAACATTTACCTCTTCAGATCAACTGTGGTGACGTTAAATATCACGCCTTTTAGCCAAAGGATCATAAAGAGCCGCTGAGAGAATGGGCAGTTTCCAATGCTTTCTCCATCTCCACCAGCCTGTACAACACAACACAAAACAGGTCAGGCACATTCCATAACTGTTTTTCTCCACGTTTGTCAGCTAGATGAGTAAATGGAGAGCATTCAACCCCACAGTGAAACCACAAAGTGGCTAAAATGTTCACCAACCAGAACCATTTTGAGCAACACATATACTTCTTCCAAAACAAAATATAGACCTTGCACCACTCCGAAGGCAGCTATTTATAGACAAGATCGGCCATTCTTAACGGGAGTCATATGACCCCACTGGGGGCTGCAGCACATTTAAATAAAAGCCTGGTTTTCTTTTCACCTCGCAAAACATAATTTTTGTGTGTGTGTGTAGTTGGTAGAAGTACGAAAGAAACCGAAACTTGACTGCTTCACATAAACTTTGAGCAGAGTCTAAGAAGGGGCATAACCGAAAAATGTTCAAGAATGGCTGGACTAGTTTGCTGTGGAATAGGTTGACATTGGCTCACAATGTGCGCACATTGGCTCACAATGTGGTGCTGTAATGTTTCTATAGGTGAATAGTGAACGGCGTGAATTGAGGAACGTAGAAATAGAAAAGGGCATTGGGAACCCTTCATTATAACTCACATTATCGTGCCCCGAGAAGTTCAGCTCAGCTTCTACATGAATTTCCTCAAATGGCATCACTAATACATTCATTCCTTATTTTAATTACTGCTTTGGCCAGATTGCTGTACATTGTAGCACCCCATCCTTACATTGCAATAATAACCATATCATATCTATATGCTATTGGGTTGGCCACGCAGACATAAAGAATTCAGAATTGCTTCAGTCTGCAACATAACACGCCTCAGTTTTACAGCATAGAATCAGGCCCTTCAGCCCAATTTATCTGTGGCAACTTAGTCTCAAAGCCAGTTTCACTTGCTTCAGTTTGATCTACATCCCTCTCATTCATTCCTGTTCAAGTACCTGTCTAGTGTTTTCACCAACCATCCCTGTCCCTGCCAAATTCCCAGTCCTGGTTTCCATCACCCTACTAATGATACCCATGCCTTCATTACTCCAGATGCCTTTTTTAATTAATTCATTTCTACTTTCTTTAAGCCACTCATTCTCATTACTCCTTGGATGAGGAGTTTGGTAATCTGTCTAAACTTGCAGAGAGGGGTAACATTTTGGTGACTATCACTTCTGTAATCATCCTAAAGGCTTCACCAAGTGCAATATCATTTGCCAGTTATTTATTTAATGAATTCATAGTGCAGAGGCCATATAGCCCAACATGAAGCAAATAAAAGAGGACAGTCCCACTTCCCAGTACTTGTTCTTACAGGTTATAGTTCTGCAAGTGGTCAGACTGGAATTTTGGAAATGTAGCAAGGGCTTCTGATTCCTGCACCCTTGCAGGTAGTGGGCACCACATCCCACCACTACCCTTCACACTTGTTCAGTGTGCAAATAATCTCTTCCCACCCTTCTATGAAAGCAATTCTCCATTATTACTGAACTTCCTACCAAGGTGAATAGTTCCTTCATGTTTTCCTGTCTGGGCTTTACAATTTCACTCGTCATTACAACTCCATTCAAACGTTTGCTGCAATTGAGTCAACCTCTGCTCATAGCAATACTTAGCTGGCGATGGTGACATCTCAGATCTTGCTCTCTCTAGGGCAGATGTCCACATTGTGGCAGAGTGACCAAAAGCCACACAGTCCTTCAGCTACAGTCTAAGTATCTGGCATACTGTTTGGGAATGGCCTCTCTGTTCTTGCATTCGTAAACTCCACAGTTTTTAATTTCTCATCAAACAATTCACATGGAATTAAAATGCCCCTTCCAGATTTTATTCAAGGTTATTCGTATACATTTTGGTTTGACCATGTAGAAATCACAGCACTTTTTATACATAGTCCCCTCGTTTCAGGGCACCTTAATGTTCGGGACATTTGGCTTTACAGGTGTTTATCAGTACTCGGGTATGTTTAATTGCTGGAATAAGAGAGCTGGGCTTGCTTCGAAACTTTTGATCACCTTTGGAGTCTGTCGTTGCCAATTTTCAACATGAGGACCAGAGTTGTGCTAATGACCTTCAAAGAAACCATTATGAGACTGAAAAAAACAAGAATAAAATAGTAAAAGACATAGCCCAAAACCGAGGACTTACCAAAATCAACAGTTCGGAATATCATCAAAAAGAAAGAGCGTACTGGTGAGCTTAATAATTGCAAAGGTTGGGGGGGGGGGGGGGGCAGGGTGAGAGATTTAAAAGCAACCAGAGGGCTAACTTTTTTTTACATCAAGGCTGCTGGAGGAGGTCGTTGAGACAGGTACTATTGCAACATTGAAGAAATATTTGGTGAGATATAGGGATAATATGGGTTTAGACAGATATGAGCCAAATGCAGGAAGGAAGGCGAGACTACTGTGGGTGGCACATTTGGGTTGGCATAGGTAGGTTGGGCCAAAGGGCCCTTTTCCACACTCTATAGCTCTAATTTCTTAAGAAATCACAGCATCACAACCAATGTTCCCTCTCATTTTTAAGTAGTCAGTGTGTACAAAAATCTCACATTGTGCCAATTTTTTTTCCTGTGACAGAAGTATTTGTGCACTGAAGGCTTGTGCAAATGTAAACTTGAAATAGTTCTAAGATAATTTTGGCACAGCCTCTCTCTCTCTCATGGTTAATGAACAGTTAACAGAATAGTCAACTAAAAGTAGTTAACAGAAACAGTTAGCAAAGAGATTAATTTCAATAGGTATAATTATTAATTACTGCATTATTTTAGGTAACTCACCTTATGTGCATGCGTCAATTTCCTTTGTGCGTTGGTTGCAAAAAGTACAGAGCTGCAGCCTTACAGCTCCAGAGACCCAGCTTCAATCCTGACCTCTGGTGATATGCGCATGCAGTTTGCATGTTTTTTTCCTCCTGGCACACCGGTTTTCTCCCACATGCCAAAGATGGGGGAAGTGGTTGCTATAAAGTATCCCTGATACAGATGGGTAGCCACAGGTTACATGGGTAGAAATGGGAGTACAATGACGTTGGAAGCTGGCAGATACTGAATGGGTTGGACAATCGCAGTCAATAGAAATATTTCTAACAATTATCCGACTCTGAAATGAAGTCTTGCAACCTCAAAATAAAACTTTTAAGGAGTAAATGAAGAATAAACTGGTGGTCCGGGAATCTTTGTAAACATTATTCCAGGCAGGAATTTCCAGTTAACATTTGGACATTATGCATCCATTGACACTGAGTGCACGCGCGCTCCACCTGCAGGAGAGAGACACGCTTGTGGCCAATAGATCTCTCCTGTAAATTGGCGCAGTTCGAGCATCAATCAGTGCAGCACAGCAAGAGGCCCTTCAGCCCACAACATATTTACTGACCAGGATTCTAATTTAAACTGCACATCTGACTACACATTGCTCCAATCCCTGCTGGTTCCTGTGTCTGCCTCTGGCTCGAGACAGGCTGCAGGGGTTGCAGGTATTGGAACCAGGATACAAGAGGATGCGTTGAGTGTCGGATGTTTGGATCAGGAGCTCAGGTTTCCCATGGTTTTGACTGGAATTTGTGTAGCTGCGGAGGGTACAGGAGCACTGGAGGTGAATCCACAGACACTCAGTGTCTCTGGAGGGACACATTTTTGCTTCTCGTTCTCTGACTATAAGGGGTGCCAGGCAATTTCTACTGACAGCAGACTAAAGTCAATTTTGTGTAATATTGCACCTATTTTATTACATGACATTAAAGGAATCTTGACTCTTGAATGCCTCCGCCATCTCCTTCAAGACACTCACCACACTCTGTGCCAAAAAATCTGCACATCTTTCAAACTTTCTTCTCTCATCTTCAACCTTATGCTCCCTGGTTTTAGACCATCCACCCTGTTTCTGCCTCTCATAATTTGGTGCACTTCTGACCTGTCTTCCCTCACCTCCAAGCCCCAGAGAAAACAACCCCAAGTTTGTAAAAACGCAATGTTGAAGAAACTCAGGAGGTCAAAGAGCGTACTTTATATAACAAAGATAAAGATACATAGCCAATATTTCAGACTTGAGCCCTTCATCAAGGTATGAGCGAAATGTCAGCAGACGCCCGAACAAAATGGTCGGAACCTCTGCCCCTCCTTGATTTTTATTTCTATCTGACAAAGATATACAAATAAAATCAAGGAGGGGCAGAGGTAAGAGATCATACTTCGATGATACCTCAGGCGACCCACAGCTCAGGGATTTCCTAGGCAGCATTTACTGGGCAATCCTAGAAGTAACTTTGCCAATAAATATATGGCTGCATGTGGGCACATATATGCCCCCAGGATAGGGGAGTATAAAACAAGAGAGAAAAGATCTACAGTGTGGTTGGGAAGATTGGGGGGGGAGGGTGGGGGAGGAAGAGGGAGAGAAGATTTAAAGAGCAAATTTATTCCCACAGAGGGTGGTAAGTCTATGGTATAAGCTGCCAACGAAGTGGTAGAGGTGGGTATAATTAGTGTTTGAAAGATATTTGGCCAGGGTCGTGGATAGGAAATGTTACTCAGGGATGTGGACAAAACAGGTAAATGGGATAAGTGGTGCAGGCATCTTGTCAGCACAGACAAGCTGAGGCAAAGGGGCCTGTTATATGGTGTTAAAGTATGACTCACATCAGTGTACTGTTGTAGTGCACTCTGGTTAATAGTTTACAGATAACACGTTTGTCATTGTAAACCTAGTTCACCAGTGCCCATCTGCTGCCCTTATTTAATGCAGTTCGTAAACACACTAAAATGTGATTTAAAGCAAACTGCTAGAGGAACTGAGTAGGTCAGACAGCATCTGTGGAAGGAAATCAACTGTCGACTTTTCAAGCTGAAACCCTGCTTCAACACTGAGAAAGGAGGGGGAATACTAAAGAGAGAGGAAGGGGGTTAGTGGATGTCAGGTGGACTAAGGGATCAAGGACGACAAAAAGAACCAGGTGGGAGGTGGGGAGTTCTTTCCCCCCCCTCCCCCACCCCCCCCCCCCCCACCTCTTTCTTAGTCCTGAAGCAGGGCTTTCACCCGAAACACTGACTGTGCATTGACCTCGACAAATGCTGCCTGATCTGCCAAGTTCCTCCAGCGGTTGCTTTTTTTCAGTCTGGATTTCAGCATCTGCATTGCCTTATATCCCCATTAAAATATTGTTTACCGTCAGCAAATTCCGTAGTCAGCATATCCATATTTTTTGCTTTTAAAAGTGTGCTCTATTCGAATTTGATTTTAGAACTTATTTTAAAACCCTCGAGCAATTCTGAAAGCAAGTTAGCTTTTCTCACAGAGAACGCTCACAACAAAAGGATTAAATTAAAAGGGAATCACAAGCAATACCAATGAGATATTACAAGCTCAAATGCAGAGACAGTCACCAAGCAAGCCCTTGCTAGCTGCTTTTCTTTTGGAGGATAAAAAAAACATTAGGCTGAGACTTAATTAAATGTTGCTCAAGATAATCTGTTTGCCTTCTCGAAAGTCACTGCCTCCACCAACTCAAGTACTGAGCAACATTCAGAAATGGCTTGCCTTTGGGGAATGTAAAGAAAGGCATAACTAATGTGACATTGGCTGAAAGGCATTTACACAAAACTCGTTATTTATTGCACCAGGAGTAATATTCGCAAGACTTCCATAGATTGTAGTGTCCACATAAACTAACAACTTTCCATTGCTTTTGTCAACAAGGACTTACCTTAACAAACAATTCAATGTCTGGATATGTGTATTCAGTTGCTGTTGAGTTTGATGTAGCCATAGTACTGACAAACGGTGATTAAATAAACCAGCGTAGCTAATCAAACAGAAAATCTCAGCCTCTTTTTGCGCAAAAAGCGATCAACATCACTCAAAATTAATTCCTGCTCCCTTCACTTCTATTCCCCTCCCCACACAAATGAATATGGAGCTGGCGGTCCCATTGTACTTCCTGACACCTTAGGAGTCCCACTGCGCAGCGTTCATTAGAAAGCATTGAAGTAAACTTGCCAATAAATGCATGGCTGTGCGTGGGCACAAGGTCACGAGTTGGGTTGGCTGGGATGGCGCGATCAGTCAGTCTTCAGCTAAACTGACACAAAAAGATGCAGATGTGCAAGTTTTACATTAGATTCCCTACTTTCTCTCAACTGCCCAAATCTGAACCTGACTGCAAATAAGCCACTATTGGGGCTGAACACAAGGGGAGTTTGGGGCTGAGATGAGAGAAAGCTGACCCTTTCAGAGATTGAGGGTCTTTGGACCACAAAAGGCAATGGATGCAGAGTCTTCAAATATTTAACTACATGGTCGATACTCCAGAAGCAAAGGTAGACAAGAGAACAGGATTGGGGGTTATAATCTGATTATCTGTAAACCTGTTAAATGACAGAGAAAGATCAAGGGCTGAGTGGTCAGATACAGCATCCAAGTCAAACATTCACTTTCACCATTAAATTGATGCTCCCCAGCTTTTGCCCCCATTGTCAACTGATATTGTCTACATTGTTAAATATTTAGCATGCACTTATACCTTAAAGAAAAAAAGAGAATCCACCCTCAATTATTCAGTTAATTCATCTACAAGGCATTCTATTTCACAATGCACTTTTGGTTTGAACAAAGAATTCAAAGGTCAAACCAAACAAAGAACAAACACAAGTTGTGAATATGATTTCCAATGCTCAGGCTCGAATACGTTCATGTTATTTTCCTTCAATGCAAGAAAAATTTATGATTTACTGCCAGTGTTATTTATTTCAATTAAAGTAGCTCATTTTGCATTTTCTTTCAGATATTTAGTCTTGGAAGAAGATCAGGCTCTCTTCCCACACACAGAAACAGATCCATCATTGTTTCTGTAACAATGAATGTTACAAATCATGAAAATAAATGCTTTTAAGTACCTCGCCTTTAGCACAAATAGCATCTGAAGAAATGATACCGCGACCTCGCACTTTTCTTCCACATTTAACTGTTGGATCCATTTCTTTTTCAGAAAATATTGCTCACTAGTTCTGTGAACACAATGCAGATCTTTAGTCCAATGTGGAGAACAAAAAATAAAGGAAAGTGGAGGAATATATTCAGGTTAAAAGGAATCAATCTTTGACTGATTTCTTCCTTTCTCTCTTGAAATAACATATAACGCAAACTTCAAGCTTTACTGCATTGCAAAATGACCAATAAACTGGGAGAAAAAAAACTTCTGATGCTGGAATATCGAGCAAATAAGTCTATTGTCAGAATCAGAATTGTCATGAACAAGTCACGTAATTCAGTGTTTTGTGGCAGCATCATGGAGCAAACATTCATATTATAACCATCTCACAACATTACTGTTAAAAAATAACTGCATGAAAAGCAAGGCAGTGTCTTTTTGTTCATTGATTATTCAGGAATCTGATGGCAGAGGGGAAGAAGCTGTCCTTGTGCTGTTGAGTGCTTGTCTTAAGGCTCCTGTACCTTCCCCCTTACCCCCCGATGGTCGCAGAGTGAAGAGAGCACGGTCTGGGTGGTGGGGGACTTTGAGGATAGAGGCTGCATTTTTTTAAAAAAAGACCGCCTCACGTAGATGTTCTCATGGAGTGGAGCCTGGTGCCTACAATGTCACAGGCCGAGTCAACAACCCTCTGGAGTTTTTCCCCTTGTCTTGAGATTTGGCATCTCCATACCAGACAGGGACGCTCTCCAAGGTGCAAATGTAATGGTTTTCAAGACTCTTCGGTGACATTCCAAATCTCCTGAAGCACCTCACAAAGTAGAGCCGATAGCAGGCTTTCTTCTTGATTGCGTCAACATGGAGGTGGGGGAGGTCACGTGGTGCTCCTCATAGCAACCTACCGACTCCCATGGGGTTAACTGAAAAAAAGTACATATTGAGCAAAGTTAATTTTATAAAAACTATTTTAAAGTGATTAATAGAAGAAAAAAGACGTCGTCAAAAAAAGTTACAAAAAAAATTGAAAAAGAACTCGGGCCTACCTTGTCGATGAAGCAGGTCACTGAAGTTGGTTCTGGATCCACCAGTGAGGACCCAATGGAGGGACCTTCCTCCAGAGCTCTTTTCGCGGCACCCCTTAAAGATGGCACCAGTGGTAAAGTTAAGAATGCTTCGCGCATGCGCCAGAAGTCAAGAACGCATGCTTCAGAGGGAAAAAAAATTGAAAAAAGGTTTGTCTTTTAAAGGGCCACTCCGGCGTTTCCACTGCTGAACAGGAGGGGGAGACTTCTCCTATGGAAAAGGACTCAGAGGACTATGAAGGTGAAGATGTAATGTAAAGCTCAAAAGAAGATCCAAACACAAGAAAAAGATTTTTTTTTAATGAATAAAATTGAAGCTAAAATAGTAAGACATTCTAATGCATTGGAGAGCAATTTTAAACGTTTAACTGCAGAATTGAAGGAAGTCAGAACAGATATGACTAAATTGATGAATAATATTTCACAAAGAGTTGATAAAGTGTAGGATAAAATCCAAAATGTGCATGAAGAAGTGCAATGTATTGAAGAAAGGACAAATATAAATGAAGATACAATGACTGGTTTGATTTCTATGAATGAAAAACTGTTTGAGAAAGTTGACAATTTGGAAAATTATAGGAGAAGAAACAATCTTAAAATTGTGGAGAACAAAGAAGGTCAAGATGTGATCCGATATTTTCAAGAATGGATACCGAAAATATTTGGAGACCAACATTTTGAGGATAAGCTTTTAATTGAGCCTTGAGATCAAAGCCGGGTCCTAACCAGAGACCTCAATCTATCCTGATTAGATTTTTAAACTACCTGGATAGAAAGGATTCTTGGTTGAGCAATGAGAAGAGCTAGAGAACATGGAGCTTTGAATTATGAAAGAGAAGATTTTTTTAAAATCCAGATTTGAGTCAAACTCCTTTGAAGAGATTTTAAACCCAGTTAAGGTTTTATATGATAAAGGTTATAGATTTGTTCTCCATTGTCCACCCACTCTGAAAGCACTTTTGCAGATCAGCAGAATATGTTTTTTTATAAATCATGTACTGGCTGAAGAGTATGCAGAGAGCTTGTCCAAAATTCAAGTGACGAAAGATACTGATTTGTTGCAATAAACCTGATGATTAAAAGAGAGGGTGTCATTCCCCCATTTTTCCTTATTTTTTTCTTTTTCTTCTTGATTGATGAAAAAATTCCATATGGGGAAGAATTGTTGGTAAAACAGAAAAGTCTTCCCCTCACCCTCCCCCCTCCCCACCGCAGGGGTAGGGTGTGTTTGTTGATTTCTGAGAGCTACAGGTGTTTTGGTCGTTTCACCATGACCCATAAAATGGAGGGTTGGCAATGCTGTATTTCTAGCATTTTGGAGGTGGGTTTTTGTTTTATTTTTTCTTTTTTTAAAATAATAGCCATTTAAGATGCATTTACTCTGAAAAAAATTTGAAGTTTTTGGATTTCAGATGTTGACATTCAGGACCAAATTAATTCCTGAATAGGAGTGATGGAAAGTATTTTTTTTAATGTATAGATAATGAAAATAAATAAAGCAGTTAAGATTTTGAGTCTTAATATTAATGGGATTAATAGACCAGTAAAAAAGAAAATCGTCCTATTGGGAGGAGAAATTGCTTTTTAAAAAAAAAACAAGAGATTCATTTAATTGAAAAAGTACATTTGAAATTAAAGAGAGATTAAGTAGGTCAGGAAGTTGTTTTCTCCTTTTATTTCTTAAGCTGGAGGAGTAGCAATTTTATTTAAGAAAAATGTACCAGTTAAAATTCAAATTGTAATTACAGATCCGGCAGTAAATATGTAGTGGTAAATTATCAAATTTTTTTGAGGAATGGACTTTGTTAAATATATATGCACCAAATACAAGTGATCAGAAATGTATACAAAACATGAAGGCTACACGACAGATCCTCGGAGATGTTGACATTCAGGAATTTGAAGTTCTTGACCCTCTCCACTCCTGAGCCGTCAATAAGGACTCGGTCGTGTGGTTCCCCCCCCCCCCCACCCCAACTGACTCCCTCCTGAAGTCCAAAACCATCTCCTTGATTTGTTTTTGCTAACATTGGATGCAAGGTGGTTGTTGTTGTTTCACCACTCAAAGAACTGCTCTATCTCCCTCCTGTACGATTCTTCATTGCCGTTCGTGTTCCGTCGACAATTGTGGTGTCATTGGCAAACTTGTAGATAGCTTTGGAATTGTGCTTGGCCGCACAGTCATGGGTGTATAACGAGTAGAGCAGTGGTCTAAGCATGCATCCTTGGGCATGCCAGTGTTGATAATCATCGAGGAGCCAACATCACTTCCAATTCATACTGACTGTGGCAATTTTAAGACTGTGTCCTCTTGTGCTGGATTCACCCCCCAAGAGAAATATTCACATCTACTCTGTCCATTCACATCTACTGTGTCCAATCACTTCAGCATTCTTACCAATCCTCACTGTTTGTGGTCTGGAAGTGAGGAAATCCATGATCCAATTACAAAATCGGGTGTTAACTCCCAGGTCTTGGAGTTTGCTATCAGTTTTGAGGGGGTGATGGTGTTAAATGCCGAATTGTGGTTGATAAATTGCATTCTGATGAATGCATCTTTACTGACGAGGTGTTCCAGGGCTTTGTGTCGATCCAGTGAGATGGCATTCGCCTTAGGTCTGATGCTACGATAGTCAAATTGGAACAGAACCATGTCACTGTTCAGACAGGAGCTGATATGCTTCAACACCAGCCTTTCACAATACTTCACTGTTGATGAAAGTGCTACTGACCAATAGTCATCAAGACGAGTTACTACACTCTTCTTGGGCACTGATATGACTGACACCTGTTTGAAACAGGTTGGTACCACACCCTGCTGGAGTGAGATAATGAAGTTATCTGTGAATACCTTTGTAAGTTGGTCAGCACATATCTTTAATACTCTTCCACCTCTATAGCTTCCTCTGGTTGCTCATTCCAGATAATGACCACCCTCTGAGTGAAAAGATCACCCCAAAGCTCTCTCTTATATCTCCCCCAAAATCAATGTCCTCTAATCCTAGAATCATCTACCCTGAGAAAGCGTTTTATCCATGCTTCTCACAATATCACGTTTCATAAAGTTTCACCATTCCCTCCCTGTTCTGTTATTTTATAGCACTGTTATTAGTAGCATACCCTATAAGCCTTCTAACCACTATATGTGGCTCTGCTCGTGCCTTCAGAGATTCTTGGGTAAGTTCCTCTGTTCCTCAGTATTTTCAAGAGGTACTACTCACTGGGTGCGTCCACTCACTGTGTACATCCTTGCTCTTTACGTCCTCCCAAAATACTCAGCCCTACATTTTTCACAATTAAATTCCATCTGCCAATGCTCTACCCATCTTAATGACTCTTGTAACTACATTTCCTCATTCAAGACTCTCCCACTCATGGAACCATTTCAAGATTTACTTTATCTATGCTTCACTAAGATTATATCCTACACTTCAAAACTGCAAAGTACATAGATCTCCTTCTTCTTTAGCCATTCATGATTGGACAACCTGTTCATCTCAGAATTTAGTCTAGTGTATCTCTTCTGGACTAGCTCCAATTATGTAAAAACACAGAAATGCTGGAGAAACAGCCAGTCTCAATGTCCACAGGAGGTAGATATATTCCAGACATTTCGAGCCTGAGCCCTTCTTCAAGGTCCTTGAAGCAGCACTGGTAATTCATCTTTACCTCCTACGGATGCTGCGAGACCAGCTGAGTTCCGCCACCATTCCTGTGTATTTTTACTACAATCACATTGAAACACAAAGGTCTCCAATGCTGAAATATCCTTTCTGAAATGAGGAGACTAATGCTCTGCCCAGTCCTCCAATCATAACCAACTTGTGAAATTCTAAAAACACTTTTCTATTTTTGGTCCAACCTCCCAGTAATATAGGCCAATGCACCATTTGCCCTCTTAATAACCAGTTGCACCTGCCCATTAATGTTGGGTTTCACAAGAACTTAGATCTGTTCTTCACTTATTTGTATTTTCTCTCCAAATAGATGATCGCCATGATGTAGCTTGAGGGGGAGCAGTCACTCCCCCTGAGCACATTCCTCAAAAGTGGCACCTTTTCAACAATTTTTTTAAAAACTCTTTAAATTCCTTTGTGCAATAAAAGTCGAAACTCTTTTTTTTGTGTGTTGCGTGGCAGACCAGCAGCAATGGAAAAATCACCAAGGCAACGTTATATTTTTCTTTTAAAACACTATTTTATTAATTAGTCAAATCAAACCCAACACAGAGAGAGAGAGTGTGTGTGTGTGTGTGTGTGTGTGTGTGTGTGTGTGTGTGTGTGTGTGTGTGTGTGTGTGTGTGTGTGTGTGTGTGTGTGTGTGTGTGTGTGTGTGTGTGTGTGTGTACGTACAATTCTGGAAGTCATTCCAAATACCTTGTTGAAATGCTAGCTTTTAAACTAATGCACAGAGGAAATAACAAAGGAGGAGGGAAGTGATTGAGTGACACCAAAAATACATGAATCCTTGACTAGTTGCTTCCAGAGAAATATCATTTTGTGTGAATGGTTGTCACAACTCTCCTTTTTCTTAGGTAGGGGAAAACAAAATGTATGACTTCCTTGATGCTTACAAAACCCATGTATAGGTCAATCGAAATGACCATTACAATGGTCACGATCCGATGCAGCAAAACTCAGGTATGGGTCAATCAAAGTAATCTTTCCTTTAGTCACAGTGGGGTTCAATAATTCCCCTGACAGGGAAAATCAGCCAAACTATCCATTATCACAGAGTCATTACAGCTCAGTGTTCATGAATGCTGTTTCCTTCAGTGTTCTACTCACACAACTCTCTCACCACCTGTGGCCCTAGAAAAGCAACACATTTTTCCTTTCTTCTCTCCAAACTTTGGAACATCCTGTACTAGTTGTTTCCATCCAGTCTCTCCACAATGAATAGTTGCAGCCTGTACTAGCCCTTAAAGTGATAAATGAAACAAGAGCTTGTAATAATTGGTATTTTTTTTTACTTTATCGCATGGCCTTGGAAGAACTTTCTGGATTCACTCATTACTTTACTCGACCAACCTCCTGATGTTTTGAACTGTGTGCTCAGTCTCCAGTGATGCACTGGTGGCCGCTGGCAGCCTGGCATCTGGGGAAACCAAAATAAACCGTGACATCATCTGATGCTGGATGATCCCACGGAACTTCATCGTTTTCATGTCACAAGTTACAGCCCCAGATATATGCAAGTTTCATACATAATCCACTAATAATGAAATATTATAGCGAGGTAATGAAATATTTTGCATAATGTAAGAGAAATAAGCATGCGTTTAGAAGCCAAAACACTTTGGCACCTGAGCCTAGTCAATGCACTTTTCTTGCTCTCCTACCGTGGGTGCAATCATCATTCTGTCAACTTTTGGTACTGTAGTCGTAGACTTTTTTTTTCCTGATAAGGAATGCTGTGGAGAAAAACACTACGAAAAAGAAACTATCTGGGTGGGACAGAAGAAGATGAAAGAAATTGCAAATCAAGAAAAAGAACTGTCAAGATGTCAGAGATTGGATGCTTACTTGTTGTAAAGGTTAAAACCTTGTGTTTTTAAACTCTTAATTTTGTGCCTGTCTCTTTAAGAGAACTATTGTTTGTAGTGTTACCATAGTGACTATGATGTAATATGTCATAATATCCACGCAAAAAGCTTGCCTATTATTCTACGATGTAGAGGAAGCTGCCAAAATGTTTGGCATTTGCGGAAACTGCCAAAATGTTTGGCATTTGCGGAAACTGCCAAAATGTTTGGCATTTGCGGAAACTGCCAAAATGTTTGGCCTGGAAGTCAGCCTGAAGAAAACTGAGGTCCTCCATCAGCCAGCTCCCCACCATGACTACCAGCCCCCCCACATCTCCATCGGGCACACAAAACTCAAAACGGTCAACCAGTTTACCTATCTCGGCTGCACCATTTCATCAGATGCAAGGATCGACAATGAGATAGACAACAGACTCGCCAAGGCAAATAGTGCCTTTGGAAGACTACACAAAAGAGTCTGGAAAAACAACCAACTGAAAAACCTCACAAAGATAAGCGTATACAGAGCCGTTGTCATACCCACACTCCTGTTCGGCTCCAAATCATGGGTCCTCTACCGGCACCACCTACGGCTCCTAGAACGCTTCCACCAGCGTTGTCTCCCTCCATCCTCAACATCCATTGGAGCGCTTACACCCTAACGTCGAAGTACTCGAGATGGCAGAGGTCGACAGCATCGAGTCCACGCTGCTGAAGATCCAGCTGCGCTGGATGGGTCACGTCTCCAGAATGGAGGACCATCGCCTTCCCAAGATCGTGTTATATGGCGAGCTCTCCACTGGCCACCGTGACAGAGGTGCACCAAAGAAAAGGTACAAGGACTGCCTAAAGAAATCTCTTGGTCCCTGCCACATTGACCACCGCCAGTGGGCTGATAACGCCTCAAACCGTGCATCTTGGCGCCTCACAGTTTGGCGGGCAGCAACCTCCTTTGATGAAGACCGCAGAGCCCACCTCACTGACAAAAGGCAAAGGAGGAAAAACCCAACACCCAACCCCAACCCACCAATTTTCCCCTGCAACCGCTGCAATCGTGTCTGCCTGTCCCGCATCGGACTTGTCAGCCACAAACGAGCCTGCAGCTGACGTGGACTTTTTACCCCCTCCATAAATCTTCGTCCGCGAAGCCAAGCTAAAGAGAGGAAGCTTGACCACAAGAAATTGTTCTTTGAATTTTTTTGTCTCTTTAAATGCCTTTATGTATCACTTTAAAGTTTGAACTTCTTTATAAGTGTTTTATATCTCTAAAATATAGTAAATGCTTTGTTATTCATCATTATGAAAGTCTTAATGCAAAGCTATGCAAAATGTTTGTCTGATTTATCAACAAATTAAAACTGCATAAAGCAACAGTCACAGAGTTGGATTTATAGGATTAAAAAGATCGAAATTTGGAATATCATAGCTCATGCCTTTGGAAGGTGATACTGTGAAATTAGGATATATTAAAATAAGGAAAGTGTCGTCTATGCTTGTGTTGTGGCGCCTTTTTTATTTGCTCGCTGCCCCCAAACTTTAGAACCTGGCTAAGCCCCTGGATCATAGTATGCCTTTTGATTCGTCCTTCCAAAATGCAGGAACCTACCCTTTCCTGCAATAGAAACATTACATTTTCACCCATTCATTCAATCTATAATCCAGCTGCAGAATCTAGCCATCTCTATAATACCATGACATGGATACCCTATCATTAAGGAAGACCACTCACACTCCTTGCAGCACTCACATCTTTCCAGTCGGAAAGAAGACAACATTTACAAACAAAAATCGTGGAATTGCATCAGGAAGTTATAAGCAAAAGTACTCTAAGAACTCAGCAGATCACGCAGCATCTATATAGGAAGTAAAGGGTAACCAACATTTTTGACGTGAGCCATTCATTCCAGTGTGTCCCTCAGGACAGGTGGTACGAGACTGGCAGCTCTTCCAGGCTATTTGATGTTATTTCTCTTGATGCACTGGCACTTTTTCTTTTAAAAAAGGTAGGATGCTAAAATATTAATAGTTGATGTTTGACAACTTTTCCAGCGAGCAAAGCAAGTTGCAAAGGAATACAGGAGTCAAGCCCCAATGAAGGCAGCAAGGGAGTGCAGCAAGCATGGTAATCAGAGATGATCAGGATGCCACCAGTGAAAAATACCGCACAGCCTTATCTTTTTTAATCTCTGTTCCAACTAATATTTTGGAGTTAACCACAATAGGATAGGCACCCATCACCTTTTTCCTGGGGCAACATCTGCAAAAGATGAGAGGAGGAAGGTTAGGGATGAGTTTCTTTAAAAGTGGTGGGTTCCTGGAATGCATTGCCAGGGGTGGTGCTGGAGGCTGGTCCACTTGAAAGACTCTGAGACAGGCCCAAAGATGCCAGAAAAATAGAGGGTTATGTGTGTAACATAAGGAAAGTTTGGATTGTTGAGCAGGTTTTTCCTGGTCGGCACATCATGGACCGAATGGCCTGAACTGTGCGGTTATGCTCTATGATGTTTTCTATTGCTTCTGCAACTTGTGGACGCTGCAAGAAACCACGTTTGTCACTGACACAAATTTTCCAATTGCCTGGTGACCTTTTAATTTGGCCCATTTGTCTGCACTGGGGCCACCTATGTGATGGGGAGAGGCTGTAGGTTTCAAACAGAAGCAGAAAACAGACGACTTTGCTAAGTGCAAATGAAGTCAATTGTAAATGTAAACACAAGCCGGTGAAGCTAACAGAAGAATCGAGACACCCTTTTTGCAAACCGGAATATTACAAAAAGGCGCAAGGGCACAAGGTGTTGGACACAATTGAATTTGATACTCTGTGCAAAACGAAAAAAAAAAATTTTGTTTTAAATTCTCAGGTGGATTGGAAAATGTCCCTTTAATTCGTGGAATTATTGTTGCAAAGCTTCCTGCAGGGTTAAGCATGCCTTCTATCTAGGTGGCATGTGAAATTGAAGGATTAAGTATTAAAGTTAATTGGCTTTTCACTGTTTGTGAAGGTACATTTCCAAAGAGATTTCATGCTCTGGTTCTTCTAAAAGATTGCGGGATAACTTGATCCTTGCGCTGTCGCACTGCTTTCCAGAAATTCCTGCTTTTCCGCTTCCATTGCGAGCATTCGCTGGATATTCTTCCCGTCCCCCGATCTCTGCCTGCGTTGGGGGGATTGGCAGTCAATGTTCGGCTGCGCCTTGCCCCACCGTCCTTCCCCTTCACCGGGTCAGCCGCTGTTCTGGGGTGGAACGGGACGGGTGACTCCTGTCGAAGGTCCGGATTAACAGCCCGCGAATAATCACTGCACATGCTTTCCACACCCTCTTCCCAATGGTTGGGAAGAGGATTAAGGCAAATGGCAAGAGGATTAAGGCAAGTGGCAAGAAATAGGTATGCAAGGGTAATTAATGGGAATTTAAAACAATGGCCCTGAATGATTTCACTGAAGTTTCAATTGGGTTCCTGCAATTATCTATTTTTGGTTCATCTGGCAGTGGACATTTGGAAGAGATATTTGGTGTCCAGAAAATTTTGTCAGGCAGTATCTGTGGAGAGGAAAATCTGTTAACCTTACATCAGGCAGGTAACCCTGGGTCAGGCACAAACAGGAAAGGATGGTTATCTGAAAATGTTGAATTCAGTGTTGAGGCAGGAGAGCTGCAATGAGGCAAGATGGAAGATGTGTTAGATAGGGGCAGTTTGGAAGGAGTTGTTGGGGAAGGGAGGACAGAGGGATGGCAATTCTCTATCTGATAAAGTGGGAGGTGTTTAAAAGTGAGTTAGCAGGAGCTCAGAACCAATATTGTTGCTGGAAGGGTAACAGGCAAAATGGTTTGATCTTGGAAAAAGATGGAATTGTAGGACATCTGCAGGAAATGGTATCAAAGGAGTCACTTGAGGCTTACAGACCATTTAGGAGAACACTTAAAGAAATTAGGATGGCAAAAAGGGGCCAGGAAGTGATCTTTTTATATTGAAGCAAAATGGAAAAAATATAGGCCCCTGAGGGACTGATCCATGTGTGGAGTCAGAGAATATGTGTGAGATCCCAAACAAATGGTTCTGAGAGTTTTCACCAGGGAAAAGGATGGGGAGGAGGAAATACTAGAGCACATTAGGGTTAGTGAAATCCTATTACAGTACCAGCAATCCAGGTTGGAATCTGGCACTGTCTGTAATGAATCTGTGAGTTCTCTCTGTGACCAGATGCTCCAGTTTCCTCAATTCTGACCTGAATCATTTAACTTTCTTTCGACAGAAGACTGCCTGAGTGTTTTCAGTATTTTCAGATTTCAGTTCTGTAGCTGCCTGGAACAGGCTGTCAGGGGTAATGGTGGAAGCAGATACCATATTAGCATTTAAAAGGCTTGCAGATAGACACATGAACATGCAGAGAAATTAGAGGGAAACGTACTCCATGCAAGCAGCAGAGTTTTTGTTTAATTTGGGCATCATGTTCAGGGCAGACACATGGCCTGTTCCTGGGCTACACTGTTTTATGCTCTCTTTCACTTACTTAGATATAGAAGAAAGCATGGAGCATTTTTGCCATATTTTTAGCTTGAACTTCAAAATAGTTTTCAAATGATTTTGAAAGAGCAATGATTTGGCAGTGTTAATTGCTGATATCATCACCTTGGGTGAATATGAACCAAATGCCATCCCATCATCAAAAGTCAAATTTCTTTTTTAGCCAAAAAGACACACTATACTCACTTTATTTGCTCAGAGGGCTTCAGCTAATAAATCAGACTGCATAACATCAAATATTAATGAATACCTTGACATGGTGTTGGATTTGTTAAAAATAAGGTTGCAACAGGTGCATGGATTTCTGTGCTTCAGTGTGCAGCCCCTATCTCAGCTGCAATTGTCGATTTTCACATTTGGTTTGCAAAGAATGCACCAACCACAAAAGGTCACGCATCTTGGTTTGCCTGAAAGCCTTGAGATCCTGTCTCATTTAAACTTAAAGCTGTTGATTAGCTTGGCAGAACATAAATCAAATGGGGATAGTAACACAGTAATTTAGGTCAACACACTATATTACCCAGAGGTATGCTAGTGTGGGCCAGGTTTTAATTAGTGCAGAAATGGGCCTGAAGCCCACCATTCCCAGCTAAATGTAGTGATCACATTTGATTCTACCATCTCCTCTTCTCATGCGTTACAGGGATCAACCTCTCCCTGTGTTTAAAGAAAACTTACCTCTCAGATCGTCCTTCCTCTCATCTTATATCTAAACTCTCTCGACTTTGATACCCTTATCCTCAGGAATAAAGGTTCTGACAATCTGCCCCCATCTACTCCTCTTATCAAGTCACCATTCAGCCTCTAAGGAAAGCAAAAAAAAGCCTTTCCAATCTCTCCCTATGACTGAAGTCCTTGAATCTGGGCTGATGAATCACCTCTGCATTCTCTTCAATGTATCCACATCTTGTTGTGCTAACCAGTACGGTTAGTATAGTGATTAGCGTGACGCTATTACAGTGCTAGCAACCTGAGAATGAATCTTCTGCTGTCTATAAAGAGTTTGTACATTCTCCCTGTGTCTGCATGGGTTTTCCCTGGGTGCTCTGGTTTCCTCCCATCCTCCACAACATATGGGGTTATAGGTTAATTTGGGTGTAATTGGGCCATATGGGTCTAAATGGCCAGAATTGGCTTCTACCATGCTGTAAATATGTTTTTTTAAAACATATTAAAGTTCAGCAAGAACATAGAACAATAGTTCTATTGGATTGGAGTTCACTTAGCTAGTGACCTATCATGGACACTCAACATCTCTTCACTTGTCAGAAAGGCGCAACAGCAACTGCACTTCCTGAGAAGGCTGAAGCAGGCGAGGCTACTGGCCACCATTATGTCAACCTTCTATAGGAACTCTTTCAATAGAGTCCTGGTTGGCTGCATCACAGTGCGGACGGTTGCTGCAGAGAAATGGATCGGAGGTCAATCCACAGGACCATAAGAGTGGCAAAGAGAATCACTGGAGTCACCCTCCCCACCTATTGATGTGATCTACCGGGGCATGTTGTCTGAAGAGGCCACACAGAATCATTGAGGACCCCTTCCACCCTGCACACATCTTTCAGCTGCTCCCATCAGGGAAGAGATACAAGGAGCAGCAGAGCCGACACCACCCGGCTGAGGAACAGCTTCTTCCCTCGGGCAGTGAGAATGTTGAACGACCAAAGGATCTGCTCACACTGACCACCTGAGACTCTCATTTGTAAAAAAACAATATTATTTATTTATTTTTAGATATGAATATTTTTTCCTGCATATGTATTGTTTGCCTCTGTGTGTGTTATGTCTGGTTGTGTGTCTGTGTGTTTTGCACCAAGGACCGCGGAGAGCACTGTTTCACCAGGTTGTACATGTACAATTAGATGACACTAACATCTGCAATATATCTGTATTTTTTGTAGATGCTGAGTTCCTCCGGCATTTTCCCGTGTTTGTACTCTTTGGCTTAGCTTCGCGGACGAAGATTTATGGAGGGGGTAAAAAGTCCACGTCAGCTGCAGGCTCGTTTGTGGCTGACAAGTCCGATGCGGGACAGGCAGACACGGTTGCAGCGGTTGCAGGGGAAAATTGGTGGGTTGGGGTTGGGTGTTGGGTTTTTCCTCCTTTGCCTTTTGTCAGTGAGGTGGGCTCTGCGGTCTTCTTCAAAGGAGGTTGCTGCCCGCCAAACTGTGAGGCGCCAAGATGCACGGTTTGAGGCGTTATCAGCCCACTGGCGGTGGTCAATGGGGCACTACAATCACAGCTTTCTGCAGACTCTCGTGTCTCAAACAACGAAAACTGCCTTAGTCTGACTTTTACTGGCACCCTCATTTATTTCAATGTTTGCATTGTGTGATGCTGCCACAAAACAACAAATTTTGTGCCATTTTAATGACTATAAATACTAATTCTGACTCTGAAGTAAAAGAGGAGACAAGTGAAAGATGATGTATTTTTAATTCAACAAGCTGACACAAGAACCAGAATGGACAGACATGCAATAAATCAAGCGGTAACAGTAATTCAGTGAACAACAAATGGAAATGTGCTTTTTTTAATTAAATCTCTATATACACATATATATAAATATCTATATAGTAGAACAGTTTCCAGAGTCAGGTATGGAATGGATGTTTGCTGCTATCTTCCACAAGGTAAAGGAAGCTTCCAATGACAAAATGAAAGAGGGCATAGCCAACAAGATAAAAATAAAATTAAATGATGATATGAATGCTGAGTAATTAAATTGCATAAATCTGGGCTTTTTCTGAATTATGCAATTGAAAATCAATTTTTCTGGAATGAAATGCTATAAGCTTTTACAGATGGGTTTGCCTCACTCTGGTAATTTAGAGTCAAGTTTACTGTCATCTGATTGCACAAGTACAACCTACCGAAAAAGCGTTCTCCAGTTTTCAGTGCCAAACATGCGGACACACAACCAGATATAACACACATACAGACAAATAATATAAGCAGGACAAATATTTTATCTGTAAAAATAAATAAATATAGTTTTGTACCAATAACAGTCTTGAATGGTCAGTGTGAGCGGTTCCTTTCGTCGTTCAGCGTTCTCACTGCCTGTGGGAAGTAGCTGTTCCTCAGCCTGGTGGTGTTGGCTCTGATCCTCCTGTTTATCTTCCCCAACAGGAGCAGCTGAAAGATAACCATATAACTATTTACGGAGCGGAAACAGGACATCTTGGCCTTTCGAGTCCGCACCGGTTCACTGATTTTGTGCGCCCTCTTCAGGCATTGGTCCTGGTAGATCTCCTGCTCCCTCCAATTCTTCATATGCTTTTTCTTCCTTCTCTTTGACTTGATCTTCATCCTTTTGTCCCTCTGAATCACTGCCAGATGATCCTGATTCAACATCTAGTTTGCTATGTGCAGGGTGGAAGGGGTCAACAATCCCGGTTGATTATGTCATTGGGCAGGGGTGGGAGACTCCAGTGATCCTCTCTGCCACTCTTATGGTCCTGTGCATTGACCTCTGATCCATTTCTCTGCAGCAGCTGTACCACACAATGATGCAGCCAACCAGGACTCTCTCGATAGAGCTCCTATAGAAGGTTGGCATAATGGTGGCCAGTAGCCTTGTACGCTTCATCCCTTTGACAGGCATGCCCAGGAGGCTGGTTTCAAAAGGTTGACTACAGGTATCTGAATCTACCCTTTGGCCTATGGTCAACTTCCTGAACCTAGCCTTTGGCCTGTATTCATCCTCCTTAACTCCAGCCTTTGACCTGTGGTCATTCTCCTGAATCTGGCCTTTGACCAACCTCCTGAACCCAGCCTTTGACCTTTGGCTAACCTCCTGAATCTTGCCTTAGGCCAGTGGTCAGCCTCCTGAACTTGACAGTCAGAGAAAAGTTCCAGGCAGCACACATGTCAGGGTTTCAAAGTTTATGGGGAGAAGGCAGGGGTGTAGGGCTGAGTGGGAGAATGGATCAGCTCATGATGGAATGGCAGAGTGGACTCAGTGGGCCAGTGGCCAACTTCTGCTTTTATATCTTATGGTTCTTGTACAGACTATCATCAACTGTATTCCAACAATTTAATTTTTAAAATATGTTTTCTTAAAATTTAAATTTAGACATACAACACTGTAATGGACCTATGAGTGTGTGCCGCCCAATTTACACCCCATTAGAGTACACCCTGGTACATTTTTGAAGGGTGGGAGGAAACCGAAGCCCCCAGAGAAAGCCCACACAAACATGGGAGAACGTACAAATTCCTTGCAGACAGCGTGGGATTTAAACCCAGGTCCAGTCCCTATCGCTGGCACTGTAAAAGCGTTGCACTCACTTCTTGGTTTATCGAGTTTGGTTCATATACTTTGAGTTTGGATAGGTGCCTTGAATAAAAAAAATTCTCTGCCAAACAATCCACTTCTTGTTTTGATGTTCGCTGGACATAGTGGAGAGTTTTAAGAATTAAGTCAAATTTCCTTGTATACTGCAGCAACTAAGCGATTCTGACCTGTACTGATAGAATGCACACTTTACTTTTTGATATGAAAGATACTTGTGTAAAGAAACAATGAACTTCCTGAGCTGGGTGATAGTGTGGAAAGATTAATGAAAAAAAATCTCAAAATAAAATACTGAAGATTATGGAAATCTGAAATAAAAACGGTATGGTATGCAGGCCAATTGGTATCCTAAGAAAATGAATCAGAGTTAATGTTTCAGGTGAATTCATGAGAAAATTAATGCAACCTGTTGTTCAACCAGATTAAGAACAATAAGGTCAGGAAATCTTTAAGATTAGCTGGGTGGTAAAAATACCCAATTATATATGTGTACAATTGATTTTCATGTACTTTGAAAATACATCCATCAAGAAGTCTTTCGACGGATTAGCTGCAGGATGTTCCAGATTTCAGTGGAATTCCAGGCTCAGAGTCCAAAGTTAAGTGATAAGCCATTGAAAACGAAGATGAGGTTTCCCACAAAGAATGGTGAATGTGCACAATTCCCTACCACAGAAAGGAGTTGGATACAAACCATTAAATCTCTAAGTTGATTCAAGGAGCAATTAGATATAGTTCTGAGGGCGAAAGGATCAAGGGATATGGGAGAAAGCTGGACCAGAGTGATCAGCCACGCTCATGTTGAATGGTAGAGCAAAACAAAAGGGCCGAGTGGCATAGACATAGGCAATGTTCTCAGAGATTGGAAAAACAAACAGAAGTTAAAGAATCATCACCTCTTCTTTGATGTTAATAATGTTAGGGTTTGCATCCTACTCTGTAAAGTACCTACTGACAAGTGAACTTGTCTGCAATTTATTTGTTCCTGCAGATTAATTGTGTATAATTTGGCAGCATGGGTTTCAATGGCCAGAATTGGTTTCGGCCCATGAGCCTGTGTCGTCCGATTACATCCGGTACATTTTGAACGGTGGGAGGAAACACACACAGACACTGGAAGAACATACAAACTCCTTACAGACAGAGCGGGATTCGAACCCCATTCCTGATCGCAGGCGCTGTAACAGCACTGCACTGTCTATTCTCAAATTCAACTACAATTGCTGGGAAGAGTCATTTCCTAACTGTTGTGCAATTTCATGTTTCTGCCATTAAACATCTTCAATTGCTCCATCTAATCCAAACTTAGAAATCACTGTACCATAATCCTTAAAGGAGCTGAACTGTCAAATATAAGCATCATCAGAACAAAAAAGGCCCTAGTTTGGTCAAATTGTTCAATTCTATTATTTCAAAGTATCTTAAAATTATCCCAATTCCAGAAACAGTGATGTCTGTAAAATCAGGAATCCTGATTAAAGTTACCTGTCCTTCCCCCACACAACACCCCTCTTCCCCGCCCCCCCCCCCTCAACTTCTCATCAACTCTTCGCTCGGGTTGGGCTGAGACTGGAAAGATATACTTTTGGACAAATGTGACTTGTCAATGTTCAACGAGGCAGACACCACTTAGATAAGGCACATTTCCTCTTAAAATAAAAGTTTGTTTATCATCTCAAACTTCCGACTGATTTCTCTTTTAGAATGCTTAAATAGAAATTTGCTATGTTTATCTAATCAGTTTCAAGAGCAGATTGAATCCAAGCTTGGTGGTTTTACAGAGAAGACAGATGTGTTTGCAATTATTTTTAGATGCAATTCTTTTATCTCCCAGTCCTTTAAGAAATCTGTCATAGAAGATAAAAAATGGTGTTGAATTGGTCAAAGAAAAGCCTTTGGGAAGTAGAGTCACCACAAAATAGATAAAATCCATCAAAGTCTGCACATAACAGGAACCTCCTCTGCAACTTTGGTGAATTTGAGAAAATATTTTCACGTCAAGGAACTATTCTTGGAAAACCTGTGTCATCAACATCATACAGTCCCCTGAGAGTGACGCTGGGAAATGCATTTGGTCTAGATGGAGTCCCTGGTCATGTCCTGAGAACATACACAAACCAGCTAGCAGGAGTGTTCACTGTCATCGTTAACCACTCCCTGCAACAAGCCAAAGTTCCCTGCTGCTTTAAGAATTCCACTATTATCCCAGAACCAACAAAAAAGACAACATGCCTCACAATTATCACCCAGGAGCTCTGACACCCATCATTAGGAGGACAGCCATGGCTCACATTAACTCCAGCCTCTCAGCCAGCCTCAATCCACTACAATGTTCTTTCATGAGCTTTCCATCCTCCCCTCAGTAAACTGACTTCATCGTTGTTGCCGATGAGACCAACTACTGTTGTATCATCTGCACACGTAATGATTCTGTTTGAACTGAATCTGGCAATGCAGTGGTGAGTCAGCGGTGTGAACAGTAGCTGGGTGAGCATATAGCCCTGAGGTGTGCCAGTGTTCAGCGGGAAGGGACTTGAGATTTTGTTTCCAACCAGGACTGTTCTTTCACTCAAAAACTCCAGGATCCAGTTGCAGAGAGGGGTGTTAAGTACATTTGTAATGCTGCTCCAGTGAAGTGCCTCATAGCAATCAGGAAAGCAAAATGTCACAACTCTGTCATCATGGTGAGCCATAAACCAAAAAGACTGGCATTTCAAGAGAAAAAGAGCTCTGACATATTGACCAAAGACAAGAAACAATATTTGCTGGTGTTGGAGAGGTTTCAGAGTAGATTTACTGGAATGATACCAGGAATAAAAGGATTAGTATATGAGAAACGACTATGGGTTCGTAGACTGTACTCGTTGGAGTACAGAAGGATGAAGAGGGCCTCATAGAGGCATTTTGAATGCAGAAAGGCCTGGGCAGAGTAGATGAGGCAAGGATTTTTCTCATGGTAGGGGACTCCAAGACAAGAAGGCATAATTTCAGGACAAAAGGGTGTCAATTAAATAGAGAGGTGCGTAAAAATGTCTTTAGTCAGAGGGACTTGAGTCTGTGGAACTTGTTGCCACAGGCGGCTGTGGAAGCAAGGTCATTTGATGTATTTAAGGCTGAGATTGACAGGCATTTGATTAGTCAGGACATCGAGGGTTACGGGGAGAAAGTTGAGTGGGGTTGAGTGATCAGCTCATGATTAGAATGGTGGAGCAGACTCATTGTGCCAATAGCTTTACTTCTACTCCTCTATTTTGTGACCTTGTGAATAGCTTTCCAGCTTTTCAATTCCAAGTGTCAGATGAGAATAAGAAACAAATTATTTTAGGAAGGATTTTGTCATGTGGATTGATCAGCATAGAATGGACTACCCAGGGGAATGGTGGAATTTAAATTTGGAGAGCTCTTGGGGATAAATTGAGGGGAGTTTACATGCATCAAGAAGAATGAACTAATTATAACTGGATGTCCTACCTCGATCACTTTGTGACCTTAAGAAATAAGTTGGTTTAGAATGAAGAAATATCACATCCGTTAAGAAGATTTTTAAAAATGTTTTGCAATTTTATTTTATTTGATACAACTTAACAACTATCAGAAAATCATAATTCTTAATCAGAAGAGAAATATCAAAGTGATGTATTAATGAGAAAGAAAGCAAGGAGAGATTGAGTTGTCTGGACTGTACTCACTGGAATTTAGACAAATGAGAGGGGATCTTATAGAAACACATTAAATGATTAAAAGGATTGATAAGATTAAGGTAGGTGGGCTGTTTACATTAGTACGGGAGACCAGAACTAGGGGACATAGCCTCAAGATTCGGAGTAGTAGATTTAAGACAGAGATGAAGAGGAACTGATTTTCCAAGAGGGTGGTGAATCTGTGGAAACCGATGCCCTTTGAAACAGTGGTGGCGACTACAGTAAAATAAGACAAGGTTGGATAGATTTTTACATCGTAAAGGAATTAAGAGATATGGGGAGCAAGCTGGTAGGTGGAAATGAGCCGATCATCTGATCAGGCTCGACAGGCCTGAAGGCCTCCTCTTATTTCTTATGTTCTTAAAACCTGAACTATGGAGAATCCGAGAAAGGAAACTTACAATAATTAAATAAGGATTTCCCACTCTCAGTACTTTCTGAAGTACTTTGCATCAGTAATTGTTTTGAAGTGATTCCCAGTACTAGCCAAATATGGCAACGATTTCTCCACAACAAGCTGTCCTAAGAGATAAGGAACCAGAAAATCTGTTTTGACCCGATTTAATAATGTGTCAGATAACTGTGCTGAATTAAACATAGAACAGGTAAATAGGGCTAGGGTTAACTCAAGTGAAGGAGACCACAGCTACCCATTAAGTGCTGAAGTCCCAGGTCATGATAACCATGCAATCTTTCTGATAGTTGTCAAGGGATGAATACCTATTGACCAAAGTGATGGCAGAATTTTATAACCATCTTGACAGAGTATCTTATTGAAAAGATAGGGGTATAATATACATTTAAACATGAAAGGAAGTACAATAGTATTTATAAAATATTCTAACCTGAATTGCACTAAATTACTGTGCCATTTACTGATGTTGGCAACATTTTTTCAGCAAGAGAATTTCTGCTGAGATTGTTGACATTTTTTGCTTCTCCAGAGATCCCAGCACACTCAATCCTGTTACATCAGGATAAGAAAGGCCTACCATTCTTTCCCCAGACCACAAGTTAAATCACCTGGCTGTGCTCTTTCTCCCTTCATATAAACCAAGCCTAAAAAAAAGAAGCTCCAGAGATCAGGACAGCTATAAGGTGGTCACAGGAGGCTGAAAAATGGTTAGAAAACTTCCTCAAGTCAGTCGAATGGGCAGTGTTCAAGGACTCAGGTGAAAATCTGAACGATTACACCAGGGTTGTCACAGACTTCATCAAAAGAGCTATGGATGGGTGTGTCCCCACCAAATCATTCAGGGAAGCCCTGGGTGAACAATTAAATCTGGAATCTGCTGAGAGCCAGATCACAAGTATTTAAGTCCAGTATCCAGATCAATACAGAAGGTGCAGGTATGACCTTCGGAAAACCATCCCCCAGGTGATGTGGCGTTTCTATGTCGCAGGGTCTAAATGATATAACCTACACTGACCCAAATCCAGTGCAGTAGACAGTGAAGCTTCTCTCCCAGAAGAACCCAATGCCTTGTATGTTCAACTCAACCATAAGAACAAGGAAGAACTGATACTGTTTATTCCCATGTCCCCTGATGATCATCTCCTCTCCGTAATCCAGAATTATATCCACACTGACTTCAGGAGAGTGAATTGGAGGAAAGCATTGGGTCCAGATGAAGTACCCGGCCAAATATTAACAATCTGTGCTGACCAACTTGCCAATGTATTCATGAGCATCTTCAACATCTCACTCCAGCAGAGTGTGGTACCCAACTGTTTCAAACAAGCATCTATTGTATTGATGCCAAAGAAGAATGTGGTAACCTGCTTAATGACTATCACACATGTGTTGCACTCACATCAACAGTGATGAAGTGTTTTGAAAGACTGGTGTTGAAACATATCAGCTTCTGTCTGAGTGGCGACATGGATCCGTTCCAATTCACTTATCACAGCAGCAAGTCTAGGGCTGATGCCATATCACTGGCTCTCCCCAAAGCCCTAGAACACCAAAACAACAAATATGCATACATTACGATGACCTTTATCAATTACAGTTTAGCATTTAACACCATCATCCCCTTAAAACTGATCAACAAACTCTGAGACCTGCGAGTTAACACCCCAATGTGTAATTGGATCATGGATTTCTTCATCTCCAGACCACAATCAGTGAGGATTGGTAAGAACATTTCATCCACAATCTCCATCAGTCCTAGACCACCACAAAGCTGTGTCATTAGCCCCCCCTCTTCCACTCACTTTACATCAATGACTGTGTGGCTCAGTATGACAGCAACACCATCTATAAGTTCGCTGACAATACCATGGAAATGGGTGGTATAAAATGGGGCAATGAGTCAGTACACAGGAGGGAGATTAAAAACTTGACTGAATGGTGCACCAACAACAACCTCGCACACAATGTCACCAAATTTTTCTGAAGGATCTCATTGCATTAGCACTGATGTGTCCCCAATCTTCTGAGTTTCTCTGCTCCTCCTGCAAAACTTTTTTTTTGGAAGATTTTATTTAGTTACTTGTGTCATTACAGAAAAAAACTATGAACAAAACATTAATCAAATAGCCATATCCAATGATACAGAAAAATACTTTTCTCCCCAACCAATCATAAAAAAAAAAGAAAAAACACCTACTATTTAATATACAACAATACTAGCATATACAATCATTAATTATTATTACAATTTCTGATTAGGAGGAGTGGATAACGTCGAAGAGGTGGATGGAAAATTATTCATAAAATTCATATATTGTTTCCAAATACTATAAAAATTTTCAACTCGATTCCTTAAACTATATGTCATTTTTTCCAAAGGTAAAAAAAATTGCATCTCACTATAACATCTACTTAGTAACACTTCCATGATATCGCTATACATTTCTTTGCAGTTCCTATTGCAATACCTAAAAAAATTTCTTGATATTTATCCAATTTCAATTTTGTATCCTTTTCATATATATCCCCAAGTAAAAATATTCTTGGATACTTTTGGATCTTTATCTTCATAATTTGTCTTAGTAATAAACAGTTTATTCCAAAACCTTTCCACCTTTTCACAAGACCATACTGAAAGCAAAAAAAACTCCCTATTTCTTTCATACATCGAAAACACTTATTTTGAGTAATTGGAATCAAGTCCATTTAACTTGTATGGAGTATAATATAACTGATGAAGAAAATTATATTGAATCATTTGGTATCTAAAGTTACTGTATTCTTAACACTTTATTGACATAATTTTAACTAAATTTCTTCCTGAATTTGTTTATTTAAATCTTTCTCCCATCGCATTTTTGATTTATATAAATCTTTTATCTTTGTAGTTTCTTGTAATTTTATATACATGTTATTAATAAATTTCTTAACAACACATTATCTGTTATTACATATTCAAATTGACTTTGTTTAGGAAGTCTCAAATCTGCTCCCAATTTCTTTTTTAAATACATTTTTAATTGATAATATGCAAAAATTGTATAATTATGTATATTATATTTATCTTTCAATTGATAGAAAGTTTTTTAAAAAGATCCTAAAAAAATCTTTTATTCTCTGTATACCTTTAACAATTGTCAAATAAAGAATTATTCAAAGTAAAACAAAGAAGTTGATTTTATTTTAATGACATTTTTGATCATTGATCATTTTTATTTCCTCTCTCAATATGAATTCTGTTCCATATTTTTAATATATGCTTTAATACTGCTGATAAATCTTTAGTTTCTTTAATCAACTCACTATTCCATTTATACAAAATTTTCTCCAGAATAGTTTCACCAGTTTTATTCATTTCTATTTGAACCCAAGCTGGTTTTTCACCCTTTTGATAACAGGAGGGTAAAAATCTCAATTGAGCTGCTTTAAAATAATTCTTAAAATTGAATTTGAAAAGATGGAAAGATTTACCAATAACATTAATAGGATGAGTGAATTGTATTAAAATGAATATTTTTCCAAGAATGCAAATAGTTATTTCAATCATTGCCCATTTATGTACCAGAATCCTTTGTTCAAAGTTTGAATAAAATAGCACGTGCCTCTCATAATCTTGTAGACCTCTATCAAGTCTCCTCTCATCCTTCTATGCTCCAAAGAGAAAGATCCCAGCTCTGCTAACCTTGCCTCATAAGACTTGTTTCCCAATCCAGACAACTGAACGCAATAGGCTATATGTGACCTTAACAAAGATTTGATGAGTTGTAACATGACCTCTCTACTCCTGAACTCAATCCCCCTATTAATAAAGCCCAATATCCTATTGGTCTTCTTAACTGTCCTGTCTACCTTTGCGGTGACCTTAAGGGATCTATGGATTTGAACTCCAAGTTCCCTCTGTTCATCCACAAGTAACTGACCATTAACCCTGTATACATCCTTCTGGTTTGTCCTTCCAAATATTAATGTGGAAATTTGATTAGGGTGGACTAAGACTACTAAATTTTAAGAATTATTTTCCTCTTGCAAAATTCACTCAAATAATTTACTTTGGTGTGAGGAAAGTAACACCACTTGTGAGACTCATGTCCCAGACTGCAGACACCCTTGCAGAGCCTCCTGTCTATTAAATCCCTTTAATAACGTACAATTTTACACTAGGCTATTCCTTCTGGACTGCAGTACACAAATGTGCTGGAGAAACTCAACAGGTCACACAACATACATGGAAAGTAAAGAATAACCAACGTTTTGGGCCTGGTATACAATATAACTCGTATCTTATTATAAAATATGTTATCAGGTATATGTATAATCAGACATACTAAATACAATCAAGATGTACCTTCCTCTACTGTGAGCATTGAGAAACTGGAGGAGCTCAGAGGGTTAGATTTCAGATTTATTATCAGAGTACATACATGACTTCACATACGACCCCGAGATTCTTTTTCTTGCGGGCATGGCAAAATTATCACTTATTGGTAGTGCAAAAAAACTGTACACAATGTACTCATGTAAACAAATGAAGAAATTAAAACAAATTTAAAAATGTAAACAAACTGTGCAATGCAGAGAGAGAAAAAAATTCAATAAAGTGCAAAAGTAAGAGTCCTTAAAAGAGTATCTGATTAAGTTTGTTGTTGAAGAGTCTGATGGTGAAGGGGTGGCAGCTGTTCCCAAACCTGCTAGTGTGAGTCTTGTAGCATCTACACCTCCTTCCTGATGGTAGCAGCGAGAACAGATCGTCTGCTGGATGGTGTGGATCCTTGATGATTATTGCTGCTATATGACGGCAGCGTACCCTAAAGATGTTCTCGATAGCAGGGAGGGTTTTATCTGTGATGTCCTTGGCACTACCTTTGGGAGTGCTTTATGCTTAGTGATATTGGTGTCTCCATAACAGGGATCCATGGAGTAGCAATGGAGAGAAATGGTCAGAAAACATTTCGGGTTGGGAACCTATATTGGGACTCATCACCTACACTTTTTACTATGTTAATTTCACAGTCATATCAATACATTGTCTTACAATCCATCAGTCCCACTTATGTTTCACTCTTAAAGAATTTTACACAGAGTTGGACCTTTGGTGGCTAGTGACAGCAGGTTCCCTGTGATCCTGAGCATGCTTATCATTTTAAAAATATACTTAATTCATTAAAAATGTATAGAGGAAAAACAATACAATCAGTGCACATTTTTCTTTATATTCCTTGTGCTGTCAAATCAATATATATTCCAAACATTATGGTGGGGAATCTAGAATTAAGACAGTTGCAGGGCAAGGGTTTGAGAAATTGGAGATGAGGGGGATTTATAACCTCAGAGGTCTTGTCCTAGATCAGTGGTTTTCAAACTTTTTCTATGCACTCGCATATCACCTTAAGCAATTCCTTACTAATCACAGAGCACCTATGGCATAAGGATTACTTAAGGTGGTATGTAAGTGGAAAGAAAATGTTTGAAAACTACGCTCCTAGAGGGTTATGGATGCTGTAACTTTAAGGCTGGGATCTTTCTGTACTGAAAGGGGAATCATGGAGCAGGAGAGGGTAGTAGAGTCTGATGCAGGGTCTCCACCTGGATCTTCGGCTCTCTTTTTGATGCTGCCTGACCCGCTGAGTTTCTCCAGTTGCTCATTTTCTTTGCTCCAGGTTTCAGCAGATGCAGTTTTTTCTGTCTTGTTGTGCCTTAAAGATTCCTATTCTCCCTGCCCTTTTGGACAACCACCCTCTTTCCACCCAAATCCCTTTCCAAATGTGGGTGCTTGATATTCTCAGAGAGAGCACACCTAGTGGTGGTGGAATCTAAAATTAGAATAGATGAGAGGTAAAGGGTCAGCAAGTCAGAGACAAGAAAGCTTGTCCCAGAGAGTTGCAGGTGCTGTGTCATCAAGTTTGCAGGTAACACAACAGTCGTCAGCCTCATCAGCACTGAGTCGCACTGCAGAGAAGAGGTGGAAAACCTTGTGATATGGTGCCGAAGTAGCAGCCTGAGTCTCCACATTGTCAAAACAAAGGAGATGATCATGGACTTCAGGAGGACCAGGAGAGAGAGTGGAGAGCACCAAGTTCCTTGGCATTCACTTAACGAGTGACCTATCATGGACACTCAACATCTCCTCACTTGACAGGAAGGCGCAACAGTGGCTGCCCTTGCTGAGAAGACAGAAGCAAGCAAAGTTACTTGTCATCATTATGTCAACCTTCTATAGGAGTTCTATCGAGAGTGTCCTGGCTGGCTGCATGCATCACAGTGCAGTATGGTTGCTGTAGAGAAATGGATCGGAGGTCAATCTACAGTACCAGAGAGTGGCCGAGAGTCTCCCTTATCCCATCACCATCGACGTGATCTACCGGGATCGTTGTCTGAAGAGGGGGTGCAAAATCATTGAGACCCCTTCCACCCAGCAGAGAGTACATTTCAGTTGCTCCTATCAGGAAAAAGATAGGAGGATCAGAGCCAGCACCACCAGGCTGAGGAGCAGCTTCTTTCCACGGGCAGTGAGAATGGTGAACGACCAAAGGAACTGGTCAGACTAACTATCTGAGACTCTCATTAGTACAAAACAATATTTATAGATTTGCATATATGTGAATACTTATCCTACATATATATTGTGTGTCTGTACATTTTGGACAGAGGACCAGAGAACACTGTTTTGTTGGGTTGTACTTATGCAATCAAGTGACAATAGACTTGACTTTACTTGATTAGTGGTGGGTGCTCTTGGTACTGTAGATGAATTATGAATTGCCTACAAAAAAATTGTGAGGGGTAAAATCAGAAAATGCAAGCAGAATTTTCCCACTGAGGTGAGGTGAGACAAGAATGAGAGGACATGGATGAAAGGTGAAATGTTTAAAGGAAACACTGGGGGAGAACTTTATGCAGGAGTGATGAGTGTGGAACGAGCTGCCAACTGAAATGGTGAATGCGGGCTCAATTTTGACGTTTAAGAATAGGGACATGGACGGGAGAGATATGGAGGGCTATGGTCTGGGATCATTGGGACTCAGCAGAATAACAGTTTGGCATTGACTAGATGGGCTGAAGGGCCTGTTCTCTGATGCAGTGTTCTATGCCTGGTCAGCATGTAAAACAGCATTTTACCACGTCTCACTACACAATTCAATCAGGGAAGCAGGACAGGGTGCAATTGAGGCTGTGGTGCAGTTGAATCCCAAAATAGACTATTCATGATAAATTATTTACAATAAAGAAAACACTTCTATGTCTCTTCGCACCCTTAGTATCATGTACACCACTATACTCTGTATTTCCAAAACCGTCGTACCTTGTGGAGACTCCCCCCTTCTGTGGTTTCAGGGGGTGACTTGGCTGTTGAGGGGCTGAATTGCCGTCCGCTGACTCCTCCTGGCCAGATGGAGATGGGGACGCATGTGTAGTGTTGCCGGCGCTGACGTCAAAGGCGGCAGCCCGCCTGATGGTGTTGCCGGCGCTGACGTCAAAGGCGGCAGCCCGTCTGATGGTGTTGCCGGCGCTGACGTCAGAAGCGGGCGCAAGCTGCGTCGTGTCCTGGCAACAAAGTCCCCAGGCGGCCTGAAGGGTCTTGGTAGCATCGGGAAGTGCGCCCGAACCGTTCGCCAAGCTCATCCTCCGGCCGGGAAGATAATGACGGTGGCGAACAACGGCGAGAGCGAGAAGAGCAGCCTGGTTAACGCCGACGACATGGAGAGCGAGAGGGCGGACGGCGAATGCAGCGGCGGCGGGCTGCAGGCGGACACCGAGCCCGAGGAGGGGGGCCGCCGCCGCCACCAGCAGCAGCAGCTGGGCTCGCAGCTGGACGACTTGCCCACCTCCACCATCGCCTGCAACGTGGACGAGCGGGTGTTCGTGGACGCCCTGTACCGAGTAAGCTCCTTCACCTTGTGGGCCGTGCGCTGGAGGGTGCCGGTGCGGCGGTGGCGGACACCAGGCCCCGGGGAGGCCGGCTTCCTTCCTGGCTTCTCTCTCTTCTCCTCCCCTCCCCTCCCCTCCCCTCCCCCCCCCACCTCCCCTCCTCCCCCCCCTCCCCTCCCCACCCTCCCCCCCCACCCTCCCCCCCCCACCCTCCCCCCCCACCCTCCCCCCCCACCCTCCCCTCCTCCCCCTCCCCCCTCAAACACTATCACCCTTTATTTTGAAATTTGCCATCCCCTTTATTTCCCTCATCCTTCAAGTGCTTATCCTTTTTTAAAAAAAATTCAAATCCTTTTTATATTAAACCAAGTTGTTTGATTTAATCTGAAATAACATTATGATGTTTTAATTCCTCATTCAGTTAATGACCCTCACATGCCCATATTTTTTTGACAGTACAATTGAAACTACGATAAGAGTAAAGCACGAAAGTCTGTAGACACCGTGATTGTGGTTAAAAACACAATGCTGGAGAAACTCAGCAGGTCAAACAGTGTCCTTTATACAGCAAAGATAAAGATACGGAACCAACCTTTCGGGCTTGAGCCCTTCAAGGTATGTGCAGGCGCCCTCGTCGTTCATGCCTTGATGAAGGGCTAAAGCCCGAAACGTTGGCTCTTTATCTTTGCTACATCGCGTACACTGTTTGACCTGCTGGGTTTCTCCAGCATTCAGTTTTTACTTTAAAAGAAACTACGATGACTTTCTAGTTGCAGTCTTTGTTAAACGATGAGAGAGAGAAAAAACATTGGAGTTAACCACCAAGAGCGTTGAATTTCTCCAGCACTTGCGTGTATTACACAAGAAGAAAGCATCACTAGCCTATGTAGGTTTAAAAATCCAAATATCATTGCTATTTTAACTAAGAAGAATTCAAACATCACTGCTTGAAGTGGACAAACTGCCCTGCTGCAAGATCTTGATTCAGCAAGTAAAGAAACTAAAGATGGGCTCAAGCCTAAAACGTCGGTTATGTTTTTTTTAATCCTTTGCTTTGTGAAGGACACTGTTTGACCAGCTGAGTTTCTCCAGTGTTGTATTTTTACTTCAGATTTTTGTTTTTTACCTCTTGATTTACAACAAATAATAATATTTGGGATTTTTTTAAAAACTTAATTACTTTGTGTAGGTCAGTGATTTTTTTTTTTCTCTCTACTCCTGCAAGTCACAAAGGTGTAGAATCTTGGCCCTTTTGTTTAAATCCAATATTTTTAACAAAGGCTGCAGCTGTCTAACTGGGAGATAATTGTAGATTCTTAGTTGCATTGTACTTATCATGGAAATAGCCATCTAGGGGTTGTTTATCAATAATAATAGTCAATATTTTTAAACTGAAACTAGTAATAGCAAAATGATATGTGCATCCATTGGTAAATAATTTATTTTTCTGTCCAGATTAATGGTGCCAATTAGTTTTCATCTTTGAAAACCTTTCAAGTCAAAGTTCTTTTTCAGATCCTACAGGATTCTTGTTTCTTTATATAAAAAAAATTAGTACTGTGGTAGCTGTTTATTTTTTGTCCAGAATATCAGCTTTAGGAGCTACAGAATTGGTGTGTATTTAATGCGTACATTGGTTTGCACATGTTTTGGTCATTTTCTCTGAAATGTTCTTCATTAGCCTTTTTTCCACTGGCATCAGTTAATTGGCCGGGCAGTGTCCCAGTGTAGGAAGCTGTTCTGTTTCCACTGGGACACTGACTACTTTTCCACTGAACACAACCCATCCCTGGGGATCAGAGAGTTTACCTTCAAATGGAATGGATGGAAGTTGTCCTTTTTTTTCTAGTAGGAGTAGAGGTCATCAATCCCTGGCTGATTTTTTTTTTTCCTTTTCCACTGGACCCTTAATTGGTTAATTCCTGGGAAATGTGTAAAAGTATGGGGGAAATACAAAAGTCTGCAAACACTATGATTTGTAGTAAAAACACAGAAATGCTGGAGGAACTCATCCGGTCTTGTTGCGTCCATAAGAGATAAAGATATTTCGGGACTGTGCTCTTCTTCAAGGAATAATCAAAGGGTGAATAAAAGTATGAGTTCCTAATTTCTTAGTGTATTTAAAATGTAGCACGATCTTGGCTTCTACTTTTAGCTGTTATTTACCAATCCACAGGGTTGGTCTTTTTTTAAAAGGCAAATTTTCTTTCCTAGATGGAACTTTTTATGAATTATATTTAAAATTGTGCCTTGGCTAGTGTATTGCAATTAATAAGCCTCATTTGTTCCCATTACAAATGCCACCAAATGACTTATTTTTATTTCCACTTTATTCTTCCAAATTTAATTTTGGAAGTTTATAGCTGCTATGGGTTGAATCTTGCAATTTTGTAGTGTAGTTATTTAATCTGTTTGGTATTCATGGCTGATTTAAGGTTGAAATAGAATTACAAGATTGGGTGACTTTTAATTGTGTTTATTCATTCACCTCTGTAACTGCCACAAAGTTGTTGCCACACTGCCTTTGCAAAAGTTAACAATTTTGATTAATGTTTTTTTTAATTAGTTGAATATTGTAACACAAGTTTCAGACTTGCACATGCTTGAAAAGAATTGTAGGTGCTAGGCAGACATTGTGTCATAAGTACACCTTTCCATGTGACAGAGCAAATCTATACCCAGAGATACAAGTAGGAATTTGTAAAGCTCGAACCACTGATGTCTTCAGTGCTGGTTAAATTTTAATGGTGGAAAGTTTGTCGGCCATTGTGCTGCAGCCGTCGTCAAAAAAGGTTATTGATGAGCCAATGTGGTTAATTTTGTAATGATTACACTAGCTGTGTGTATTCAGTGTGCCTCTTTCCAATCCTCTCGCCCCACTCTGTAAAGATGGAATGCACTGCCTCACTTTTGTATCTATGGACAATTGCTTTCCATTTTCCAATTGTTGCCAACTTGTAAGAAATAATCAAAAAAAAGACTGAAAATAAAGGAACCACTCAGTAAAAGCAAAGTTTAATGTTTCAGGTCAAGGGCCCTTTAGGAAATGTTAAGTTTTCTTGCTTGAGTATTTTGTTGTTGCATTGATTAATATGCAGTGTATGTGTGAACCTTCAGATTAAAGTGTGCTACAAATAGAGATATATAAGCAAAAGATAAGGATTATAACTTGATTATTCAGAGCTTTACTTTGGGGAAATAAGACATTGAATACTAACTGACTGAGTTGGATTAGACTCCGTCTTCTTTGGCTTGGCTTCGCGGACGAAGATTTATGGAGGGGTAAATGTCCACGTCAGCTGCAGGCTCGTTTGTGGCTGACAAGTCCGATGCGGGACAGGCAGACACGGTTGCAGGGGAAAATTTGTTGGTTGGGTTTGGGTGTTGGGTAATGGTAAACATCAATGAACCTGGCGTACCAGGCTACGGATCATTAAAGGTGGTAGCACATGTCGAGGAGGTTGCGCAGAAAGCATATGAGATGCTGGCCTTTATTAGCTGAGATACAGAATGTAAGTGCGTGGAGGTCACAGTAACATGTTAAAACTTTGGTCAGGCCACACCTCGAGTATTGTGTGCAACTGTGGTTTTCAGAATGTAGAAAGAACATAATTGTGCTGGAGGAGGTGCAAAGTTGATTCACCAATTTATTGCCTGGGATGTAACTGCTAAGTTGTGAGGAATTGTTAATTCATCTGGGTTTGTGTTTTGGATCAGGCTGAGATAGGCTAGTAAATGCATTCAAAATTTTGAGGGACGTAGATGAGGTGGATAGTGAGAAACATTTCCCCTTAATGAAGCCATCTCAAACCAGAGAGTATAACAGTCATTTAAGCTGAAGAGTTGGAGGTGATCAAAGGAATTTTTTTGTTCACCCAGTGTGTGGTTGCAATCTGGAAGGTATTGTCTGAGAAGGTGGGGGAGGTAGTAACTCTGACATTTAAAAATAATCTTCATGAACTCTTGAATTACCAAGGCATCAAAGACTAAAGAAAATGTGCTGATAAATAGGATTTGTGTATGAAAAACATTTGATCATCAACATGGATTTGATGGGCCAAAGGGCCTATTTTTGTGTATTGTGATTAATTTAGAATTGGAAAAGGGTACACCTGTTCCATGAAATGATGATGCCTGCTTCATATAGATGGAGTTAAACTCTGACCTTGTGTAACTTTCCTTCCAAAACTAAATGATAGTGCTTTAATAAGTAATAATTTGGGATGGGGAGTAGGGAAACAAAGTGGGATTGGGTCAGATATTGAAATGAGGAAAATTGGCTGTACATGTATAAAGGATATCCACAATGTTGAAACTCTTTCTAATATTTATTTACGCTGAAATCAAAGTCAATTTGCAGATGTGAAGAGAAGCGGACAAATCAGGTTTGAAAACCACTGAAGTACCATCACACCTTTTTCTCTTTCCTTCCATTGGAAAGAAGGCCCTCGAGTGTAAAAGCTTAAAGACAGCTTCTTCCCCATAGCCATCTGGCTCTTGAATGAACCCCACACTGATCTTGCTTGGTGCTAATTGATCTTTTAATTGTGACTCGATACTCCACTTGCACAGCTGTGTGAATGGTAGAGTTAACCTGTTGGGCTGCTTACAAAGGATCCCTTCTTACTGAACTTGGTGTACCGTGACAAATAAACTAGTAAAGGTGGAGGTCAATCTCCAGTGGAAATTTTGACCTTGAAATGTACTGTGCTCATTGTTTACAAGTGACTCACTTATCTGCCAAAGTTAAGTGAGGTTGTAGCTGAAGAGAAATTCGTCCATTTATCTGACTCAGTGAAGTATCAACGTGTCCCAACAAACTGAAGGCAACCAGCAGAAAAGTGTACTTTGATTGAAGGATGTTTGTATTTGACCGAGATTAACCTCGTGTTACCACAGAAACCCATTCATCATTGATGACTTCATTAGTGGTGTTCCATGCCCAAGGTAAGAATTGTGGAAGTTCACTGTTCAATACCATTGCAGTTGCACAACAAATTAAGCACCCCAAGACCAGGACAGCATTCAGGCATGTATTGATAAGTGGCAACTGACATTCATGTGAAAGAAGTGTCAGCTAGTCACAGTCTCCAACAAGATCGTCTCATTATCTACCCTGTGCATTCATTCAGTGGCATTACGAGTGACGGTTTCCCCTCCATCAATATAATGATGATCAACATTAACCAAACATGTTAATCCAAAAGTACAAGAGCTGAGTCAGAATTTATTGTCATGAACAAGTCACTGAATTTGATGTTTTTCAAAAGCAGACATTCATTTTACAAATCATCTTGCAACAATAAATATTTAAAAAATTAACAATAAGTAAGGCAGTGTCTTTGGTTCATTGATTATTCAGGAATCTGATGACAGCGGGGAAGAAGCTGTCCTTGTGCCGCTGAGCACTTGTCTTTCGGTTCCTATACCTTTCTTCCAATGGTAGCAGAGTGAAGAGGGCATGGCCTAAGTGGCGGGGGTCCTTGAGGATAGAGGCTGCTTTTTTTTTTAAAAAAAGACACCACTTCATGTAGAAGTCCTCGATGGAGTGAAGTCTAGTGCCTGTGATGTCGCAGGCCAAGTCAACGACTCTCTGGAGATTTTTTTCTTATCCTGAGGTTTAGTGCCTCCATACCAGACAGTGAGGCAACCAGCCAGAATGCTCTCTACAGTACACCTGTAGAAATTTGAGAGTCTTTGGTGACCTATCAAATCTTCTCAAGCACCTCACAAAGAATAGCCGCTGCTGAGCCTTCCTTGTGATTGCATCAACTTGGAGGCTCCAGGACAGATACTTAGAGATGTTGACACCCAGGAATTTGAAGTTCTTGACCCTCTCCACTACTGAGCCCTCAATGAGGATTGGGTTGTGTTCCCCTGACTTCTTCCTGAAGTCCACAATAATGTCCTTGGGTTTACTGATGTTGAGCACAAGGTTGTTGGTGTGATACCACTCAGAGCTGCCCGAACTCCCTCATTGCCCTTTTGTGATTCTGCTGACAACTGTAGAGTCCTCGGCAAATTTGTAGATAGCATTGGAATTGTGTGCCTGGCCACAGACGTGGGTGTATATTGAGCAGAGCAGTGGACTAAGCGCGCATCCTTGAGGTGTATCTGTGTTGATAATCAGTGAGGAGGAGACATTTTTATCCAATTTTCTATGGTCTTCAGATGAAAAAGTCACAGATTCAGTGGCAGAGTGGGGTACAGAGGCCCAGAGTTTGTAACTTCCTGACTACCACTGAGGGATTAATGGTATTGAATGCTGAGCTGGAGTCGATGAAGAGCAGCCATATGTATGAATTGCCATTTGAGGTGATCCAGAGCTGAGTGGAAAGCCAGTGATAGCGCATCCGCTTTGGAGCGATTGTGATAGACTTCAGATCCTTGCGTAGGTATGTATTAATTCTTGCCATGACGAGTCTCTCAAAAAAGTATGTCATCAAAAGTAGAAGTTAGTGTTATTGGGGGATGGTCGTTAGCAGCTCAGTCTTCTATGGAAGTGCTCACCTGACACTCTGAGACCTTTGTCATATCGACAGGGCACAAGTAAGGAACATGGTGGAAGGGTCTCCATTTCCAATGCCGATAACTGTCATTTAGAACTGAATAGTCCCCATGGCTAGCACATTGTCAAGCAGCCTAAACATTCACTGCCTCCACTACTGGCTTACAGTGGATGTAGGGTGAACCACCTTCAATGTGCTCTGTGATTTATCTGCCTAACGTACGTGGATGGCACCTCTCAAACATTTGCCTCTGTTGCCAGGAAGGAAATTGGGAACAAGTGTACGGGAAATGCATTTGGAACTTCCCTGATAATTTGCATGCTACATGGATATGGAGATACCTGTATAAAACCAGACCTTAACCACTAGTTCTACATTGTGGACTGCCTCCTAACTGCATCATGGGAGTACCTTCATTAGAAGGAATGCAGCCATTCAATGAGGTGGCTAGTTACCATCTTTTCAAGTACATTAAAACTCCAAAAATATGGATGCTGGAAATCCAGGCCACCCGAGAATCCAGACTTTTGCAAATTCGCCTGAAATCTGGACCACCCGAGAATCCTGACTTCTCAATCTCCCTGCTTTTGCGTGCGTGCATTGAGTAAGCACCACAGATTACTGCCTGAAAATCTGGAAAATCCGAAAAACAGACTGACCCAATCCCGGAGTATTACTGATTCTAGGACTTCTACTGTACAACTAGAATTGGGAACTAAACATTGGCTTTGCCAGCAATACCCAGAAATTAATTTTCAACGGTCCCATGAAGCATGCTATTACAACCCTTTTGCCCTTGAGTGCAATCACTTTAATTGAATGAACCTCAATAAACTTTTAGAACAGTGTGATATAAATCTTCAGTCTCCTAAATGTGAAAGTGTTTCTTGTTTTTGTTCTTAAGCAGCCTTGCTGTGATTTCTTTTTTTTTTTAAAGACAGGATTTTGCTCCTATTTTTCTCTCGAGTGGAAATAGGCTCTCTCCATATCACAAAAATGCTGGAGAAACTCAGCAGGTCACACAGTATCCAGAGGAAGCAAAGGTATAACCAATATTTCAGGCCTGAGCCCTTCTCAAAGTATGAGCAGAAAACATTTTATTCGGGTGCCTGCCTGCCTTCTGCTCGTACTATGACGAAAGGCTCGGTCCCAAAATGTTGATTGTGTTCATTTGTTTCCTATGGACACTGGATAAACTCAGTTTATCCAGCAGTTTTGTGTACTGTATTGCACTGCACTCACAGCATATGCTGTCTTTCCTGTTTAACAATCATTTTCTCTCCATGTCAGATCCCTTAACCAACTCAAATCAATTGTATCTTCCCTCCACTGTTTAAGCCTGAGGAATACATGCCAACATTGTGCACCTTCTTTGGCTTGGCTTCGCGGACGAAGGTTTATGGAGGGGTAATGTCCACGTCAGCTGCAGGCTTGTTTGTGGCTGACAAGTCCGATGCGGGACAGGCAGACACGGTTGCAGCGGTTGCAGGGGAAAATTGGTTAGTTGGGGTTGGGTGTTGGGTTTTTCCTCCTTTGTCTTTTGACAGTGAGGTGGGCTCTGTGGTCTTCTTCAAAGGAGGTTGCTGCCCGCCGAACTGTGAGGCGCCAAGATGCACGGTTTGAGGCGATATCAGCCCACTGGCGGTGGTCAATGTGGCAGGCCTTCGAAGCCCTATACCACTGTGCTGTATCCACTTCAAAGTGATTCCCCTTGATGCAGGGGAATGCAGCATTCCATTTGGTGTCTGATGAAGGCTATGCAGGAACTTTTGAAACAGACTTAAAAGTGCTCTGAATTTTCTGTGATTACTTGTTGAAGACTACTAGTGTTGAATGAATGTCTTGAAATCAGCTGGAATAAAATTGAAAGAGAATAGGAGAGCTTTATTAGACTTGGTGGTTTGCAGGTCAAATCAACAAGTCTTTGATGAACTTTCAAGCACAAATAGTAAAGAATTGTAAAATCAGAGCGCAGAATCTGAGCAATGCATTCCTGAGCTGCTTTAAGGAAATGCTTGGTTATCTAATATCAAAAGCCAGGGTGCAGACTGCTGGCGACGGATTCGAGACTGGTTGAAGGGGTGTCGGGTATTGGAACTGGGACGTGAGAGGGTGCTGAAAGCTTCCTGACTGTCAGAGGTTTGGATATGGAACTTGGGTTGCTGACTGGAGTCTTTGTGGCTGTGGGAGGTGAATCCACCAACACCTACGGAGAAAGGAGGTGGGGGTTTGGCTCTCTTTTGCTTCTTTCCCTGCCTGAGAGGTGTCTGGCAGTTTCTGCTGCTGGTAAATCTGTCTGCCCTATGGCAGACTAAAGTAAATTTTGTGTAATATTACACCTATTTTGAATCTTGGAATAGTTGGATAATTACTATAATTGTTTGATTCCAAATATTTGAAAAATTCAGTTTTTTAGTCACATTTTCTCACTTTATTGTTTATAATCACATAATTAATTATATGGTTGATTAATCCATAAAGAAACCTAAATTGTAGAATTCTTTATCCCAGCATCCAAAACCAGTTCCAATTTTAAGTAATAAATGTGAGATTCTGTAATGTTTCAGTGGTCTCCACAGAAATGCATACCTAAAAGCTTAGATACAGTAAAATATTCTTGAAAAATGTATTTATGGGGAATAACACATAAATGTGTTCCTGTGCTTGATGAACTGAAACAATACCAGAGAGCCAGCTTGTTTCTAGAGAATTAGAGGAGTATTAGCAATTCCAACACTGCCTGATAAAAGTTTTTTTTAGAACAGTGCTCGAAACTAAGTGGAGTCATAAAAGCTGTTTTTTTTTTAAATGGAATTTAGGATTGAAGCCAAGAGGTTCTACTGGCACCTGGAATCTACTTTTAACAAGAATGGAGAACATCTCTGGAATCATTAAAGCAAAGTATGGCTCGTGGGCCACATCCCTCAAAGGCTGTGGCACATGCTTTTTTTCCATGACTTATTGATCAGAGCAAATGGCATGATCCAGAGTATGGGGGTTCTCAGTTTGTTGGGTTTTTTTTGGTATCTGCCTTGCCATGAAGGGCAAAGTTTTGTTTTGGTGATTTGAAGATGCATTAACCCCAACCAACCAATTTTCCACTGCAACCGTGTCTGCCTGTCCCGCATCGGACTTGTCAGCCACAAACGAGCCTGCAGCTGACGTGGACATTTACCCCCTCCATAAATCTTCGTCCGCGAAGCCAAGCCAAAGAGAGAATATCTTTTCCACTGGATTTGGATGAATTGTTGCACAAATTGCACAAGTTGCTGCACATTTAGCTGAGACATTAAAGATTGAGAGAATTATTGAACCCTTTGTTGAGGTTGGCAACTTCTCCCAGGATACTTGTTAGCATTTGTCCATCAAATGGCATTATCAAAAACAGATGATCTGGTCATGCATCTCCTTGCTGGTAGTGGGATGTTTCGGAATAGACATTGAATGCTTTCATAATAATGCAACACTGTCTCCACAGAAATAATGTCTGTGAAGCATTTTGGAATACACAAGGGGTTTGAAATCTGATTCAACCAGTCCATCCTGAGTTGAGTAGCATTCCATTCCTTATCCCTGTGCAACAATCTACCAATCTTGGAGGAGTAACTTGAAATGGGACACTGTATCAATGTAATTTTTGCCAGTTTCCCTCCAGCGCTGTAATTGTGAAGATTGAATTTTTTATTTTGTACATACAAATCCGACTCTGTTTTGTTGTGGCTGCTACTTTAATGGAACAAATGGCAATTGGATTCTAATTTGGTTTTGTGACCCTGACTTTATTACCTCAAATAGAACTAATGCTGCTTTACTAACATTTACAGAAAAGAGATTAACTGAACATTCTAGGCAGAGCACCATCATATGTTTTGCAACCCCAGAATGGAGGCTTTTGTTTGCAGCTTTGTGAATTAGTGAAAGACCGCAATATCCTTCTTTGAAGATGCATGACAACTACATTCAGTTGCCCTAGGTTCCTGAGGGAAGCAACAGAATGCTCAAGTCTTTGCCTGAGGAATGTTATAGCACAAGAGTGGCCAAACCTGCTTAACATAAAAGCCGCACTGTTTTGTTGAGAAAGTGTCAAGTTTGGTGAGGTCAGAGTAGAGTCTGGACACAAGGGTTTGCCATCAAACGTGATTAAATATTCAATTAATAAGGGAGTGTGGGGGGAGTCGTAATGGGCATAAAACATGCACACAATTAATAAAGAACGTGGGAAAATTTGTGATGGGAAACCGAGGGGAGAACTTTAAATAGAACAAGCAGGGGTCATTCCCCCACATCCCTGAATGAGAGTAAGTGGATTGGGTACCACTGTACCCGCAGTGGTATACGCACACTCTTGGACCCCGATCGGTTGAAAGTGGCGACTCTATTGCCAGTATTGATCGATAGCAATTTGAGTGATAGCAGTACCAAGGCTCAGCTTCAGTGCAGCGAGCCCCTTACCTGCAACCATTCCAAGTGACGTCTGCTCTAGTGACCTGGCATGGAACACTGTCTGAGGCTATCACCACAAGGCAGGGACAGCAAATGGCCTCTGCTGGTGCTAAATACAGGGCTCTAGCCAATAAGGATGCTGGGTGATTTGAACCAACCAATGATGAGCTGTGGACTGAGCCCAATCTTAACTGTCACTCCACCTGCAAAACGCAACTTTGTAACTGAGTGATACAAAAAGCACACCATGTACTAACAGGTGATGTGCCTTTTGAATGAGTTTCAGATGGGGAGGCCACATGACCACCAGCAAAAGGCAGGGAGGCCACGCCTCCTCCACATAACACAGATGCGCTAAACTTCAGATGTTTGAGAGAAAAAAATATGCACGTTTATACTCTTGCATGCACATTTTGTTACAAAAATGTTATATAAATATGAAGAAATGTATGAATGTCAGTATTTATTCATATGTTGCTTTTAAACTGCTGATTTGTGTTACTTTTGATAATCAAAATGTACACATATACCAACTATTTTTCTGTGGAAATCTGCCCAACGAAGCAGTAGGGGCTGCCTCGTTAAATTTATTTGAGATACAATGAGATAAATTTTTGCACTATAGGGGAATTGAGCATTGTGGGAGAAAGGCAGAGCTGGGTCCATGGCAAGATCAGCTGTAATCTCACTGAAAGCAGGAGCAGGCTCGAAGGGCTGGATGATCTGATATGCTACCTGCTGAATCACTGGTTCTGCAGCATCCACAGCAGAGCGCATGATGTGGGAAGTGACCCAATACAAAGCTGCCTCCTGTGGCAGGGCGAAGCTCAGGGTCCCACAGCTCTGTCCTTCCTCAAGCCACCTCTACTTCCCTCTTCCTGGTCTCCGGCAGGATAGGAGGGAGGCGGGAGTGGCTGCTGAGAGCAAAGGCTGGGGTATGGAGCAGCTTAACCTTTGCGCTGCCTGGTGCTGCCAGGACTTGCCCATGGCTACTCGCAGGTCCTTTGCTACTGCCACCTCTAACTCTATCCTAGTTTGGCACCTGAATGAGGTCCTCATTGGGGTCGTCCTCCAGCATCTCCTCACCCTCTCCATCATCATGCTTCCCAACTGTCAGAGTACCTGGAGAGGCACCTCGTCTTTGAGGCAGGCCGTGATTCCTTGGAGCTCTCCTGGCCCAGCCAGGACCTCTGCAGAGGACCTTCAGTTTTGCCTGACCCCACAGCACACCCCATGTTGGTGGCACTGTGGTGTGGCCTGGCTGGAGTGAGGAGAATCCTTCTCTGGCATGCACTGCTTGCCAAACTCTGACTTGCAAACCACGTGCAGCTCTTTGTCGTAATGTGCGACTGATACAAATATTCTGCTGGAGGAGATACCAGTGCTCCTGAAGTTGCTCTGAGGCGCTCCAAATCCCTGAACCCAGACCAGGGGAACCTGGAACTGACACAGTCCAGGCTGCGTGATAAGGAGAAGGAAGAGGGCACTGGAGGAACTGCTCCTGCAGAGCGAGCAGCGAGAGAATGATCCTATGACTAGGAGAAACTCTGTTCACCTTGTGCTTGTGCCTAATGGAAGATAACGGTGGGGTGATTTTGAGAATTGGTTGCTGTGAATCTGAACCTGCTAATTGTTACAGATTGATCAGATAATCAACATTTGAATAAGATGAAATTGTGAGGTTTTTTAATTTATGCAGCCGCCATTCACCAAAATGGAATTGAGGGCTAGGGGAGTTTAATATAACAGCTCTAAGTAGAGGATGATTGTATTCCACACTCATTATTTTAAAGGGTGATGTAATAGATTTTCAATATGAGTAATATAACGAAGGAAAGATGAAAGAAGAATGTGTATCGAAACAATCTGTCTACTCCCCATCAAAAAAAATTCTGCTAACGGGCATTTTTTTCTTGGTTGAACCATCAATTGATGTCGATCTTGGGCAGCTCGATAGGGTTTATGATACTGATTGGCTGTTCTCTTTGAATAGATGGACCTGCCCAAGGAGTTGATGGCTCTGTTTTTGTTTTGATGACTTTTTTTAACTATGATTCCATATGTGGGTCAAAGGTTGCGTCTCTGCTCAGGACGCTGCAGTTGTCCATCAGAACGTGCGTCATTCAATCCAGCTCATTTCTCGGAGGATAAATGCAACTTGCCCACCCACAATTACACTATCTTGATGCATTTTTATTCTATAAAGTATAGTTTCATCTGCTGAGTTTCTCTAGCGTTGTGTTTTAAATCTTGTGCTTTAGTGTTCTAATTCTGTTTTTTTTTATGTGAAATTGGTTTATTTTTTGAGTTCTGTTTTGATCATTGGTTTGCCCTTGAATCTGAAGCTTATTCATAGGATTAAATTCTATGGTCATTTGTAGCTAAACATGTGGAACGAGAGCTTTTGCCAATTCGTACACTTTCTCACAAAATCTACAAATGTCATTGCAGTATTTGCCCTGTGCATGAGGCATTAATTGGCATAAGCATGAAGATGTGTGTGAGACCAGTAAAGACAGGATAGTTCTGACTGCATGCATGAAATTCCTTCATTTTAATTAAGTGAAGATGCAAATGCTGGAATCTTGAGGGGAAAAAAAAGAGCTGGAGGAACCAGGCATGAATCAGACCCATGGAGGCTGTTTGACCTGCTGAATTGGTCACTGCTTTTACCTTTAGAGCCAGAGATGAAATCGGCCTTTGCTGGAATAAAGTGATTTGGTTTCAAATGCTTTGGAGAATTCAAAATACATTGGTGATAGCCAGAAATATATAGTGTTCTCAAATGCCATTAGGATTTTTTTTTTCCGGTTACCTGGTTGTGACTACCTGGTGATTATATTTTGTGCTTTATTCTTACTGGATGATTTTTTTGATGTCCAAATACAGTAAATAAAACCCTGGTCTCTTGGTGATTGGTAGATGCTGGATAGTTTTCTGGTGGCTTGAGACTCCCTCTTACTCTTCTTCTTCGCTAATACACCTGCATTGAGAATAAACAGTTAAAAATACAAGAATACTATGCTATACTTGCACTGAATCAACTTGTATGAATATATAAAACTTGTCTGAAAATGTATATATTTTCAGACATGTTCTTTGAAAACATGTAACTGTTGGCTGCAGATTCCTCCCCCTCCCATGGAGCCACAAGAAAGACAAACAATAACATTATAGATAATTAAACCTCCCCTCCCCATTTACAGATAAAGCCTTACTAATTAACAATATGGTAATAAAGATTCTTACTAAACAAGGTTAAGGAGACACTTTAAGAAAGTCACCAACAAGCACATACTCCATGTCCTGTTTTTCTGGGACCGACTTTATACCCAACCACCGCCAACTGGTTCGTACTGGTGTTCATATTGTAAATTGTATCTTTGCAAAGGTTAGGGTTTACAAAGCAGCAGCTTCACCAATTTCCTTAACAATAAAAAGTACCAGAAGTAAAGGTAGGAACATACAAAATTGTTGTTTGAGTATCTGTGACTATGTAGAGTATGAACAGAACAGTGACTGAACAGATCAACTATCTTCACTTTACCCATGGACCCAATCCACAGTATATTATGAAAGGTTAAAAATCTTCAGAGTCAAAAGGGTTAATGATACTTCAATACATAAGGCACACTGGTGTTTGTTAGCTGAAAGACGGAACAAAAATATTAAGAATGGTCTCTCTGACACAAGTAGAAATTACTGATTATCGTGCCCTAGATGTCAGTGGTCACTTGATCGTATTGGCTTTAAACACCTGTCGGTACAATAACGTGAAGAAAATAAATTGCTGAACCAGCTTTCTAAATAAAATTAATGTTTCACAAAATCAGTCTTGAGGGAACAGAGAAAACTATTTTTTCACAATTGTGAACGGAGTGAGTCATGAGCCCCTCAGGTCAACTCTGCCCTTCATTAAGATCATGGCTGATCTTGTCATCAACCACCTTCCTGCCTGTCTTGAATAGCCTGAATTCCTAAATATTGCAGGAATGTTCTAAATGACAGATCTCTAAGAGACTCCTTTATCTTGAGGCTGTGCCCTTTGTTTAAAGATTCCCCAACTGGTGGGAACATCCTTGTGGTATCTCTCCTATCAAACTCCCTCAGAATTTTGTTTCATTTCCATAACAGCACTGCCTCGAATGATCCAAGAGCGTAGGTTAAATCTAATGAATATTTCCCTTCTCTCAGAATTTTTAAAAAGTGATCCTTTGCTACACCACCTTTTGTGGCATATGCATCCTACCTCCTCAGATACAAATTGGTACTCCAGAACCAGAATTGCTGAAGTCTTTGGTGTCAGTAGCAGAACTTCAACCATCTTGAAATGAAAGTCAACATTCCATTTGCATCCCTTAATGTTGCCTCATGTTAGCTGTTCCTGGATCTTCTGTACGGCCACCTATCTCATTCAGTTATGTAAATCGGAGCTCCCCTTTAACCCTGGAAACCAGTGATTAGAGGATCCTGTAAGTGGTGAGGATGTACTACAAGGCTCTGTGGCTACCACTGTTTTTCTTCTTCGTTTTTACAAGTAATGTCAAACAATATATTTAATTGGTTTTACAAACCACGTAAATTGAAATTATAATTGACCTGGAATCCATTCAGATTTGTTTTCAAAAGACAAATGCTTTTGAATTTCCAGTCCAGCAAATGGTTGGTTTTGCCATCAATCAATGCTTTCAGAATTTACACTGAACTGACCTGGTTAGTAATGAGAGAATTTTGTGAAGAATTTCTGGTATCTGTAGACATGAAATCATGCGCTGGCAATGAGATGTGAATGCCGGTGGTGACAATGTGCTGCTGGCAACACTTGCAATATGAAATGAATTAAAACTATTATATAAGAAGCTCAACATCAAAGGCAGTTGACTTAAAACTTTTTCTAAATGCGCGAAATAAACCTGATGACAACACTGTTTGGAAATGTCCTGCTACAGTTGTCTTTGCCTGAAGGTCGGACAAAGTCTGTTCAGACCTGAAGTGGTTGATATGTCCATATTGCAAAGAAAAACCAGTTTCATTGCTGGTTAGGTTATGTTCTTGTATCTTGTTCTGACTGCCTTTCAGTTGTGTACATGGAGGTACCCATTTTACAGATAGCAACAAGCTACACATTTTTCAAAAGAATGAAACACGATAGGCTGCAGATTCTGTGATTGGAGTAAACACATTGAAATGCTGGAGGAACTCAGCCAGTCTTTTTTAGCATCTAAAGGAGACAAAGATATGTTACTGACATTTCGGTCCTGAGCCCTTCTTCAAGGAAAAAGCAGGTGCTGGATGTATCAAAGACTCAGAATTCAAACAATGGGGGAGGAATCCAGACCAACAAAAGATGGTGATTGACAGTGATAATGGATTATGTGGGAGTTATGTTAGTGTGAAAGGAGGTGGGGGGGGGGGGTTAACAAAAGCCAGACAAGTTGATATCAATGCCATCCAGTTGGATGTGTTCCTCCTCCATTTTATGGGTGGTCTCAGTGCATGAGACCATGGACAGACATGGTCAGCAAGGGAATAGGGTGGGGAATTGAAATGGGTAGCCACTGGGAGATCAATGCTATTGTGGTAGACACAGCTGAGGTGCTCAACAAAGAGATCTCCCAGTCTGTGTCCAGTTTCTCTGATGTAGAGGAGACCACAGTGGAAGCATTAGATGCAATAGATGATCCCTGCAGATTGACAAATGAAGTGTTGCTTCACTCCGAAGGGCTGTTTGTGGCTCCAAATGGTGCGTGGGAGGCAGTGTGGGCAAGTGGAGCATTTCTTGTAGTCATAGGGTAGGTCCCATGGGGAAGATTGGTGTGGAGGAAAGAGTGGACAAGGGAGTCATGGAAGGAGCAAGTCCTTGCAGAAGGAGGAGAAGGGAACATGTGTCTAATGGTGGGATCACATAGTAGGTGGTGGAATTGTGGGGGTGGAAGGGGCCAAGGCAGATGTGCAGGTAATGGAGGATATGTGGGTGAGTGCTGAGTTGATTGTGGTAGAGGGAAAGCCAAGTTGTTTGGAGGAGCATTTTCAAGGCTCAATGAGCATGAGACTTGACCTGAGCAAAAGGATCTAGCTGCTGAAGGAACTAAACAGGTCAGGCAACATCGGGGGAAGAAATGGTCAGTCAGTCAGTGTTTCAGGCTGGGGCCCAGAGTTGACATGACTAATGTAATATCACATAATCAAACATTCTCATCATGGATCTGTTGCCTTTTTCCCAATGGTAAAAGGTTTGAACTAGTTTTAGATAGTGGTCCTAATTCTGGGTGTGAATAGAATATAATTAGAAAGAACTATAGATCCCAATAGTGTTCTATAATGAATAGCCAGAAACTCCACTCAAGCACTCTCAGGAACAGAAAATGGAGTTATAAATGGAGGGGGCAAGTACGGCCTGGGAATACTCCACTTGTGGACACCTTTACATCCTAACTAGCTCCCATAACATTCTTAAATCCAAGGTATTAAGATTTGTTTCACCACATCCATGTATACAATTATTCTTACAATCTACAGAACCGTTTTCCGCTCTTTCCGCTTTCGGTCATTGTTTTCTCTTGTCAGGTTTGATACTAAAATGCTGTGGAGGTGCAGTTACCATATTGAATGATTCTTGTGTATTTTCCAACTTGCGGGCACAATTGGCTGGATGTCTGTACGTTTGGGCTATAATCATTGTTTACTTTGAGTTTCTCCCACCTGCTTGTCTAGATTTGCCTGAGGAAATCCATTTCTGCTTCCCGTATTGTCACAAAGTGGCAACAATTTCTCCTGTTTTTCGTTTTCCACCCCTCCCCAGTCTATCTCTATTTCTCTTTTCCTCTAGCGCTCCCTCTATTTCCTTTTTCCTCTGTCTCCTCCAGCTCTGCAATCACAGACCCACCCCTCTCAGATCAATTCTCACCTTTCCTCTCCTGTCCTTTCCATGTCCAATTATCACCTTTTGTCTGTTAGTCTATACTCTTCCCTATGCTCTTTCTTTCCTTCTCCCTAGCCTTTTAATTTAGGTTCTTGCCTGGCTTTTGCTTGTATCTTGAAGAAAGGCTCGTGTCCGAAACATTGGTTATGTATCTTTACCTCCTATGGACACTACGAGACCTACTGAGTTTTTCCAGCAATTCTGTGGGTTTTTTTAACTACAGTCACGTGTGCAGACTTTCGTGTTTCGCTCCAGGGTTGGCAAGTTCGTCACCACTGCAAATTGCCCCTGGTGTATAAGTAAAAGGTAGATGGGAAGTGGTCAGGGGTGGGGGGATAAGTTGATAAAATCATGGGATTAATACAATGGTTGGTGTGGAAAAACCTGCTTCAAGACTTGGGATCTGAGCACCAAACTGATTTTCATCTCCCCTTTCAATATTACAAAGCTGTTTATCTTGTGATTTCTTGGCTTGCTCTTCCATCTCTAACAATGTATTCCTTCTCAACACATGTTCTTGAATCACCTTAACAGCTTTTGGCTCTTTTTTTCATCGAGATATCGAAACAGTCCTTCTCGGTGGAGAAGTAATTCATAAACTTCTAATGTAGTGTATCTAATTTAGTGTCGGTGATGTGATCTCTACAATGGAAAAACCAAATACAGATTGGGTGGTTGTTTTGCAGTGTATCTGCGTTTAAATTCTTAATGATAACCCAGACCTTGTTGATAATTTTCTCCATCCTGCACACATTCTGATCTCTCTTTGGCCTCTTGCACAGTTCCCACCATTACTTATTGGTCCTGTCATCCAACTCTCATCTTTCAGGGAACTGCTGCTCTGAATGCTCTCCATTTGCCTCTTGGAAAAAGAAAGTACTTGGAGTATCTGAAACCACTTTCTAAGTTACTAGGTAGTCTTCTGAGGTAGAAGATGTACATGCACTTGGGTGGATAAGGGCTGGGCTGGTTAGGAAGTGGGAGATAATGTCTCATCTTTTAAATTTTACCACAAATGTTTGGGGACAGAGCTATAGTGTATATGTGAATTTCAACAAGGCATAGAACAAAACATTATTCCATCTGAAGGACTCCAATCCCCATTTGGGTTAACTTGGTGGTTGGTATATAGTTTTAATTTAATTTGTTATCAGGCCTTTTTACCCACAAGCCTGTGCCATGCATATACCATTAACCCTCAAACCCTGTACGTTTTTGGAGGGTGGGAGGAAACACAGCGAAAATATGCAAGCTTCTTACAAATAGTGCTGAATTCAAACCGAGGTTGCTGGCACTCTAATAGCACTGTGCTACCCTTTTGTAAAGCAGGAGAATGCAAATCACATTATTGGCTATTTATTTACTATCATCTGCTTGTAAAATCATCAAAACTTCTTTCAAAATAAGATCCTAATGAGTTGTCAGCATCGTAAAGATGCGTTTTGCATCGATAATACCAAACATTCTTGATTCTTTTTTGAGAAAGTGGCTCAGCAAGTCCAATACTTGATCCCCTCTTCTCATAGAACCAATGTTGCAGGGCTGAAGGCTAATGTAGTGATTTACTTTGAATTAGATCTTTGATTAAACTTTAGTGGTGCCTGAATGTTAACTCTATTTCATTTCCAGGAAACTATCACATTTTCCAAACACAAGAACTGCAGATCTGTTGGAATCTTGAAAAAACAACGAGCTGCTGGAAGAACTAGGTGAGTCAGGCAGCATCCATGGGAAGCAATGGTCAGTTAGTGTTTTGCATCACCTGCCCCCTCCCCCAACCCTTTTATTTGAGCCTCTGCCCAATTCTTGGTCTTCATGAAGAAGGGGTCAGACCTGAAATGTTGACTGTCTTTCTTTCCATGGATGCTGAGTGACCTGCTGAGTTCTTCCAGTATTTATTCTAGTATTGCATCTCCTGGCTTCTTGTTTATCTCCACATTGCCTCCTGGACAGCCTTAAAGGGCAGCAAGGTTAGCATGGTAGTTAGCAGAATGCTATTACACCCAGCGACCTGGGTTAAAATCCAGTGCTATCTGCAAAGAGCTTGTATATTCTCCCTGTGTCTCTGTGAGTTTCCTCTGGGTGCTCCAGTTTCCTCACACCCTCCAAAAAGCATTCTTGAGGTGGTAGGTTAATTGGGGTATTTGGTGGCACAGACTTGTGGCCCAGAAGGGCCTATGACCATGCTGTATGTCTAAATTATAAATTAAAATTAAATCCAACAGCTCCAACACCAATTTTTATTTTTCTTGCCCTTTTACACCCCCAACTGTTTCCATTAATTCTGTCTCTTCTTTACCTACTCTTCTCTCTCATTTCTCCCCACCCAACATTCTCAGCACCTTTCCAATACCCAGCTTTTCTTTTTTTTTAAACCCCTTGATTATATTTGATGTCACCTCCTCTAGGTTTGATCTCAGAGTCCTGGCATTGACTGACCATTTTTCTGTCCTTGATGCTGCCCGAGTCACTGTGTTTCTTCAGCTCTCATTGCTCAGCCAATACTTTTGTGTGTGTGTTCACTGATTTAGCCACCAGATGTCATCCTCCTTTCAGGAGCTGTGGTTGTTGCTTGAAGATTTATGACAAGCTGTTCCCCCATGAGATGGGCACTTCATAAGAAATGTATATTTAAATATAGCAGAAATCACTCTAATTGAGCCATGATTGTGTTGATGGACAATAATTGTTTTCTAGAATCAGTTTTAATTTTAACATTGATTAGAAGTAACATAAAATATGTATTCTATTAGATTCGTTAAGTCATAATGAATGAAAATTCTGCATTAACAATACTGAATATCCTGGAAAAGGATGGTATTCCACAGCATTTGTTACGGTAACTCTGAAGACTGTTCTATGTTCCAAAACATTCCTTCCTTTCCATCTTTGAGCAAAATTACATAGGTGTTTCTTCATTTGTGCCAGAGGTTTTAGTAATTTTTTTTTAAAACATCTCTTTGGTAACCTATAGATTAGGCAACACAGCAATAAAGATAATAATTGAAGTAAGAGCCTAAAGAGGCCCCTCTTCAATATGGTGGTGGTGTTGTCTTTGTAACAATGGAAGCTTCAGATGGAAATGATCACACGTGAGCTTTTAAAATGCTGTTGTACATAACATGCTATAGTTCAGAGTTTCCACTTCTCTAACCATTTGTACAAGGCCAAATTCACAGTTCTTCCTGAGGTTTTAGAGTTTGAGTTGTAGAGATATGCAGCATGGGAACAGGCCATTTCAGCCTGTAAAGTCCAAATTGACTATCAAGCACCACATGTAGCAATCCTCCATTAACCCCATTTTGTTTTCTAACACGCCAGCACTTGAGTGGCCAAGTAACTTGCCAGCTGACGTGTCCTTGAGATGTGATAGAAAGCCCCTATGGTCCCAGGGAGAATGTGAAGACTCCATGTAGACAGCACGCGAGGTTAAGATTGATCCCAGAGTGTGAGGCTGCTAGCTGTGTTATCCACATGTATGCTTTTCCATTGCAGACAGTGAGGGCATTTTTCCATCAGAGTTAAATTATATTTATTTAGAGTGGGATTAAATCTGATTTTGCCTTCTTTAATGAACCATGTATGTCTATCATTCAAGATTTTTCCATCAGTTGGAATCATGCAAAAATAGAATAGCGGAAATCTCATTACTCATTTAGTGGAATAACTCAATATTTTGTATTTGTAAATGTCAGGTGAAATTGAGAAGCTACCTTCCATTAATGATGTTGCTATTTTTAACTCCTATTCAGCTGAATGTGAAGTTTTTTATAAAATTGCTGCCATTTGAGCACCAATGGAGATGGATTTATCGGTGCATACGTCGGAGACTTTGGGAAAATTTTTAATCTTCTATTATAAATATAAAATCTTTGCATTTTTTGGAAAGATGTATAGTGATGGTCATGGAATTTTAAAAATCTGCAGGTAAAAAAAAAACAGATTTTTAAAGACCAAAATTAATTGATTGTACATTAATTTTGAATAATTTTCTTGATGAAAGAGGATACTGAAGAATTGATGACTAATTTTACAAATGATTTGGTTATGTTTATATCACAAAAAAGTCTGGCATTCAAGTGTGTAATTGCCTTGGGCACAGGAAAATATTTCATTACACACCTGCAGGTTGAATGATCAGTATATTGGAAAATTTGAAATATAATCCTAATATTTAAAAACTTGTGATTTTATCTTTTTTTTTGGTGGGGAGGCGATCTAACAACTCTTGCAAGGCCAGCATTTATTGTAATTGCTAATTGTTTTTCAGAAGGTGGTAATGAATTGTTGCAAACTTTCTGGTGAAAGTACTCTCACAGTGCTGGTTAAGAGGTTCCTAGATTTAATTCCAGTTCCAAGTCTGGGTATTGTACTAAAAGGGAATACACATTTAACTTCTGAATCTGCAGGGGATATCTACTGCATCCCGTGCTTCCGTTGTGGTCTCCCCTGCATCGGAGAGACTGGTACAGACTGGGAGATCGCTTTGTTGAGCTGCTCGATTCTGTCTGTTGCAATAGCCTGAATCTCTCAGTGGGTACCTATTTCATTTCCCCATTCCATTCCAGTTCCTCATTCCATTCCCTTGCTGACATGTCTGTCCATGGTTTCATGTACTGGTAGACTAAGACCACCTGCAAATTGGAGGAACAACACCTCCTCTGCCATCTAGGCTCCCTCCAACCAGATGTCATGAACATAGACTTCTCTGGTTTCCATTAAACTAACTCCACTTTTTTCCCCCTTGTTGCCTTCCCCTGGCTGTCTGTCTCTCTCCCCCTTTTTCCTTTTCTCTCCTTCCACAGAGCTAAAATTGATTCTCACCTCCCCTCTTATCCAATTTGCACCTTTTGGTGGTCTGGAAATTGAAACCACAAGATAAAGTTAAGAGAAGAGAATTTTTTTGCTCCTCTCACCTAGAGGGTTGTTGGAATCTGGAACACTGCCCAAGGTGATGGTGGAGGAACTCTCACATTTTAGTATTTAGAGGTTAGGCTACTGACTGCAGGCTGATACATGGGATTAGTGTAGAGGGTTCTATTCAGCATGGACATAGGAACTGGCCTGGCCCTCTGACAGTCTACAGTATTTATTCTGATGCCTTCCTGTTCTTTGCTCTTCTTCCTTGAAGAGCTCAGGCCTGAAACATCTATCTCCAATGGATGCGGCGAGTGTGTTTTGAAACAATTATTTGCCCTCTGTTAATGTTTGGGTGATGGATTGCATCATCTGAATAGAGTGGAGCTTAGTTAATTTGTTGAAAATGCATTCATTATGGTATTAAGGGAGTATTCTGTCACATTCTGTTTTGAATGTTGTAGATGCTAGAAAAACTGGGGTGTCTAGCAAAGTGTCACTTACTTCGTCACTCAGCTTCTGGCTTTTTCATGGAGCCGTGCAGCCTGGTTGGCCAGGGAACCTGTTTCTATCCATGCTGAGTAGTAACCACTATCCTAATCCCATGTATCAGCTTGCTGTCTGTAGCCAAACCTATAGATACTAAAATGTTGTAAGACTTCCACCACCATCAACTCAGGCACTGTTCCAGATTCCAACAATCCTCCAGATGGAAAAAAAAAACCATCCTTTATCTTCTCTAAATCTCTTAACCTAAACTTGTCCCTTCAGTTTCAGTCTCCTCTCCCATGTCTAAGCCTCTCCATTTTGTATACCTCCATCAGGATTATCCTTGGCCTCTGGTTGACATGGCTGGTTGAAAGTTTCTATCCAACGTGAATACCCTCCTTGCCTTCCTGCCACCTCCAGCAATTCAAAATGTTAAATCGGATTTAATCCCATCAGGAAATTCCAAATAGTTATATATGTTCTTGGCACTGGATATCATTTGACCATTTTTTGTGATATATGGCACAATATTACTTGCCACAGGTTGGATTCACTTTTCTTTCATGCTGCAGCTAATTCTTCGTACTTTACCCAGGGTGCTGTCTGGATTACACAGCCAACTGCTTTTGTGCATCTTTTGCAATATTTTTGAGGATAGCATCAAGTTAGTTTATTCCTTGAATTGAGTTCACTTTGTACTTGTTGCAGACCCAAAGTGGTAGCTGAGTCCTATGGGGCCCCATCAATAATGGGTTGCATTGAAACCCCTTGCCTGAAGTATATTGCTGAATTGCACTGTTGCTCAACATGAGCGCTGATACATCACTTGGAGGACAGGAGATGGTAATCAGGAGGAGATTTCCCTTTCTGTGCTTGACTTCTTGGGGTCTGTTGACTTCCAGGGATGCTAGTTCCTGACTGTGTGCCACTCTAGCACTTCTCTTGGTGGGTCCTGCTGCTGGTGGGCATACCCAGGGATTATATTGAATCTGGTACGTTGCCTATTCAATAAGACTCTGAAGATAGTGAATTTAAACTGTTGCATGATTAATATGGGATGGGTGTCCCAATTTAGGCACCTATCTCCAGAGGTCTCTGAAGAGAACTTTGCCAAATTGACTCAGTGCTTTTTGCTGTGTCAAGATTTGTGCCTGGGTCAATTTTAAATATTGTTTCAATACAGTGGATCTAAGTAAGATGGTTAATTGGGATACTTTAAAGAACATGTAATATTGGGTCATATTGGTTGGTCTGGAGTTAAAGCGCAGAACAAATAAGGATGGAAGATTTCTTCCTTAAAAAAAAATTATTGAAGGAGATGTTTTTGTTGATTGAGCAGGTTATGGTCATTGCTAATAACTAGTAGTAATTTCATTTAAGTTCAGCATCTGCCACGGAGTGATTAGAATCATGGATTATTTGTCCCGGCTGAATTATCTACTCCAGAAACATAACAACCACTGTACCATTTCTCTACCTGTGTTTCCTAATTTCTGAGTGAAATTAATGCATGGGTCTTGGATCCTGCTGTGGTATTCAAAAACTGGAAAATTTTTAATTTCAAATTTCCTGAATTTGAGGAAACCAATTTCACAAGATATCCCATAAAACTTGCCAAAAAATGGATGCTTCCTCATGAATTCTGCAATTTATTCTATTTACTTGGATGCACAGTTAGTGTAGTGGTTACCACAATGCTATTACAGCACCAGTAAATAAGGCTGCACCATTTCATCTGATGCAAGGATCGACAAAGAGATAGACAACAGACTTGCCAAGGCAAATAGCGCCTTTGGAAGATTACACAAGAGTCTGGAAAAACAATCACCTGAAGAAACACAGAAAGATCAGCGTGTACAGAGCCGTTGTCATGCCCACGCTCCTGTTCGGCTCCGAATCATGGGTCCTCTACCGGCATCACCTACGGCTCCTAGAACGCTTCCATCAGCGCTGTCTCCGCTCCATCCTCAACATTCATTGGAATGACTTCATGACCAACATCGAAGTACTCGAGCTGGCAGAGTCCGCAAACATCGAATCCACGCTGCTGAAGACCCAACTGCGCTGGGTGGGTCACGTCTCCAGAATGGAGGACCATCGCCTTCCCAAGATCGTGTTCTATGGCGAGCTCTCCACTGGCCACCGAGACAGAGGTTCACCAAAGAAGAGGTACAAGGACTGCTTAAGGAAATCTCTTGGTGCCTGCCACATTGACCACTACCAGTGGGCTGATATCGCCTCCAACCGTGCATCTTGGCGCCTCACAGTTCGACGGGCTGCAACCTCCTTTGAAGAAGACCGCAGAGCCCACCTCACTGACAAAAGACAAAGGAGGAAAAACCCAACACCCAACCCCAACCCACCAATTTTCCCTTGCAACCGTGCCTGCCTGTCCCGCATCGGACTTGTCAGTCACCAACGAGCCTGCAGCAGATGTGGACATACCCCTCCATAAATCTTCGTCCGCGAAGCCAAGCCAAAGAAGAAATAAGGATTGAATCTGCCGCTGTCTGCAGAGAGTTGTACACTCTCCCTATGACCTGTGCGGGTTTTCCCCATGTGTTCTGGTTTCCTCCCACCCTCCAAAAGCATATAGGGTTGGTAGGTTAATTGGCAGAGGTTTCATGGGCCAGAAGGGCCTTTTGCCATGACCTAAATACATTTTAAATTGATTCCTGCAAATACAAAGAATGGGAGCATGATTATGCCATGCACATATGAATTTTCACTTTACCAGTCTATTGGAGCTATCCATGTTTAAAAAGTTTCAAAGAATCGTATAAGATTCCTAACTATCTTGTGTATAATTCAAAACAAGAGTCAATGGAAACTACCTTGCAGAAGCTACCTTGTCATAAATCAGAAAATGGTGAAAACATTCTACATATTGAAGAATATCTGTGGAAAGAAGCGGTCAAGAAGAAAGTCTGCAAACACTGTGGATTGTAGTTCAATACACAAAAACTGCAGGAGAAAGCCAGCAAGACATGCAGCATTCTGTACAGTATAGCAAAGATATGTAGCCAACACTTCTGGCCTGAGCCCTTGGTCCCTTGGTCAAGGTGACATGCAATTCATCAGTCTGACAAAGGGTCTTTGACTTGAAATCCCTGCTATTCTTTCCCCAAATGCTGCCTGACCTGCTGGATGCTTCCAATATTAAGTGTTTATTTGAGACCACCAGCAACTGATCTTTTTGTTTTAATCTATGCTCTTATCCTTCAAGGAGTAGGTGAATGCAATTTCTATAGAATGCAGGAATGAAGGAGGCAGGTAGATTGAAATCTCCTGTGGGCTCCAATTATCTTTCATGGTTTTTAATTTAAAAATAATTCTTGTGAATTCCACTTGTTTAGTTGATAGATGATAATGTCAGAAGACTAACATTGAAAGGTATTAGTAGTGTTAATGAAATAGCGAATTCATAGTTTTTGGCACACATTTTGAGCTGCATCATCTGTTCAAATAGAATGTGAAAAGTCAACCTTTAGATAAAGTTGTGCTCCTGCCTGACCTCGCAAAACAGAAACTCTTCTCATGATCTCCCAGAAGCTTTGGAGACAATGAAATCCTTATGAAGGAATTTCTTTATCCTGCAGTCTAGTGATTAGTTTTGTTCATGGCAAAGCAGAGGTTTTCAGAGATTGAATAGGTTATTAAATTATTAAATGTTTGTGATGGGAATAAGGAGAGAATGTTTCCAACACTCAATGTTGAATAACCAGAGATTAGAGGTTTGTTCTAATTAACATTAGAAGCAGAGGAAAATGGAGAGCAATTTGTTTCATGGTCTACAATGGGCTGATGGATGGAGATTCAATTGGTACATAAATAAGCATCTAAAAGCACACTTGAGTGGAAGGAAGGGGCTGAATATGAGCAAACTATCCAGTGCTGTGTAATTCAAAAGTGTGGTAGCTTGTTATCAATCATTGGAGAAGAAAAGCCTGAGACTCCTCACCTAACCTTTTTCTCTGATGCAATTTTTTTTCACAGAATACCTGATTTGTATTCCTCTGGTATGTCACTGAGCACAAACCTGTACTGCAGCATTCACATTGTAAATGTACATTGCTATAATATTCCAATACTGATTTTTTTTAATTAGAACTGATAAAGCAATTACATTATTTGTTGAACTCCCATTTCCCACCCAATGTAAGTTGGTAAATAATTTGCGCAGGGTGCTCTGAGATCACCTTTCACATCCTCTTCATTGCTAGTACTTCTGTTCAATGTGAAATATAGAAGGCAGCTTTTATAAAGTGATTGTTTGAGGGATTGAGTCATTGGCCACGATACTTTAAGCAATATCTGGCAAGAAAACAAATCCAAAAGTATACTTGCCTTGGGCTAGGAATCAGCATTGAAACTTTATGGAATTACTTCTTGTGGACCTCCAAAAGTGTTCTGTCTGGTCAATCAATTGTAAGCATGCATACAGGAGCTGAAAATAGTCTTCCCAAATGCACTGTGCATTTATAGCTCCAGAAGTAGTTGACTAAGTTGGTTTAAATTTGAAAGATGACAGGTTATAATAGTATGTCTTAATTAATTTATTCAGTCCCTTTTCTTTTTTAGCTTTTAATAATTTCAACTTTAATGCAGTGATGGCGTGAAGTAGTGTTTAAAGTTTTGATTACCTCAATTTACGATAATTTTGTGAATTTTTTCAAGTATGTGATCAAAACCCCTTGTATGGTGATGAAAGGTGCACACCCTTTTTCCATTTCAAAACTTAACTGGATGATGTACAATTTCCAAACTATTATCTTAATGACTCTTTTATGGTCTTAATCCTCATTGTGTAACTCAACCAAGAAATTTCCATCAGGATAATTTAATGATATAATATTGTCAAGTATTTAAGTACAGTAGTTTCCTTTCTTGGTCAATAGATAACAATCTTGCCTATCTTTGGCATACCAATCTTTCTAGGTGTAATAACATTTTTGCTTGCTGTTTCTACATCTGGTAGTTTAAATTTTAGAAGACATTTACACTAATTTTTATTAGCAATCATTATTATTGTCTCTTGGGAATCGATGTACATTGCTTTACAGCTTCACATACTAAAAATCTGAAATTTGTACGAAGAAGAGAGCAAATTGGTTGGTGCTTTGAAAATATTTCCCCCACAGTAAATCAATTATTCTTTCTGTTTAAAATCCTCCCATCACCTTCCCCTCTGTATCTTGGTGCCCTCTTTCTCCACTCTGAGCAAGTGACAGCCGGATTTTGTACCCATGCTATATTTGCTCCACCATTAAGGGTCTATTCCTCCAGGCAACCAAGTTTCACTGCACCCTCATTGAAACTCTTGTCACAAGTTAACAGTGGCTTGCTGGTTAATATGATACCATACAGAATGCAGAAATGCAAGAGGACTGAATACCTCATGGGAACGATGAATGGGAATTTCCATCTTAAGCATAAATTGGTGATGTTTCTGCTGACTTGATTTTTCATTATTGACCAAAATCAAGTCATCTCAAGTTTTAAAACCTCAGAAGACATAATTTCTTGTATGGTGGCATTGTCCCTCGCCAAAAAAAATACTTTTTTTAATATGTGAAGGGTTCAGTTTAATTTTTTAGTCGATTATAGCCAACTTTGATCAAACAGGGTTTCAAAGGTTGTGAACAAAGAATAGCTCAAGGGATTCGGCATTCAGTGTCAGGACCTTTGATCAAGAGTAAAGGGAAGGAGTAATATAAAGGAAGAAAGAAGCTGAGGGAGGGACAAATGGAGACTGAAAGTTAAGAATGGAAAGATCACAAGGAGAGGGAGGGAAGAGATGTTGGGGGGAGGGTGTAAGAAATAAGTAAAAGAGTGGGTAAAGGAGATGGAAATAGTGGAAGCAGATGGTGGAGGGGGATTATCTAAAATTAAGAAAATCTATGTTCGTTATGTTAGGTTGAGAATGTCTGGGAGGAATATGATGTGCTGTTCAAGTTTGTATTTTGCCTCACCCTGACAACAGATGAGGCAGAGCAGATTTATCTGTAGGAGTGGGTGGGGAAGTTTAAATTGTTGGGTACAGGAAATAAAGTGTAGACTCGCAAACTGAGTATAGGTGTTCAGTGAAGTGGTCATCCAATCTGTGTTTGGTCTCTTCAAAATGGAGAAGGCTACTCCTGATGCACTGAATGCAGTAGGGTAGGTTGGATGATGTTCAGGTGAAGCTCTGCCTCACCTGGAAGGTCTGTTTGTGGCCCCTAGATGGAAATGAGAGGGGAGATACAGGGACTTTTTGCAGTTACTGCAGGGTACCTAACAGGGTGGATGGGAAAGGAAGGGTGGACAGGAAGTAATTCTAAAAGGGGCAAAACAAAAGTCTGCAGACACAGTGGTTGAAGTAAAAACACAATGCTGGAGAAAATCAGCAGGTTAAAAAGTGTACTTTATATAGCAAAGATAAAGAAACGTTAAATACCCCTTTTATGTGGATCCCAATAGATTGGTGTTTCAACAACCCATGTTTAAAGCTGGGTCAGATCGGGGCGTTCACACTAAACCAAGAAAAGCTGGTTCAGTGCAACTTTTACAAAGGGACCAGCATCCCAGTGCAAAAGGAGGCGGGACCTGTAGCATTACAGCATTGGCGTCTCGTAAAGGCGGATGAGCCTTTTACACTGGAGCCAATGCAAAGCACTTCAGCTCTGATACTACCTACCTTGGTGAGTAAGTACTGAGACTCTTTTGCTCATGTTCACACAGGTAAGTGAAATGGTAAAAAGGTTATTAATTACTGTCATTCATGGGCAGTGTAAAAGGGCCTTGAGAGAGCAGATCACTACCTGAATCAAACATCACAGTTGATTTGTACAAAAGACAAAAAGCGAGAAATTGCATGAGGCATTAGTGTTGGAGAAATTTTGAAGCATTACGTTTCACCACCAAGATATTGAAACCCTTCAGTTTCAATGGATGTCATCGATTTTTGGAAATTAAAGCACCAGAAGCCATAAATTAAATCCCAATTCTGGTCCATTCCTCTATAATCCATTCCACAATATCCTTGCCATTGAGAGTTTTCTTTTGAATAGTCACCCCCTTGCATTTTCAGATTTGCTTCATTCTCTATCAGTACAAGATGTGGTGAAGACTCACATAGCCCTCTGTTCCTCTGCAAGGTTCTTGCAGTAAGAATTAGAGGTTATTATTCCCTGATTATCAGCTTTTTATTTTTCTCCAGAGTAAGCTCACTTTTGTTGAATGTTCCTCCTGTTAGTGACAATTTCACCTTGAACAGGTACTAAGGGAAGCCATATCCACCACCTCCCCATCAAAGGCATATCAACTGTTGGCAGTTATTGGGATTACCAAGTCCTTATTTTTCCCAGGGATGCTTTAGAATGGTAAATGATAATTGGTGGCTTCTGCTACTGGAATCAACGAAGATGCGAATCATTCTAACTGTAGAAGTATAAGGGCCTTTTGCTTACTGGAACATTAGACCAGTGAGCGGAAAGCAAAGGTTGAGAGGGATGTGGGTAAATGGGACCTGGTCAGGAAGGCACCGTGGTCAACATGGATAAGTTGTGCCGAAGAGCCTGTTTCTGTGCTGTATGACTCAAAGATAATTTTAATTACAGGATAATGGGCTATAATTTATTAGTTATTTAGTTGTTTAACTTTTAACATTCTGTTACCCTAATTCTCTTTTTAATTAAATGTTCTTATTAAACATGAATGGGGAGTAAAGTGTGTTTTCTTGTGGTATAGCCTGGTTGGTGCTACTTACATCGTTGAGCTCTGTCTGGAGAAAAATATTGGGGTGGAGGAGGGGGAATCAAAATTTATCAGTCGAGTCAAGCTAAATTACAGTATGTCATTGGAACTCAACCAGTCAGAGCACTTTATGTAATGTCCCCTTTCGAGTTGATTCAGTTAGCACTCATTCTTTAGAAAACATCCCAACTGCTGAAGCCATCAGTGGACATTTTTTCTCTCGTGCCCCCCAGTGAAATACTTGGTCAAAGGTCGTGTGCAGAAAAGCTTGCAAAGCTATCTGGGTGCTCTTGTGGAAGAGACAAAGCTTTCATTTGTACTTGCTGTTTGAAAATTCCATGTGCTTCACAACGGTACATTAGTACGGTATGAGATCATTGGAATATTTGGATTGTTTCAATCCTTTGGTGTGGTATTAAACAATTCATTGTGCAAACTTTGTAATGGGGATTATAAAGCAGCATGGCAACCTGGTCTGTGAGTTGTCGACACTTCAAAGGGAATAAATTTTCTCTTGATGTGGCAGTACAATAAACCTGAATCAAATTTGATCATGTTTTATATTCCATGTAGTGTTTCCTTTTCCATATTTCAGGAAATGTAGGCATGACTAGGAAAGGTTTGTAGCATTCCAAGCACTGCCTCTCTGACATTTCCACTCATTCTACTGGACAAAAGACTTTGAGGTTGCTTTTGGAAGAGGGTGTCTGAAAGTTGAGATTAAATGCACTCTTTATTAAAATGTACAAGTGAAACCTACTGTCCAAGAGAAGCTACATTTACCACGTCATTCTCCTGGGAAATATTCTGCTGTTATCGGACTGCACACAGTTGGGTCTGTTGCTTTTTGAGCAACCTGTCCTGAGGCTAAATTCTGTCCTGGGAGAAGAGCAGATTTCAGACATGACCTACAGATTGGTCAAAGTTTCCACTTCTTGTTAACAGATGTTTGAAGCTGTCATTCAGAATCTTCTGCAAGTGATGTCTTGAGCAGATCGTGATCTTTCCATTGACTGGTTCCAAAGGTTAACTCTGTGTGGTCAGAATGACTGAATTTCTGTCAGAGATTTCAGTCCTGGGCTCCTCTAGATTTAAAAACCTGTCATAATTTTAAGCAAATGTAAGTTTAGACAGCTGGCAATTGCAGCTCTTATCCAGAGGCAGGCCTGCTGTTGTGGGTGGAAACAAAGATTAAAGGTTTATTGGTGATCATAAAAGGTTAAGGAGATTAGTAACGTATGGTAAGTTCTTGGCTATTCTTAATTATTCTTCCAGGATTCCTCATTAACTAGAATCTTCGTAGAAATTGAATAATTGGCAAAGAAACTTCAGACTGAGTCAGCACCATCCATGGAAAGAGAAATTGGGTTAAGGTTTCGGGTTGAAGACCTTTCCTTGGAACTTAAAGGGGTCTTTGATCTGAAATGTCATTCATTTCTCTTTCTGTAACTGTTTTCTGACCTCCTGAGAGTTCCCCACTTTTACAGTTTCTAATAATAGTGAGTGAATTATTTCCCCTTCCTAACTCCCCCACAACTCTTATCTAGTGGAAGGACTATTTTTGGAAAAAATATTACCACCACCTTTGACAAATGGTTTCCACCTAGATAATATAAAGCCACTGTGGAGGCTCACCACTAGGCAGGCGAACCGGCCCCGCTTGTAAGCCACCTGGCGGGGCAGCCGGCCAAAATGGTGCTGTCAGGGGTTTTCCCTTCTTCCCAGCATGGGGCTCAGAAGCCCGGCTGGGAGACTACGTGACGTCCTGGGTGACGTCAGCGCCCTCCAGCGCGGTTCTCAGCCAGGTCCGGACTGGGAGTATAAATACAGCCCAGCAGCCTGCAATAAACTAGTCTGCTCACTGAGCTCAACCCGTCTGGTTGTGTGTGTTCTTTCAGAAGTAGTGCAGCTGCTGCTACAATTGGTGACCCCGACTGGTTCAAACGTCTTTGAACCCATCATGAGCGAGCCTGGGATCAGCGCTATGGCCATGAAACTACCTGAATTCTGGGTTCAGGAGCCGGAGACCTGGTTCGGCCACGCGGAGGCTCGGTTTCACCTCCGCCAGATTTTGTCCGACATGACCAAATTTTACCATGTTGTCTCTGCCCTGGACCAGGCCACCGCCAGATGCATGCTGCACCTCGTTCAGCACCCACCCGCTGTAGACAAATACAAGACCATCAAGCGAGTACTTACTGGATCCCTCGGACTATCCAGACACCAGCGTGCCACTCAGATGCTACACCTCGATGCCCTGGGGGACAGGTCCCCGATGGAGCTAATGGACAAGATGCTCGCGCTAATGGGTGAACACACCAACTGCTCACTCTTCAAGCGCATTTTCCTCGACCATATGCCCGGGGACATCCGGCCGTTGCTGGTCCAGGAGAGCTTCACTGACCCGAGGAAGGTCGCCCAGAAGGCCCAAGAGCTATGGCTCGCATGATTTCCAGAGGGCTCAGTGGTCCAGCAAGTCACAAGGCACGGGCACGACCACGCCAAGCCCGCCCCTGGTGTTGCTGTAGAGAATGTGGCCCCTGCAGGGGCACCCCAAGAGCATAACCAAGGCTACATTATCCCTCCAGGCCTCTGCTTCTACCACCAATTCTGGGAAGCCAAGGCTCTGAAGTGTCGTCAACCTTGCTCTTTCCAGGAAAACGACCAGGCCGGCCACTGTTAATGGCTGCGGTGGCTGACCAAGGACACAGCCTCCTCTACCTGTGGTTCCTCGTTGACACAGGAGCCCAGATCAGCATCATCCCGCCCACGGCTGTCGAGTCCAGGAACCGACCTCGTGGACCTCCCTTCCGTGCAGCCAATGCAGCAGAAATCCGGACGTATGGAGGCAAAACAGTCCACTTCCAGATCAGCCAACGAAATTTCGCATGGAGGTTCACCGTCTCGTCCCTCCCGACCACCATCGTGGGTGCAGACTTCCTCCTCGCACACTGGTTTCTGGTGGACATTCGAGGTAGGCGCCTGGTGGATGCCCGTATCTTCCAGGCCGTTCGCCTTTATGCCTCCCGCTCGGAGCAACCGCAGATGGCCACGATCAGCACGCCCAGAGACTAGTTCCAGTGAATCCTGGACGAGTTCCCGACACTCCTCAAGCCACAGTTCTCCGCTGCCTTGCTGTGCCACGGGGTGTTCCACCACATCACCACCCAGGGCCCACCGGTTCACGCTAAGGCTCGCCAGCTCCCGCGTGACAAGTTCCAGGTGGCGAAGGAGGAGTTTTCACACCTTTTGGAACTGGCGATCATTCAGCGGTCCAGCAGCCCATGGGACTCGCTGGTCCACCTGGTCCCGAAAGCCTCCGGCGGCTGGCGTCCCTGCAGAGACTATCAACAGCTCAATGAGGCAACAGTTCCTGACCGTTACCCCATCCCTCACATCCAAGACTTTACGGCCAACCTTCACGGTGTGAGGGTTTTCTTCAAGGTTGACCTGGTGCGCGGATATCACCAAATCTCGTTGCACCCTGAGGACATACCCAAGATGGCCATCACCCCCTTTGGCTTGTTTGAATTCCTGCGCATGCCATTTGAGCTCAAGAATGCTGCTCAGACCTTCCAGCGCCTCATGGACTCTGTGGGCAGGGACTTGGATTTCATCTTTATTTATTTGGACGATATCCTCATCGCCAGCAAGGACCGGGCGCAACACAAGGCCCACCTCTGCGCCCTTTTCTCCCGGCTGGCCGATTTCGGCCTTCCCATCAACCCAGCCAAGTGCCAGTTCAGGAATGAGTCCATGCAGTTCCTGAGCCATACCATCACAGCCAAAGGAGCCACGCCCACCCCTACGAAGGTCGTCGTTATCAGGGAGTTCCCACGTCCGGACAACCTCAAGGGCCTGCAGGAGTTCGCAGGTATAGTCAACTTTTACAATTGCTTCATCCCGGGAATTGCGTGCATCATCCAGCCGCTATTCGCCCTCATTGCAGCCAAGCACAAAATGCTCGCTTGGAACCCAGAAGCTTGCACCGCATTCTAGGCCAGCAAGGATGCCCTCATGAAGGCCACCATGCTCGCCAACCCACACACCGACCTGCATATGGCACTCTCGGTTGATGCCTCTGGCACAGCCGTCGGTGCCGTCCTGGAGCAGCAGGTGAATGGACATTGGAAGCCGTTGGAATTCTTCAGCCACCTGCTCCACCCGCTGGAATGCAAGTATAGTGTCTTCGACCGCGAGTTAATGGGCATGTACCTGACAGTGCGGCATTTCCGCTACTTTTTGAAGGGGAGGACTTTTACCATTTTCACCGACCACCAACCCCTCAGCCAGGCGCTCGCGATGGCAAAGGATCCCTGGTCGGCCCACCTGCAGCATCACCTCTCCTTCGTGTCGGAGTTTACCACCGACATTCGGCACGAGGCGGGGAAGGACAATGTGGTTGCCGATGCACTCTCGCGACCAGCTATCTACGCGCTGACACCCAGCCTCTTCGACCAGCTCGCTCAGGACCAGAAGTCTGAGGACGAGGGCCTTCAAGACCATCATCACGGACCTGCGGTTCCGAGACCTCCCGACTCTGAGTGGCGAAGGCACCATCCTGTGCGATATCTCCATAGGCATCCCGTGACCAGTGGTTCCCCAGCAGTGGCACAGGCAGGTCTTCCATCATATTCACGACCTTTCACATCCATCCATCAGGTCCACGGTCCAGATGGTAGCAGAACGGTTCATATGACATGGGCTGCAGAAGCAGATTGCAAGCTGGGCCAGAGTATGCACCCATTGCTAGACATCCAAGGTGCACAGGCACACCAGGGCGCCCGTACAGGAGTTCGAGCATGTCCGGGAACGGTTCAGCCACATTAACGTGGACATCGTCGGGCCCTTACCCATTTCCCGGGGCAACCATTACCTTTTTACAATGGTGGACCGCACTACTCGCTGGCCCAAGGCGATTCCATTGCCAGACGCCTCCACTGACTCCTGTTCCTGAGCACTGTTGCATGGTTGGGTCATCCAGTTCGGCATGCCGGGTCACCTCACCAGCGATTGGGGCACCCAGTTCACATCTGTGCTCTGGGCACAGCTCGCCAACAGATTGGGAATCCAGCTACACTGCACCACGGCCAACCATCCGCAGACCAATGGACTGGTCGAAAATCTCCACCGCCACACCTTAAGTCTGCGCTCATGGCCTGCCTCACCAGTCCCGACTGGGCGGATGAACTGCCTTGGATGCTCCTGGGCATGCGCTCCACTCCCAAGGAAGATCTGCAGGCGTCATCTGCTGAGCTGGTCTACGGTGGGCCGCTGGCACTACCTGGTGAGTTCGTCAACGCACCTCACAATCCCCAGCGGTCGCCAAGCGAACTACTTCCTCATCTCAGAGCATGCTCGGACTTATTTTAACCCCCACCGCTGCCCAGGCATGGCACCCACCCGGCGAACTGCTTTCCACAGAGTACGTTTTCGTTTGGCAGGGTCCAACCACAGCACTTCTGCACCGACTGTACGAGGGGCCATACAGGGTTGTACAATGTTCTGGCTCAATGTTCACGCTGGACTTTGGCGGTAGGCGGGAGCTGTTTACTCTGGACAGGCTGAAGCCAGCGCACCTTGATCCCACTGAGCCCATGGTCGTAGCCCAAGAAGCGAGGACGCCCGGTGAAAAAGGACATTGGCGCCGGTTCTGAGGTGGGGGGGGCCTGTGTGGCAGCTCACCACTAGGCAGGCGAACCAGCCCCACTTGTAAGCCTCGCGGCGGGGCAGCCGGCAAAAATGACGCCGTCGGGTTTTCCTTTCCTCCTAGCACGGGAATCAGAAGCCCGCGCTGGGGGACCACGTGACGGCCGGGTGACATCAGCGCCCTCCAGTGCGGTTCTCAGCCAGGTCCAGGCTGGGAGTACAAGTACAGCCCAGCAGCCTGCAATAAAGTAGTTTGCTCACCAAGGTCAACCCGTCTGGTTGTGTTCTTTCAGGACTGCTGCTGCTGCTACACTATGGATAGTTTTAGCTCTTCCTTTTGTCTCTCACCCAGCAGAAGTTTATAATCCAATCACTCCAAATAAAAGCACAAGGCTGGAGAAACTCAACAGGTCGAACAGTGTATTTTATATAGCAAAGATAAAGGTACATAAACAACATTTTGGGTTTTTTCTCCAGTCCACTTTAAAGCAAGTCTGCAGTATTACTCATTTTTCTGGAGATGCAGAACTGAAAATACTGGAATCTGAAGCAAAAAAATAACTTTCTACTGGACGAACTTGAGGGACGAAGTGGCATGAATGATGGATCTTTCAGGTTAGAACCTTTCTTTAAAACTTGATGCAATCAAGACTTGAAGTTTTTGATTTGATCACCCATCCTCTGTTTGAATGTCAGAACTTGAACTTTCTGCAGCCAACTATTTTAAGTCTTTCCCCTCCCCCAGCCCTGCCCAACCATTTCTACAATGGCATGCATGTTCTGGGACTTGTCCACTTTTGGGGTGAGGGCAATCATTAACTTGAGGAATAACATGTCATTTTACTCATGGACAACCTTGAACGTAACAGCATGAATCTCATTTTGGTAACTCCCACCTCTCCCATCCCCCCCCCCCAAAAAAAAAACTGCTTCCATTGATTCCCCCCCCCCCCTTCATCTACTCTTGGATTTTGTTTTCCTATCTCATACTTTCCTTGTGGTCTTCCCTCTGCCTATCTCCCCACTTCTTCCCTATTATCTCTGGACTCCTCCCCTGCTTCTTTCTTCTTGTATGTAATATCACCCCCTTCCCTGTAGCTTTGATAAAGGGTCCAGGCCTGAAATGTTGACTGACCATTTCTTCTCCACTGATACTGTTTGAGCTGCTGAGTGGGCACAGTCCAAGACATCACAGCAAAAACATTCCCCACCGTCGAGAACATCTACAGCAAGCACTGCAATCATCATGGATCCACATCACCCTGCACGTGCTCTGTTCTCGCTGCTGTCATCAAAGGTATAAGTGCCACTAGACTCTCACCACCAGGTTTGGGAGCAACTGTCCCTCTACCATCAAACTCCTCAACAGCAAACTCAATCAGGAACTCGTTTAAGATCTCTTACTTGTATACTTTTTTTCTTCTATTCCAGTCAGTTTGTTTACATGTGTATGTTGAGGACAGTTTTTTTTTTGTTGCACTATCAATAAGTGATAATTCTGCCTCACCTGCAGGAAAAAGAATCTCAGGGTTGTATGTGATGTCATGTACATATTCTGACAATAAATCTGAAACCGAGTTCCTCTAGCGATTTCAGCATCTGAAGCTTTTATGGTCTTTTTGTTTTTTGTTTCTATTGGGACTGGCTATTTATGGTTCCCATTGCTGTCTACCTCCTCCCCACTTTTTATTTTGCTTCTCCCCTTTTTTATGTATATATTCTGGACTGCTCAACAAGTTCCAGTAAACCAAACCATACAACCTCATCACCCAGACTTCACAGCACATGGTAGAGTCAAAGAAAACTAAGCATTTCATTTGATTTCATTTCAACCCATTACAAGCATGTGCAGACCTAACATTGAGTGCTAGTACAAATCCAATAGAGCTGAGAAAAATGCCTTTGGGCTGGATAACACACACATCTCCCATTTTAACACTATATTACTAGAAAGAGTTAAAATCTAAAATAAAAATAAAAAATGCTGCTGAAGCTTAACAGGTCAGGCAGCATCGAGAAAAAGAAACTGAGATGCCTCATGTCAAAAACCACCACCGAATTAAGTTGTTCATGTATTACCTATTCTCAGAATGTATTGTTGCAAGGTATTATTTATTGCTGATCATTAGTTGTCCTGTTTCATCTTGTTCACCACATCAGACAGCAATCAAGGGTTTATTGCACGATGCTCTAGAATTGTATATGTCTTTGGATTACGAATCTAATGATTCAACTGTATTGTTTTGCTGCATTGGGTATTGAATGAAATAGAAGTGTCGGGGCTTTGGCTTTGAAGAATGGAAGAACATTGGCACAGCAGGAAGAGCCACCAAAGACCAGAGTTTAATCCTGACCTTGGGCTCTGTCCTCTATGCACCTTCTCCCTCTGGTTTCCTCCAGTATTCCAAAGACATGCGGGTTAACAGCCCCCAGGTGTGGAGATGAGAGATAAATTTGGGGAGCGTGGATGAGAATGTGGAGAGGATAAAAATGGGTTTAATAGATTGGCGTAAATGGGTTGGCACAGACTTTGTCAACTGAAGGACCTGTTTCTGTGCTGTATGAATCCAGCAGGAATAAAATCCCTTCATTGAAGTTATTTTTTTTCCCCTCAGTATGCAGGTAATTTAAGAAACATTAGGTCGCTCATATTCAACAATGTGTATGTGCTAAATTGTCCACAGTGTTTGTGATCATAGTGTCCCTACAGAAATTGAGAAGCAGAAAAAAAGTCTTTGTAGAGCTGAAATCAGTTTTTCAGCTGCAGAGGTATTTATCAGTCTATTTTTGTGAATGGAAACCACTGTTAACACCATAAAACCACTTTATTCTCCGACTTGCTGTTTACAATAGAGAACCTGGACCCCCCGCCCCCCCCAACCACCACCCCATTAGATCACTTATAATGCTGATGGCTCAAGACATGCACAGACTGAAATTTGTGTAATCTTATAAGGTACCATATGTAGCCAGTAGCACCAGTGAACAGGAGTAATTATTTGAAGAAACATCAACTCGTTTATAAAAAAAAACCTTTGACTCTATCCTTAAATCAGCAATCCCTTAAGCATGCAGCTCAACTTGTGTTCTGCAGGCAAAGGTCATTATACACCTTGTTTTACATTCTAGACCTTTTTATCTGGATCTCTGCAATCATTTTTACTTTGAAAATTCATAGCTTTCACTTTTTTTGAGCTTAATACATTTGTGGAATTTTATTCTAACCTTTCTAGTAAGTTGAGGAATTCCCATGCTGTGAAGCCACTGACTGTGTTCACTGGTGAGACAAAGGTGGAGAGGGTTAATACCTTGAAGTTCTGGGAATTTACATATCAGAGGACCTCTCCTGGAGCCAGAACATCAAAGCAACCATGAAAAAGACATGCCAATGCCTCTACTATTTAAGAAGACTGAGAAGAAATTTGGCATGTCATTGAATACCCATGTGGACTATGGAAATTATACTGTGTGGTTGCAACACAACCTGGTTTGGAAACTTGTGTGCTCAGGAGTGGAGAAAGCTGCAAACCTAGCTAATTCCATCGCGGACTCTGTTCTCCTGTGCACTGAAAACCTCTACGTAAGGTACTGCCTCAAGAAGGCAGCGAACATCATAAAGGACCCCCATCATCCTGGTCACAACCTTTAGGCAGAAGGTACAGAAGCCTGAAGGTTGGCACCTTTCTGTTCAAGAGCTTTTTTCCTCCAACGTCTATCAGCTCTTGAATTTCTCTGCACTATTCTAGAAACTATTCCGGGACCATCTAATTATCTGTCTTCACCACTGACAAACAGCTATTTTTCCCACTTGACTGCCAATTGTGAATATTTATCTGTGTTATCCTTATTTTCCGTCTCGTGGCATACCATGGTAATTTAACGTACTATATTAATATAACGTACAGCATCGAGTCCACGCTGCTGAAGATCCAGCTGCGCTGGGTGGGTCACGTCTCCAGAATGGAGGATCATCGCCTTCCCAAGCTCGTGTTATAGGGCGAGCTCTCCACTGGCCACCGTGACAGAGGTGCACCAAAGAAAAGGTACAAGGACTGCCTAAAGAAATCTCTTGGTGCCTGCCACATTGACCCCCGCCAGTGGGCTGATCTCGCCTCAAACCGTGCATCTTGGCGCCTCACAGTTTGGCGGGCAGCAACCTCCTTTGAAGAAGACCGCAGAGCCCACCTCACTGACAAAAGGCAAAGGAGGAAAAACCCAACACCCAACCACAACCAACCAATTTTCCGCTGCAACCATGTCTGCCTGTCCCGCATCGGACTGGTCAGCCACAAACGAGGCAGCAGCTGATGTGGACTTTTACCCCCTCCATAAATCTTCGTCCGCGAAGCCAAGCCAAAGATTGTTGGTGCCGCTTACATACTGTGTGGCTGAAGCAAGTAAGAATTTCAGAGCAACTGTGCATTGCATTTATTTGATGATCAGCTCTCATACAAGTAAAAATGCTGGTTGGAGCCATAAACCTACCCTCCATGGCAATTTTGTGGAAAGAGGACATGAATGAAAAGGTTGGGCATTGGATGGGCGGTTTGCTTTACTGCCGCCCTGCAGTAGAACTAGAAGACATTTCCTTAGGAGGAAATATAAGATGGTCAGCAGAAATTTTATTGGCTTTGCTTTTAATTGCTAATTCAAGAAATCTCAGCAATGAGCACATTATTCCAGTATTGTTATGGATTTGATAGGTGAAAATACTAAGGATTAGGGAATGAACAGTTCTTAGAATAGTCATTGATTTGTTTTAGCCAAATATTTCTTGAATGTGGTATTTTTTTATTTTTCACACTATGAACCATATTAACCAAAATGTGCACAAACATTTCCCTCTTGAATATACACAGTGTCACTTTCTCCCCTTTCCCACCTCCCTCCTTCCCAACCCCCTCCAAACCCATCAAATGTTCAACATGTACAATCAACCAATTAAACAATGATATCACACAATGAAAATAAACAAGAAAATTGTGTCATCTACTTTTACACACTGGGTCAGTTCATTTCGTAGTCTTCTCATTCCATCATTTTAGGGGGTAGAGGTCCGCAGTAGAGCCCTCTCTGTTGTGTTCCATGTACAGTTCCAAAATTTGTTCAAATACTGTGACTTTATTTTTTAAATTGTTATTTTTTTCCAATGGAATACATTTATTCATTTCTATGTACCACTGCTGTACTCTCAGGCTCTCTTCTGATTTCCAAGTTGACATTATACAATTTTTTGCTACAACTAAGGCCATCATAAATCTTTTTTGCGCTTCATCGAGTTTGAGGCCTAATTCTTTAAACTAGTTTGGCAGGGGGGTGGGGAACAGAGGGTTAGAGCAGTATCCAGGGAGTATGGCCACCTAGCTAGGAATAAAAAAGATAAGAAAGGTAGGATGGAGATTAGGGTAGAAGGTAAAAAAGAGAATATATGTGAGGGTCATTCTCTGAGATGCATATATTTTAATGCAAGAAGCATAGTGAACAAGGTAGATGAGCTGAGAGCATGGATAGATACTTGGGGTCACGATATTGTGGCAATTAGTGAGACCTGGCTACAGGAGGGGCAGGACTGGCAACTTAATGTTCCGGGATACATTTGTTTTAGATGTGATAGATCAGGGGGTAAAAAAGGAGGAGGAGTTGCTCTGCTTGTTAGGGAGGACATTACTGCCGTGAGGTGGCAGGATGGTATGGAGGGATCGACCAGTGAGGCTGTTTGGGTGGAATTGAGGGGTGGAGGAGGCAAGAGGGTGCTAATAGGGGTGTATTACAGACCACCAAATGGCCCAAGGGAATTAGAGGAACAAATTTGTAGGGAGATAGCGTATATGTGTAAAAATCATAGGGTAATGATCATGGGAGATTTTAATTTCCCACACATTGATTGGGATACCCATACGGTTAGAGGGCTGGATGGGCTGGAGTTCGTTAAATGTGTTCAGGATTGTTTTCTAAATCAGTCAGTAGAAGAGCTGACTCGGGGTGGTGTAATACTGGATCTCCTGTTAGGGAACGAGCTAGATCAGGTAGCGGACATTAATGTTGGAGAACCAATTGGGTCTAGTGACCATAATTCTGTTAGTTTTGGGGTAGTTTTAAGGAAGAGCAAGGAGAGGCCTAAAGTTGAGGTTCTGAATTGGAAAAGAGCAAATTTCGTAGGAATAAGAAGGGATTTGGGGAGTATTGAGTGGGACAGGATATTTTCAGGTAAGGATGTTAATGAAAAATGCAGGGTATTCAAAAAAGAAATTTTGAGGGTACAGAGTAGTTATGTCCCAGTCTGGATCAAAGGAAAGGCTGGAAGTCATAGGGAGGCTTGGTTTTCGAGGAACATTGGAAATTTGGTTAGGAGAAAAAGGGAGGTGTACAAGAGGTATAAAGAGCAGGGAGCTGAGAAGTTGAAGGAGGACTACAAGGAGTGTAGAAGGAATCTTAAGAAAGAAATTAGAAAGGCCAAAAAAAGGCATGAAGAGGCTTTGGCTGACAGAGTAGAAATAAATCCAAAGGGTTTCTATAAGTACATTAAAAGTAAAAGATTAGTGAGAGATAAAATTGGACCCCTTGTAGATAGCGAGGGTAGGCTGAGTGAGAAGTCTGAGGAAATGGAGGAAATTTTGAATGATTTCTTTGCCTCGGTATTCACTAGGGAAAAAAATGTTGAACCAGTTGAAGTAAAGAAAAATAGTGGGGAGGTCATGAAGCATATAAGGATAACCAAGGAGGTAGTGATGGCTGTGTTAAAAAAGATAAAGGTGGATAAATCTCCCGGACCGGACAAAATATTCCCTAGGACACTCAGGGAGGCTAGTGGACAGTTAGTGGGGCCATTAACAGAGATATTTAGGATGTCACTGGCCACGGGGGTGGTACCAAAGGATTGGAGGGTGGCGCATGTAGTTCCTCTGTTTAAGAAAGGGTCCAAATGCAAACCTGGGAATTATAGGCCTGTAAGTCTGACGTCTGTGGTGGGCAAGTTGATGGAAAGTGTTCTGAGGGATGCTATTTACAAATTTTTGGAGGTACAAGGATTGATAGGGAGTAATCATCATGGTTTTGTCAGGGGTAGATCATGCTTGACAAACCTGATTGAGTTCTTCGAGAGGGTTACAAAAAAGGTTGATGAAGGGAAAGCTGTGGATGTTGTCTATTTGGACTTTAGTAAAGCTTTTGACAAAGTTCCCCACAGGAGGTTAGGAAAAAAGGTGGAAGCATTAGGTATAAATAAGGAGGTAGTGAAATGGATTCAGCAGTGGTTGGATGGAAGGTGTCAGAGAGTAATGGTAGAAAATTGTTTGTCCAATTGGAGGCCGGTGACTAGTGGAGTTCCTCAGGGTTCGGTCCTGGGTCCACTATTATTTGTTATATATATATTAACGATCTGGATGTAGGGGTAGAAAATTGGATAAGCAAGTTTGCGGGATGACACAAAGATTGGTTGTGGACAGTGAGGTAGATTACCGTAGATTAAAAGGTGATTTAGGAAGGCTGGAGGTGTGGGCTGAGAAATGGCTGATGGAATTTAATACAGAGAAATGTGAGGTGCTGCATTTTGGAAAGGCAAATTTAAATAGGTCATATACATTGAATGGTAGACAATTGAGGAGTGCAGAGCAACAAAGGGATTGAGGAGTTATGGTAAATAGTACCCTCAAGGCTGATACTCAGGTAGATGGTGTGGTGAAGAAGGCATTTGGAATGTTGGCCTTCATAAATCGGAGTATTGAATTCAAGAGTAGGGAGGTTATGATGAAATTGTACAAGGCATTGGTGAGGCCAAATTTGGAGTACTGTGTACAGTTTTGGTCACCAAATTATAGGAAAGATATAAACAAAATAGAGAGAGTGCAGAGAAGGTTCACGAGAATGTTGACAGGATTTCAGGGTCTGAGTTACAGGGAAAGGTTGTGCAGACTGGGGCTTTTTTCTCTGGAGCGTAGAAGATTGAGAGGGGACTTGATAGAGGTGTTTAAGATTTTAAAAGGGACAGACAGAGTAAATGTGGATAGGCTTTTTCAATTAAGAAAGGGAGAGATTCAAACTAGAGGACATGGTTTAAGATTGAAGGGGGAAAATTATAAGGGGAACATGAGGGGAAATTTCTTTACGCAGAGGGTGGTGGGGATGTGGAATTAGCTTCCGGCAGACGTGGTCGAGGCGGGATCATTGGTTACATTTAAGGAAAGACTGGATCGTTACATGGATAGGATGGGACTAGAGGGGTATGGACCGGGTACTGGTCAGTGGGACTAGGAGGGTGGGGATTTGCTACGGCATGGACTAGTAGGGCCGAACTGGCCTGTTCTGTGCTGTAAGTGGTTATATGGTTTATATGGTTCTTGTATTACTTAGAAGAAAGATCTCTGGATTTTTTGGTATGTTGCTTTTTGTGATTTTATTTAATACCTGATTTAGATGGTCCCAAAACTTTTTCACTTTCTCACATGCCCAAATTGCATGTACTGTTGTTCCCGTTTCCTTCTTACAGCAAAAACATCTATCTGATACTGTTGGGTTCTGGTATATGTTCTGGTACCTTTCCCCTATTTTATCTAGCTCTATCTTGGTCCAATCTAGTTTTTCCCTTGTTTGATAAAAATCTGATAGATATCTTAATATCTTAAAGTTTGGTAACTGCAAACCACCTTGTTTGTACCATTCTGTTAATTTATCTAGCCCTATCCTCGGTTTCCACACTTTCCATAAGAATTTCCTTGTTATTTTCTTTAGCTCATTGAAGAATTTCTCTGTTAAGGGAATTGGTAACGATTGAAATGGGTATTATATCTTTGGCAAGATGTTCATTTTAATGCAATTTACCATTCCTATCAGTGTTAGTGGTAAATCTTTCCATTGTTCTAAGTCATATTGTAATTTCTTCATTAATGGCTGATAATTTAATTTGTATAGATGGCCTAGATTATTATCTAGTCTAATACCTAGGTATCGGATTGCATGTGTTTGCCATTTAAATGGTGATTCTTTTTTAAACTTTGTGAAATCCGCATTATTCATTGGCATCGCTTCACTTTTATTTCCGTTGATCTTGTACCCCGATATTTCTCCATATTTCTTCAATTACTTATGTAATTCTTTTATTGATAATTCTGGTTCTGTTAAGTATACTATGATATCATCTGAAAATAGACTGATTTTATATTCCTTCTCTTATTTTTATCCCTTTTCTGTTCTTATCAGTTCTGCCAAGGGTTCTATAGGTAAAGCGAACAGAGAGGGAGATAGTGGACATCCCTGCCTAGTTGACCTACTTAATTTAAGTTGGTTCAATATATATCCATTTACTGTCACCTTCGCCAATGGTCCCTTATATAATGCTTTAATTCAATTAATATATTTTTCTGGTAGGTTAAACCTCTGTAATACTTTGCTAGTCTTGCATTCTACCCTGTCAAAGGCTTTCTCTGCATCTAAAGCAACAGCCACTGTTGGTGTCTTATTTCCTTGTACTGCATGGTTTAAGTTAATGAACTTAGACATTGTCCGTTGTTTGTCTTTTCTTAATAAATCCAGTTTGATCTAGTTTTACTATTTTTGGTACACAGTCGGCCAATCTGTTTGCTAATAGTTTTGTTATTATCTTATAATCTGAGTTAAGTAGAGATATTGGTCATACGATGCTGGTGTTGGTGGATCTTTTCCCGTCTTTGGTATTACTGTAATTATTGCTGTTTTTCTTGAATCTGGCATGTTTTGTGTTTCTTCTATCTGGTTCATTACTTCCAGGAGAAGAGGAATTAGTAACTCTTTAAATGCTTTATAGAATTCTATTGGGAGTCCGTCCTCTCCAGGTGTTTTATTGTTCAGTAACTTTTTTAATATATCCTGTATTTCCTCTATTTCAAATGGTTTTATCAATTTGTTTTGCTCCTCTTCTTGCAATTTTGGTAGTTCAATTTTAGCTAGAAACTCATCTGTTTTGTCTTCTTTCCCTTCGTTCTCAGTTCGGTATAATTGCTCGTAGAATTCCTTAAAGTTTTCATTGATCTCTGTTGGGTTATATGTAATTTTTTTGTCCTTTTTCCTTGATGCCAATACCGTTCTTTTAGCTTGTTCTGTTTTAAGCCGCCAAGCCGGTATTTTGTGCGGTTTTTTCTCCTAGCTCGTAATACTTCTGCTTTATTTTCATTATGTTCTTCTCTGCCTTATACATTTGTAGTGTTTCGGTTTTTTTTGTCCACCAATTCTCTTCTTTTTGTTGTATCTTCCCTTGTTGCTAGTTCTTTTTCTGTACTTACTATTTCTCTTTCCAACGGTTTTATTTCCCGATTGTAGTCCTTTTTCATCTTGGTTATGAGGTTGGGTGTTTTTCCAGACTCTTTTGTGTAGTCTTCCAAAGGCGCTATTTGCCTTGGCGAGTCTGTTGTCTATCTCATTGTCGATCCTTGCATCTGATGAAATGGTGCAGCCGAGATAGGTAAACTGGTTGACCGTTTTGAGTTTTGTGTGCCCGATGGAGATGTGGGGGGGCTGGTAGTCATGGTGGGGAGCTGGCTGATGGAGGACCTCAGTTTTCTTCAGGCTGACTTCCAGGCCAAACATTTTGGCAGTTTCCGCAAAGCAGGACGTCAAGCGCTGAAGAGCTGGCTCTGAATGGGCAACTAAAGCGGCATCGTCTGCAAAGAGTAGTTCACGGACAAGTTTCTCTTGTGTCTTGGTGTGAGCTTGCAGGCGCCTCAGATTGAAGAGACTGCCATCCGTGCGGTACCGGATGTAAACAGCGTCTTCATTGTTGGGGTCTTTCATGGCTTGGTTCAGCATCATGCTGAAGAAGATTGAAAAGAGGGTTGGTGCGAGAACACAGCCTTGCTTCACGGCATTGTTAATGGAGAAGGGTTCAGAGAGCTCATTGCTGTATATCCTGTCTTTTAAGTAGCATGGAGTTTAATCGCCATTTATGTTCTTGGTGGGATGTCCTCCAGTTCTATTTCTAATAACATGGGTGAGTGATCAGATAACAATCTAGCTTTATATTCCATTTTCCCAATTCTCCCTTGGATATGGGCTGACAACAGGAACAGGTCAATCCTTGAGTATGTTTTATGTCTACTCGAATAAAATGAGTATTCCTTCTCCTTTGGGTGTTGTCTCTTCCATATATCCAAAAGTTGCATTTCCTGCATTGGTTTAACCATAAATTTGGCTACTTTGTTCTTTCTGCTAGTCTTTTGTCCAGTTTTATCCATCTTTGAATCCAAATTAAGGTTAAAGTCCCCTCCTATCTATATATTCCCCTGCGTATCTACAATCTTCAGAAAAATATCTTGCATCAACTTTTGATCCTCTTCATTAGGTGCATATATATTGACCAAATTCCAGAGTTCTGAATATATCTGACATTTTAACATTACGTATCTTCCTGCTGTATCTATTATTTCCTCCTCTATTTGGATTGGTACATTTTTATTGATTAATATAGCTACACCTCTGGATTTTGAATTATATGATGCTGCTGTTACGTGCCCTACCCAGTCTCTCCTTAATTTCTTGTGTTCCACTTCAGTTAGATGCATTTCCTGCAAGAATGCTATATCTTTTTTCTTTTTTCATTAAATTTAATAGCCTCTTCCGTTTGATTTGGTTATGTATTCTATTAATATTTATAGTCATATAGTTCAACATGGCCATCTCATACTTTGTTTACATCTCATTTCCGCTTCCTCAACACCACCTTTTTGAATGTGGTATTTGCATTTATTTTGGATTGGCAACCAGATTGAAATTGAATGGCATAATTAATAGGCATGGTTACGCAGCTCAAAAACTGGCTCTTTGACTCAACTCATCCATGTTGATCAAGCTATCTATGAGTTAGCCCCATTTTCCTGTTTAGCCCATATCCCTCCAAACGTTATCTGTGCATACAGCTTGTCTCACCACCTGTTTAGGGAAAATGTTGTTCCTTGGGTCTCTAAAATCTTTGACCTCTCACTTTACCATTTTTTCCTGGGAAAATTAAAATAATCATTCACCCTGACCCTCTTGAATTGTATACAAGTACCTCTAATATAGAGTAAAACTTTTTAATAACAGTTTCCAAGGCAGATATTATTTCTGTGCTATTAGTGGTACAGATCTTGTAGGAAAAGGTATAGAGAAGTGTTTCAGCCTTGTTTGTAGCTCGCCCTTGATGTATTTTTTTGTTCACAGGTTTCATACTGTCAGTCCGATTATAAACCTACATATGGCCTATGAAATTCAAGCCTTGTAGTGTTTATTGACCTGAGTAATGTACTGTTTATTGACCTGAGTAATGTTCTTCCCTGGAACTACCTTCTGTGAACCATGTATTTAATGTAAGATGCCCTGGGTTGCGTGCACACATTTCTAAATATAGCCTCATCAATGAGTTATTTTGAACTCCAAATTTAAACAGTGTTGACTTGCTGTTCCATGCCCTTGAAACAAATTGGTGTATTTGTTGATTTGAATACATGGCTTCATATGATGCACTTTGTTTTAAGTGAATTTAACCCCACAAATACTACTGAATTCATTTTTTTAACAGGGAAGGTTTTTTTTAATTTACGTAAGTGGACAAGTTTTTTCTCGTATGTTCTGAGGTTTGTTGTGCCCTCCGATCATCATTTCACATGTAGAATACAAAAATCACCAAGGCATTGCTTGTGCAAATAGCACTGTTGTAAGTGTGCGAATCAGCATTCCTATACTAGCTCCAATCTAATTTGTTCCATCTCCTGTTGACTCTGCTTCATTCCTTGACTGTCATTGCAAAATGTCACTTTCTCCATATTTGGAGTTCGTCAAACTTCTGGAGCTTGGAATGTCTTGACCTTTTTGTAAGGGTCATCAAGTTGCACATTGAGCTTCAGCTAGTGCCACATTGCAAACTCCTGCCCTGACCATGCACATCATGGAGAGGCTGACATAGGATGACTGCATTCTATCAAACCTTTTCTTTTCACCAATGCACATTGCAGCCATATGTGGGTGTCCAGTGATGGTACATGCCCATTCATCTTGATGCCTTCTTCAAATAGAAGTGAGACAAATAAACACAGGCTATACAAGTATTCATACACTTTCTTATTTTAAATAACTTTATGACTACAGTATCCTTGAGTACTTTAAACTAATGAACATGCTTTGTAACATCATGCTGTTGAAATATACAGAACCTGATGTGATTTCACAAGCTGCAAAACCAATGGATAAACATTGCCAGGACACACAAGAGGGTGTATCAATTGAAAACTTGTATCTTTGACAATGCAGCACTGCCTTAGCCAAGTTGTGCTCTTCAACATCTGGAGGGAATTTTAAGCCTTCTGGATAATTCAGTGATAGCAATTGTATCCAGCGCTCAGGAGGTTCTATGCCTTCCAATGTCACCAAAAATATTCACTCTTGTGTTCCATCCTCCGCAGGAGTACATTGCTGATGTATTTTCTGAATCCAAATCTTGAAATACCAGCTTGCGGTTCTGTGGGGTAACTTCATGGTGCACAGTGGTCGGCAGTTCTTGCCACTTTTTTCCAGAGCAATCTGAGACTTGTCACTTTTTTATGGTGTTAATCCATAATGGTTTGAGAAAGGAAAACATAAAATACTGGAAATGCTCAACAGGTCACTCAGGAAGCATCTATAGGGAGAGATGCAGTGTTTCATCTGAATTATTTGGGGGAGGGGGAGAACTCGAGTTATTATCAATGTTTTCACTATTGTACCATCATGAGGTTTAAAATGTTTCGTGCTCTTGTCTCTATTTGATATGGGAAACTGGAACCAACTGGCACACAACGTCACCAAATTAAGTTTATAATTGAAAGCTTTGCTAGTTCTCCCTCATATCTCCTTTGTTATGGGCCTCAAATAAATTTTCCATTTTTCTCAGTTGTGCATTGCTATCAGTGGAATATAATCTTAACACTCGAGGCTGTAATTATGATTTCACTCTTTCCATAAATCACCCAGATATTGTCACTTGGTAATAAATATTATTTTTCAATGGATATCTGATACCATAAAGGAAGATTTACTTGTGTATTATACTATATTTAAAAACCAAACAATTAATTTTAAAATGAGGATCTCATTATGTTTTAAAAATATCAACTCTTTCCACATGTAGTTTCCGTGCCATAATTACATCACTGGCATCGGATTTTTTTAATGAGCTATTATTTTGTGCGGATTTTTCGTGCTACTCAGGCCAAGAGTTGGAAAACATGATTTTGTATTAATCTGGTAAAAAGCCAAACATTAAAAGTATGGTCTTTGTACCATCCGTAACAGATTGTATTATTCAATGCGAGTGCTGAGGTGCATATCGCAGATCAGTTTAGTTCTTTATCACCACTCCCGAGCTCTTACCTGCTCTTCCATACCATGGAAGCAAAGTCTAAAAAATAACTACCTTTTGTCAATTGATACCCTCTCCAAAATTCTAATGAAAGCGGACAAGTGCATACAACATTTCATTCTAAGATTTGGCTGTGTGGTTCTTGAGTGGAAATTGTGAGCAGATTTGATTTCCCCCCCCCCCCCCCCCATAGTATAATGATTCTGAAGATGATTGTTGTTTGTAAATGATGGGAACTGGTTTCTCTGGGTGGGATGGATGGCTTAGGGGTGTAGTGTAGCAGTTATTAGAGCACCAGGAACCAGGTTATGAATCTGGTGTTGTCTATAATTACTCCCATATCTGTGTGGGTTTCCTTCGGGTGCTCCAGTTTCCTCCCATCCTTCAAAACGTATGGTTGGGTTGTAGGTTAATGGGGTGTAATTGAGCGGCACAGGCTAATCGGCCAGAAGGCTCTGTTACCATGTTGTAAGTCTTTATTTTAAAAAAACTCATAATTTCTCTCCTACTTTCATCTACACTTGGCAGCAGAGTTGTCTCTTCTAGTTTGCGTTCAGATTTAATTTCCTTCACTAATGATGCAGTGAATTAATTGCTCCTGAATCTGATGACCACTGGATTCAGTTAAGAAGTCTTGTTATTTTAATATATTCTGGGCTTTTTGTCTATTTTCATTTTTTTTTAAATGAAGCTGCAACTCACTGAGTTGCTCATCATCTAAGGAGAGCATTATCAGGAAGCGGTTGTATAGAAATTGCACATTTTTACAATACAGGAGGCACTATTTGGCCATTCCATCTATGCTGGGTATCATGGTCTGCACAAGCCTCCTCCCTCTCTTCCTCCTCTGTCAACCTGAGCTAATAGTTTTATAGATGCAATGAGCATAATTTTAAAAAAAACCTTAATTCCTTGAAGATAATGAAGGAAGAGAGAGATTGCATTTGTTTAACATCTTTCATGACCCTGGATCTTCTGAAGTACTTCACAGCTGATAAACTATCTTGAGTGGCATAGTTCTGATTGTTAATTTGGGAGGGAGACCTTTTTATCTTGTGTTGGTGCTACTTTTTAAATTGGTGTCTGTTTGTACCCTGAATCCATAAGGGACAGGTATTTTGGAATTGGCTGTACCTTGATTCTAGGAGTACCAGCCCAGATATTAGTGAATCTTGGTGGTAAAATTATTGTTGTAAAAGTTGGCAAAATAGTTGTACAGCAGAGCTATTGCCTCAGTGACCTGGGTTCAATCAGGAAACCTGGTGCTATCTCAGTCTGGAATGCTCTGGTTTCCTCTCACATCCCAAAAACATGCATTTTTAATGGAATAAATGAACAATGTAAAATGGCCTAATTGTAGATTCTCTGGGTTTTGATGGAACTTGGGAGAATAAAAAGCAATTAGCAGAGATGCACGGGATATTGCAGATACTGAAACTGAGCACCATCTGCTGCAGGATGTAGACCTGCTGAAGGAGCTGAGATTAGGGGAGGACTGGTATAAATGGGTGTCCTTATTTGCAGTGGACTCGGTAGGGGCAAAAGGCCTGCTTCCATGCTGTAAATTAAAGTCTGGGAGTTGGTTTATGTACCATCAAATGTGGCAATCTCAAACTTGCTAACCGCTTTTTTTTAAACTATTAATACACACTGGGCAGACACCATACCTAGTCCAGTGATGGAGCAGAAATTTACCTCATCAAGGTGCTCATTAACACTTCATGATTCCTTACCCCATTCATTTTTGTGGTGATTTCCGTCTGCCAGGAGGCATTGCAAGTTCTTTATTGTTGTGGTCACTTTAAGTTTTTTAATGTATCATGACCATTGTAACAGCTGCCACTGGTTTTGTCACGTGGGAGGTCTTGCAGTAGGTTTGTGGATTGGGTGAAAAGAGGCAATTTCAGCCTGAGGAAGCTGAATGGAACCTGCAGGAAGGCTACCAAATGAAATTAATTTACAAATGGAAATTAAGGAAGCTTAGTGTGTGACCATGTTGATCAGGGACAGACTCTGGAGCACACATCCATGGGTGCAATCTGTATGTGTGAAAGGATTTGTCACACTGCTACAGCCTGGAAGCAAATTATCTGGCTTCAGCATTTAAATATTAATTTGTTTTGAGCCATAAATAAATCAATCAGTTGTCCAGAGAGTAAAAGTGGTCCTAGCAACAAGGATGGGCAAAGTCCAAGGGTTTTTCCCCCGCAAAGAAAGGCATGGTAGAATAGTTAGCACAAAGGTATTGCAGCCCCAGTGGCCCGGATTCAATTCCACCACAATTTATAAGGGGTTTGTGTTCTCCCTGTGACTGGGTTTCCTCCGGGTGGGTACTACAGTTTCCACCCACGTTCTAAAGACGTACAGGATTGGTAGGTCTATCAGGTATATTTGGGCAGTGTGGGGTCATGGGCCTGAAGGGTCTTTTACCATGCTGCATCTCTTTTTGTTAAAAGAAGCCTTGTCTTAATGCGCTATTCTATTGTTTTGAGGAAATGGCTAGAAAACGGGCAAATGGGGACTCTGTTCCTTTGATTTTAGTTGAATGTTGCCCTTTGATGTTGAGGAGAAATACAAGGACTCCCTCATGCTTTCCCAGTGCTTCTCTTCCCCTCTTTGCACTGGCTATATACTCTTTCCACTTCAGTTTCTAGAGTCCTGATCTGAATGTTGACTGTTCATTTCTCTCCATGGATGACCAATCCCTCCAGCCTCTCATTTTTTTTTACTCTGGTCAAAAATCTCTTGAGTATTTGTTGGAGGAGGTCTTGATGCAGAACACTGTGTTCCATCCTGCAGGCTTAGTATCTCAGTTTTACACATACTGTAATAACTGCAATGATTATACTATCAGATATCCAGTGTAAATTGTGAGATATGACCTCTGCAGATGCAGAAATGGTGGTTGTGTAATTGAATGACTGTTCTTTGTGATTCTAACTTGGTGCAGCTTTGATTAGTGAAGCAATCTTTGAAAAGAAAAAACTTGGTGTGTGACTCAATTTCCTCCACTCAGCATGACTTTTTTTGTCGAAACAATTCATGCAATTGGTTAATTTTGTGAGTTGAGCAATTGTATGAAATGTGCTTTCTATTCTTGTAACCATTTGGTTTGAATGATTCATAGCTAATTGTATTTTTCACAGGAAGACTGTTTTTAAAAATTGTCTTTTTGTTCTCAAGCTTTTCCACATTGTAAAAAAAAAACTGATTTGGAACACTTAATGGAGAAATGGGAATAGATGCTCTAGGTTTCCAAGGAACTGTGATAACATATCCATTGCAGATGTTATGCTCTTTATTGTGGGTTGTAATGTCTTGGCAAAACTAGATTCAAGTCCAGGCTAATTTGAGAGGGAGCTGGTGGTGTTGGGAAATATTTTTTTTGTGTATTTGTCGCAATGTAAGGGAAGCTATTTGATCCCATCAGAGCAATCTTTCCTTCACATTCTCCAATGACTTTTCTTGTATGCATACTTAGTCACATACCACTGCCAGTCATATCCCTCACTCCTACTTTCCACAGGAAATGCTCTTTTTGGCTCCCTCATCCATTCCCACCCACTCAGATCCTTCTAATCATAAGAGCATTCGTCCCTCAATTTTGCACCACCATGTAATATGGTTATGGCTAATCATGCAACTTCAGTACCCTATTCCTGCTTTCTCTTTATACCCTTCGATTCTTTCAGCTACAAGGGCAATATACGACTCCTTTCTCAATTATATCTGAGGAACTACCCTCCACCATCTGTGGTAAGGAGTTGTACTAGATCACATCTCTGAGTGAAAAAGCTTCTGCTCATCTCATCCCAAAATGGCTTCCTGCTTAGACTCTGAACCCCCTTGTTCCGGACTTCCACGACATCAAAAACATTCATTCTGTATCAAACCTGTCCAGTCCTGTCAGAATTTTATATACAGTACTTCGTTTCTTTTGTTTTAATAATTATTTTTTTGCATTATAATTGCATAGTGCAAAAGTTCACCAAATGGAACTTTTGCTTGCCGTAAAGGCACACAAGGAAATGCCAAAAGAGAGTCCCTTCAGAGACACCAAATGTCCATGGATTCTCCTCCTGCTCCTCGTTCCTGTGACCTCTGCAGCTGCACTGCTTCCTATTCATCCCAGCATTCAACTTGACCTCTTGGTTACAAGCCACCAATGCAATTAGGAAGCTGTTTACATACAAGGCAGTCTCCTGCAGCCTGCTGTGAATCATTTGGCCTCCAAACCCCTTGCTGGTCAGCTTCTGTGATCTTCTTCCTTATAGGTTCCTCTCCAAGGCATCTTCTTGGAGGGATGATGTTCTGTTGTGCCACTTTGGTACCCTGCACTGGTCCACTCATCCCCAGGAGCCTGCTCAGATTAAATGCCTTACTCTTGGGCACAAGCCTCCATGGGTTCAAAGATGCTTTTTTATTGATTTTTTTTTAAAACCACCAGCCCTATTCTACAAGCCCATTTAAACCCTGCAATGGGCCCTTCGCAAAGCAGAAGAACCCTGCAGAAGATTGCTGTGTCTGCACTCTCCACTCTCCTAGGTTCACAGCAGCATTACTGATGCACTGCCACCACTTTCTACAACTTTTATTTTCCTAAACTCCAATGAGTTTAGCCCTGGTCATAGGAGGTGTTACACTTGTCTATTTGCCTCCCTTGGCAAGTTTCATGGACCTAGACAGCCTTTTCAGAGATTCATGTGCACCTCCTCCCATTGGTCTGTTGTGTTTGCTCGTGATATAGCCTTCTTGGAAAGACCAAGTGTATACACCTGTGCTCTGCCTGCAACTGCTATCTTAAACAGTTGAATGCTCCCCTTCCATTTCTCGTATCGATCTGTATCATTGCCCAATGTGCTACCCACCCCCATAACAGGCATTCTACTTCGCACCTGGGTCCATTTGCCCATGAATGACCCAGGCTTCATTCTTGATCCATTTTTCCTGACCCCCCCCCATCCCCCGCCCCAACTGGTTTAATTTGCCACCTTCCTTCCCTTGTTCCACCCATCAAGTACTAGCATCTGTCTCAACAATTTCCCTCTTCCATCTGTTGATTTATTCCCCTACCCCCCCCATTTGATTCCACCTTTCACCTACCAACCAGTTGTCTCACCCCTCTCTCTACACTTTTTTTATACTGACAATCTCCCCCTCTACTCGGTTCTGATGCAGAATCTTGACTTGAAGCATCCACCATTCCTAGCTGCTTGACCTCCTGAGTTTGCTGGTTAATCTGATTCTCTTATCTTCAATCTACTGCAACCAGTTAACCTACTAAGCATCACATCTTTGGGATGAGGGTTAAATCTGTGTGGCACGGTTGGTGTAGCAGTTAGTGCAACACCTTTACAGCACTGGCGATCAGGACTAGTCGGGTTTGAATCCAACATTGTCAGTAAGGAGTTTGTACGTTCTCCCATGTCTGCATGGATTTTTTATTCTGTGGGGTCGGGTTTTGTCACAAGGTTCAAAACCATATCGGGGGTGTAGGTAGGTTAATGGGGTTTAAATTGGGCAGCATGGACTCATGGGCCAAAATGGCCTGTTAATGTGCTGTATGTTTAAATTTCAAGAGAAACCCATTCGTTAAAAGGGAGAACGTGAATAGTGAAAGCGCAGGTCAGAATTGAAGGCTTCCCTTGCGTTCTGAAGCTATAATGTTACTGTGCCACCCAGCCTCCAATTAAAAAATTTTGTCCAGAGGATCATGCCACAAAGTGGTTGGTGCCAGGAGTAATGGTGGAAGTCGATATAATGGTGGTGTTGAGTAGTATACACATTTCTTCATGAGTACAAATTTTTTTGCACAACAGGTGGTTAGAAATACTGTCTGACCCACATGCAAAAGATTCTCTGGGTTGAATGTGATGTCATTTATGTTCTTTGGCTTGGCTTTGCGGACGAAGAATTATGGAGGGGTATGTCCACGTCTGCTGCAGGCTCGTTGGTGACTGACAAGTCTGATGCAGGACAGGCAGGCACGGTTGCAAGGGAAAATTGGTTGGTTGGGGTTGGGTGTTGGGCTTTTCCTCCTTTGTCTTTTGTCAGTGAGGTGGGCTCTGTGGTCTTCTTCCAAGGAGGTTGCTGCCCACCGAACTGTGAGGCGCCAAGATGCACGTTTGGAGGTGAGATCAGCCCACTGGCGGTGGTCAATGTGGCAGACACCAAGAGATTTCTTTAAGCAGTCCTTGTACCTCTTTGGTGAACCTCTGTCTCGGTGGCCAGTGGAGAGCTCGCCATAGAACATGATCTTGGGAAAGCGATGGTCCTCCATTCTGGAGACGTGACCCACCCAGCGCAGTTGGGTCTTCAGCAGCAGCATGGACCGCTTTAGTTGCCCATTCAGAGCCAGCTCTCCAGCGCATGACGTCCTGTTTTGCAGAAACTGCCAAAATGTTTGGCCTGGAAGTCGGCCTGAAGAAAACTGAGGTCCTCCATCAGCCAGCTCCCCACCATCTCCAGCCCCCCCACATCACAAAACTCAAAACGGTCAACCAGTTTGCCTACCTCGGCTGCACCATTTCATCTGATGCAAGGATCGACAAAGAGATGGACAACAGACTCACCAAGAGAAATAGCGCCTTTGGAAGACGACACAAAAGAGTCCTGGAAAAACAACCACCTGAAGAAACACACAAAGATCAGCGTGTACAGAGCCGTTGTCATACCCACGCTCCTGTTCAGCTCCGAATCATGGGTCCTCTACTGGCATCACCTACGGCTCCTAGAACGCTTCCATCAGCGCTGTCTCCGCTCCATCCTCAACATTCATTGGAATGACTTCATCACCAACATCGAAGTACTCGAGCTGGCAGTGTCCACAAGAATCGAATCCATGCTGCTGTCATTTATGTACTCTGACAATAAATCTGAACTTTAAAGAGGCTTCTTGGTAGACACTTGAATATGGATGTGCAAGCAGCAGAGTTTTAGTTTAACATGGACATAAGGTTTAATGCAGGTATATGGGCCAGGAGCCTTTTCCTCTGCTATGATCCGTGTATTAACAGGCAATGCTGGTATCATTTCTGAGTAAGCTCTTGAATGTCGGCTAAACTAACTCACAGCCACTCTGATTTAGTCATTCGTTGCATACCAATTGTCAATTTATGTTTCAGGATATATTTCTATGAATGTTATCAATTCATACTTTGAAGCTTTCCAAAAAGAGCCTTGCCCTTTTTTGTGGTGAGTTTGCTTCAAGCGCTGATTTAATTCATTCTCTGCCTTATTGGTTTCAAGATGTTTACGATCTGAAATTGAGGAAATTTCAATTTAAGGATTTTTAATTTAAAGAGGAGAAATGGCGTGGATCATTAAACTATCAACTGTACTTTAGTCAGACAAATTACAGTAAAAGTTCATGTAAATATTGACATTGCTGAATGTCCACCTTTCCTGTAAATGTTCAGCTTTGTATTACAATCTGCATTGGAAACTTTATTCCTTTTGTTTCACAACTTAAATTTGATGATGCTCTGCTTGGGTCAAATTCCATTTTGCAGTAAAAGTTTATTGTCATATCCTGTTCAAGCCATTCCAAAATGCTTAACAGTCAAGAATTTCTAAGAATGTATAATGTAATACTAGAAATTGTTATGGACCCAGAGGACTTCAAAACCCAGCAACAATAGAAATTCACCAAGGCAAATGGTTACTTAAACTAAAGTTATTTTTAATTATATTTAAACATGAAAACAGGATCAAACTTTAACTTATTACTATTCACTTAACCTCCCCTTTTTAATTCTCCGTGCACGTTTATGTAATGTATATGCAAGTTCAGAAAAGTCCTTTGATTCACAGTCCAATCTCACTTCTCCAAGTTAACTGGTATCAGGCAATTCTTATACTGTGCGCAGAATTTAACATTTATGAATTTCACTGGGCTTTGGTGCTTGAAAGGTGAATGGTTTCTGCTCAGAAAGGTTCTTGTCAGTTTTCAGAGAGATTTGTTGCTCGTTGGACACCCACAATTCATTCCTTCTGATCAGCCACTTCAGTGTCTTGCCAAAGAAATTTGCCGCATCGAGGTTTCTCAAATGATGGCCTCTTTCTTTCAGATCACCACAGAGTTCACTTTTTTGTTTCCCTTCTTTCAAGTGAAACATTATACAACCAGCCATCTCCTCTTGTCTGGACCACAAGGGCTTTGACCAGGCTGAACTAAGAACTCCCAACCTGTCTTCAAAATGGGTTACCAGTTTGACATGTTCCAGTCCCTGCTGCTGAACTGTAGAACTAAAAAAAAAACACATGACCTTCTTAGAACAGCAAACTGTGGCACTGGACCCATCTTCTGAGTTTGTTCATCTGTTGCTTTCCAAGACAGTAATCCATTACTCCATAGCACATCCAATTAACACCTACTTGTGAAGTCTCTATAGGCATTCTTCAAAGTTTTTGCAAAGGCACCCGGAACCTGGACTGTCTGGCTTGAGCAGAGCTCCAGCATTTCAAATGAGATCTGTTTTGAAATATTTGTATCTGTGTGTGACCTAACTAAAACCCCACACAATTTATCTCCTTTAAAACCTATCTATATACAATATAAAATATAACATAATCTGTCACAAATGGAGCAGCCAATTTTTCCACAGTGATGTGTTAATGATCAGAAATTTGCAGAATTTAATTGGAAAACATTACTGGGTGGTTATTTCTAGTAGTTTCAACGTGGAGTCTGACATGAAAGCTAGTGAATCCCATGAAACAGCCATTTGTTGCTTGAACTGCCTCAGTATGTTAATGGATAAAGGTCCTCAAACTTCCTTCTCGTATTATTTGGGAAAACTAAAAGACAATTCTTTTGAATTGAATCAGAGAAAAAATTTGGCATGGTCTTGCATAATTTTTTGGATTTTGTGTCTCATGCATTTTTATTTCCTCCTTTGTGAAAAGTGACAAAAATTTCCAGGTTTTTCCCCACACAAGTACAATATGTGTATAATCACATTTTGCATACCAGTGTAATTGTGCATTTAGTTCCTTCAAATCTTGCCAACCATTATTATTGACACCATTGCCTTCATTAAAGTGGCACATGCTTGTTTCCTGCATGTCCAATTATTTTTCTATCCCAGATATTGCATCCTGGATAATTAACTTTGGAGTTTCTAAGCTGTTGCAATTACATATCATGTCTCGGTGCTTTAAATTTTGCTTGGCCCAAGCTGGTCTTGTTCTTGTGTTTAATTTTAATTTCGAGATGCAGCATGGTAACAGACCTAAACACAATCTTTTTTGGTTGTTTAATATTTTCAACATTCACAATATGGCACTTTTGAATTTCACAGCAGAAGGATTGAGGATGAGAGAAGATGGAGGGATTGGAGTGTTCTTGTGCATAAAGGGCAAAATAGTGCAGCAAGTGACTAGAAAGACATGTGGTATATTGAAAGCAATCCAAGGGTAATCCCAATTCCTAGGGTGAGGGACTTGTCCTATCACAAACAACTAAAGAAATCAGATCCAGTGGTGGGAGAGTGGACTCTAGTTAGAATAATCCCCTATGCAGCTGGAACTGTTCTGGGAACTACAGAGTGGTTCCAGCTGCGTGGGGGATTGTGGGTAGTGAAGACTGACATTGCTCTGCCGCATATTTGACGGCTGGATATAGGACACCAGTCGCCCAGCCTCCATTGGTTCTGGAGGGCATTACAAGGCGCCTCTCTATATGAATGGGACACTGGAGCAGCCTTTTAGGGCTGCTGTCTGTAGGGTAAGTTGTTAGTTTTTGATCCGTTCCTGTAGCCAGCATCCATGCAGAGGTCTGACATGAAATGGCCTATTGGTCCAAGTTTCTGTTCATTTCCTCCCTCCCCCAAACTGTTTCATCTGTAGCACAACCACTCTTATTTCTAATATTTCTCAATTCTCTTTCCATTTTTGCTGCCAGGTTTGGAGTATTCTCAGTGGTTTTCTGTCATATGTTCCCAGCATTTCTTGTACTTTTCTGTTCAGTGCTTCCTGTCATGTTGCCACACTTTCATCTTGACCTTCCTCACTTAAGATTTCTCCTCCAACCTATTAAAGACACACACCCTCCTCTTCGACATTTTTGTCATCTTAAAACTGGTTATCAATGGTTCTGTTTGCGTTCATTTCAACTCCCCTTCCCAGATACCTTTTCTGCTGCCATGGGAAGACCAAACACATGAGTACAACAGCATATATTGTTTGGGTACCTTGCATGCCTTGTTATAAATGGTGCATTTTCCAATTTGAGGTAAATCAAACACCCAGTGCTCCTTTCCCATTCCTACAAGTACACATGGGTTCTCCCTTTAATCACTTTTTCCTTTTCTTTCTTTCTCCCACCTCCTTCTACCCACCAAAATTGCCTATATTCAATACTCTTTCCCATATTGTTTCACCTGCCTTCCTATTCCTTTCCCCATCCGGTTCCATCTTTTGATTGTCACTGCTGCATCTGGTTCCACTTCTCACCTTCCAGTCTCGTCTTCCCCACCCCCTACCTGGTTCCATCTACCTGTCATCCCCCCCTCCTCGCATGGTTCCACCAATCTCCAACCTGCCCCTGTTTCTTTATCCCCATCCCCCCACCCCACCAACCTTCCCATGCACTACTGACAATCTCTCCTCTGTACATTCAGTCGAACCAAAGCATTACCCGTTCCTTTGCCTCCACAGGTGCTGTCTGACCTGCAAAGTGTCTCCAGCAGTTTCTTTTTCTTGCTCCTGACTGCAGCATCTGCAGTCTCTTCTGTCTGTATTGATAACTTTTCCAAGCTCTGATGTTGTTCTCTTGTGCTAAAATTTGGTCTTGAGTTCAGTATTCCTTGGCTGAAATGTGACTTGGAATTGGCGGAGATATGCTGTCATGCATTATATTCAGCAGATAGCCTTTTGCTATCCTCTAACAGTAATAGTGCCTTTACATGATTTTCAGCCGATTGGACACTTTCCAACAAACTCTGTGAAATTTATAAATGGAACTTGCAATATTGGTGGCAGCTTCTTATTCTTGGTTTTAATGGAGGTAGTTAAATTTAAGTGGTGCTGTGAAAGGAAAGAGGGCTGAGGAAGTTAAAGAGTGCTTTGTTCCATTCCCTCCTAATATCTTCACACACAGTTTAATGATTCATTCCTGTTACTATTTAACAGTTCTTTTCACAGCTGAGGAAGTTAAAGAGTGCTTTGTTCGATTCCCTCCTAATATCTTCACACACAGTTTAATGATTCATTCCTGTTACTATTTAACAGTTCTTTTCACAGTGTAAAATTTTCCATCTCAAGTCAGCCATTCAAATCGGGTGCATATTGTGGGTGTTGAATGGAATTACTGCTGATGGAAAGTATGTGCAGAACCAATCATAACACAGCTGCTGGACAACCTCAGCTGTTTTTTCCATCTTCCAGTGCAAAGCCCAGCTGATTAGCAGAGATATCTTGACTGAGTGCTGATGTCACTACTTTCCATTCGAAGTTCATTTTGTCCTGGTTGGAACTTGCTGGTTTACTGTCTCACGCTGGAACTCTCCTGAGGACAATCTCTCGATTCTATATAAGTGGAAGTAGTCCACGCCAGCTTTAATTCCTAACCAGCGATTATGGATCGGCAGCCTTAAAACTATTTTGCAGTTACTCAAACTAGTCATCTCACTGAGAAACCATGCATTTGCATAGCCTTGAGTGCAATGTTATTCTGATAGCTTGTTTACCTGACAATGAAGTCTTCACCAACAGTATCTTACGGGTAAGGAATTAGTTTGTTTTTTTTTTCAGAAAGATTCATCGTCTAGTTTCAATTTGTTGTCTCGATCACGTTTCACTGACCTGCTGAAAACAGAAGAAGACTGTTTGGCATTTGTGCGGCGCGTGTTAATTTAGTGTACTTCTGTGTGAATATCTTCCATTAATTTCTTGATACTCTGTCGAACGAAACCTTGAATGCACATTTTGATCCGATGTCGAAAAGTTATTTTCAAGTGTTCCTGTGAAATCAGTACATGGCTTGCATTTTGGTAGAAGTTATGCACAAACTATCGACTTTTGCGAAGGTGGAGGAGGATGCTTTATTGAAAGCAAGTTCTGCTTTCTGAAATGAAGGTATTTTGTGGCCATGTGCAGTAAACAAATGAATATATTTTCCAACCTTCAGCTCATTTTCAGGGGAATGAGCCAACACTACAAGTGCAGGATAATTATTTTCCAAACATTTTATTAGCGAATAGGTAAAGGAAAACCGGGAATATCTTCCTAAACTTTTGAATATTGGAATATCCCAGAAGACGGTAGCTGCATCTTGAGACACTTACCAGGAAGAAGCTTGCCTTTATTAACTGATCGAACTATATACAACTATTAAAACAGCACAATGTACATGTTGCGAAATATCTGAGGAGTATGTGTACTGGTAGAAATTTATAAATGGATTTCTCAAACAAAGTAACTTGAAGATTTACAGTACAATGCCATAAACAAGTTGAAAATAACCCCTGGGTTGGCATAAACTTGTTAATATTTGAACACTTCTATTGCCTGATGATTTTTAATTACACATAATGCCCTATTTTTTGTGTTAAGTGTGTGTTTTGTTGATTTAGAGTTCTTTCCTATAACATAAATGTGAAGTTATTTTTTTATCTTGGTATTTATGAAATGAACATCTTACATTTGCAAATAAATAATTTCCCATGACTAAATTTTGATGTTTTGGCTTAGCGTTTGGGCACTCAAGGCCAAAATGTATGATAGGAAATAGCCAAAAAAAAATTCTTGTGCCTGTACAGGGTAAAGTGAAGGTGGGGAATATAACATTAGAACCTTAAAAATGTTATGCCATTGGGTCTTTGCACTTGAACTACTATTCAGTGTCATTTCGAGTCCACGCTGCTGAAGATCCAGCTGCGCTGGATGGGTCACGTCTCCAAAATGGAGGACCATCGCCTTCCCAAGATCGTGTTATATGGCGAGCTCTCCACTGGCCACCGTGACAGAGGTGCACCAAAGAAAAGGTACAAGGACTGCCTAAAGAAATCTCTTGGTGCCTGCCACATTGACCACCGCCAGTGGGCTGATAACGCCTCAAACCGTGCATCTTGGCGCCTCACAGTTTGGCGGGCAGCAACCTCCTTTGAAGAAGACCACAGAGCCCACCTCACTGACAAAAGGCAAAGGAGGAAAAACCCAACACCCAACCCCAACCAACCAATTTTCCCCTGCAACCGCTGCAATCGTGTCTGCCTGTCCCGCATCGGACTTGTCAGCCACAAACGAGCCTGCAGCTGACGTGGACTTTTTACCCCCTCCATAAATCTTCGTCCGCGAAGCCAAGCCAAAGAAAGACTATTCAGTGTCATTTTGGTGCACTAATCCTATATCCTTTAATTCTCAATATCCAATAATCTATCACTCACTCTCTTCTATGTACTCAGAGACTACACAACACTTTTGGATAGAAAATTCCAAGGATTTGCTATCAATTGGGTGAAGATATTTCTTCCCATCTCTATGACTTCAGGACCACCAACAAGGGGAAAGAAATCATCTTTGCAGTTACCCTTTCAAGTCTCCAGAGAAGTTGGTGTTTCTATAAGATGGCCTCATTCCTATGAACTTGAGTCCTGACCCAGCCTCTCCTCATCGGGCAAGCACTCCCTCCCCTCAATTCAATTGCAGACCTCCTAGGCATCAATCTGTTAAACCTATGCATGCCCTCTAGCACAATACATCCTTGAGTAGAGTCAGAACATGCAATTATACAGAATGTGTATTTGTTGGGTAAAGAGTTTATGTGAGAAGGGAACAACAGGCTGGCTAGATATTTGAAGGACTAAAGGCCCTTTCACACTTGCATCCCAATAAATCAGCTGCTCAGTATCCCAGGATAGGAATGGGAGTTTGGCCTTTCACACTAGACCACTCCTAGCCGAGACACTGAACGCTTTCACTCTTGTAAGGGTTTATCCCTGGCATTTAGTTTGTTCTACCTTTAATCGGAAGTGCCTGCTATGTTCCTGCCCGTTTCACACTTGCCACTTTAAGGGCCGATTGGTATTAGATTCCTGGAATCTCTGGCAAGTGTGAAAGGGACTTAAGACTGTCAGGTGAGGTGTTCCAGCTATGGTGTCAAGGAGCTGATGGAAACCATTGTGGTTCATCCAATCGTAATTCAAATGAGTATCTGCAACTTCAGTTACATCACCTCAGTGTTGATGAGCCAGAGTCTGAAATTCAAACACTAATGCAGTGGGGAAGGAGAATGTTTTGCTGGAGCCAGGCGTAATCTTTTGATTAAGTGCTGTAGAATTGGCCAGTCAGGATGGTAGGAGTTGATTCACTGTGGCTTGGGTTTATCCCCACATCATTCAATATGACCGAATGAATGAAATGGGGATCTGAAAAGTAGCATTACACTTGTCCAGCAGATGCAAAGTTCTTGCAGGCTAAATAGACAGCAGGGGTTGCAAATTGGCTATCACACCATTGCGCAGGGAACCAGTCAAATTGGAGGAATGCAAATGAATCCAGTGATAAGAGAACTGTATAGTTAGGCTAATCAAAAGGATTGTGTTGTCTGCCTGGTACCAGGACATCACTGGCTTTTGTCACGAGAAAGGTCTATTTTCCACAATTAACAATTTTAAATTGTTTTTTTAACTTTTTGCTTACAGCATAGTAGAAGCTGATTCCAACCATTTAAACCTGCACCACCCAATTACACCCAAATGAACCGACAAGCCCCACCAGAGCACCCAAGGAAACCCACAGAGACAAAGGGAGAACATACAAACTCCTTACAGACAACCTAGTCACTAATGTTGTAACAGTGTTCTACTAACCGTGCCACCTTTTTAAGCCACTGGGAAGTTAGCACAATGACAGATTTGTATGCTTAGCTCAAAGATTAGTGTGGAAGAAACCAGTTTCTGTTCTTGGGGCCAAAATTGGGGTTAGAGGTGACTATTGTTTGACTTTTATCCAGCTGAATGTGGAGGGGAGGGAGAGGTTCACTTGAGGGGTATTTTAGAAAGATAAAGAGGAGTTGACAATGTATGGTAATGAAATGGGTAACAGTAACTAGAGGTTGTCAGGGGTCAGAACAGACATTACAGCATACCTCCAATTGGAGTCTGAGTTTGGGGGTGGGGGGAAATGGTGCAAACACCAGCTGAAGGTATTAATTGAAGACACAGCACAATTCTAACAAAATAGATGGGCAAAAAACACAAATAAGTGGATAACATCTGATGGCAATGCAGTATGAGGTCATGGTCAGGAGGTCTATTGTTCAAGGTTAAACAAGACATGTTGGTGGATTTCAGAGAGCTTTTGCTTCAGAACTCAAGTGATTGTGGAATCTGCACATTCACTGTGATTGAGTGGATTTCCTCTTGCTCTACTTTTCCTCCATGTTCCATATGGGTTGGGGGGGGGGGGTTGATTGACCACTAAATTGTCCCTGGTGTGTAGTTGGGTGGGATAATCTATGTGGAAAAACAGGATGGTGGTCAGTGTAAATTCAGTGAACCCAACCCTTCCAAAAAAAACACACTGGGGTGTAAGGTTAATGATGTGTAACTGGGGCGGCATGGACTTGTAGGGCCGAATTATCCTGTTACAATGTTGTATGTCTAAATTTTTAAAATTAATTTAAACGGGCTACTTCCGTGTTATTGCGAGTATGCTTGTATTTCAGAAGGGATAACAAAATGCGAAATCAAGAAATTGAATTGTTTGGGTGGAGGTAAGAAACAGCAAAGTGCAGAAAATATTAGCAGGCATTAGCTAAAGGCACCTTACTTAAGAGTAGGCAAACCAAATTCATAATTATGGAAAGCATTCATGAAGTGCATCAAGGGTGTTTCTTTTCTAGATCAGTGCACAGAACCTACAAGGAAACTAGTGGATTGCAGTGAGAAAAATTTAATAATCGGGTTATGGAACTTTTGGATAGGATAATCAAAATATATAAAATTCTTCTATCAAGATTATGCATCTTAATTCCATCAAATACTAGTTTCCTGCATTGAAACTAACCAAATTAGGGAGGTATGAGAAACCAGTTGCTTTTGGTAGATGAAGAAGCTACAATAAAAAATGCAAGGGCAAACAATAAATGAGTAACATTTAAAGAATGAAAACACCATTTACAAGATTTTGTTCTTTGGCACCCTGTCCTTTGAACAAATATTAACCAGACTAGGCCCATTCTTTCTAGCTTGGAAGAATGAGAGGTGTCCCCCTTGCAATGTACAATATTCTTGTGGATTTTCATTGAGGCAATGGGGTGGTATTTCTCCTTGAGGTGGTATTTTTCCTGGCCAAGGTATATGAAGACAAATGTCCTGGTATCACAAGAAGGATCCAGCCTTCAGGACTGAAATAAGAGGAATTTTTTACTTGCAGGGCAGAGAATCTTTGGGATTTGGGGAAGTTCAGTTACGGAGTGAGCTCTGGGTGTGATAGATTTTTGGATATTCAAACAGAATCTAAGGATATAGTAATGGAGCAAAGTAGCATTGAGGTAATAAATTAACTGAGATCTTAAATGGTGGACTTGATGAGAGGAACTGAATGGCATTGTCCTTGTAGGTCTGTTTGATATCCTGTGTTCTTATGAGAATAGACCTGTTCATTCTATTCTTTCTGGAGTCTCACCTGTGCCTCATTCAAATTTGGTTGGACAACTTTGCTTTTAGGCCCTGCTGAAATAAAGGACAGCAGACCATTTGCCTCCCTAATTTCTTGTTCCACCTGTATATTAACTTTTGGTTATTTGCATAAGTGGGTGCTCTGTTCACCCTGAACAACAACTTTCGTTCTCCCACTATTTAAAAACAAATAGAGTACTTATTTCTAACCAAAGTGGATAACCTTTTTTTTTTATATTGTCTTTACGGGCTCATTAGAACAGAATTATAATATCTAGGCTGTAGAAAGTTCACCAATTGCTATTCTGGCCTTGCTATTTTGATAATGCTCTTTTTGTTATTCCCATTGACGTTGATTCATCCCAAGGTTGTGTCTTTTTTTAATATAGACAAAGTTGCCCACTCGTGTGCATGGACAGTATAAAGAAACTTTGCATTTATATTGGCAAAATGTTTACATCTTTATTAACTGGGACTGAGTAACAGATGAAATAACCTGGGTTTTTAGGATTTAATGCCATTCCGATAGCCCCAGTGTGCTGTCAACAATCGGGAAAACAGATTGCAACCTTTTCTGTTGAAGGCATCCCTAAACTGCTGGTTTGTGGTAGACTAGATTTGTAATAATCTGAGTCACCTTTGTTCACAAGTGCAAAACCCTTGTGGCTTTTTGTTTGAATCTGCTTCCTTCAATATGCGATAGAGTGGTACCCTTAGAGAAAGGTTATTTGGACAAGACCATCTCCTGAATGTGAATGGTTGATAATTGCCCCCTTATCACTGTGCTCTTTGTGGAGCCTTGTACTGAAAATGGCAGTTGTGCTTTCAACCATTTAACTTCAGAAAAATAGGAGCAAACAAAGAATTGCTGGAGGAACTCAGCAGGTCAGATAGCATTCATGAATAGAAGTCTGTATTTTGGGTCTGGATCCTTTATCAAGACTAAATGTAAAGGAAAGAACCTGAGGGAGGGGCTGAGGTGAAAGGGTATAGGACAAAAAGGTGGAGAGACCTGGGTATCAAGGCTTGAAGAAGGTAATGTGTGAGAGGGCTTAGTATCAGATTCGAGGAAAGCATCCGGCCAGATGGAGTATTAAAGATCTGTGCTGACCAATTTTACCAAGGTATTCACAGATGACTTCATTATCTCACTCCAGCAGGGCATGATACCAACCCGATTCAAACAGGCATCAATCATACTGGTGCCCAGAAAGAATGCAGTAACCTGCCTTAATAACTATCAACCAGTAGCACTTACATCAACAGTGAAATGTTTTAAAAGGCTGGTGATGAAGCGTATCAGATCCTGGCTGAGTGGTAACATGGATTCATTCCAGTTCACCTATCGTAGTAACAGGTCCACGGCAGATGCTATCTCAGTGACTCTACACAAAACCCTTGACTTGAACACCTGGACAGCAAATATGTATATATCAGGATGCTCTTTGTTGACTACAGTTCGGCACTTAACACCATCATCCCCTTAAAACTGATCAGCAAACTCCAAGACTTGGGAGTTAAGGCCCCACTGTGTAATTGGATCATGGATTTCCTCACGTCCAGACCACAATCAGTTAGGGTTTACAAATTGGATAGTAACCTGAATTCATCCTGCCATTTTGGCAGGTTATCTACCCGTACACAGGCCGATTGGTGGGTAGAATTTTTTTTAAACTTCGAGTAGGCATACCACCTCAGAGCGGAGATGGATTGCCCGTCTGTATAGACGTACCATGTATAGCCAGCTGCTGAATTTGTAATCGATAAATGGCTGCCTGGTTGGAAGATGGCATCAGTGCATGCTCGCTGGGCTTTTGACTGCTGGGGGCGGGCGGGGTGGGGGGGGGGGTGGGCGGCAGTACCAGGTATCAGAACTGGGATGTGAGAAGGTGCTGAAGGGTTCTTGACCATGTCTGAGGTTCGGATCTGCAGCTCAGATTGCCAGTGGTTTGAAATGGACTCTCAATGGCTGTGGACACTTGTGCACTTTATTGATTTTCTTTTGTTCTCTCTGTGTTGCACAGTCAGTTTGTTTACATCTATCTCTTTGCAGTTCTTTCATTTGTTTAGATCTTTATGCTCCATGCAGTTTATTTTTGCACTACCAATTAGTGATCATTCTGCTGTGCCGGCAGGAAAAAGGAATCGCAGGGAAGTATGTGATGTCAGACAATAAATATGAAATCTGAATCTGAAATCTGAGATGGATGAGAAGGAGAGGGAAAAGGGGCCAAGTGGGAGTGGATTACACCATTGGGTTATTAACTACCCAGGTGGAATAGGATCGGTCTTTGGCCTCACCCTGTCAATGGAGGAGGCAGAGGAAAGATTTGTTTCAAAATTTCTGGATAACACTTTACCGTTTTGAAGGTGGTCCCATTCGCCCACTGACCTCAATCTCCTTCAATCAGCAGACATCTCTACTATCATACTCCCCGCCCTATCGTGGCTCCATTTGTCTTTCCTCTTTCTTCCTTCTTTGCCTCTACCGGTCCCTCTCCTGCTCCCACCTCCAACTCCTGTCCCCCCATCTGGCTGAGTTTGTACATTCATCCTCTCCCTCCCTTGGTTCACTTATCAACAAACCCGTGCTCCCCCCTCTTTAATACTGCTGGTCTTCCCTCCCCTTTCTCAGTCCTGAGACAGCAGGGATTTTACCCGAAATGTCAACTGTCATCATCCTTCCACGGATACTGCCTGATCGGACGGAGTTCCTCCAGCAATTAGCCTTTTACTGCAGATTCTACTGGAAAGAATTTGTCCTGAATAAATTGAGTTACAGTGCAAATGCAAAATTTTCTGTTGCCAGATTAGATTCAGAAAATTGAGGGTTTAAATTATTTTGACATGGTGCTGTTTGTTTCACCCCAACTTCTCGCAAGCTGCTGATTTTGATGGGAAATAAACTCTTAAGGAAGTGGCCTAAATTTAGATTCTGAGCCAGAGAGGAAAATTCCACTAAAGCCTGTGAGTGGATTTACAATTTGGATGAACAATTGGTTTCTTTTTCATCAAGCCATTGGTCCCTCTCCAAATATTTAAATTTCTCCTGATATTTGTCATACGTCACTTCTGATCTAATTTATTAAATGCGAAGGTTGAAGGAAATGAATGTGGAAAATTCATAGGAATAATATATGAAGGATTTCTGGTAAGTGATTCACAAGCTGCAACTCTTGCACCAGGAAAGCACCTGGGTCAATGACGTTGTTGTGTAATGTAGGATACAAGGTTAAAAGTATTGCTTTAATTGTTGGCATTGAGCACTAGGGTCACTCTTGTGGCCTCGTGGTGAAAAAAAATGTTTCATACCAGGATGTCGAGTAGTGGAATGTATGTGGTGGATTGTTGAATTTATTGTACTACCATTTGGCAGGGTGCACATTCCTATACTTGTGTTAAATTTGGATCAAGATGCACATTATGAATCTTATCAAGGTAGTTTCATTTTGGGCTGAGTCAGCCCTGTTACAGAATTGGCATCAACCTTTGCATGATTAATGTACTAAAATATTATTGCTGTCAAGATTTGTTTCAACAAATTTCTGGATAAAACTTTTGAATGTGGTCCTTAATGTGTTTGGATGAAATTTCTTTTGAATCTTGATTAAGGGAGAGGGAAAAAAAGACGAGTATGAAGAGTTTAGAACCAGGGTGACCAAACTGAGGCCCTTTGCCCATTTTAAGTGGCCTGTTTGAACATCCTCTCTAAAAATAATTGTACTGTTTGTGTAATTGCACTTCTTAGTTTCACCACAAGGTGCCGCTGCATAAATAAATAGAAGCAATCTCATTTTTCTTGCATTGCAACTGATTGAAAACTGCCAGGCTTAATACTGTTTAATACTGTGACTCCTTATATTTTTCTGTACGTGGCCCATAACCAAAGGAAAAACAGTTTGGTCACTCCTGGTTTAGAAGTATCTGGACCAAATGCAGGCAAATGATACTAGCCCAGGACATCAACATGGACAAGTTGGGCCAAAGGGCCTGTTCCATGCTGTACAACTCTGACTTCCATATTGTTATAATTCAATAAAGATGCAACATAGTTTAATATTGGGTGTGTGCATCACCTGGTTCCAAACTTGCTATTATCAAGGTACTAAGATGTGAAATAGTGAGACCTTTGACACATACTGGGCAAACTTGTTTTTAATTAACCACTTCAGTCCCACAATCATTGCCTTTGCCCTCCAGCCTCACTCTTGTATTTCCCCTTCTTAATTTTGGATGCCATGCTTAATAATAACCTCTCAGTTGAGCCTTGATTTTGTTCATGCACATTGGATGCCATCAGAGTCTATATAGCCTTGGCCCAACTTCTCCTCCCCAGCAAAGAGGGATCCCAGCTAAATTTGCACAGAATCTGGCAAGCATTTGTTCCAAACTAAGTGTGCTGAACTTGATGTATCCTATTCTATTCTGAGTAACTACCTGCGATGCCACACCAATATCTTTAGCAGAGTTAGCCCATTGTCCCTTTTTTTCTCTGAAACCTGTGAAATCTGCATGGTCATTTTGGAAGCAACAGGCCAGCAAACGTTGTACTGAATATTTTCGGGAGGAAGCAGGGACAGTGGGAAGGTTTGGTCATATGAAAACTGTTTTTTAAAAAAAAACACAAATTCAGTTGGTCTTACACCTGAGTGATGCTTTGGAAAGTACTTCACTGACTTCACGTTTCCCCAGAGGGTAACTTGGTGGCTAACTGTGTAGCTTGCACAGTAAAATCTCCATGATCCAGAATGAAAGCAAACATCAGCCTTGAGCAACTGGCCAAAAAAAATCGCAGAAAATAAATAGGTTTTAAAAAGTACTAAAGTTTAAAATTTGCAGCCCCAGGCAGTTACTTCACCAATCACCACACATTCTCAAGCAACTGGAAAATTCACTTATCCGGCATCTACCAATCCACATAGGTGCCAGTTACTGGGGGTTTTTACTCTATTTCACTTTAAAAGTTGGAACGAAGTGCTTGAACTCTGACAGTTCTCATTTTTATTAAATCTTTCTGCAGGATGACTTTGAGACTTTATTCAGGGTTTACGACAAGAATGTGACCTTCCAGTTTTTTAAGAGCTTCAGGCGAGTTCGAATCAACTTCAGCAACCCTATTGCAGCAACTGAGGCCAGAATTCAACTTCATGAAACTGAATTTAATGGGAAGAAAATGAAACTCTACTTTGCACAGGTACTTATTTCTGCATGTGTAACATTTAAACAAAATAATTGATGAAATGCATTGAACAATGCTTTTGTGAGAACCCTGTCCTAAATTCTGGTGATAGAACCTTTGAACACAATTTGCAATTTATTGCACCTGTGTGGTGATTGGTATGAATGTTTTTTGATGCAGTAATATTTGAGGTTAATATTGTTTAGAGAGATTTCTGGGAGTCCTGCCAACCAAGAATTTCAGACAAGGATAGTTAACAGGCCCACAGTAAATCATGGTAATTTAATGCATTATTCTTTGGTACATATGTATCTTTAGTCTTTTAAATTTTTTATTTTTCACACTATGAACCATATTAATCAAAATACATATAAACATTTCCCTCTTGAATATACACAGTGGCATTTTCTCCCCTTTATTTCCCCCTCCCTCCTTCCTAGCCCCCTCCAAACCCATTAAACGTTCAACATATACAATAAACCCATTAAACAATGTCATCACACAACGAAAATAAACAAGAAACTTGTGTCCTCTACTTTTACACACTGGATCAGGTCATTTTGTCTTCTCATTCTATCATTTTAGGGGGTGGAGGTCCACGGTAGAGCCCTCTCTCTTGTGTTCCATGTACGGTTCCCAAATTTGTTCAAATAATGTGACTTTATTTTTTAAATTATACGTTATTTTTTCCAATGGAATACATTTATTCATTTCCATGTACCATTGCTGTACTCTCAGGCTCTCTTCTGATTTCCAGGTTGACATTATACATTTGTTTTGCTACAGCTAAGGCTATCATAATAAATCTTTTTTGTGCTTCATCCAGTTTGAGGCCTAATTCTTTACTACTTGTATTACTTAGAAGAAAGATCTCTGGATTTTTTGGTATGTTGCTTTTTGTGATTTTATTTAATACCTGATTTAGATCTTCCCAAAACGTTTTCACTTTCTCACATGCCCAAATTGCAGGTACTGTTGTTCCCGTTTCCTTCTTACAGTGAAAACATCTATCTGATGCTGTTGGGTCCCATTTATTTAACTTTTGGGGCGTGATATATAGCCTGTGTAACCAATTATATTGTATCATGCGTAACCCCGTATTTATTATATTTCTCATAGTTCCGGAGCATAACTTTTCCCATATTTCATTTTTTATCTTTGTTTAGATCTTTTTCCCACTTTTGTTTGGGTTTATACCTTATTTCATCATTTTCTTTCTCTTCCAGCTTGATGTACATGTTTGTTATAAATCTTTTTATTATCATTGTTTCTCGAATCACATATTCAAAGCTGCTTTCTTCTGGTAATCTCAGTCTGCTTCCCAATTTGTCCTTTAGGTAGGTTTTCAGCTGGTGGTATGCAAACATTGTACCATGTGTTATTCCATATTTGTACTTCATTTGTTCAAATGATAATAAATTATTTCCCAAAAAACAATTTTCTATTCTTTTGATCCCTTTTCTCTCCCATTCTCTAAAGGAAAGGTTATCTATTGTGAAAGGGATTAGCTGATTTTGCGTCAATAATAATTTTGGTAGTTGGCGATTTGTTTTTTTTCCTTTCTATGTGAATCATCTTCCATATGTTGAGTAGATGGTGCAGTACTGGTGAACTTCTATATTGCACCAGTTTTTCATCCCACTTATAAAGTATATGTTCTGGTACCTTCTCCCCTATTTTATCTAGCTCTATCTTGGTCCAATCTGGTTTTTCCCTTGTTTGATAAAAATCTAATAAATACGTTAATTGTGCTGCTCTATAATAATATTTAAAGTTTGGTAGCTGCAAACCACCTTGCTTGTACCATTCTGTTGATTTATCTAGCGCTATCCTCGGTTTCCCCCCCTTTCCATAAGAATTTCCTTATTATTTAGTTCATTGAAAAATTTCTCTGTTAAGGGAATTGGTAATGATTGAAATAGGTATTGTATCCTTGGGAAGATGTTCATTTTAATGTAATTTACCCTCCCTATCAGTGTTAGTGGCAATTCTTTCCAATGTTCTAAGTCATCCTGTAATCCTAAATTATTATCTAATCTAATACCTAGGTATCGAATTGCTTGTGTTTGCTATTTAAATGGTGATTCTTTTTTAAACTGTGTAATCCGATAGATTGTTATTTGATCATTCACCCCTGTTATTAGCAATAGAACTGGAGGACATCCCACCAAGAACATATAGATGGAGATTAAACTCCATGCTACTTAAAAGACAGGAATTTAGAGAATTTATTGAAAGCCAAATTAAAATGTACTTTGAAATAAATATGGAATCAGTGAAAGACAAATTTATATTATGGGATGCAATGAAAGCCTCATTAAAGGGCAGGTAATAAGTTATGTAACTAATAAGGACTACAATCAGGAAATAGAACAGTTGGAAAGGGAAATATTAAGTACAGAAAAAGAACTAGCAACAAGGGAAGATACAACAAAAAGAAGAGAATTGGTGGACAAAAAATAAAATAAGAAACTTTACAAAAGTATAAAGTGGAGAAGAACATAATGAAAATAAAGCAGAAGTTTTACGAGCTAGGAGGAAAAAATGCACAAAATACGAGCCTGGCAACTTAAAACAGAACAAGCTAAAAGAACTGTATTGGCATCAAGGAAAAAGAACAAACAAATTATATATAACCCAACACAGATCAATGAAAACTTTAAGGAATTCTATGAACAATTATACCGAACTGAGAACGAAGGGAAAGAGGACAAAATAGATGAGTTTTTAGCTAAAATTGAACTACTGAAATTGCAAGAAGAGGAGCAAAACAAATTGATAAAACCATTTGAAATAGAGGAAATACAGGATATATTAAAAAAGCTACTGAACAATAAAACGGCTGGAGAGGATGGACTCCCAATAGAATTCTATAAAAATTTAAAGAGTTATTAATTCCTCTTCTCCTGGAAGTAATGAACCAGATAGAAGAAACACTGGAAGACTTGACCATTAGAACATAAGAGCATGGGTAAGCCATCTGACTCGTCAAGCCTGCTCTGCCATTCATTGAGATCATGGTTCATCTCCACCAACCTGCCTTTTTCCCTATAACTCTTAATTCCCCTACTATGTAAAAATCTATCCAATTTTGTCTCTAAGATAGCCTCCAATAGACAATGAATTCCATAGATCTACTACCTTGAGTCTTGAGGCTATGTCTCCTAGTTCCAGTCTGCCCATCAATGGAAACTACTTGCCTTCCTCTATCTTGTGTATACCTTTCATAATTTTATTAGATCCCCTCTACTACTAAATTCTAGGAAGTACAGTCCTAGGTGACTCAATCTGTCCTCATATGTTAACCCCCTCGGGAATCGACCTGGTGATTCTCTTCTGCACAGCCTCCAAAGCAGTGCATCCTTCCTCAAGTAAGGAGACCAGAACTGCACCTAGTACTCCAGATGCGGCCTCACCAGTACCTTGCACAGTTGCAACATAACCTCCCTCCTCCAAAATTCAGTCCCCCAAGCAATGAAGGCCAACATTCCATTTGCCTTCTTGATAGCCTGCTCCACCTGCAAGCGAACCTTTTGCAATTTTCTGAGTTGTGAGATGAGATTGGAGGAAAAGAGGATAGAGATTACCTTTATAGAGCTATATAAAATTGAGAGGCATGCATAAGAGGAACGGTTGGACGTGTTTGTAGAGTAAGGGAGTATAAATCTAGAATGCAAATATTTAAGGTGAGCAGATTTTTCAAAGCATGCTGGGCATGTAGGTTAGGCTGTCAGAGGTTATGCAAGAGGCGGGTACATTTAGAATGTTTAAAAGTAACTTGGACAGTTACGTGGATAGGAATAGTCAAAAGGAATTTGGCCAGTGCACATAAACAGGATTCACTCAGTTAAGCATGCTGGGTGCATTGCAGCATGGTATGGGAGCTGCTTTACTCAAGATGGAAAGAAGCGAAAAAGGGGATAAAATGACACTGTTTATTCAAGAGGGAAATGTTTGTGTGTAATTTGGTTAATGTGGTTCATAGTGTGAAACACTTTTTTAATTCTTTGAAAAGATGGAAAGTGACAAGGGAGAGAAAGCGGCTCACACAAACTTCCCCCACTCCATGATGAACTCCATCTCCTACCAAGAAAAGGCAGTAAACATACTGAAGGACCCATCACATCCCAGACACACTCTCCTCCCTCCTGCCCTTGGGGAGAAGACCTGAGTGTGAAAGTGCACACCAACAGACTTAAAACCAGGTTTTCTTTCTGCCAAGTCATCAGGGCTTATAAATGAACCCCATGACAGTTACTACCTTGTTGCCTTTGGTGGTAATTGATCTTTTTCATTGTAACCCTATATTTTGAAATGTATGTTCTTTACAAGGACTGTAGGAATGTTAGAGATAACTTGTTAGTTCATTTTCAGAAGAACCCTTCGCTGTGCTCAGTGTTTTTTTTGACCAATAACAAAAACATTGGTCGGCATTGGTTAGTTGGGCTGAAAGGCTGTACCGTTCTATCACTGCTATTTGCATCTTATTGTGGTTGTGTTTGAAAATTGGTCGGGTAAATGGTATGGCGATGGGAATTCATCATGACATGTTGGACATAAGCAATTAATAATATCCATTTTATCTTGGTGGACTATAACTGCCATAGAAATATAGTTTTAAGCACGAGTGCTTCTAGAACCAGAGGGCACAGCCTTAGAATAAAAGAATGTCTCTTTAGAACTGAATGAGGAGAATTTTCTTCAGCCAGAGGGTGGTGAATCTGTGAAATAACTTTGCCACACAGCTGTGGAGGCCAAGCCATTGGATAGATTTAAAGCAGACTTGATATGTTCTTTACGAGGGAAGGGTGTCAAAGATTATGGAGAGAAGGCAAGAAAAGGGGGGTTGTAAAGAAAAATGCATCAGCCTGGTGAAGCAGACTCAATGGGCTGAATGGCCCAATTCTGCTCCAATGGCTTGTGCTTCTTCAATTGGAGCTCCAAATTATCACAATTTTTAAGATGAGTAGAACCTTTTCCTCTCCAAAAAAAAGAATTTTAAATGTTTTTCAGATCCAGAGCAAATCTCTCAGTAAAGGAAGCCCACACCTAGCTCCACCCCACCCAGAAAAACAGTTCCTCATTTCCCCACCAGCGTCTCCACCTGTTGGATGGAAACAAGCAGAAGACGCCACTCCTGTCATCAATTATGATTTGTTGTATGCAATTTCCAAGCTGGGACCAGGTAATCACAAAGTAATTTTGCAATTCTTAGCATTTGACACTTCCTTCTGTCACCCAGAGCATTGCATTTGTGATATTGAACTTAGTGGATGTAATCTAAAGTAAATCATGTTGTATCAGAAATAGAGGTACTTTTTTGTTTTTTAATATCCCCTCTTTATATATTCTGTATAGGTGAGAAATATGAATTGCATGCTGGGACTGACACCACTCCCAGTGTTGTTGTTCATGTCTGTGAAAGTGACCCAGAACTGGAGCAAGAACAAGAGGACGAGGAAGGAAAAAATCGACCCAAACCAAAAATAATTCAAACAAGACGGCCAGACTACGCAGCGAGCCATTCTAAGTGAAAGTGAACTTGCCCACTTTGCGATGTATTCTTCAGACAGAGAATGACCACACTACTGAGTTATAATGGGGATACTGGACTGCAGCATAATTAGTGCAAAAGATTAAGTTCCCAAATGCATAACACTGTGTGTGTACTGATAGGCAGAAAGAATGTGGGGAAACTTACTGTATCGATGCTTTTGCGTTATTTTCTGCTGTAAGCCTGTCCTTTTAAAAACTGCAAAGGTGTTGATTGGGGGACACGAAGGCCCAGCTGAATGAGCAGCAGTTTATAATGGCACGTGTGATAATATAGAGTCTGTGTTTGGCACTGAACATGTTTTGGTTATCTATCTTAATGTTTTGTCTCTATCATTTTCTTGCTGTGAGACTTCATTTGCATGTTGTTGCAAACTGTAGCTATTTGTGGTGTTTAGAGTGGCCTGCTACGATATTTATGTTAGTCCCTTTTAGCAGTGCCAGCTTGTATAGAATTGGGACACATTCGAGACGAGCAGGGAGCTAATTTTGATTGCAAACAGTAGCTGTTTGATAGATTAATTCAACCACTTATCAAGATCAGCTTTTAACTTTGAATCTTTTATCAGTATCGCGACATTCTGTAAGTATCTTTTGTCAAACTGTATCCTGATGGTTATGAAGATAATTGAGTTTCGCTTGCACTTTATCTTTCTGCCTATTTTCTGCAACATAGCTACCTATATCCATGCACTAAAACTAATTGCATGTTGTATAACACAATATTGTATGGGAACAAGTGCTCTTGGTTCTCTAAATTAACTGACTCATCATTTGCTTCATTATGAATCATTATTTGTGTTAAATTACCTTGAGTATGGAAAGTACCAAATGACTGATTTAAGACGTCTTGTTGGAGTGTATTCATCCTGTGTAATGTTAGAATATTTCAAACTGTTCCTTGAAGTGTAATATCAGTAAAATATTAAATTATTATCTGTGCTGTACATATTGTTCAGATTTGTACAGATTGGAATAATTGGGCAGATGGGATGTTTACAAATAAATACATTTGCTTTAAATAGTTTTATTTTATTTGTACAAAATGAAAGATTGAACAGTATAAAATCCATTGCCAGTCTTCATCGGGGTCCATTTCAAGTTTGGTTCCTTGCCCAATAGGCTGCTGTTGTATAAATGTTTTGAAATCACTGTATTGACACAACTGAATTGTACTGTATACAAATCCCAATTCCTTTTTGCTACATTTTTTTTGTATGGTTTTAAATCGCAGTTGCCTTAGCAGTTGTGCTTTATCTGCAGGCAGCACATCAAGCTGGAAGTTGGAGAAGTTCAGTCATGGAACTAAATATGAAGATGCTCTGCATAGTAATTCAGCCCATCTAGTCTGTGCCAAATAGTTACTGTATCCCTTCGACCTACACCAGGACCATAGCCCTCCGTAGCTTGAAATTAATCCATCGCTATATTTCTGTGTAGAATATCTGACCATGTTTACAATGTGATATCATTTGCAATTTTTATTGAATTATTCCACTGGACACAAACTTAGTTTTCAGGTTACACTGAATGACGCTGTGGGGAGAAAAGGTGTTGATGGTGCTAAAACTAGTGCATCCCAAAAGAATTGGTTTTATGACACAGGAGTAGAAATTGGTTATTCAGTCCATCCAGTCTGCCCTGCCATTTAATCATGAGCTGATCCATTCTCCCTTGGCCTTCTCCCCATAACCATTGATGTCCTAGCTAATCAAGAGCCTATCAATCTCTGCATTAAATACACCCAATGACCTGGCCTCCACAACTGCTGGTATCAACAAGTTCCACAGATTCACCACTCTCTGGTTAAAGAACTTTGTTAAAAATGGACTCCCTTCAATTCTGAAGTTGTGCCCTATTGCCTTGGACTCTTCCCACCTTGGGAAACAAATTATCTACATCTCCATCCATGGCTTTCAATATTTGAAATATTTCTAATGAATATGAGTAAAACATTCCTCATACGAACCTATCATTCTTTTTGAAGCTCTGAAACCTCTATAATGTGAACTCATCCTTTTTTTAAAAGAGGAGCCTAAAATTACCTCACCTTTGCCTTATAAAGCCTCAGCATCACATCCCTGCTCGTATATTCCTCTGGAAATGAATGTCAGCATTGCATTTGCTTTCTTCACCACTGACTCAACCTACAAGTTTTCCTTCAGAATATCCTGCTCAAGAATTCCATAGTCTCTACATCTGGGAACTTTCAATTTTCTCCCCTTTTAGAAAATAGTCTGCCAGTTTGTCATTACACTTTGGTCGAATTAATAATGTACTTTGCATCGTTGCATTTCATTTAACACTTTTTGCCTATTCTCCTAATGCATGTCCTCTTGCAGCTTCCCTGCTTCTTCAACACTACCTGCTCCTCTACCTGTCTTTGTATCAGCTACAAACTTGGCTGCAAAGCCATTCAATCCACTATCTCAGGAAAAGCTGAAAGGGATTTATCTGAAAGTAAAACATGAAAGTCTGCAGACACCGTGATTGAAGTATAAGCACAATACTGGAGAAACTAAGCAGATCAGTGTCCTCTATATAGCAAAGATAAAGATACAGAACTGACGTTTTGGGCTTGGGCCCTTCGTCAAGCTATTTATGTGGTGTAGGTATTGTAAATTATGACAATTGACCCCCTCTTTCTCCCCCCCCCCCCCCCACTTTAGTATCGAGACTGGAGGAGTGGAAGGGGAAGACAAGTGAATCCCTTTCCTTTTTCCAGTGGGAGGAGAAGACAAGATCAGGCATGAGGGAAATTGAATAGGCAGAGTTGAGAATCCTGTCAGTTATTGAGGGAAAAATTATAGTTGAGCACAAAGAAATGTATCAAAAGCACTGGAGAGTCAGTATTAGAACTGATGCACTGAGAAAATAGAAGAATGGAGCACAGGGAAGTGGGGTTAGCATAACATTATTAAACCACCACTGACCTGGTTCAAATCTGGCACTGAGAGGGCACGTTGTTCCCTTGATCTGTATGGATTTTCTCTGGTTGCTCCTGTTTCCTCCAAGCTTCCCAATCATGTGGGGTCAGTAGGTTAATTGGGTAGCGTAGGTTTCATGGGCCAGAAGGGCCTTCTACCATGCTGTATTACTAAAATTAAATCATGGCCGGAGTAGCTGTGGGATTTGTAGTGGACTCTTATCAGCGTATCTATTGAAATTGAGGTAGAGAAGTTGTGGCAGGGAACGCAAGGTGGACATTGACATCACTAGTTGCTGAAACCTGCTGAAGGTACACTTTGTATTTGGCTATTCCTCTTCCACAATTATTCCAAGTTTGCTACTTTCTGTAGACTTCTGGATTCCCAGACACTCAAATTACAAGACCAGGCTGTAATGCAGCCAGTCAGTATTTATTCCACCTGTAGAGGTGTTGGAGAGTATTTGACAATATACCAAATGACCTCCTACTTCTTAGAAAGGAGAGGCATTGGTGTGCCTTCATTGTTGCCTCGATACGCTGGCTCCAGGGGAGATCTTTTGATACATGGACCCACAGGAACCTAAAGGTACTAATCCTCTAATGACCTGACTTGCAAGAATGGGTCAAGTTGACAAAATCTCAGTTCTGTGGAGGGAGAAATAGGCTGATGGCTTTCCATCAGAACAGAGGAAAGTTGGAAGTCAGATCGTATGAGATGCAGGATGAACTGGCTTATTGGATACAGAATTGGCTTATGGTAGGAGACCGAGGGAGGATAGTGGTGGGTTGTTACTCAGATTGGCTGCTGGGATCTGAGCTAGGTCCACTGCTGTTCGTCATCTATAATGTATTGGATGATAATATAATCATGGTCAGTAAGTTTGTGGATGAGACAAATTAGTGGGTATCATGGATGCTGAAGGTTATCTAAGATTAAAATATCTGGATGGGAAAGTGGGCCAAGAAAGTTTGTGGATGAGACAAATTAGTGATATCATGGATGCTGAAGGTTATCTAAGATTAAAATATCTGGATGGGAAAATGGGCCAAGAAAGTTTGTGGATGAGACAAATTAGTGATATCATGGATGCTGAAGGTTATCTAAGATTAAAATATCTGGATGGGAAAGTGGGCCAAGAAATGGAGAGACTTTGGGGCATAGCTACATAGTTCCTTGAAAGTGGTGACACAAGGAGACTGGATGGTGAAGGTGTATGGCATGCTTGCCTTCATTGGTTGACATTAAGTGTAGAAGCAGAGATGTCATATTCCTACTTTACAAGATACTGGTGAGACCGCACTTGGGAGTATAGTGTGCAATTTTGGTTACCTAGCAAAAGGGAAGATATTAAGTTGGAAAGGGCACAGAAAAGATTGATTAGAATGTTCTCTGGACTGGCTTGAATTATAAGCAGAGGTTAGATCGGCTGGAACTTTATGGAGTGCAGGAGGCAAAGGGGAAACCTTAGAGGAGTATAGATAAGGTAAATTATCAACCTTTTACCCATAGTATGTGAATCTAAAACTGGATGGTGAAAGGGGAGAGATTTAAAAGGGATCTGATGGGCACCTTTACTCAGGGTGGCAGGTGTTTGGAACAAGCTGCTTGGGGGAAGTGGTAGTGCCAGGCACAACTGTTAGATTGAAAAAATATATATATAGGCAGGTACGTGGTAAGTTTCGAGGGATATGGACTGAAAGCAGGCAAATGGGGCTAGGTTGGACAGCATAGATGATTTAGGCCGAAGGGCCTGCTGCAAAACCTGTATGACTGAAATTTCAAAGTGGACGAGGAGCAGAGAAAACGAGGAGATTCTGTGACTGAGTTGAGATAAGGAGAGACTGAATAACATCAGGTTTGATAGAGGTGGGTGAAAGGGTTAATGAACTGAATAACTTGTAAGTTTGCCTGGGAGAGCAGTTTTATTAAAAAGAGGTTAATGAATTATGAAATTATCAGAAGAGCAGAAACAACCCTGAATGCTGGAAATACGAGATGTGAGACTGATTGTCTGAAGTAGTTGAATGCGATATTCAGTCCAGAGCACTGTTAGAAGATGGATCCATTTCCTGGAGCTGAAAAATCTCAATGAGAAAAGACAAAGGCAGACTAGTTTACGGATTGCGAATTCAATAGGAAGTGACTGAAAACTGAATGGAGATTCACTGCAAAAATGATGTCGGTCTGTGGAATTTTATCTGGAGCTGCCTATAAGGAATTTTTATGTTCTCCCCGTGTCTGTATGGGTTTCTGCTGGGAGTTCCATTTTCCTCCCATCCTTCAAAACGTAGAGGGGCTGGAGGTTCATTGAGTATAATTAGGTGGCACAGGATCGTGTGCCAGAAGAACCTGTTAAAAAATTTCTATGCCAGCATATCACCTGAGAACCAGCATTTATTGTTCATTGACCGTTTCAAGCTATTCTGTATTCTCTTCCTGTTGAAGTTAATAAGCCCACATTACATTTTCCCATATTAAATTTCTTCAGCCACCTCCTCGTCAACTCTTTATCATGGAGTCATACTCCATGGAGACAACCCCTTCAGCCCACTCGGCCTTCACTGAGCATCAAGGAACCATCCACATTCATCTTGCATTAGTCCCATTTTCTTCTGCATGCAGTCTCATTAGCTCACCCCAGAAACTACCACTGATCAACAACTAGGAGCGATTTACCATGGCCAGTTAGCCTTCCAGCCCATGAGTCCGTGCTGCCAAAATACCCCAATCAACCTTCAACTCCCAAAAGTTTTGAAGGGCAGGAGGAAACCCACGCAGACATGGGGGAGAATGTATAAACCCCTTTCAGACTGTGTCAGATTGGAACCTGGGTCGCTGGCACTGTTACAGTGTTCTAACCATCCTATTATGTCCACTGATCCCTCATTTACCCACCATGTGAGAGGTGTATCTTCGAAAGGCACAATTAGATTTATTCTACTATTTATTTTTCATAGTATCACATTGAGTATGTCGAATCATTTGATTGCCTAAGTGTGCTGGTACCACATCCTTAATAATAGATTCCCATGATTTTAACAGCAACCAATAACTTGTCGGCTTGGTAATTTTCTCTCCCCATCCATTTTTTTAATAGTTTTATTCCAATTGTTCCCTTTCAATCTTCTGAGTCAATTCCAGAAAGTGTAGTCATTATCTCTAATACCAGCTCTTATATGTGCAGAATCAAATCCAGGGGATTTGTTGTCTGTCGCTTTGGAACCTTTTCTTATTTTATTTTGTTCATAATTTATTTTGCTTATTGGGTTCTTAGTTTCCAAGTATTTGGGACATATTTTGATTTTTTAGCATGGAATCATGAAAAATTGGACCATTCACATGTGCAGGCCAGAGGTCAGATTTTTTTTCATATAGCGATTCATTAGGATAACAGGCCTTTCCGGCCCATGAGCTCATGTAGCCTAATCAGCCTGAAGGAATCAAACAAGCTACAACCCCTGTACATTTTTGAAGGGTGGGAGGAAACCCACGCAGTCACAGGGAGAATGTGAACTCTTTACAGACAGTGGTGGGTTTGAACCCCAGTTGCTGGTGCTACAACAGTGTTGCTCGATCATAAATCACAAAATCACAATTCGTCCACGTGCAAGATTTGGGGACAGACTGCAGATCAGAAGGCTGTATGTTCGAAACACATCAGGGCCCGAGTCAGCAGACCAGTCCCACTTTTGCCAGTCGGACTGTGTATCACCTGTCCTGCAGTATCGTATGAGGTCAGACTGAACCGTCAGCCCTCCGTTAAGCAGCAGGACAGTTCCAATCAGTCGCCTCTTTGCATTGCCTCAGAGGCTGAGTGGGGGCTGTTGGGGTTGTATACTTTCCTATGTCGGGAGCGGTGCCAGTCACCGCTGGTGATGTAAGCGAAGTTACAGGCGTGAGTAATGATGCGCATGTGTGGGTGTGTTAAGGGTCGGAGTGCAGGTGATGGATCTCTGATACAGGAGCAGAAGAATGAGAGTGTCAGGATCACCCGTGTGGCAATGAGCCAATAAGGTCAGTGGGGCTTGGCTGGGAGGTGTTTGGGGAATTGAAGAACGCAATGGTGTGTCTGCAGAAAATAAAGAAAGTCGACTTCATGGTGTGCTACTGAAAGAAACGAGTGAGTGTATTCTTTCTTTGTAAGCTGTGGTAAATCAGTGCCATTACAATGCTACCATATTGCCCCTATTCAGTGGTGATATTCCAAAGCCTTTCCATCATCTACAAAAGCCCCTGTGTATGTCTGCCTGGATGAGTGCAGTTCCAACACCCTGCAAATTCAACACCATCCAGGCAAAGCAGCCTTCTTGATTGGCATTGAATCCTGATAAATATTAATTCCCATCATTCCCATGGACACTGCAAGATCATTAAAAACCTCACTGCAGCCCATTAAACCTTCTTCAACAGGAACAAGGAAACTCATGACCTCGGCCACCTAACAACACAAACCCTGTGAACCCTGCCATTAGCTGGTCCCCTTATAATTTAATGAATTGAATTTAAACATACACCACGATAACTGCCCCTTCTGGCCAAGGAGCTCGTGCCTCCCAATTACACTCAATTAACTAGGGTGGGAGGAAACTAATGTGCCAAGAGGAAACCCATGCAAACACAGGGAGAACAGTGCTGGATTCGAACCCGGGGGTCACTATTGCTGTCAGTACCTTACCTTGATGAAGCTCTCAAGTCTGAAACATTGGTTATGTATCTTTATCTTTGGAATACCGTATAAACCCGCTGAGTTTCTCCACCATTGTGTTTTTGCTTTAACCATGGTGTCTGCAGGCTTTCATGTTTTACTATTCATAGAAAATGGTAACCAGATAGTATTTAACTTTACAAAACAGGCAAACTTAAATATAACAGCAGCCTTCACTCCAGTCACAGTCCTGCACCTGTCCAGTCTCCGATCTGGTCCTCTTTTTACCTGTCACCAGGATCTCCACATTCGCATCAGCTTCCTCCACCAAACCCTCTCCTCTCGATCTCCGCCGTAGCTACCCCATTCTAAATTTTAATTTAATTTAGACATACAGCACGGTAGCAGGCCATTTTGGCCCATGAGTCCGTGCCGCCTAATTTACGCCCAATTAACCTACACCCTGTTACGTTTCGAACGATGGGAAGAAACCAGAGCCCCTGAGGAAAACCATCACAGAGAGAACATACAAACTCCTTACAGACAGCGCTGGATTTGAACCCCAATCCTGACTGCTCCCCTAGACGCCGTTACCTGGATAAACCTTACAGCTTCTCCCGCAAAACTCTCTGCATGGTCCCATCCACTATATTCTGCTGTATTAAGAAAATATATTGTTTACCTGTGATCATAGCTGGAACCCAATCAGAGCATGTCTAAGTGTACTTTCTTCACAAAGGATCTAGGCAGTGGCTTTTGCCTGCCTCAAGGGCATGACCATTGTTAGATGCAAACCATACAAGTCTTACCAATGCCCAGAAAGTGAATAAGAAAAAATGGCCACAGAACCTACAAGGATACAGACCAACTTTTGCCCTGGGTGAAACTTAAAATCTTGAGCAGTCAGGTAGCAAGAAAACAGAACAGAAACCTGGCAAAGATTTTCTCCATCAAATATTCATTGGGAATTATTGGGGAAGGACTGAACACATGAAAACCATACCTTGATGGTACACCATGCAGCCTGTTTGGTAACTGAGGGTTGGTAATACTGAAGAGTTGTGGAAATTCTAGCAGTGTTACTTTCTCTTTGCCTCACCCACCTTCCTTCATGCTGATTAAGGTGAGTTGAAACATTATATGGACGTGGAATTGGCAGAGGAATGTTGACGGGAAATCCTTCCACGTTGAGATACAGACGTGATGGAACTTTACCACAAGAGAGGATCACTGGGGTCTCCCTCCCCACCACCCCCCGGCCACCATTGACGTGATCTACCGGGATCATTGTCTGAAGAGGGCGTGCAAAATCATTGAGGACCCCCTCCACCATGCACACGGCATCTTTCAGTGGCTCCCGTCAGGAAAGAGATTCAGGAGTATCAGAGCCAGTACCACCAGGCTGAGGAACAGCTTCTTCCCACAGGCAGTGAGAACAACCAAAGGAGCTGCTCACACTAAGCATCCAAGACTTAAATATTTAAAAAAAACAATATTTATTATTATATATGAATACTGCATATGTATTGTTTGGTTGTGTGTCTGCGCTTTTTGCATGAGAACTGGAGAGCACTGTTTCATCGAGTTGTATTCATGCAATTAGATGTCAATAAACTTGACTTGAGCTAATGAAACAATATGTTGAGGCAGCAAAGATCTAACAAGAAGACTTTTGTTTGTAAATTACAGGCTCTGGTATGACCTCAGTGTGATTTTTTTTTCCACAATGATAACTTGACCTTTGGAGAAGTTTCAAAACCAACAAAAAGCACCTGCTACAATCGCGTGAAAGAAAGTGCTGTTGATCCCCACCTATATATTCCACAGAGTTGTGCTGTTTTACTTTCGGAAATTAACCTTGCTAAATGAAGTTGAATGAAATTGAGATTTTTTTTTTCCCCCTCATGTTCTTTGTTTCCGTTTCTCTGCCCACAGATACTGCCTGACCTTCTGAGTGTTTCCAACATTTCATGTTCTCCATTTCAGATTTCCAGCCTTTGTATTTTTTATTATCATTTTTTTTTGTTCTGTACCTGTTGATTTCACTGAATGCCTTTGAACCTCAAGCTGCTGGTGTCTGATGGGTTATCCATCTACAGATGCTGGTACGTATCCAGTAACTTGCCCAGATCAGCACCTTTTGACCCCAACACTATTTTAATGCTGGTCAATTACAAGTGGGCCACAATCTCCTCGTCTGAAGAATATGGAATGAGCATTGAGCAGCATTACCTGATGATCTTAGGCATCATATCCTACTTTGAATGTATAATTTTGTTTCAATTTTATTTAATGTTCACATTGCATCTTATTTATGACATGCCTGTTCAGCTGCAGCAAGAAAAAATTCAGTGCACATTTACATTGTAGAGTTTATGACAATAAACTCATCATCAAAACATACCAGGGTTGTAGGTTAATTGGGTGGCACATGCTCATGGGCTGAAAGGGCCTGTTACTGTGCTGTATGTATAAATTTAAATTTAAATTGTCATTCATGACCAAACTCTCCTATATTTTGCCAATGGAATTGCCACTCAACTTACTACTAACCCCCCCCCCCCACACCACAACACTCCACCCCCGACCCCACCAACTCAGGGAAATTCTATGGCAATGTTTCAGCTGTCGCAATTTTTCTGACAATTGTGCTCCATTTTCTCTTCTCACAGCTAGTTTCTAACCACCCCACCTTCAAGCGCCTCCAAATCTGTTACTGTTTTTAGGTTATATTTAGGTATTCAGAGCCAGCTCTTCAGCGCTTGACGTCCTGCTTTGCGGAAACTGCCAAAATGTTTGGCCTGGAAGTCAGCCTGAAGAAAACTGAGGTCCTCCATCAGCCAGCTCCCCACCATGACTACCAGCCCCCCCACATCTCCATCGGGCACACAAAACTCAAAACGGTCAACCAGTTTACCTATCTCGGCTGCACCATTTCATCAGATGCAAGGATCGACAATGAGATAGACAACAGACTCGCCAAGGCAAATAGCGCCTTTGGAAGACTACACAAAAGAGTCTGGAAAAACAACCAACTGAAAAACCTCACAAAGATAAGCGTATACAGAGCCGTTGTCATACCCACACTCCTGTTCGGCTCCGAATCATGGGTCCTCTACCGGCACCACCTACGGCTCCTAGAACGCTTCCACCAGCGTTGTCTCCGCTCCATCCTCAACATCCATTGGAGCGCTTACACCCCTAACGTCGAAGTACTCGAGATGGCAGAGGTCGACAGCATCGAGTCCACGCTGCTGAAGATCCAGCTGCGCTGGATGGGTCATGTCTCCAGAATGGAGGACCATCGCCTTCCCAAGATCGTGTTATATGGCGAGCTCTCCACTGGCCACCGTGACAGAGGTGCACCAAAGAAGAGGTACAAGGACTGCCTAAAGAAATCTCTTGGTGCCTGCCACATTGACCACCGCCAGTGGGCTGATAACGCCTCAAACCGTGCATCTTGGCGCCTCACAGTTTGGCGGGCAGCAACCTCCTTTGAAGAAGACCGCAGAGCCCACCTCACTGACAAAAGGCAAAGGAGGAAAAACCCAACACCCAACCCCAACCAACCAATTTTCCCTTGCAACCGCTGCAATCATGTCTGCCTGTCCCGCATCGGACTTGTCAGCCACAAACGAGCCTGCAGCTGACGTGGACTTTTTACCCCCTCCATAAATCTTCGTCCGCGAAGCCAAGCCAAAGAAAGAAATATCTTATCACAGAACCATAAAACACTACCTCAAAGAAAACAAGCCATTAGGCCCTTCTAGTCTGTGCCAAAACATCATTCCACTAGTCCCACTGACCAGAACCCATTCCATAACCCTCCAGATTTCTCTTATCCATGTACTGTATCTATCCAATTTATTCTTAAAACTTATGAGTGAGCCCACACTCCCACCATTCTCTGCGTGAAGGTTCCTCCTAATGTTCCCCCTAAATCTTTCCTCTTTCACCCTAAAGCCATGTCCTCTCATATTTATCTCTCCTAATCTAAGTTGAAAGAGCCTGCTCACATTTCCTCTGTCTATACCCCCCATAATTTTGTAAACCTCTATAACGCCTCCCCTCATTCTTCTACACTCCAAGGAATAAACTTCTAACGTGTTTACCTGTAACTCAACTCCTGAAGACCCGGCAACATCCTAGTAAACCTTCTCTGCACTCTTTCAATCTTGTTGATATCCTTACTATAGTTTGGTGACCAGAACTGCACATAATACTTCAAATTTGGCTTCACCAATGTCTTATACAACTGTGCCATAACATCCCAACTTCTATACTCAATACACTGAAACCTCATTAGAATGCGATTGGTTAATCCACGGAATCACTTATAGCGTGGGTGTCTGTGGACCCCAAACTTTGCAAATTTTGAAAGATGGATGGAAAAAAGCATGGGTTGACAGATTATTGATATGTGTTTTGCCCTCAAAATCCGTTTCTTTGATCAAGCTGACAAAGGAAACCGACTGAAATTATAAATTAAATACTTAACTTATTTTTAATAGATGTGTTTGACTGACATTTTGTATATTTACAGCTTGAATTTAGTTTCTTTGAAGGTGTTAATCTGCATAAATTACCTCCATTATCACAAGTCGATTTACTTGGGAAAAACTCAATTTTTCTGTAAAATAAGTTGATTAAAAATCAGAATACCCATATTAAAACAATGCCCTTGCTTTCTTTCTTTGAAATTGTTAGTTCTAGATAGCGGATCCTTCGAAAACTGATAATATTTGGGTTTGATAATCCGAGGGCACTCTGACATATATGCATCTGTTCCGCGACTCGGCTGTAATGCGTTATGAAACCTTGGACCCCAACTACCGTGTTCTAATGAGGTTTTACTGTACTTTGATTTACGAAGGCCAAGAATCCAAAAGCTTTCTTTACAACCCTGTCTACATGTGTTGCCACTTTCAGGGAATTATGTATCTATATTCCCAGATCCCTTTGTTCCTCTGCACTTCTCATTTACTGTGTATCTTGTTTTGTCCTTCCAAAATGCAGCACCTCACACTTGTCTGCATTAAACTCTATCTGCCATTTTCTGGTCCATTTTACCAGTTGGTCCACAATGCCTCCAATCTTAGTGCTATCAGCAAACTTGTTGATCCAATTTACCACATTATCATCCAGATCATCGAAAGAGATAACAAATAACAATGGTCCCAGCACTGATCCCTAGGATCACATTTACTCTGTCTATACCCCTCATAATTTTGTAAACCTTTATCAAGCCTCCCCTCATTCTTCGACACTCCAAGGAATAAACTTCTAACGTTCAGATTGCTCTGTGATTTGATCTGTGATCTGTAGTTAAACCCCCCCCCCCCTTTACTTATTTGTCTTAATAATAAAAAGGAAAAATTGCACCCTACTAATCTTCTCCCTCCCTCTAAACAAGGTTATCTGTATATATTGTAAATATGAATCAAATTCTAAGAACTTTAGGAATTTCAAATTAATAAACAAAGGTAATGTTTAAGCAAGTATTTTGATAAACTATAATGATTTTTAAAATGCTTTATTCAAAAGATAGAATGCAAAGTTTTGTCATTTGGTTGTTAAGTTAGATCTCTGAGGAAACCTTTCACCTTCCTACTTGCTAAGGAGTAGAAATATCACCTCCCCATAATGAACAGCTTATTGCAAGACCTAGATAAAACTGCATGGGTTGAGTTTCATTTCAATAGGAAGATTCCACTGTAACACCATCCTTTCCTGAATTCCACTATTCAGTGAGTTGATGTACAATCCCTTTACAAACAAATATGACAAATTATTTGTTTTTAACCAGATAGAAGTTTAAGAAGAACAAGATAGAACAATCAGCAAAAGTATTTTTTTGAACCTGGGAGTTTCCAGTTGCCTGTCTGCTCTCTCTCTCTCTCTCTCTCTCTCTCTCTCTCTCTCTCTCTCTCTCTCCCCTGTCACATATGTACATACAGTGCGCAAACTTACATAAAATTAATTCATACCACAGTTGATGAAGCATTACTGATTAATAATAAAAAAAAGCAGAGTGAAATGAGATAAAATGAAAGCTGTTGAAAGAAATGCCCTGATCCGTTTAGATGACTTAGATTACTAACCATGCACTAAGCCAAGCTAAACTTGTTTCCACACAATAGCTTTCATTCATATTGCCTTTCAAACAAACATTTGTAGAGATTCTGACAATACCCTATAATTATTTTCCAATTTGAAAAAGGGGACAGTGATTAGCAATGAATGAACTTGTTGTCAGGTCTAATACCAAATCCACATCTCACTGAAAATCTTAGGGCCAGCTCAACGGGCTGAAGAGCCTATTCCTGCTCCTGTGACTTACAGTCTTATGGTCAAGATCAAGGTTTCCAGTGTCCATGCATGATGGGGAAAAGTTACAACAGAGATATGTTTTTTTTATATTGTATTGTGTCAATGCAGCATCCACAAGCATAGTGTTCTTAGGCCGCAAGCTTATCATTTAAACCTTTCTTCTTGCTATTCTTTGGGTAGGATTTTGCTGTGCTATCTCTGTTTTCTCACATCATATCCATTTCCTTTGTCTGTGTCACCTGCACATCGCCTCCTAAACACAGGGTCTCCTACTGTGGGAAGTTTCTGGCCTGAAGCCCGCCACTATTGAGGATGGAGAAGTTCGTGGAGCCCCCTTCTACCATGAGCCTTTCAATTGTCCACAGTCATTCATAAAAGATATAGCACAATAGCAGTTTGTGGATTGCTCATCTCTAACTATTCCAATGTCCTGTTTGCATTTTAGCGAAGCTGCAGTCCTGTTTCTCCGCTTCTCCAAATTGAGATCTAATTTTCAGCTACACTTGGTGCTGGTCCCAGCACACTTCATTAGGCTAGGATGGTTCCATAACATGACTGGAATTAGAGGTCATGAGATTACAGATTGTAATTGTTCGTCTCTGCTGCTACAGATGGTGGTCTTATAGACCACATTTGGCCAAGTGTGGCCTTGGATTGAAGACCGTTTGTCTCAACAAGGATTGGTTGTGGTCACTCCTATTTATATTGTCATAAACAAATGAATCAAAAGCAGGTAGAAACCAAAGGAAATTCATCAGATCCCCTGTCTCTTACCAATTGCTTCAGATACACCGGAGAAAATATCCTGTCCTGGTTCATTACGGTTTGGTATGGGATCTCCTCCTCCCAAGCTCCCAAGAAACTGGAGAGAGTTATGAGCATAGCTCAGGACATCATCCAGACCAATCTGCCCTCCATCCACTGCATCTATCTCTCTCTCTCTCTCTGTCTCAGGAAAGTAGTCATTGTTACATTATTAAAAGACCCATTCCTTCCCTGGTCACACTCTCTTCTCCCCCCTTCCATTGCATATGAGATACATGAACTTGAAAACACAAATCTTTAGATCTACATGAGTGCTGGAGGAACTTAGCAGGTCCCACTGCGTCCATAGGAGGCAAAGATAGATAGTTAACGTTTGGGCCCTGAGCCCTTCATCAAAGCATGAGCACAAAGCAGGAAAGTGCCTGAATAAAAAAGGCAGGGGGAGGAAGGAAGGAGGGACCATGGGAGGACACAGGCCAACAAGCAAGAGGCCATAGGTAGGACACAGACAGGAGGGCAGGAGAGGTGATTGGGGGCAGAGGTGTAGCTCTGTAAATGCAGAGCTAGAGGAAAGGAGTTAGAGGGAGAGAGAGAGAGAGAGAGAGAGAGAGAGAGAGAGGCAAAGGAAGGGGACATGAGAATAGAGAGAAGGGAGCCTAATAGAAACTGGAGAAGTTGATGGTAATGCCATCTGGTACCAGACAGAATATGAGGCATTATTCTTCCAATTTATAGGTGGTCTCAGTTTGGCACTGCATGAGACCATGGACAGATGTGGGGTGGCGAATTGAAATGGGTTGTCACTGGGAGTTAGACCCTGTCTGAGTAGCACAATACCATACAGTCTTGAATCACGATGACACTACACCCTACACTTGAACCATTTTGAACTAAATCTTGAGAAGAGATGATGACCTTTACTAACTCATGAAAATGGCTGATGAATACGGACAACCTATTGCAAGAATTGTTTATAAACTCCAAATACCGTAAGACCATCCAATAGAAGTTTCACCTCTGTTTGCCTGCTAATAATCTTGACTTTTTCCTGAATTAATGAATTGGATAAAAGAAAAATTTTGAAATCTGCTCACTCGATAAACATCTAAATCTGGATCTCAAGAGTGACAAGGACAGCAATGTCAATATAAATTTGATGAGAGGAAAGCAGACTGGGTTAGTACCAATCAAGGTAGTGTTTGACACAGAACTGCAGCCTGTCGTCACAATGACAGGACCATCACTGATCATTTCTACTGATATTCAGCAGGCAATGATGACTGACTCATTTCTTTACTTTTGTAACTGCTATTCCACCGAGATTGTTTCAGAAGGTTAGACCAGTTAGCCTGACATCGGTAGTGGGGAAAATGCTTGAGTCAGTTATTAAAGAAGCGATTGCGGCACATTTGGAAAGTTGTGATATCATAGGACAGAGTTAGCATGGTTTTGTGAAAGGAAAATTATGTCTGACGCATCTAATAGAGTTTTTTGAGGATGTAGCTAATAGAGTGGATAAGGGAGAACTAGTGAATGTGGTATATCTGAACTTTCAGAAGGCTTTTTGATAAGGTCCCGCACAGGAGATTAGTGTACAAACTTTTATTTTTTTATTTTTTTTATTTTTCACACTATGAGCCTGTGATAGTACAGATCTATCACCAATGTACATAGTGTATATAGTTACTGTATCTAGACTGTGCTTACAGCGATTGGCTGAGAGCTAAGCCACACCTATTGTCTGGGCCTTAAAGGGTTGTGTCCCTAGCCAGGTCGGATCATTCCAGACTGGTCGGCCACCTGTGAAGAGCTCCGGTCTTTTGCTGATAAAAGCTTTGGTTTGGATCAACAAGTCTTTGGTTCTTTCGACGAGCTCTACAATTTTATTAGCAAAATAATTTTTTTTGAAAGGGATGGAGGGTTTAACTTGGCCAGAAAAACTTGATATCGACCCACAGTCAGCTACAGCCTTCAAAGCCTTTAACTTCTGGCTGCTGAACTTTGAAAACTTCCTGAGATTCATTCAGGTAGAGGAGGATAACCAGCGTCTAACAGCATTGCTGTCTATGGTGTCCTTGAGAGTCTACGAGAACATCCAGGATGAGGCCACTTACACCACAGCCATAAAGGTACTGAAAGGACTGTATGATCAACCGGTGAACAGAGTTCATGCCCGGCTCGTGCTTGCGTCAAGGAAGCAACAGCCCGGCGATTCCAGCAGGGCATATTTACAAGTATTAAAGGCATTGGGCAAGGACTGTAACTGTGTGGACAAAACTGCTGCCGAGATCACAAATGATCTCGTCCGGGATGCCTATGTGGCCAGGCTCAGATCGAATGAAGTGAGGCTGCGCTTGCTTGAACAAGGGGTAGAAAAACTAGAGGACGTGGCCCGGATTGCAATCACAATGGAGGATGCAGCCTTAAAGTCCACCGAGCTCTCTAGGGACTGGACCCCTCGTTCTGATGTGAGTAGAGTGCCCTTCTACCCTACCACCCCCCGAGATACTGACGGCCTGTCGGATGCTGCTACACTGCCCCGTGCGAACCCAAAATGTTATTTCTGCGGGAGGGACAAGCACAGCAGGTCCCAGTGCCCAGCAAGAAAAACCAAGTGCCAGAAGTGCCTTAAAAAGGCCCACGCGGTAACGGCCAGGTCAAGAGGGAGAATGCCACCATATGGAGAGCGGTTACACTGGCTCTCCGGTCTAAAGGTCTCCCCACCTCTCACTGGCAGGAGGTTCTCACTAGTGCCTTACACTCCATCCGCTCCCTCCTATGTACTGCAACAAATGCCACCCCCCACGAAAGGATGTTCCTTTTCCCGAGGAAATCCGAATCAGGAACCACTGTACCGGCATGGCTCACCGTCCCTGGCCCCGTCCTTTTGCGATGCCACGTCCGGCACTCAAAGAACGACCCCTTGGTCGACCGAGTGACTCTACTCCACGCGAACCCACATTACGCCTACGTTGAGTTCCCAGACGGGCGGGAGGACACTGTTTCAGTGCAAACCCCCCAACCCAACCTTCCCCAACTCCTTATTCTCCAGGCCCCGTGCCGCAACAGAAGGACCAACAGCACCCCAATGACCCGGGCCACCCTGCCGACAACACGACTGGGGAATTGAGCGACGGAGCAGTCGCACCTGACGAGCCCGCTGGCGACACCACTCCAGCGACCCCAATCCCGGCACCACGGCGGTCACGCTGGATGGTCAGACCCCCTGACCGCTACAGTCCTTGACCTACCCCTTCCTTTCATTCTCTCCCTCGTTTTTGTTTTTTTTCCCAGGGTCAATTCTCCAAGAAGGGGTGAATGTGATAGTACAGATCTATCACCAATGTACATAGTGTATATAGTTACTGTATCTAGACTGTGCTTACAGCGATTGGCTGAGAGCTAAGCCACACCTATTGTCTGGGCCTTAAAGGGTTGTGTCCCTAGCCAGGTCGGATCATTCCGGACTGGTCGGCCACCTGTGAAGAGCTCCAGTCTTTTGCTAATAAAAGCCTTGGTTTGGATCAACAAGTCTTTGGTTCTTTCGACGAGCTCTACAGAACCATATTGACCAAAATACACATAAACATTTCCCTCTTGAATATACACAGTGTGATTAGTGTATAAACTTAAAGCACACGGTATAGGAGGTATGGTATTAAGGTGGATAGAGAATTGGTTGACAGACAGGAAGCAAAGAGTAGGAATAAACGAGTTCTTTCGGAATGGCAGCCAGTGACTAGTGGAGTACTGCAGGATTCTGTGCTGGGTCCACAGTTGTTTACAATATATATCAATGACTTGGATAAGGGAATAGAAAGCAGCATCTCCAAATTTGCAGACGGCACGAAGCTGGGTGGCAGGGTTAGCTGTGTAGAGGATGCTCAGAGGATGCAGGATGACTTGGACAAGTTGGGTGTGTGGGCCAAGGCATGGCAGATGCAATATAATGTGGATAAATGTGAGGCTATCCACTTTGGAGGCAAGAACAGGATGGTGTCCGATTATGAAAAGGAGAAATGCAATGAGAGCTGGGGGTCGCTGTGCACCAGTCATTGAAAGTGGGCATAAAGGCAGTGAGGAAAATGAATGGCTTGTGGCATTCATAGCAAGAAGATTTGAGTACAGGAGCAGAGAGATTCTACTGCAGCTGTACAGGCCTTGGTGAAACCACACCTAGAGTATTGTGTGCAGTTTTGGTCTCCTTATCTGAGGAAAGGCCTCTTTGCCATAGAGGGAGTGGTTCACTAGATTGATACAAGGGATGGCAGGATTTGCATATGAAGAAAGGCTGGATAGGCTAGGTTTATACTTGCTGGAATTTAGAAGATTGATGGGGGATCTTATAGAAACATTTAAAATTCTTAAAGGATTGGACAGGCTAGATGCAGGAAGGTTGCTCCCGATGTTGGGGGAAACCAGAAACAGGGGTCACAGTTTAAGGACTTAGATGAGAAAAAAAAATTCTCTCAGAGAGTGGTGAATCTGTGGAATTCTTTGCCACAGGAAGTGGTTGAAGCCGGTTCCTTATCTATATTTAAGAGAGAGTTAGATTTGGCCCTTGTGGCTAAGAGGATCGGGGGTATAGGAAGAAGGCAGGTACTGGGTACTGAGTAGATGATCAGCCATGATCAAAATGAATGGTGGTGTAGGCTTGAAGGGCCAAATGGCCTACTCCTATACCTATTTTCTATGTTTCTGAGATGGGCCGGACAGTCCTAGATAAATATTCTGTTAAGTAACTTAGGGCAAATGGCAGGAGGACACACTAACACAGTGGAATGAAGGAAGTTATGCAGACATAGCTACCAGCATTGACCAGTTAAGCTGAACTCACTCTGATATAAAACCAACTTTTTTACATGACTAAAATCTGGAGTTCTTTTGCCAGAAATCTTGATTCTTTGTCTCTTCGTTTTTGATCCTTCTACCAATGTGAACTGTTTCCATCTACTCTGACTCTCCCCTTAATAATTTTAAATACCTCAATGTCAATGCTGACCTTTTTTCCCATCGACCCTATCCCCATTAGACCTCTATCCTTCTGAGCCCGTCTAAATGCATAATGATTGGAGCTGATTTCTCTACCTCCTCCAGTGATAATTTCCAGGTATCAACCAATCTCTGTGCAAAAAAACTTCCTCCTTTTTTGTTACTTGCCGCAAAGACCAACAGAAATCGTTAGAAGTCCATGTCTGTTTATGAACAGAGGACAGTACAAAAACTCAGAGATGTTGGAAGAACAGAGCAGGTCTGACAGCGTCCATAGGAGGTAAAGATACGTAACCAACGTTTCGGGACCAACTGACTTGCACTGGATTTTCTGTGTTTTTACAATTGCAATGTCTCACTGGGAACAGAGGACTTCCCAACTGAGGAGACATCACCTTCTAACTAATCAGGGGCCCCTCTTCAATGAGCTTGATAGAATGTACATGTAATCCCATTAAGTCCCATGAAAGTGTGCTGACCAGCTGCATTGCATTATGGTATTGGGACACTGATACGACTGGGTGTAATGTCCTGCAGAAGGTAGATTTAGACATAAATACAGCACGGTAACAGATCATTTAGCTGCTGCCCAATTACAGCCGATTGACCTATACCCCAGTACGTTTTGAATGGTGGGAGGAAACTGGAACACCCGGGGGAAACCCATGCAGACAGGGGGAGAATGTACAAGCTCCTTACAAACAGTGAGGGATCCCAGACCCAATCAATGGTGCTGTAACCACTATCCACACTGAGCCATAGTGGACACAGCCAAGAACATCACAGGTAAAACCGTCCCCATCATTGAGAACATCTATAGGGAATATTACCACTGGAGAGCAGCAGCAATCATCGAGGAGACACACCACCCACCACGCGCTCTGTTCTTGCTGCTACCAGCAGGAAAGAGGTCTAGGTGCCAAAAGACTCACACCACCTCGTTCCACCATCAGATTCCTCAACACCAAACTCAATCAGGAACTCATTTAAGGATTTTTACTTTTGACTTTTTTTTCTCTCTCGGAATTGCACAGTCAGTTTGTTTACATTTCTTTATTTGTTTACATGTGTACTTTGTGTATAGTTTGTTTTGCACTACCAATAAGTGGTGATTCTCCCTCAGCCACAGGAAAAAGAATCTCAGGATTGTATGTGATGTCATGTGTGTACTCTGACAATAAATCTGAAATCTGAAATCCACCCAGATATGAAAACCCACTTGGATTTAACCCAGGAACAACATGAGGAAGAGCACTGATAAGAAACTTTAAAAACCGTTAAATCCTGATGCAGGGTATCACCCCAAAATGTTGACCATTCCTTTCCCTCCACAGGCTGAGAAACACAAAAATCTGCAGATTCTGGAATCTTGAGCAAGCAAAGAGCTGCTGGAGGAGCTCAACAGATCGAGCAGCATCTTTGGGTAGAAGTAGTCGGCCAGCATTTCAGATCGGCTCCGTTTATCGGGACTAATGTGGGAAGGGAAGATATCAACTGTGTCAAGGGGTGTGTGCTAGTGATACTGCTGACCACTAGAGGGAGGAAGAGTTGAATGCTGCACCTCGGGTTAGATTCAAAAAATGGCTGAACCATGAGGTTGTGAGTTGTTAATAAAATGTTGTTAATATAACTTATTACTTAAAGGAAACATAACATAACATGGTACCAGGAGTGGGGTATCAGTTCGCATCACCAGGAAACATGGAGAGTGTAAACGATCCTGATGCTGTGAATTGAACTGGGAAGGTTGACCATGAGTGATGGTTTTTCAAACAATGATTCATTGTGTCTCTGCAAGCCATTGAACTATTTTTTTCAAACTTTATTTAAAAGATTTTTAAAAAGCATGACAGTATTACAGTATAGTAATAATTAAAAAAAGATTTTACAAAGATATATATATATAAAAAACAAAACAAATAACAAAAATATAATTTTAAAAATCCAAAAAAGAATATAAGTATTTTTTTCCATGACAGTACATAGTTTCAACTCATTGAGCCAGCGTAATATATTAATCTCAGTATCATCTTTCCAAGTACGAGCAACACATTTATGCGCTACTGATAACACCAAACATACAAAAGCAATTTGAATTTTGTCCAATCCCATTCCCCTTAACGAGTATAAATTTCCCAACAAAAAAATAGTTGGATCTAATGGTAATATAAAATTATATAATTTTTCCTAAAACTTTAATTCCTTGCCAAAATGATTGAACATCAATACAAGTCCAAACGGCATGTAGAAAAGTTCCAATACATGACCCACATCTAAAACAAGAATCCGAATTACTAAACCCATATTTTTTTTAGTTTTTCCGGTGTCAAATATAATTGATGTAAAAAATTATAATTAACCATTCCATATCTTACATTAGTCAATATAATTACATTGTCCTGATACATAGTCGCCCAATCATCTTTGGGAAAAATAAATACTAAATCACTCTCCCATTTAAGTTTAGATTTCTCCCAATCTGACTTATCCATACTATCTTGTAACAAATTATACATAACTGAAGTATAACGCTTTTTTGATATAGAGGAAATCAAAGATTCAAATCTCGCCAAAGTAGGTAAAATCATTTCTCTACCATAATTATCTTTTATCAAAGCACGAAGTTGATAATATACAAACAAAGAATTTACAGGTATATCAAATCTTTCTCTCAATTGATTAAAAGAAAAAAAATTGCTGCTCTTCAAAACAATCTTGTATTGTCTTTATACCTTAGAGTCCCAAATCTTTAAATGATTATTAAACATTGAAAAATGAATAAGCTCATTATTATACAATAGTTAGAATTGATAATTTATCTTTCAACCCTAACACCCTGTTTTTTTAAATCCAAATCTTTAACAAATGTTTCAATATTGGCATATCATATTGCTGTGATAAAATCAAATTCCAATGAATTATAAATTCATGTATCTCAACCCTAAAAATACACTCCATCTCCACTTTTGCCCAGCTAGGATGCTGATCTAAATCCATCAATCTACTAACAAAATTCAACTGGGCCGCTTCATAATAATTTTGAAAATGTGGTAACTGTAGTCTGCCCAATGCGTACTTACATGTTAGTCGCTGCAACGCCACTTGAGCTAATTTACCTTTCCATAAAAACTCTCACACTGCTTTATTCAAATCTTGAAAAAACCCCTTTGGAAGTAAACAAGGTATTGACTGAAATAAATATCAAATTCGAGGAAAAATATTCATTTTAATACATTTAACCCGACCAATCAAAGTTAATGGAAGATCTTTTCACTTAATCAAATCTGCTTTAATCCATCTTAATATAGGCAGATAATTTAATTGATATAATGATTGATAATTAGTATCCATAAACACACCTAAATATTTAATTTTACATGTCCACCTTAATTTTATAATAGTTTTAAATTCAGAATAATCTCCCACTCCAAATGATAAAATTTCACTTTTATCCCAATTAACTTTATATCCCGATAATTCTCCAAATTTCAACAAACTCTCTTGCAATTGTTTCAACGATCGTTCCAGTTCCGTCAAGTATACCAACACATTGTCCGCAAATAAGTTAATTTTATATTCTTCATTCTTAACTCTCATCCCTCTAATTTCTTCATTTTGTCTAATAGCCTGAGCTAACGATTCAATAGCCAATGCAAATAAGGCTGGTGACAATGGACAGTCCGGGCACAGGGAGAGCAGCAGCGGCCCCGGCCCCGGTCCGGGCGAAGGGTAGACGGCGGCGGCCCCGATCCGGGCAGGAGCAAGGGGGAGACGGCGGCCCCAGTCCGGGCACAGGGAGAGCAGCAGCGGCCCCGGCCCCGGTCCGGGCGAAGGGTAGACGGCGGCGGCCACGATACGGGCAGGAGCAAGGGGGAGACGGCGGCCCCGGCCTCGGTTGAGTGAGGCAGGCGGAGGCCCCGGTCCGGACAGGGAGTGGGAGGCGGCGGCCCCAGTCCAGGCACAGGGAGAGCAGCAGCGGCCCCGGCCCCGGTCCGGGCGAAGGGTAGACGGCGGCGGCCCCGATCCGGGCAGGAGCAAGGGGGAGACGGCGGCCCCAGTCCGGGCACAGGGAGAGCAGCAGCGGCCCCGGCCCCGGTCCGGGCGAATGGTAGACGGCGGCGGCCACGATACGGGCAGGAGCAAGGGGGAGACGGCGGCCCCGGCCTCGGTCGAGTGAGGCAGGCGGAGGCCCCGGTCCGGACAGGGAGTGGGAGGCGGCGGCCCCAGTCCAGGCACAGGGAGAGCAGCAGCGGCCCCGGCCCCGGTCCGGGCGAAGGGTAGACGGCGGCGGCCCCGATACGGGCAGGAGCAAGGGGGAGACGGCGGCCCCGGCCTCGGTCGAGTGAGGCAGGCGGAGGCCCCGGTCCGGGCAGGGAGTGGGAGGCGGTGGCCCCAGTCCAGGCACAGGGTGAACTGCGGCGGCCTCGGCCCCGGTCCGGGCAGTATGGACCGACCTAGGAGGGGAGGCAGACCCCTCCAGCCCGGGTAAGAAACCTGCATAGGAGAAGGCCTCTCCGATATAAAACCTACGACCCAAGGACCTCGCTGCCACGTCCCAGCTTGCTTGGCCATGGCACACGAACCATGGGTGTAAAGGGTGGGGCCAGTACTGCGCGCACTGCACTCCACCTAAAAGCTCCTTTGCGCAGGCCCGAGGACAGGTCCACGTCCTCCCCCTCAACGTCCTCCCCCTCCACGTCCTCCCCCTCAAAAGATGCTCACAAACTCAAGCTAGCATGCTGGAACATCAGAACCATGCTAGACAAGACTGACAGCCACCGACCTGAACGTCGGTCTGCCCTCATTGCACATGAACTCCTCAGACTTGACATCGACATAGCCGCTCTCAGTGAAGTCCGCCTGGCAGATGTAGGCAGCCTCCAAGAACGCGGCGCGGGCTACACACTCTACTGGTCTGGCAAGCCTTCGGATGAACGACGCCTATCTGGTGTAGGCTTCATGGTCAAGAGCTTCATTGCCTCCAAACTCGAAAACCTTCCGACAGGCCTCTCGGACCGAATCATGTCCATGCGACTCCCACTTCAAAACAAGTGTCACATCACCCTCATCAGTGTCTATGCTCCAACCCTCCAGGCGGAACCAGCAGAAAAGAACAAGTTCTACACCGACCTGCGCAACCTCATCCAACGTACCCCTACAGCCGACAAGGTTGTCATCCTGGGCGACTTCAACGCTCGTGTCGGCAAAGACTCAGAAACCTGGCCAGGAATCCTGGGCAAGCATGGCGTCGGCAAGTGCAACGACAATGGGCGCCTCCTGTTGGAGCTCTGCGCAGAACAGCGGCTTGTCATTACAAACACCCTTTTTCAGCAGAGGGACAGCCTTAAGACCACCTGGATGCATCCCCGATCCAAACACTGGCACCTCCTGGACTACATCCTGGTGCGAGAAAGTGACAAACAAGATGTGCTCCACACCAGGGTCATGCCTAGCGCGGAATGCCACACTGACCACCGGCTGGTTCGCTGCAAGCTCAACCTTCACTTCAAGCCAAAGCCCAGGAACAATAAAGCCCCCAGAAAGAGGTTCAATGTTGGAAAACTGCAGTCAGACGAAGCGAGAGGAAACTTCCAGGCAAACCTCAAAGCAAAGCTCGACGTTGCAACCCGCCTCACGGACCCGTCCCCTGAAACCCTCTGGGATCAGTTGAAGACTACCATACTGCAATCCACTGAAGAGGTACTGGGCTTCTCCTCCAGGAAAAACAAGGACTGGTTTGACGAAAACAGCCAGGAAATCCAGGAGCTGCTGGCAAAGAAGCGAGCTGCCCACCAGGCTCACCTTACAAAGCCGTCCTGTCCAGAGAAAAAACAAGCCTTCCGTCGCGCATGCAGCCATCTTCAGCGCAAACTCCGGGAGATCCAAAATGAGTGGTGGACTAGCCTCGCCAAACGAACACAGCTCAGCGCGGACATTGGCGACTTCAGGGGTTTCTACGAGGCTCTAAAGGCTGTGTACGGCCCCTCACCCCAAGTCCAAAGCCCGCTGCGCAGCTCAGACGGCAAAGTCCTCCTCAGCGACAAGATCTCCATCCTCAACTGATGGTCAGAACACTTCCAATCTCTTTTCAGTACCAACCGCTCAGTCCAAGATTCCGCCCTGCTCCAGCTCCCTCAACAGCCCCTAAGGCTAGAGCTGGATGAGGTTCCCACCCTGGATGAGACATATAAGGCAATCGAACAACTGAAAAGTGGCAAAGCAGCAGGTATGGATGGAATCCCCCCAGAAGTCTGGAAGGCTGGCGGCAAAACTCTGCATGCCAAACTGCATGAGTTTTTCAAGCTTTGTTGGGACCAAGGTAAACGGCCTCAGGATCTTCGTGATGCCACCATCATCACCCTGTACAAAAACAAAGGCGAGAAATCAGACTGCTCAAACTACAGGGGAATCACGTTGCTCTCCATTGCAGGCAAAATCTTCGCTAGGATTCTACTAAATAGAATAATACCTAGTGTCGCCGAGAATATTCTCCCAGAATCACAGTGCGGCTTTCGCACAAACAGAGGAACCACTGACATGGTCTTTGCCCTCAGACAGCTCCAAGAAAAGTGCAGAGAACAAAACAAAGGACTCTACATCACCTTTGTTGACCTCACCAAAGCCTTCGACACCGTGAGCAGGAAAGGGCTTTGGCAAATACTAGAGCGCATCGGATGTCCCCCAAAGTTCCTCAACATGATTATCCAACTGCACGAAAACCAACAAGGTCGGGTCAGATACAGCAATGAGCTCTCTGAACCCTTCTCCATTAACAATGGCGTGAAGCAAGGCTGTGTTCTCGCACCAACCCTCTTTTCAATCTTCTTCAGCATGATGCTGAACCAAGCCATGAAAGACCCCAACAATGAAGACGCTGTTTACATCCGGTACCGCACGGATGGCAGTCTCTTCAATCTGAGGCGCCTGCAAGCTCACACCAAGACACAAGAGAAACTTGTCCGTGAACTACTCTTTGCAGATGATGCCGCTTTAGTTGCCCATTCAGAGCCAGCTCTTCAGCGCTTGACGTCCTGCTTTGCGGAAACTGCCAAAATGTTTGGCCTGGAAGTCAGCCTGAAGAAAACTGAGGTCCTCCATCAGCCAGCTCCCCACCATGACTACCAGGCCACATCTCCATCGGGCACACAAAACTCAAAACGGTCAACCAGTTTACCTATCTCGGCTGCACCATTTCATCAGATGCAAGGATCGACAATGAGATAGACAACAGACTCGCCAAGGCAAATAGCGCCTTTGGAAGACTACACAAAAGAGTCTGGAAAAACAACCAACTGAAAAACCTCACAAAGATAAGCGTATACAGAGCCGTTGTCATACCCACACTCCTGTTCGGCTCCGAATCATGGGTCCTCTACCGGCACCACCTACGGCTCCTAGAACGCTTCCACCAGCGTTGTCTCCGCTCCATCCTCAACATCCATTGGAGCGCTCACACCCCTAACGTCGAGGTACTCGAGATGGCAGAGGTCGACAGCATCGAGTCCACGCTGCTGAAGATCCAGCTGCGCTGGATGGGTCACGTCTCCAGAATGGAGGACCATCGCCTTCCCAAGATCGTATTATATGGCGAGCTCTCCACTGGCCACCGTGACAGAGGTGCACCAAAGAAAAGGTACAAGGACTGCCTAAAGAAATCTCTTGGTGCCTGCCACATTGACCACCGCCAGTGGGCTGATAACGCCTCAAACCGTGCATCTTGGCACCTCACAGTTTGGCGGGCAGCAGCCTCCTTTGAAGAAGACCGCAGAGCCCACCTCACTGACAAAAGGCAAAGGAGGAAAAACCCAACATCCAACCCCAACCAACCAATTTTCCCTTGCAACCGCTGCAATCGTGTCTGCCTGTCCCGCATCAGACTGGTCAGCCACAAACGAGCCTGCAGCTGACGTGGACTTTTTACCCCCTCCATAAATCTTCGTCCGCGAAGCCAAGCCAAAGAAAAAAGAAGAGCAATCAGGTTCAAATATAAAGCCTTAACCCAACCAATAAAAAAGGGCCAAATTTAAATTTCTCTAACACTTTAAATAAAAAAATCCCACTCAACCCTATCAAAAGCTTTTTCTGCATTTAATGGTGTTTAGGTTGCTTTGGGTATGCGTTGACCAAAGTAATTAATCGAAATATATTGTCTGATGCATTTCTATTCTTAATAAAACCTGTTTGATCAATATGTACTAATTTGGGTAAATATTTAGCAAGTCTATTAGCTAATAATTTTGCTATAATTTTATAATCTACATTTAATAAAGAAATAGGTCTATATGAAGACACTTTTAATGGATCCATTAGGCATTTCCTGAATAGCTTCCTTAATTTCAAAATCCATAAATGAAGATTCCCATTCCTGAACATCATTCCCATCTAATACCGGTAACTTTAAATTAGATAAGTAAGAGTCAATAGAACCATTATCCCGTTTCCCCTCAGAAGTATATAATTTTAGATAAAATGAATAAAACTGGTTGTTAATTTCCTGAGGTTTATAAGTAACTTTTGAATTCTTCTTAACAGCATTAATAGTCCGAGATGCCTATTCAGCTTTCAATTGCCAAGCAAGTACCTTATGAGCTCTTTCCCCCAACTCATAATAATGTTGTTTAGATCAATTAATTAAGCGCTCAAACTGATAAGTTTGTAAAGTATTAGAACATAATTTCAACCTCTCAAATGTGGCTTTTTTTTAATCTTCTGTTACACCTTTCTGAAAATCTTTCTCTAACTCAGCAATCTGATTTTCTAACTCTAAGCTTTCTGCCATATATTGTTTCTTAACTTTCATAGAATAACTAATAATCTGCCCCCTCAAATAAGCTTTTAAAGCATCCCATATTACAAAATGACTATCCACAGAATTAACATTCTCAGTCAAAAATAAAGAGATATGCTCTTTAACAAAAGTAACAAACTCTGTTTTTTTCAATAACATTGCGTTAAACCTCCATCTAAACGACAGATGTACTACCTCCAAACTTTCACAAGAAAAAAGTAATAATGAATGATCTGATATAACTCTACTTTTATATTCAGCTCATAATACTCCACCTTTTAAATGTGATGATACCAAAAATAAATCAATTCTAGAAACCGAATCATGTCGTGAAGAGTAAAAATAAAAATCTTTCTCTGTAGGATTAACTTTTCTCCAAATTTAAATCTTTCATTAACGCATTAATTTGTGTTGCCATCTTTGATTTCCTTATACTTTTTGGATTTCTGTCCAATAAAGGGTCCAGTACACAATTAAAATCACCACCAACTAAGACATTTTCATGAGCTTGAGTTAACAGTAAAAAAGCTTCTGAAATAAACCATTCATCATCTATATTAGGGGCATAAAGATTCAGCAAAGTCCAAGATGCAGCAAAAATTTTACAGTTCACTCTGAATACTTTGCCACCATACCCCTCTGAAGATTCCAGTTCAAATGGTAAATTTTTATGAATCAAAATTGCTACTCCTCTTGCCTTAAAATTAAAAGAAGAAAAAGCATGACCAACCCAATCTCTTTTCAATTTCAAATGTTCTTTTTCAGTCAGATGAGTTTCTTGTAAAAAAAAGTGTCAATTTTCATTTTTTTTAATATGCCAATATTCGCTTTCTCTTAATTGGATTATTTAATCCCTGAACATTAAAAGTTGCAAAATTCAATTTAGACATCTTTTTAACTACTAATATATTTGCATACTATAAAATAATGCTCCCCTCTATAATTCTTCAAAAAAAAGGGCAAAGGAAAAAAAAAACAATTAAAAAAAAAACACAAAAACACACAAAAAAAAACCACCCAAAGGTAGTAATACCCTAAAAATCTGGGTGTGGTAAACCCACTAGCAGCAGACGACTATCAAAATTTTCAGTGTCATCCACCCCCGCCCCCCGCCCCCAGCCAGATAGATATTTATTATTTAATTAAACACTATCAAATATAGTCCATATATTCAACCCAATGATTCCAAACCCAACGACTGCTCCGGATCTTCAACATCAAGAAGACTTTGTGTCAACTCTTCTCTCTTTCCATTTTTTCCATACTTTCCATTCTTTCCATACCCATTTCCATTTACCCTCCTCTTAGAGACAACGGGGGGAGAACGCCCATTGCTTCGCAGTTCCGGCAAAGAATTAGCAAAAACCAAAGCATCATGATCATTCTCAAAGAATTGAGATTGAAAATTTCCATAAAAAACATTCAAAATTGCAGGATAATGAAAAGCAAACTTGTAGCCCTTTCGCAAGCCATTGGACTTGATAGCAAAGAGGATGCTCAGAAGATTGTACTGCTACTTATTGTGGTGGGACCTCACACACTAGAGTTTTTCAACACATTTGTTTTTGTTGAGGCAGATGACCAGGGCAAGTTCGAAAAGGTTATCAAGATGTTTGATGTACACTGCTCACCAAAGAAAAATAAAACATTCAAGTAGTATGTATTTCAACATGCGCACGCATTTGCAAGTAGAGATCTTCGATACTTTCTTAACATACTTGAAACTAAAATGCTGCAAGATTCAATGATCCGTGATCAAACCATTTTCGGAATTATTGATAAGGAAGTGAGAGAGAGGTTGCTGCGAGAGATGGACCTTACCTTAGTTGGAGCTGTGAATATATGCAATGTCAGTGAATTAGCTCTGCAGCAAGTGAAAAAGTTCAGTGAGAATGCAAAATAAAGACATAGGCGTAGTCACAGTTCCTGGACACACACATAAACAATGAACGAGACATAGGAAACAACAAAAAGATGGAGAAATTCAATTGTAAATGATGTGGCACTTAACATGCACCATAACAATCCCCCACCTTTGTAACAAGTGCAATGGGTAGAATCACTATGCAAAGCATTGTTTTTCCAAAGGGAAACAAAGCAGAAGTAAAACCATGCACACTAGAGAAGAATCTGTCCTCAGTGATGCATTCTTCAGTGGTGGTGCAGGAATGTTTCAAACCAACAGACACTGAGCAGCCAAGTGTGAACAGAGTTGAGCAGAACAAGTGGACAGTGCCATTGCATGCAATTGGAACAGATATTCCTTTTCAACTGGACACAGAGGGAAGGTCAATTTGATCCATGAGCATGACATCAGAGCAATGAAGATAAAGCCATACATCCATCCAAAATCTGTTCAGCTCAAGGCCTACAATGGACACAAAAGGCATATGTTGACTGAAGGTGAAAGTTAAAGGTAAAGAGCACCACCTAATGTTTGCACTAATTCCAGATGAATATGAATCACTGCTTGGTAACAAAGCATGTGAAAACTTAAGCCTTGTTAAGAGGGTTTATTGCATTAACAGTGACAATGTGCAGAACAGTATAGAGGAAATACTGGACCAATTTCCAGACATCTTCATGGGGTTTGGTGTTCTACCATTCACCTAGAAGATACAGTTAAAGGAGGATGCACAGCCACTAGTGCATGACCCAAAGTGGGTTCCAGCACCACTAAAGACAAGTTCAATCAAGAACTCAATTGAATGATGTCACTGGGGGGGGGGGGGGGGGGGGAGAGGTCATAAAGAAAGTGGAGGAGCCCACAGAATGGGTGATTTCAATGCGTCAGAAAGAAGATTCGTGACCTACATGTGTGCATGGACCCAAAAGACTGGAATGCCAATACTGTATAAAGAGGGAGCATTATCAAATTCCAACCAGGGAGGAAATTACAAGTGAGATGGGTGGTGCAAAGTTGTTCACTAAATTGGATGCATCCTGGGGCTTCTAGCAATTAAAACTGCATGAAGATAGCACAAAATATTCCACATTCACTGCAACATTTGACCAATACTCCTGTCTGAGGATGGCTTTTGGAATTTCCTCAGCTCCTGGAGTGTTCCACAGGACCACGGAGCACATCTTAGACAGCATAAATGGGATGCAAGGATGACATGATCCCATGGGGATCCACATAGGAACAATGCAATGAGAGGTTCATCAAAGTGCTATAATGCATCCAAAATATGGATTAAAGCTAAACCGAGCAAAATGCCAGTTTGGTGTGAACTAAACCACCTTTCTGGGGAATTAGCAGTTGGAGGCAGGTGTGCAGTCAGACAAGAGCAAGGTGAAAGCAATTCTAGAGATGTGCAGACCCACTGACAAAAATGGTATATTGAGAGTGCTGGGAATGATCAATTTCATTGGTAAATTAATTCCAAGCCTATCTTCCACTACAATGTACCAGAGGAAGTTGTTACATGACAAATGTGACAAATTTGTCACTTGGATTCACCTCAGCTGAAAATAAAGAGGCACTAGGTGCACAAACATTAAGAAGATCTGTCAAGACAAGAAACAATTTCATTCATCCCATTGAATGTAAATGAGAGGCAACAAATGATTTCAAAGTGCAGAATGGTGAGTTTATTTACTTTCTTACTATGTTTCTGTATATACCAGGTCTTTTAAACTGTAATAGACAATTGGGGTTCTGCGATTTCCAAATGTTCCCTAAAAAAGGCTCCGTAAGCTAAAAAGTTTGGGAAGCCCTGGTGTAGTGGTCGGCGCAACACTGCTACAATGCCAGTGACCAGGACCTTGGTTCGAATCCTGCGTTGTCTCTGAGGATTTTGCACATTCTCCTTGTGTCTGCGGGGGTTTCCTCTGGCTGTTCCGGTTTCCTTCCACTGTTCAAAGTGTTCCGCAGTTTGTAGGCAAATTGGGTAATTGGGTAGCACAGGCTCGTGAGTCAAAAGGGCCTGTTGCCGTCCTGTTTGTCTCATTTTACAAAATAACATGGTCCTGGTGCCAATATCCAGGGAACTATTATTGTACATTATCCCTCTAGTTTAAGAAACAATGATGCGCTACTACTAAAATCTCTGTCTCCTCTCACTGATTCTATCCATGTGTTGCAGCTCCTTTCAAGCTGTGGGTATAAGTCAGAAATTTTTAAAATTTAAATTGAAATTTAGCCTATCAACACTTTAACAGGCCCTTCTGGCCCACAAGCCCGTGCCGCCCAATTACACCCAATTTTGAACGGTGAGAGGAAACTGGATCCCCTGGGGAAAAACCACGCAGACACAGAGAGAACGTACCAACTCCTTACAGACGTAAGTCTTGATTATGTAAGCCTTGGAATTTAACTCAGATAAGTGTGAGGCGTTGCACTTTAGACTTCAGAAAAACAAGTATATACTCCCTTGAGAGTGGCGACATAGCTAAACAGAGTGGGGAAGAAGACGTTTGGCACCCTTGTGAATGGGACTAGCTTGGGTAGACGACTCAGTGAGCATGGACATGTTGGGCCAAACAACCTGTTTCCGTGCCGCAACACTGTCTGACGGAGCCCATAATGTAGCACTTTATAAAATGCTGTTTTGGAGTCCATACCTCTCTCATCTACTATATTTGCCTTATCATCCTCTGTTCCTTCAGAAAAATAAAATCTATTAATGTAATCAGATGATTTATCTGGAGCAAATCTAGGTTTTCTCTCATCCATGTCATATGTCCAAGGTTATGTCCTTGATTTAGAATTTGAGACCCTTGCCCCTCACAAAGATTAAGCTGGTTGGTGTAGATGTTGCTTTTATCATTTCACCCCTTTTCTGAATCATATGGCAGTTTTCCGGCCCTGCCTATCAATATTTTTTTAAAGTCTAATTTATAGCAACATTAGCATCTGTAATGCTACCATGAATCAATTAATTTCATGACAAATTCGGATTCTGTCCTCCACCTGACTACGCCAAGTGCAGAAAGAGCTTTCGAGAACAGTGAGGAGCACGCAGAAGCCTGGTGTGAACAGCGGAGGAGGACCACCTCCGACAGAGTAGCCATCCATCCATTCCCATCAGGTACCCCTTTCACAACGTGGCAGGGTCCTCAGTTCCCACAGTGGCCTCATCAGTCACCTCAGAAGCAGAGTGGAACGAAATCGTCCAAGATCCTGAAGGACTGCCTAAGAAGATGACAGGAAGGAAAAAGACAATAGCTCTCCATACGTATTTACCTTCAACAGTCAGCGGGTCGAGCAGCATCAGTGAGAGAAAAAGAATATTTTGTGTCAACAGGGTTCCGATCCAAAAAGGTTGACCACTCTTTTTTCTTTCACTGATGCTGAGTTCCAACATCAGTAATATATCTTTACCCCTGTGGACGCTGCGAGACATGTTGAGTTCCTCCAGCATTTCTATGTTTTTACTACAATCAGGTTTTTATGTTTCACTCCTCCAGATGATTGTTTGTTGCTCCAGATTCCGACATCCTGTATATCACTTCATATACTTTAATGCACAGCTGCAAATTCATGCGTCACTATCTTGGAAGAACTTTCCGGGACCCAACGCACTAATGGCACCGTGAAGAAAACGTGTCAGTGTCTCTACTTTCTCAGGAGTTTGCAGAGGTTTGGTACGGCATTAGAAACCCCAGCAAATTTCGACAGTTGTGCGGTGGAATGTGTGCTGACTTGCTGGATCATGGTGTGGTATGAGGACACCAATATCCCTGAGCATAAAGCCCTGCAAATATAGTGGACACAGTCCAGAACATCACAAGCAAACCCTCCCGCACCCCACCCCCCCCCCCCCCCCCACATCATCGAGAACATCTACATGGAATGCTGCTGTCAGAGAGCAGCAGCAATCAACCAGGATCCACACCACCCAGCACACACTCTGTTCTCACTGCTACCATCAGGAAAGAGGTCTAGGTGCTACAAGACTCGCACCACCAGGTTCAGGAACAGCTACTACCCCTCCACCCATCAGACTCCTCAACAACAAACTCAATCAACGACTCATTTAAGAACTCTTTTACTCTTTATTGATGTTTTTCTCTCTCTCTCTGCATTGCACAGTCAGTTTGCTTACATTTTTTTGGATGTGTCTGTTGAGGCCAGTTTTTCTGAACTACTATAAAAGGTAATTCTGCCTTGGCTGCAGGAAAAAGAATGTTAGGCTTTACTCTGACTGAAATCTGAAATCTGAATTTTGTGAAGATGTAAAGAAAGAGCCCAGGCAAGTATTAAAGACATTAAAGATCAGATGGAATCAGGGTTGAAAGTCAATATCACCATCTGCTCCTATCGTTCTCTGTGGAACTGAACAACAACAGAAATATTTCTGTTTGACTAACACAATAAATGTTTACAAACGTTTCAATGTCAACCCAACGCCAATTTTTTGTTCACTTTATATGTCTGCAGGAATAAGTCACAGAAGCAATTTCATCACATTATCACATACTTTTCACAAATCCAAGAGCAGTGGAATTGAGATTCCCTGTGTTACAAGTGTGCAGGGCGTTGTTGAGACGCTATACATTATCGTGTGCAGTTCAGGTTGCGTAGCTTTTAGATTCAAGATTTCATTTATTGTAATATACACAAGAGACATATTTTGATGGAAGGATGCTGTTAAGTCGGAAGGGGTGTCGAAAAGATTCGTTAGGATTTTACTGGGAATGGAGGGCTTGAGTTCTAAGGAAAGGCTGGATTGACAGGCATTTATCATAGGAATGTAGGCAACTGAGGGGTTATTTTATAGGGGTGTATAAAATCATAAAGTGAATGTTGGCATTCTTTTTCTCAAACTAAAACTAAAGGGCATTGATAGAAAGTAAAAGGGGAAAGATTTAAAGGGAACCTGAGGGGCAACTTTTCCACACAGAAGGTGGAGGGAATGTGGAACCAGCTCCCAGAGGAAGTGATAGATATGGTTCTAATTTAGACAGGTACATGGATATGAAATATTTGGAGGGATAGTGGAGGAATGCAGGCAAAAAGAACCAATTCGGGTGGACAACTTGGTCTTCGTCGATATATATAAAATATACATCTATGAATATTCCTCTCAATTTTCTGCAAAATTCCTGGGCTATGCTGGGCTGAATGGAGGGAGAGTGTTTACCCTGGTTAGGAGAGGGATACTCATAAGTAAGATAAGGAGGAACTTCTCTGGAGTGATGAACCTCTCTTAGCACTGACGCAGTGGAAGCCATGTCACCAAATATGTTTAAGAACAAGACTTCTGGGAACAAATTTCTTCAAAGAGTGCACGGAGAATGCGTAAATGTAGCATTGAGATAGAGGATCAGCCTTAATGGCATCGGAATGCAGGGCAGCAAAATCGTCCACTTCTGCTCCAATGCCCAGTTGCTCAGTTCCCAGAAGAGAGTATTTTCATGTTTATTAATTCCCAGGATGTTTGGACATCCTTAGCAGTTTTTGATGATTCCTGGTCGAGAGACGTATTGGTAGGTCTGGAGGGACACGTCAGATCAGATAAGGGCAGAGGATTTCCTCCCCTGAAGGACAACAGGTGAACCTGATAGATTTCATGGTAATCCAGAACCTCCACAGTCACTGTTATTTCATAAGGTTTACATTAATCAGATTTCAGATCAGATATCAGATTTCTGATTTCAGATCTCTTGTCAGAGTACATACATGACATTACATATAACACTGAGATTCTTTTTCTGTGGGTGACGCAGAATTACCACTTACTGGTTGTGCAAAAAAAATGTACACAATGTGTACACGTGTAAACAAATGAAGAAATGTAAACAAGCTGTGCAATACAGAGAGGAAACAAACAATAAAGTGCAAAAATAAGAGTCCCTGATTGAGTTTATAGTTGAGGAGTATATATTTTTTCTTTTTTTTGTTTGTTCTTTTTTTTGTTATTAGTTTTTTTATATATAGTACTTCAAATGCAAATTATAGACATGATTTACAACTTATGTATGTTTTAGTTGTACTGAATGTTTTACTAATTTTATATAATTATCCATGTCATTTTATTGAATTATATTATCTGTATAAGTTCTGTATTAAAATTCAATTAAAAAATATTTTAAAAAGAAAGGAATGTGATGATTGAGGGATAACAGCTGTACCTGAACCTGGTGGTGCGAGTCTTGTGACACCAATACCTCTTTCCTGATGGCAGCAGCGAGAACAGATTATGTGCTGGGTGGTGAGGGTCTTTGATGAGAGCTGCTGATCTCCGTCAGCAGCATTCCCTGTAGATGTTCTCAATAGTGGGAGGGTTTGGTCTGAGAAGTCCTGGGCTGCCTCCACTGCAATTTGCAGGGCTTTAAGCTTGAGGGTATTTGGTGTCCCCATTCCAGACTGTGATGCAGCCGGTCAGCATACTTTCCACCACACCTCAGTAGAGATTTGCCAGTGTCATACCAAGCCTCCACAAACTCCTGAGGAAGCAGAGGTGCTGACAAATTTTCTTCATGATGCCATTCGTGTGTTGGGTCAAGGAAAGATCCTCCAAGATAGTGACTTCCAAGAGTTTAAATTTGCTCACCCTCTCCTCATTTTAAATGTAATATTTCAGCCACTATGGTGGGATTTGAACTTGTCTTTAGTACCAGTATGTTGATGACCCTACAATTTAACCTCTACACCACATGCAAGCTGATAGAGACACAGAAAACTTTGCCTATATTCGAGCTGGATTGGTTTTCTGAAATATTTGAGAGTATATGCCTTTATCTACAGCCTTGGCTTCTAAATAGGACAGGTAATGATGTCTTTGGTTTGTCATCTGATCCTCAAACTCTGTTGCTTTGAATGCACGTTCATAAAGAGCAATACAAGTGTTGAGGCAAATTCCAACTTCATCTTCATCTCAACTTTTACACTGAATCATGATTGCCGTTTTCAAGATGCAATTGTCCAGCAACAAGGAAGCTCTTCTGAATTTCCTGTCATTGTTGCAAAGCAGAATAATTGTTCAGCTCCAAGAAAGCATTGAACTATGGTGTGAAAAATAAAAAAATTTTAAAAAAAAGAACAGAGCAAATCAGTAACCACATCCGCCCCTCACTGACAATCAACAAAGGCGAGCCTCAAGGATGGGTACGTAGCCCACTTCTCTACTCTCTCTACACCCATGACTGTGTGGGTAGGCACAATTCAAAGGCTGTCAACAAACTTGCCAATGGCACCATGGTTTGTCGGCAGAATTGAAGATGGCAATGAGGAAGTGTACAGGAATGAGATAGATCAGCTGGTTGAGTGGTATCAAGACATCAACCTTGCCCTCAACGTTAGCAAAACTAAGGTATTCATTGTGGACTTCAGGAGGGGGAAACCAGGAGAACACAAATCAATGGGTCAGCAGTGGAGAGGGTAAGGAACTTCAAATTCCTGGCTGTCACTATTTCTGAAGATCTATCCTGGGGCCATCATGTTGAAGCAATGATGAAGAAGGCTCCCCAGCAGCTATATTTTGCTAGGAGTTTGATGAGATTTGGTATGTCACTAAAGACTCTTGCAAATTTCTACGTGTCCCGTGGAGAACATTCTTACTGGTTGCTTCACTGCCTGATATGGAGGAGCCAATGCACAGGACAGGATCAGGCTCCAGAGGATTGTAAACTTGGCCAGCACCATCATGAGCTTTAGTCTTCCCTCCATTAGGCCACCTTTAAGAGGCAGTGGCTCAGGAAAGCAGCTCGATCAGCAAGGACCCTCACCACCCAAGCCACGCCCTTTTCTCACTGCTACCATCAGGAAGGAGGTACAGGAGCCTGAAGACCCATTTCAATGTTACAAAACAGTTTATTCCCCTCCATCATCAGATTTCAGAACGGACAATAAGCCAACAGACACTACCTCACTTTATCTCTTTTTTTTGCACCAGTATTATTTTTTTGAAATCTTGTATTTACAGAATTGTAATTTACTGAAAAGTACTTTTGCACCTTGTTCTGTACAATCTTTGGCTTGGCTTCGCGGACGAAGATTTATGGAGGAGGTAAAAAGTCCACGTCAGCTGCAGGCTCGTTTGTGGCTGACAAGTCCGATGCGGGACAGGCAGACACGATTGCAGCGGTTGCAAGGGAAAATTGGTTGGTTGGGGTTGGGTGTTGGGTTTTTCCTCCTTTGCCTTTTGTCAGTGAGGTGGGCTCTGCGGTCTTCTTCAAAGGAGGTTGCTGCCCGCCAAACTGTGAGGCGCCAAGATGCACGGTTTGAGGCGTTATCAGCCCACTGGCGGTGGTCAATGTGGCAGGCACCAAGAGATTTCTTTAGGCAGTCCTTGTACCTTTTCTTTGGTGCACCTCTGTCACGGTGGCCAGTGGAGAGCTCGCCATATAATACGATCTTGGGAAGGCGATGGTCCTCCATTCTGGAGACGTGACCCATCCAGCGCAGCTGGATCTTCAGCAGCGTGGACTCGATGCTGTCGACCTCTGCCATCTCGAGTACTTCGACGTTAGGGGTGTAAGCGCTCCAATGGATGTTGAGGATGGAGCGGAGACAACGCTGGTGGAAGCGTTCTAGGAGCCGTAGGTGATGCCGGTAGAGGACCCATGATTCGGAGCCGAACAGGAGTGTGGGTATGACAACAGCTCTGTATACGCTTATCTTTGTGAGGTTTTTCAGTTGGTTGTTTTTCCAGACTCTTTTGTGTAGTCTTCCAAAGGCGCTATTTGCCTTGGCGAGTCTGTTGTCTATCTCATTGTCGATCCTTGCATCTGATGAAATGGTGCAGCCGGGATAGGTAAACTGGTTGACCGTTTTGAGTTTTGTGTGCCCGATGGAGATGTGGGGGGGCTGGTAGTCATGGTGGGGAGCTGGCTGATGGAGGTCCTCAGTTTTCTTCAGGCTGACTTCCAGGCCAAACATTTTGTACAATACTGCGGCCTCAAAGCAGCAATTTTCATGGCATATGTTTGTGACAATAAACTTCATCCTGGTTCTACCTACCGAACTGGTTGTGATACTGAGATCCACAATTGTTCGATGGATGGCAATCCAGTGCAGGAAATTGGCTGCAAACCCACAAGCAGGCAAAGTTTTTTAAGGATTAATTGGGCGTAGGATATGTGCATTCTTATCAGGCAAAATCTTGAGCTGCTGTCTTTGTAGAACCATGCAACAAATGCTAATCCCTCCCTTTGGTCTTTAAAAGTGTGAATGGAAGAACAGGTTCCCAAATAGTTGCATGCTTTCTGATGACCCCCATGTGGAGGGAAGAAAGCCTTTTACAGTGGAGTCACAATGGTACTGTCTGCACTCTATCTGTGCAAGAATCTTCTGAAATTCTTGGCTAGTCTCCATTCTTCTTTATGCTGGTGATTATCCACTGACTGTCAGCCTCATTAGTTTCTATGGAATCCTCTCAACTGTCTCATATTAATGAAACCAGCTGGGAAACTGCCAAACTCTGCGTCCACAGCAGCTTTTTCTCACCAAACCGCATTTCTTTACGGAATTCAGCACAGGTAGAAGGAGTAAACATGATTTTAATGTATTAATATTGCACCTCAACAAAATCCACCAAAGTTACAGGCACAAAGGCAGAGCAGTTAGTGCTGCTGTGTCATAGATTGAGTAGCCCAGGTTCTGCCCTCCAGTGTTAAATTTTAAATAAATTAAAATTTTAAAATTAGACATTCCAGCCCACGAGCCCGTGTCGCCCAATTACACCCAATTAACCTACAAACTCTGGTACGTTTTGAACAGTGGGAGGAAACCGGAGCACCCAGAGGAAACCCACACAGACACAGGGAGAACGGTTCAAACGCCTTCCAGCCTGTGCAGGATTAGAACCCTGGTCCCGATCGCTGGCGCTGTAAAGACGTTGTGCTAACCGTGCTGTCCTTGTCCATGTGGAGCTTGTATGAGCTCCTTGTGACCCTGTGGGTTTCATTTTGGTGTTCTGCTTTCCTCCAACATCCAAAGATTTGCTGGTTGCTAAGTTCATTGGTATCTTAAGATTATCCCTAATGTGGGTGGCAGGAGAATCAGGAGCGAATATGGGACAAATTACAGCAGGACTGGGATTGACAGGTTAGCATCGACTCAATGGGCTGAATTACCTCCTATATCGTAACGAAATATGAGAAGGAATGTCAGCATCTTCTTGCATCCCAATATTGTCAGCACCGAAGCCTTGGTGCACATTCAACCAGTTCCAGTGCACCTACTCTGAACTCCACCGCAGCTTAAGTTTATTTGTCTCATTATACCTAGTACAGAGCTCAAGCAGTGTCATAGCCGAAGGGTGGTAGTGGGGACGAGCTCCCACTGCTACACAAATGCTGTTCATGGCATGTGTCTCTAACAGCCTTTGACAACCAAGTCCAACTCCTGGCCATCACGTGTGTGACATAGTTCTTATGCCCGGCAGAGCTGTTGTCACTGATGGGAGAAGGGGAAAAGGCAGCCCACTGGCACCTTGAAAGCAGTTTCTCTGGGCAGATGGGGCTTGTTTACCACAGGTGGTGACTCATCTAGGAGAGGGAAAACTCCAATTTCAAACCTTCCCTGCCTTGTGGCTCTACCCGCTCATGGGCAAGGCTTTGGGAGTAAACCTCGAAGGCGGCTGACTGTTGGCCTAGCACTGGCATGGCATCTCCTGAGATACTGCTGACACCAAACTGTATTGACTTTTATTGTTCCATTGGATCCCACTGCATGGGCAACAGATGGATGTCCATATCAACTCTACCTTGGCTTGCACGCTGGAGAGGCCACTCCAGCTTCTCTTTACCAGTGACTACCAGAGGCACAGTACCCATGGTCGACCACGACTGACAGAGGCCACATGCACACCTAATGTAGAGAGGTTTCTTTGACAAATAGCCAATTGGTTATTGCTGACATTCATACAGCCTTGTAAAGAGCACAATTGACAGAGTGTAGGAATACAGTGAAAGAATGATCAATTTGCACTAGACAAAGGGAGTTTGCTGATATAGGGTTTATTTAGGAACTTGATGGGTGTGGAGAAACTCTCTTTAAACCTGCTGTGGCACACTTTTACACTCTTAAACCTTCTCCCCTAGAGGAGGGAGAAGAGAATGTGTCTGGAATGTAATGGATCCTTCAATGTACAAGGTGCCTTTGCTAGGCAGCAGGAGATGCAGATGGAGTCCATGGAGGGGAGAGAAGTTTGTATAATGTTCTGGGCTGCACTCCTTCTATCACCTCATCCAAACTTGATCAACGTAGCTTCCGAGCCTCATCCACCTCGATAAAGGATTTCAGCCCAAAACACAGACCATTCTTTGTCTTCCACTGATCAAAGTTCAAAGTTCAGATTGATTGTCACAGCACATACATGACATCACATACAACCCTGAGATTCTTTTTCCTGGGGGCGAGGCAGAATTACCATTTATTGGTAGTGCAAAATAAAAACCGACTGTACACAATGTACACATGTAAAATAAAGAAATGTAAATTAACTCAGCAATACAGGGAGGGAAAAAAATCAATAAAGTGCAAAAGTAAAAATCGTAAACGAGTCCCTGATTGAGCTTGTTGTTGAGGAGTCTGTCGGTGGAGGGATAGCAGCTGTTCCTGAACCTGGTGGTGCAAGTCTTGTGGCACCTAGACCCCTTTCCTGATGGTAGCAAGAAGAACAGAGTGTGTGCTGGATGGAATGGATCCTTGATGATTGCTGCTGCTCTCCGACGGCATTTTTTCCCTGTAGGTGTTCTCATGATGGGGAGGGTTTTGCCTGTGATGTCCTGGGCAGTGTCCACTACCTTTTGCAGGGCTTTATGCTCAGGGGTATTGGTGTCCCCATACCAGACAGGATCAGCACAGAGATGCTGCTTGACTCATTGATTTCAGGTGGGATGTGAGTGAAAAGAAAAGTTTGAAAACCACTGTTTCAATCGTACCTAAATGGCTCGTTATGTGCACGGTTTCATAACTACAAAAGGAAATGGGCCAATGACAATTTTCTAAAGCAAAATATTTCAGTAACAATTGGACCTAGAGCAATGGTTCTCAACCATCCCTTCCCACTCACATACCACCTTAAGTAATCCCTTACTAAATCAGAGCTCCTATGGCAGAGGGATTACTTAAGGTGGTATGTGGGTGGAAAGGAAAGGTTTGAAAGCCACTGCTCTAGCAGATGGTGTTTAGCTTCAGATTCCAGCAGGTGCCCTGGGTGTCTTCTTTTCTCACACCACACTGTAACACATCCAGCAAATATGCTTTTGATAGCGCTCCTGGAGAAGCTACTGAGGGACAGAGCAGATGTGCTGAATTTCCTTTGTCTTCTTAAAAAGTAGAGGATTTCATATTGGTCATCCCATCAAGGACCCAGGGAACTGCAGTGGAGGAAAGTCAATGCCAACCCAAAGGCCCTGCCTAGGATGACAGAAGGGGTCAATGCCTCAAGCTAGTTGATCTTGGTCACCTGATCAGTGCATTCTCAGTGGATCAAAGCGGCTGCTCATACAAGCCCTCCGTGATTCAACTATTTATATAAGAAAATAATATGTATTTATTTTAACATTTGGAAATAAGTACTCTGAATATATATTTTTTGTCTATATGTGGGTTTGCAGTGTGTCACACTGAGGACTGGCAAACACTATTTCATTGTGTTGTACTTGTGCAATCAGATGATAAATGAACTTGAACTTGATTCAGCAGATACTTGATATCCCTGAATGAACTTTTCTCTTTCTTGCCTTGATACTGGACTGGTGACAGCTCTATGCATACCTTTACAAGGCAAACAACTGTTACGAGCCCTGAGGACCCCAAAACCCAGCAGCAATAGATATTCACCACAACAAATGGTTACTTAAACAAAAGTTGTTTTTAATTATTTTTAACCATGAAAGTAGAATCCAACTTTAACTTAGCTCTATTGACTTATTTAACCTAACTTAACCCCCTTCTAATTCTAAGTGCACGTGTATGTAATATGTGTGTGTAAGTTCAGAAAGGTTCTCTGGTTCACAGTCCAATCTCACTTCTCATTCCTCCAAGTTCACTGGTTGCAGACAATTCTTATACTGTGCACAGAATTTAACATTTATAAAATTCACCAGTCTTTGGTGCTTGAAAGGTAAATGGTTACCACTCAGGAAGGTTCTTGTCAGTTTTCAGAAAGAGCTTTGTTGCACGCTGGACACCCCAGCCACTTCAGTGTCTTGTTGACGAAACTTGCCCCTTCAGGATTTTCCAGATGATAACCTCGTTCTTTAAGTCACCACAGATTTCCTTTTTGTTTCACTTATTCCAAGTGAAACATTGGACAGCCAGTCCTCTCTTCTTGCATGAACCACAAGGGTTTTGACCAGGCTGTCTTACAACTGGGCTTTCCATAAACTTGCCAGCTTGTCCTGTTGCAGTCCCAGCTGCTGTCACCTGGTTTAGTGAAGTCTCTTGAGCACGCTTCAAAAGCTCTTGCAAAAGATCTGGAGCTGATACGTCTACCATGAGGCAGAGCTCCAGCATTTTAAATAAGATCTGTTTTAAAGTGTTAGTATGTGACCTACTCTAACAAATCTTTCCAATTTATCTCCCAAAAACATATTCATATATATCTATATCCTCTGTCACACAACGGAAAAAGAGTTTTGTCAATTTTGTGTACAATAAATGGAATCATAACTATAACTCAAGCAGCTTTACATTTGGACAGAGGCCTATGTGCCAGATTTCCTCCATTCTCATCTTCAAAAGCCTCAGCGTTTGATTGTTCGGGCAATAGTTTCATATGTACTTTGATCTGATCTTAGTTTCACCAGAAAAACAAGATATAAAATCCACGGGGAGATTTACATAGTTTCTCTTCAACGCATTGCTTTGTCAAGGATAAGGTGTTAAAGAACAATAGATGAAATGGATCAGCTTTGTTCGAAAGGTTCATGGATATCTCTTTCAGTAACAAGCCTTTCTCTGTTTGGGACCAGTACAAAGGCAACAGATGAGGACAAAAGATGAACCATGATGGATCAACACTTCATTTATTTTCATCCATGTCGTTTGACAGAGCAGATAATTTCCATAAAACCAATTATTTTCTTGTCAAGCTCACGACAGGTTTACCTAGTTAAGTCACCCCTCCTTTTGGATTTGAAAAGAGTGTAAAATTCCTTCAAACCTTGCCAGCAGCATAAGAAAGTAGCCATTTCCTGCCTCAGCCCTGGGTGGATTGAAAAAGCTATAAATCTCCAGTTGGAGCAGGTATGAGGCTTATTTATGGTTTAGCAATTACGAACCATAGAACACTACAGCACAGAAACAGGCCCTTCGGCTCTTCTTGTTTGTTCCTAGCCCTACTGACCCACAGTCCATATCCCTCCCATGTACCTCTTCAAATGTTTCTTAAATGTTAAAATTTAGCCCACATTCGCCACTCCAGCTGCCAGCTCATTCCACGCTCCCACCACTCTCTGTGTGAAGAAGTACCCCCTAAAAATTTCCCATTTCACCCTTAACCCATGGCCGACACCAAGGGTAGGCGGGGGGGGGGGGGGGGGCGTTCGCAGGGCATTCTGACGTCGACCCTGTCATGTCCTCTGGTTTGCATTTCACCTATCCTCGATGGAAAGGGCTGCTTGTATTTAGTCTCTCTATCTATAACTCTAATAATTTTTGTGTACCTCTATCAAATCTCCCCTCATTCTTTTACACTCTTGGGAATAAAGTCCAAATCTGTTTAACCTTTCCCTGTAATTCAGTTCCTCGTGTCCTGGGCTTAAAACCTATCTAGAGACTGCTCTGTGATATTCTATATGTCTGTAGTGAGATAATATGTGAAAGCGCCAACTCTGTTCAGCAAACTGCAGTCTCTGTGCTTTGCAGCTGAAAGATGAGCTTCTTAAAAGTACCTCTCCAAGGCCAGAGTCAGAGGGAACAGTGATGCCAATGGGTCCTATATTCTATGATTCTGAACAATCTCTTCTATTTCCATACATTGCTACCTTTATTTGCACCTGCTTGCCTCTCAACCTCACCTCAACGCACCACTGCCCTGTTGTTCCATTCTTGCCCATGGCCTGGTCTTCTTCAAGGGCTCACTCAAGACAGCAGTCACTCAGTGTTAGTGACTCTCTTCAGTGAGCTGACTGGAAACACTCAAAGGTATTCAGAGCTCAGTGGATGATGCCTGGCCCAAGACGAGTTGGGCCTCAAGCTTCTCCATTCGGGAACTGGAATCTTTCAAGAGTTTGGTCCATGTTGGTTTTTGAACATCAATATTTTCCCTTCATTAATTACCAGCTTGACATTGTGATGTACTGGTCTCATCGGCATTTTTAACCCAGTCTTTAATCTTGATTCCAGACCTCACTGCACCCTGCAGCAAAACATTCAAACACAGAAAGATAAGAGCAAGAAAGGAGGCCATTTAATTTTTTAATATATAGATAATATATAGCCCACCTTACTGACAAAAGGCAAATGAGGAAAAACCCAATACCCAACCCCAACCAACCAATTTTCCCCTGTAATCGCTGCAACCGTGTCTGCCTGTCCCGCATCGGACTTGTCAGCCACAAACGAGCCTGCAGCTGACGTGGACATTTACCCCCTCCATAAATCTTCGTCCGCGAAGCCAAGCCAAAGAAGAAGAATATAGACATACAGCACGGTAACAGGCCCTTTCGGCCCACAAGCTTGTGCCTCCCAATTACACTCAATTAACCTACACCCCAGTACATAGAACATAAAACATAGAACATTACAGCACAGTACAGGCCCTTCAGCCCTCAATGTTGTGTTGACCCATATATTCCTTAAAAAAAGTACTAAACCAACCCTGCCCTGTAACCTTCTATTTTTATTTCATCTATTGTGCCTGTCTAAGAATCTCTTAAATACACCCAATGTTTCGGCCTCTAATCACCATCCCTGGCAAGGGATTCCAAGCAGCCACAACTCTCTGTAAAAAACTTACTCCTGATGTCTCCTCTAAACTTCCCTCCTTTAACTTTGTACTAAACAAGTCTCTTTTCATTCTTCTATGTTCCAAAGTGAGAAGCCCCAGCAGATTCTGTTTTTATCCTTTTCCATAGTCATGCTTAAGCTCAGGGAGTTGTGGTCACTCTCACCAAAATGCTCCCCCATCAAGAGGTCTGCCACTTGACCAGGTTCATTATCTAGAACTAGATCCAATATGAGTTCTCCTCTAGTCGGCCGGTCCACATATTGTGTCAGGAACCCTTCTTGAACACACCTGACAAATTCAGCCCCATCTATCCCTCTTGCAGTCAGGAGGTGCCAGACAATATTAGGGAAGTTGAAATCACCCTTAACTACAACCCTGTATTTCCCATACCATTCCAAAATCTGCCTGCTTATCTGCTCCTCAGTGTCCCGTGGGCTATTTGGGGGGCCTATCCAGCACAGTGATTGCTCCCTTCCTATTTCTGACTTACACACACAGTGACTCAGTGGACACTCCCTCTGCAGCATCCTCCCTTTCTATAGCCATGGTACATTTTCAAAAGTGAGAAGAAATTGAAGTGCTTGAGGAAAACCCACGCAAAATAGGGAGAATATATAAGCTCCTTACAGACAGTGCGGGATTCGAACCCAGGTAGCTGGTACTGTAACAGCGTTGAACTAACCGCTACGCTAACCATGCCACCCTATCCACATTTGATCCATCCATACTGTGCAAGCATAATCCATTTTGACCCATTCCCTGCCCTCAATCCTACTTATAGGGGAAGATGGCACAGATTTCAGACTAATATTTCAAACATTTTTTTTAATTGTTTTAAAACAGTGTTTAAAACTATTTGAACAGATATATCTACAAAATTGAATGTAGTTAAAAAAACTAGTTAAAAAAAATGACCATCTATTGCAGGGATAATCAAAATGGAAGCAGTGGGTATTGGTGGGCATTGGGTGAAAAGGGTTATGATTGCCTCTTGTTTGGATTCATGGAACTGAGTTGGTTAGGGGGCGGCACAGTTGATGTAGCGGTTAGGCATGTTACAGCACCAGCTTTTGGGATCGGAATGGGGTTCGAGTCCTGGGCTCTCTGTAAGGAGTTGGTATGTTTTCTCTGTGTCTGCATGGGTACCCTCTGGAGGCTTTGGTTTCCTCCCACCGCTTGAAAAATTTACTGGAGGTGTAGGTTAATGGGGCATGTCGGATAGCATGGACTCGTGGGCCAAAATGGCCTGTCACCGTGCTGTATGTCTAAATTTTAAAAAAAATTAAAATATCCAAACAAGAGAGAAAGGAAAGATAATGGCATTGGCATTAAGTGTGTGTGGTCTCCAGTTTCAATCTCTCCACTCCATTTATTGCCTCTACATTCAATTTTGTAGATATATCTGTTCAAATAGTTGCATGACACAGAAACAGCCCATTGAGTCCATGCCAACCATCCACTACCCATTTACACCAATTTTGTAGACATTGACATCTGCCATAATGAAACTTCAGTGGAAATTGCACAAAATTCCATGCAGTTCATTTCACAGAGTCATAGAGTAAAAGGGAGATACAGACCCTTCGGACCAATGAGTCCATGATAACCGCCCACCAACCATTTACATCAATCCCTTTTTCTGCTCTTCCCAAGACACACAGGAAGATTTCAGCAGGCTGAAATCTGAAGCTAAACACAATCCTTCCAGCGGGAAAAGCAGCATCAGTAGGAGAAAAGGAGCCTTTTATCTGGACTGAAAGTGTGGAGGAGAGAGGTGGTCAGGATGGGAGGTGTAGGGTCAGGACCAGTGGGGGATTGGTGGACCAGGGACAAGTGAAGGATGACGGAAAGAAGCAGATGACTAGTCATTGCCAGAAAGAGAGAGTGAAAGAGAAGCCAAGGAGTGAGTGGAGAAAGATGAGTCAGACAGGTAGGTAGGGACAAGGTTGTTCAGCCCACATTCTCATCTAATCCCCTCAGATTCTACTGTTCACACTTGGATCCATTTGCAGCAGCCCAAGTAACTCACCAACCTACTGATATTTGTGATGTGGAAGAAAACTGGAGCAACCAGTGCAATCTGCTAACGTTGGAGGGAGAACATACAAATTCCACACAGACAACAGCAGAGGTCAGGACTGAACCCAGGTCTCCAGTAACTGTGAGGTAGAAACTACCTCAACCGTTCATCTTTATCGTCTAAGTACGTCTTCACGATAAGCGGCAAATCGAGCTTTACCTCGGAAACCCAAGAAACAGCAGATGCAGGAATCAGTGGCAAAGAAACACTCAGCCAGCGGAGCTCAATGTGTCAGGTGGCACCAGTGGGAGAAAAAAAAATGGCCGCTGGCTCCTCCATGAAAACTCAGACCCTTTTTCTCCCACTAATGCTGCTTTTTAATGCATTGAGTCCCTCCAACAGATGGCTTATTACTCAAAGTGTTGCCTTGACTTGAGAAAAAAACTGCAGGAGCCCTGGCAGAGATACTTGAATCATCGTTAGACATCGATGAGTTGCCAAAAGATTAGAGGGTGGCTAATATTGAGCCTTTATTTGAGAAAACATGCAAAGTGACAGACTTGTGAGCCTAATGTCTATTGAGGGGAATTTTGAGAAACAGGATGTAAATGCATTGGAAAAAGCAAGGAAAGACTGATATCAGCATTGCTTTATGCATGGGAAATTATCTCATGAATTTTATATGTATCATGAATTTGACTGGTTTTTTGAAAAGAAATGATCAAGAAGATTGATTACAGCAGGATGTAGATGTTGTCTAAATTTTTTTTAAATTTAGACATATTTAGACATGCAGCACAGTAACAGGCCCTTCTGGCTCACGAGCCTGTCGCATCCAAATACCCCAATGAACCTGCAAGCCCCCAAAAGTTTTGAACAGTGGGAGGAAACTGGAGGTCCTGGAGAAAATCCACACAGACCCGGGGAGAACATACAAACTCCTTACAATCAGTGCCGGACTCAAACCCATGCCCTCTACATGGACTTCAGCAAGGCCTCTGACAAGGTTCCTCATGGTAGGCTTGTCTGGAAGGTTAGCCCACTCAGGATCCAAGGGCGAGCTTTCCAAATGGATACAGAATTGACAGTAGGAGACATAGGGGGGTGGAGGAGGGTTGTGGGAGACCTGTTATGTGCTGCAGGGTTTGCGGATGGGTCCACTGTTGTGTGTCATCTATACCAACAGTCTAGATAAGAACATCAGCAGCATGGTTAGTTAGCTTGTTGATGTTATTAAAATTGGTGGAATGTGGGCACAACGAAGGTACAACAAGTGGCAGATGGTATGTGACTTAGATAGTACTGTATTTTGTTCTGTCAAAGGAGGGCAGGACTTCTAGTCAATGGACAGGCCGTAGAGAGTGTGGTAGGACAAAGGGACCAAGGGGCACATCATTCGCTGAAAGTGGCAACATGGGTGGACAGGGTGGTGAAGGAGTTTGGGACTCTTCCTTCATTGATCAGGGCATTGACTACTGGACTTGAGATGTCATCTTACAGTCGTGCAGGAAGTTGTTAGGGCTGCATTTGGAATACTGAGAGCAGTTCTAGGGTGCATAAAAAGATTCAAGAAGTTGTCACCAGGACTACAGGGCTTGGATTACAGAGAGGCTGGATAAGAAGAGACTTTTCTCTCCCAATATAGGAAGCTGAGCGGTGACCTTATCGAGGTGTGCAAAATCAAGAGCAGCACAGATAACACTGGACAATGAAGATTTTACTTTGTGAACACTTCTGGGTGCATTTTATGGGTTTTGAGCTACTGATCACAAAAATCACCTTTAATTTTTCTTATCATGTATCATTTTTTTTAGATATAACCTTTTTTTGGTGATTTCCTGTCATATTTTCAGTCTACCTCAAGCAATGAAAACCATAAAGTGCAGCACGTCTTTTAAAATTAATTTTCTGCATTCGCACTTACACGTCTTCCCTGCCAATCTTGGTGCTGCCAGTGGCGAACCTGGTAAAAGAATTCACCAGGACATTGCAACCGTGGAAAAGCAGTATCAGGGCAGCTGGAATCCATCAACGCTGGCCGACTACTGTTGGACACAGACACGAGAGGCATCAGATGCTGAGTACAAGCAAAAATCACCGGCAAAACATTTTTAGGTCAGTTGAACTAATACCATTAAATGTGCTAAATTCGATAAAAGTTAATTTAATGACTTTCCAACTTCCTACACGGTAGTGCAAATCTGAAATTATCTTTGTGTTCAGCTAGATAGTCCCCAATTCTTTATCAGGAAGCAAATCTTTTGAAAAAATTTGTTGACCACAGTATAACTGATTACAGTCTTTTCATGAGCACAGGAAGATCCAAAACTAGAGAGCAGAGGTTTACAGTGAGATGGGAAAAATTCAGAAAGGACAACTTTTTCACGCAAAAGGATGTGAGTATTGTTAGGTAAAAACATCATGAGCTGGGAATGAAGAAGGAGTCACCCAGTGCTGGGCCGTAACAAGATGCAGTTGTGACCTTGTACTCTCAAGATAAGAGTGGTAATGACAAATTGGTGTGCAGCAAGCTAGCAGAGAAGGATAGCAACAGTTTATTCATTGGACAATGTAATGGTATGATAATTTACTAAGTACGTATCCTGAGGTATAAAAAAAACACCACTTGCTGATAACGGCAGAATGCGCCTTCTCCAACTAACACTGTTAGTTGCAAGTGTTACAATCGGGTAATAAAGAACAAAGAACCTTGATTTCGACTCAGTCTGGTGTCTGACTCACTCATTCATGAACAAAGCAGACCTAACAGTATATGGAACAAGTTACCAGAGCCAGTCGTCGAGGTGGGGGCAATCTCAGCCTGGAGACGGTGGGGCTGAATAATTGAGTACACAAAGTACGGAAACAGTCCATTTTGCCCAATTTACTGATCAAGTTGACCATCTAAACTCGTATCATTTGGACAAGTACATGGATAGGAAGGGATTTGGGGGGATGTATGTCAAACGCGGCCAGGTAAGACTAGTTTAGATGAGCAACTTGATCAGCACAGATAAGTTGGGCCAAAGGGCCTGTTTCCATACCGAATCACTGTGACTTAATGATTCATCCCCATTACCTCCAGGCTGAGATTAGACAATTTACGTTCCATTATGCATTGTTCTTTATTTGGCCGCAGTCCTAATGAAGTCCATGTGATCCACGTGTTTCCAGATTATCGTGTGGCTCTTAAGAGGTTAAAAACAAGTATATCCTGTAATAATTATACTGTGCTAATCAGCAGACATTTCATAAAATTACAAGTCATTCGTCGCATAATTAAAAGTTTGGCATCCTCCCCTCAAAGCTTATGTGACGTGCAGAAAGTACAGTCTAAAAAAGAAAATGCATTGGCTGTGTGAGAAACTGCATCTTCTTCCATTCAACTCCCGAGAAAGGACCAACAAAAGCAGCTTCAGCAATATTCTCACTGGCTCTGCCTTGTTCGAAGGATGAGACACCAATTCATTATTTCCCACACTGGCGGCTGTTCCACATTACCGGTACTGAAACCCCAAACGTTAAACAGGAAATGGAAAGTGGGCCTTGGCTTTTGATTTCGTCCCATCAACTGTTTGGGGGCCCCCCTGTGGATTCTTAAAAGGGCTTAAGAGAACAACTTCAATTGCAAGCACTGGTTCTGCTCACTGCGGTTTAGGGAACGTTGGAAGGAAGCAACCACAGAAGATGTTCACCAGGGTTAGAAAATTATACTTGTGTGGGTGGACTGCAGAGGCTGGGGTTGTTCCTCATGGACCAGAGTGGGAGGTAAGAATTTAAAGGAGCTTGAGTTATTGAGTTATGGAGAAAGACAGTTCTCATTGGTCAAAGCTAGGGAACACAGAATGAGAATGGTTGGTCACAAAATCCAGTTGACACAATGATGGGTTTTTCTGCACAGTCAGGGATTAGGGCCTGGGATGGTTCAATTGTCACATTCAAATTGGATCTAGATGAATTCTAGAGGGAGGGGATTTAGGGCATAACGAAGAGAGAATGCATGGGCTGTAGTCCTTACTTAGAATCAGCATATACCCGATGGACTGAATGGCTTCCTTCTACCTTACAACCATCCTGAGATTCTGTGTCAAATCTGGTCAAACCCATCATATTTGGTTTGCGTAGATGGCTCGACTTATTTTGGAGAATTGTTTTATATTTGAGAGCAATTCCATAAAAAGTACCAAAGTTTTAATTTATCAGTGACCACTACGAAGGCATTCTGTAAAATTAATCAATTATTGCATATCCATTTCACCAAACTGTAAACTACAGGTTGGGGGGTGGGGGGGGGGGGGCACATGTGAGGTCTGGGCTTGGTGTGTCCCACTCACACAGGGAAAGTGCATGCATAATACATCACCTCTTCTTTCTCAGTGTAGTGATCGCTTACAGGAGGTCACTCCAAATGGCCTCTCCTCCATTACTGCATCTGCAGTAACACCTTCTCAGTGGTGTCCCCTGTATTCACTGAGTTTGCTACGGTCATGGCATGACTGAGTGTCCGGCCGTAGAACTGAATGGGTAGGCTGGGCTCGTCAGCCATGGTTGGCAGCCAACCTAAGAGAAGGAAAACTCTGACGTAACGCCTATGACCTGAGGACCTGGCTGTCACCGTCTTAGAGTGCTAGGGCATAGCAGTTAAGTCCCGGGTGGAAAGGGTGGGGGCCAGTACTGCACACATAGCACTACACCTAAAAATCCATTAAGCAGACTCGAGGGACATGCTCACCTCTTCGATCCTTCCTAAATCTTCATTTACGAAGCCAAGTCAAGATTTGGATCATTTTTTTAATATTTTGGATCAGTTCAGAGAAGTTTTGGAAGAATGAGGGGAGAATCTTATCAAAGCATGCAAGAGCATGACAGAAATGTTTCCATTAGTGGAAGTGCCTCAAGTGAGGAGAGACAGTTGAAAGATTATGGGATTCTCATTTAAACCAAGTGCTTGCCAAAATCATGGTGTGCCCCCTACCCCCTTCCATTGTGAAGGAGAAGCAGAGAAGACGATCCTACAGGACAGTGGACCAGCAAGGGGCACAGCAACTGAGGGACCTGCACAGGTTGCAGGTGACTTGTGCTCAGGGGACCCGCATGGGCTGTGGGGTGCTGCAAACTGCCACGTGGGAACCAGGTATCGGAGCCGTGATTTGAGAAGTTGCTGAAGATGTCCTGATTGTTTCAGAGGTTTGGATCTGGAGCTCAGGCTGCTGATGGATCAAACTGGAGTCTGCGTGGCTGCAGAGACTGTGGAAGAGCTGGTGGCGAATCGAAGGACACTCAGTGACTCTGAAGGGACTCTTTTGTGTTTCTCTTTCTCTCTTACTGTAAGGGGCACCGAGCAGCAATCATGGCGACTCTTCATCTGCCTTATGGCAGGCAGAAGGCAATTTGTGTAATATTGCATTTTGTTCGCCAAGGCAAATAGCGTCTGCCTTATGGCAGGCAGAAGGCAATTTGTGTAATATTACATTTTGTTCGCCAAGGCAAATAGCGCCTTTGGAAGACTACACAAAAGAGTCTGGAAAAACAACCACCTGAAGAAACACACAAAGATCAGCATGTACAGAGCCGTTGTCATACCCACGCTCTTGTTCGGCTCTGAATCATGGGTCCTCTACCGGCCTAGAACGCTTCCATCAGCACTTTCTCCACTCCATCCTCAACATTCATTGGAATGACTTCATCACCAACATCGAAGTACTCGAGGTGGCAGAGTCCACAAGCATCGAATCCACGCTGCTGGAGACCCAACTGCGCTGGGTGGGTCACGTCTCCAGAATGGAGGACCATCGCCTTCCCAAGATCATGTTCTATGGCGAGCTCTCCACTGGCCACCGAGACAGAGGTGCACCAAAGATGAGGTACAAGGACTGCTTAAAGAAATCTCTTGGTGCCTGCCATATTGACCACCGCCAGTGGGCTGATAACGCCTCCAACCGTGCATCTTGGTGCCTCACAGTTCGGCGGGCAGCAACCTCCTTTGAAGAAGACCGCAGAGCCCCCCTCACTGACAAAAGACAAAGGAGGAAAAACCCAACACCCAACCCCAACCCACCAATTTTCCCTTGCAACCGCTGCAACCGTGTCTGCCTGTCCCGCATCGGACTTGTCAGTCACCAACGAGCCTGCAGCAGTCGTGGACATACCCCTCCATAAATCTTCGTCCGCGAAGCCAAGCCAAAGAAAAAAAGAAAAAGAAACATTTTGTTCTATTACATGACAATAAAGGAGGAATCTTGAATCAAGGAATCTTGTACATCTGGAATTCTCTGTCCCACACGATTGTGGAAGCTAAATCAGAGCTAAGAGGAAGCAGATCCATTTTTGAGAGATCAGTAATTTGAGGAATATGGGAAACTAGCACCAAGGAGGAGATGTGGTTCTGATTGATCAGATTAAATGATGGGGATTCTGGAGGAGTCGAGTGGACGACTGCCAGTCTGATTTTCCCACTGGATATTTTCCTGTGAATCCAAGGATCAGGAAGCCTTCAGATTGTAGGTTTATCCTTAAAGCTTCAACCGCACGTCAATTCTATTTAAGGGATTTGGAGATGAAGGAACATAATAGGGGCAGTGTGACATCACTAGTTTATCCCACTGTGCAGCCATCACTGACCCTTTTGCTCTTTTGGTCTCATTGTGGAGTCTGTTTCAAAATATTGCCTTCTATTGAACAGGCTCATGCTTTCAATGAAGAATCGATGAAAGACAACGGATAAAAGATTATCAGGTGATCTCACTTTATATCCTTTGAGCATCATTCAGGTGATGACCCAGAATTTCTTCAGAGATTTGCTAACTACCTACCCACTGAACCTACTTCTGAGCCACTTTATCTCCTAAACCATCCATGATCTGAGCAACATGGCTTTGAGTTGTATGGAGTGACATGATCATAAATTCCACCAATTAATTGGTGTCTCATCCTTCGAACAAGGCAGAGCCAGTGAGAATATTGCTGAAGCTGCTTTTGTTGGTCCTTTCTCGGGAGTTGCATGGAAGAAGATGCAGTTTCTCAGGTAATGAAAAAGTTGAATAAAATCTCACACAGCCAATGCATTTTCTTTTTTAGACTGTACTTTCTGTCAAATTAGCTTCAATGATATTCAAAAACTGTTAAAAATTAAGCATATTATTATTGAAAAAAATTATATTCTTTAAAGAAGCAAAGTAAAAAGTTAAAAAACTGGAAAAAGTTTGAAGCAATTAAATAATCGCTATTGAAATAAATTACCTGTCAACAGCAACACGTACATCAGGCTGCATTTCATCGATTACAGCTCAGCTTTGAACACCATCATCCCCTCAGTACTGGTCAGCAAACTCCAAAACCTGGGGCTCTGCATGTCCCACTGCAACCAGATCTTTGACTTAATCATCGGAAGACAGCAGTCAGTGCGGATCGGTAACAACGTCTCCTCCTCACTGACAATCAACACAGGCGCCCCTCAAAGGATGCGTGCTTAACCCACTGCTCAACCCTCTCTACACCCAGGCACTGTTCAAATGGCATCTACAAATTTGTCGATGACACGGCAGTGTTGGCAGTATCACCGATGACAAAGAGGAAGCGTACAGGAATGAGGTAGAGCAGCTAGTTGAATGGTGTCACAAAACAACCTTGCACTCAATGTTAGCAAAACCAATGAACTAATTGCCGACTTCAAGAGGGGAAAATCAGCAGAAATTAAATGAAATCACAAAAAACATACCAAAAAATCCAGAAATTTTTCTTTTAAGTAACATAAGAAGTAAAGAATTAGGTCTCAAATTGGATAAAGCACAAAAAAGATTCATTATGATAGCCTTAGCAGTAGCAAAAAAATGTATAATGTCAACTTGGAAAATGGAAGAGAGCCTGAGAATACAGCAATGGTACATGGAACTGAATAAGTGTATTCCATTGGAAAAAATAACATTTAATTTAAAAACTAAAGTTACATTGTTTGAACAAATTTGGGAACCATACATGGAACATAACAGAGAGAGCTTGCCTCAGACCTCCATCTCCTAAAATGACAAGATTAAAAAAACCAATTAGATTTAGTGTGTAAAAGTAGATGCCATTTTTCTTGTTTGTTTTTCCTTTGTGTGAAGACATTGTTTTATAGTTTTATTGTATATGTTTAATATTTATTGGTTTTGGAGGGGGGTGGGAAAGGGGGGAGGGAGGGAAGGGGAGAAAAGGGGGGAAATGTCACTGTGTATATTTAATGAGAAACATCTGAACATATTTTGCTTTGATATGGTTCATAGTGTGATAAATAAAAAATTTTTAAAAAGAGGGGAAAATCAGAACTCGAGCCAGTCGACATCAAGGGGTCAGCAGTAGAGAGTGTAAAGAACTTCAAATTCCTGGGTGTCAACATCTCTGAAGACTTATCCTGGGGCCTCCATGTCAATTCAATCATGAAGAAGCTGATTGCATCACTGTCAGGTATGGAGGTGCCAATCCACGGGAAAGGAAAAAGCTACAGAGAGTTGTGTACTCACCAGCTTTATCATGGGCATTAGTTTTCATTCCATTAAGGGCATCTTTAAGAGGCAGTGTCTCAAAAAAGCAGCCTCTATCATCAAGGATCCTCACCGCCCGGGCCATGCCCTCTTTACACTGCTATCATCAGGAAGGAGGTACAGGAGCCGAAGACGAACACCCAATGTTACAAAAACAGCTTCTTCCCCTCTGCCATCAGACTTCTGAATGGACAATGAACCACACCTTTTTTCACTTCTTTTGCACTAATTATTTATTTTTAAATGGTGCATTTACAGAAAATTAATTTACAGCAATTTTTGCATCTGTAATGCACAATATTGCTGCCACAAAACACATTTCCTGACACGTCCATAAGAACAAACCCGATTCTGATTATACTTCTCCCCTTCGTGACCTTTCTTCTCCAATAAAACGAACGGAGATATGATACCTGCAGCAGCTTAGAGCAGATATTTGCATTCTTTTGCTGGATTCCAGAAACTCAACATAGTGGAGTTGACAGCAGTGATGAGTTACCCAGAGTTTCATGTATCAGACCCAAATATTTTAACGCTTTGGCAGGTAAATGCTGGCATTTTCGTGCAGAATTCTGGGCTTTTTTTGGGGGGGGGGGGTTATGGGAATTTTAAGACATGTCAAAGGACATCTTAAACTGCTCTTCAAGTTCAATATTTATTTCTTCTGAAATTAATAACAAAAAAAATGTTGGAAAGAAGAATCTTTTATTCCTTCCATCTCCCCAAAGAGGGACAGAAGCACAACAAAGTTGCTTGGTTCATTGATATAACTACTTCACCATCCATCAAGTACCACTGGGTCTTCATTGCATCGATGCCCTACCTTCAGTGCTGAAGTTTACAAACTCTGGAGTGAAAGAGTCTCATTTTTTGCTGTTGGCAGAATTGGCAGGCAGCTCTTTTTTCATATTTTCTTATGACATAGAAGGAGACTGTTCTGCCCATTGAGCCCATGCTTAATCTTAGAATAATTCTATCCACCCCAATTATTTCCCATGTACAAAAATGACATCACATACAACCCTGAGATTCTTTTTCCTGTGGGTGAGGCAGAATGACCACTTATTGGCAGTGCAAAAAAATAACCATACACAACATACATGTAAACAAATAAATAAATGTAAACAAACTGTGCAATACAAAGCGAAAACTAAAACAATAAAGTGCAAAAGTAGGGGTCCTTAAATGTGCCCCTGATTGAATTTGTTGTTGAGGAGTCTGATGGTGTAGGGGTAGTTGCTCTTCCTGAACTTAGTGGTGCAAGTCTTGTGGCATCTGTACCTCTTTCTTGATGGTGGCAACAAGAACAGAGCATGTGCCGGGTGGTGTGGATCCTTGTTGATTGCAACTGCTCTCTGATGGCAGCGTTCTCTGTAGGTGTTGGTGGGGAAGGCTTTGCCTATGATGTCATGGTTGAGTCCACTGCCTTTTACCAGGATTTGCACTGAGGGATATTGGTGTCCCCATTCCAGACCTTGATACAGTCAGTCAGCACACATTCCACCACACATCTGCAGAAATTTACCAGGATTTTCAATGTTGTGTCAAACCTCCACAAACTCCTGAGGAAGCAGAGGCGCTGACGTGCTTTCTTCACGATGCCATTAGTGTGTTGGGTCCAGGAAAGATCCTCCGAGATATTGACTCCCAAGAACTTAAATTTGCTTACCCTCTCCACCTCTGATCCCCCAATGATCACTGGATTGTACACTTCTGGCTTTCCCTTCCTGAATTCAACAATCAAATCTTTGGTTTTGGTGACATTGAATCTGAGGTTATCGTTGACTCCTATTCTCTCTCACACCCCGTTTATAATCCTGAATATGCTGCTCACCTACAACAGACAGTGGCAGATTAACTACCACCCAAGCCCCTAGGGTGAGCTCTCCTTGACCTTGCCTCTCTGCCCCACCCCTCCTTGAATAGAATAAAGTGACGTTAAGTTGCGTTAAATAACTTATATCGTTGTACTATGTGTAATGTACTACATTTATAAGCAAGGAATTTAATTGTAGCAACAACCCTTTCCAGAACCATTTCATGTAATCACATTTTGATTGATATCGTCGAGTAATCCAGCATGGTCTTCACTTGAAAACAGTTTGCAGTTAAAACAGAATCCCTTACCTGTGCTTGGAGAACAGCACAGCCAACTTCTGATTTACCCGCCATTTGTAAGAGAGCAGTAAAACGTGGACTTACCAAAGTAACGTTTCTGTCTTCCGTCATATTTTCGAGATTTCACCATACTGGCATTTAAGTTCTAACAGGGTTTCTTCCCCGTCTTTAACCACTATACGTGCATGTTAATGACACAATAGCATCGTCATGGTAAACACAATCTTGCGGCTGCAGTAGGAAGTCCTACAAGCGTTACTTCTAAATGTTTATACATTTGGAGCCTAATTCAGAAAACAAAATAGTATTTTGTAATATTCCAGATATTAAAAAAATATACAGAAGTACTGAAATGTCATCCAAAAGACTCATTTAATTTTTTATTTGCTCTTAGCACCACCCTCCCCCCCCCCCCCCACCCAAGTCCCTAGGCTTAACTCAACTCACCCTAATGGTTAATCCGCCACTGACAACAGGACCTTACCGAAGGTGTACTAAATGTACTAAATGGGTGGTGAACCAGCTGTAAGGAGACTGCAGTAAAGCCAGTGTGTCACAGCAGGGGAGATTAAGCAAAGATTTAATGAAGATGTTTTGATAAACTCTTTCAAATGGCAGAATGTTCAGTTACCACAGAGTGCAGATATAATGTAATTAGCAAAAGAATCAAAGGTGAGACAAGGTAAAGTTTGTATCCAAGTTATGATCTGAAATGCATTCCTTCCAATGGAAATGGGATAAATATCAGAAGGGAAAAAAAAACATGCAGCACCATGAAGAAAGAGCAGGGTAGTGGAATTATTGCTCCGCTCTTTCAAAGAGCCTGCATGATATGAGCAGCTTCCAGCATTCTATGAATCCACAACATAAGCAATGCCATCAACATTCCTATTAGTGCTGCCTGCCAGTAGCAAGTAAATGTGCTTGCCTCACTGGTAAGTTCAAATGGACTTGAATGGCCATAGTGCAGTAGTGGGCTGGTAGCTTGAAGTCTGAACTATAGATCGGGGACATGGGTTTCAATCCAGAGAATTTAAACTCTCACAATTAAATAGGTCAAAAACTTGGACTTTCCTCAATAACTAGACAAAGATTTGGGAATCCCCCCAGGTAAATTTCGCAAATCCTGAAACTCCAAATTTCCATACTGCAGAATAGCAGTGATATGACGTTAACTCTACCATTCTAATGTAAGAGAGAAGTGAGCAGAGAGATTTTATATATTTTGAGCTAATTGTTAATTTTAACTTATTTAAAGTTTTTGTGCTCTGCTGCCTGTTTTTTGTTTCATTTTTTCGTAATGTTTAACATTTTTTTCCAATGTATCCTTAGTATTTTAATAGGTTTTAAAGGTTTATGAACAAGACACATTCATGAATATTCAAGTCATACGAAAGCTTTTACAGCCGGTTAACCTGGGACCAGGTTTGGTCACTGCCCAAGCAAATATGAGGGGTGGTGGGGTGGGGGGGGGAGCTTGCCATTTAGACATGATAGACCGATAAGGAGCTGGCTTATCTGAGGAAATCTGCTCCAGGTAGTAACGGGCTGAGCAATTGTAAGCAATGACCATGGTAGATTTAAGTCAGAGAATATCATGAGCTTCACCGATGTCCTTAGAAAAGAAAATCAGACCCCCTCAACCCACTCTGGGCATTTTGTAAAAGCACAAATTCAGCTGATCAAACAGTGCACTTTATATTAGTAAAGGTAAAGATACTTCATCAAAGGTAAAGATTCATCAAAATATGATGAAGAGCTCAGGCCTGAAACATTGGTTCTGTATCTTTATCTTTGCTATATAAAGTCCACTGCTTAGTTTCTCCAACATTGTGTTTTTACTTCAATCATGATGTCTGTAGACTTTAGTATTTTACTTCTGGGCATTTTGTTACTGATTCCAGGCCTGTTAATGTGGTCGATTCTTAACTGTCCGATGTTAGAAATCAATAACCAAAACAGAAAAAGGTGGAAATTGTCAACAGGTCAAGCAGTGGCAACAGAAAGAGGACAGTTTCATGTTTCGAATCAAAGACTCTTTGTCAGAACTAGATCGATGCATCTTCAACTGGAAAGGTTAATGATTTCTCTCCCTGCATAGATCTTTCAGTGCTTCCAGTTTGATTCTGAACTAAATTCTGAAATGGTCCAACACACCATTTGAGGCAATGGACAATGGCTTTTTGTCAACTGCAACCACATCATGAGAATAAAACAAAAGTAAACTTAAACTGACTGATGGAATCTCAGTCCAGCTAGGATCACCTTATGGTGAAGGACCAACTGCTGGTGATTCTGAAAGTTGGGGCATGAGGTGGACACCAGAATTTGGTTTCATTCTCATCATTTCATAGAACCCATCTTAAGACATGGGAGATCCTTTCTGATCCTTCTTGCCCACTGTGATAGCACAGATTCTATCACCAATGTGTAGATGTACAGATGGTAGTGTAGGATAACTGTGATTGGCTGAGAGTGTAGCCACACCTACTGGCAGGTCTTAAAGGATTGCTCCTCGCCAGACCAGGTCATTCTGGATTGGTCGACCTACTTGTGATATGCTCCAGTCTTTTAGTTAATAAAAGCCTTGCCACCTAGTGGCAGGTCTTAAAGGATTGCTCCTAGCCAGACCAGGTCATTCTGGTCTGGTCGACCTACTTGTGATATGCTCCAGTCTTTTAGTTAATAAAAGCCTTGGTTTGGATCAACAAGTCTTTGGTTCTTTCCACGCTCTAACTTGAGGTGAACTTTATCCTGCAATGGGGATGAAGTTGTCAGGTTGAGAGAGGTACTGCGCTGGAAGAGGAGGAAAGTCATGGGTACACTACTCCCTCTGGTATGGGGCTGGGGGGAGAAAAATTTCCTGGAACCAGCTGCCCCATAGCACCTGACCGAAGAAGATCTCGAAGAAGCAACGAGATTAAAACAAAATCAGGGGCATTCCATTTCTCTTGTTTGCCTTCAACGGAACTCCTTGAGATCTTTCCGTCAGTAAAGTGAATCCTGGCTGAGTTCCACTATCTGTGGCCCAGATCCATCCCATCCATCCACCACTTCCCACGTTAAAAGCATGAACAGCGTTCTCCCCTCCTGGTCGTGTTGCATGGTGCCTGTAATACGATAGCAGGTGTGGAAAAGGACTTGATACCTGTTTCTGGGTTCTGGGACGCAAGACCTGTTCTAGTAATTTTAAAAAAAAACCAAACTCCTCCCCTTTCCCCTGCGTGTAACTTTAAAAGATTTATAACGAGAAGAACCCAGTAAGCAGTTGATCAATTGCTCACCAGACGGAAAATTCCTAGTTCTTGCCTCACTCAGAGGTACACAATTTCTATGAATTAGACTAATCGCATCAATGTGAATGTCTCATTTGAGGAACAGTATTCTTGTGTTATTTAATGTTATTTATTCATCACGGACTGCATCCATCCCATTTCAAGAAATGCTTAAAGATTCTCTGAGACATCGTTTTGGTCTAACAGGTACCGTGAGTGAGTTTAGGAATGTGTTCCTCGTCTAATTACTGCTAAAACTAAAAACACCAAGTTGGAGAAACTCGGCAAGTCAGGACAAATGTAGCCAAGTTATATAAAGGACACTGTGTGACCTGCTGAGTTTCTCCAGCTGAGTGTCTGCAGACATTGGTGTTCAACTCCTGTTATTCTCAAACTAGTTATGAATAAAATTCACTTGAGATCGGAACTTAAAAGTAATATTATCTCCCTCCAGTGAAGCTCATCATTTTTGGGACCATGGCAGTGCAAGAGTCTGCTTTAAGTTCCACGCTGCCCGCCCTGGTCAGCTCGCAGCTGACGGTGCCTTACTCCGAAGAGAGGAACAGCACGACTTCTCGACTGGGTGAAGGCGATGCCATCTACTACATCTTGCTGGTGTTCGGGCTCGCCGGGGCCGTGGTGGTCTTCAAGATGCTGGACAACTTCAGCACGCAGAAAGCGATCAACCGACTCCCGTTCGACTTCTTCGAGAAGAAGAAAGAGAAGAAGAAAACGCTCTTCAGCCGCTCGAAGCCCACGCCAGGTTTGGTGGTGGAAAATCGCGCCGCGACCGGATTCGAACCCAGCCCCGACGCCCTCAGCGAGGGTAAGTCCGGGTCCACGGAGAACGTCTGACTGCCGAAGCTGGCCAGGGAGGGGACGAGGGGGAAGTCTTCAGGTTGCGACTGATGCCACGGATACACACACTCAGTAAGGAACACACTCCCTTGCACCCACGCTTGGGGGAACCGCGGGAGACTTTGCCATGTAACTATTTGCAGCGGGTTGGGGTGGGGGAGACACGAGCCAGATTGGACATGAGGACGTGGTGGGAAATATTCTTTGGAAGGCGAGCCCCTGCTGAGACGTGTGACTACTGAGCCTTTCGTGGGCAATGGTTTCTCCTCAACCATGACCCCTTTATTGTAAATTTGCCCACCAGGGTCACATTCATTCAACATTAGAGATGCCAGTGAGTGAGTGAGAGAGCTTGGGTTCCAACAAACCAGGGTGGGAGCGAAGCATGTTAATTCCCATTCCCGACCCTCAGCCAATGCAAGGGGCTGAAGGGAGAGAGAGAGAGAAGTCTGTGTCCTGTTGGAGTGTGTGCGTGGGTGAGACTGGGTATGATTCAACTTGGAACATTAAAAGGACTCTTTTTATTCAAAACTATTCGTGTCCTCTGTTGTCAATCGCTGTCGAGTCTAAAATTAAATCAAATCATATCAAATTAAATCAGATCATCTCACGCGTTATGGGTTATGTCGGCCCACTGAAGGGTGAAGAGAAACTTTTACAATTCGGGATGAGCGAATTCCTGCCTGTATCTTGGAAGCTGCCCATCCAGTTGCGTCCTGTTACTGTTTCACCACCACAGCCGCCCATCCATTGCACCCTCCTCTGATTCATGCCCTCTTCTCTTTCCTGGTTCCTATTGATCTGAGTCGCTGTCAGGCTTTTATGCCAAGCAATAAATAACCAGACGAACCCCCCCCCCCCCCCCCGCCACCACCACCACTTAGGCTCGCTGTAAATTCGCCCTGTGCCACCGAAGAGAAGGATTGAAAGAAATGAGGACGGTATTAGAATAATAGAGCTTGCATTCAACAGAGACATTTGGGTGACAGAATAATGGAGCCTGGCCCTTGGTGACTGGCCCTTCCAGCTCACAAGGCCACCCCAAAAGCACCCATGTCACCAATCAACCGTCTCACCCCCTATGCCTTTGGAATATGGGAGGAAACTGGAGCACCTGGAAAAAAAATCTGTGCAGGACACGGGAAAAACGTACAAGCTCCTTACAGACAGTGCTGGATTCGAACCTCAATCACTGGCGCTCTAATAGCCTTGTGCGAACCGTCCCACTCTAAGCTCTTCCCCTCCATATATCTGTCCATATGTCTTTTGAATATCAAAATTAATCTCGTGTCTATAGTCTCTTTTGGCACCTCACTCCAGAGACGGACCAAGCTCCCAGTGTAAAATCTCTCCTCTCTCACCTTAAACATATGCCCACTAGCTCTAGAATCATTTGCCTTGAATGTGAATATTGGAAAGTAGAGCTTTATTGGTGTGGATTTTAGTGCAGGGAAGAACAGTCTGATATAATGAGAGAGCAACATGGTTAGTGTAGCAGTTAGCATAATGCTAATACAGTGCCCAAAACCTGGGTTCAAATCCAAGCTGTTTATACAATCCCTCTGTGGCTGCATGGGTTTCCTCTGGGTGCTCCGGTTTCCTTCCACAAAGACATACAGGGTTAGTAAGTTCATTGGTCACAAGTGTATTTGGGCAGCAAGGCCTGTTACCATTCTGTATCTCTAAATTAAATTAAAAATACTAAAAAACAAATCCAAGAATGACCAGGATGAGAAATGGAAATAGTCGCTCAATTCATTAGGTTACAATTCTCTTTATTAGTTTTGTACAATTAGACATAGTAACCAGGCTAGAGAAATATTAAAGTATGAACAGTATGTGTAAAAATGAATTTTAAGAACATATTACAAATATTTAAGGTATAATAGACAATATCTTGGAAATATTTAGTGATAATCGAGTTTGATTTGCTCTCTTAAGCACTGCTCTGCTCTCATATGCAAGATAGAGCGAGAGGTTTGAGCTAGTGGAGCTGTTCTAATGAACCAGTGCGGACTCGAAAGGCCAACATGGCCTGCTTCCACTCCGTAAATGGTTATATGGTAATTGGACAGTCAGTGGTTAGGGTATTCTAAGTTCCCAATGTTGAATTGAAGAAAGGAATGAGTGGCACAACTAATAGGGCTGCTGACTCCCAGCTCCAGTGTCCTGAATTCGATCTTGACCTGCAACACTGTCCATGTCCTGTGTGACTCTACAGTTTCCTTTGGGTAATCTGGTTTCCTCCCACGTCCTAAAAACAGCAGGTTAGTCCGCAAATTCCATCGGAGCACAGCTGAGGGTATCCTGTAACTCTAGATTTCCCCATCAGTAACTGGGAGACGACTCTGGACTGTTTGCAAAACAAATTTTGGTACAGGTGACAATAAATGTGAACTTGAGCATGAACTTGATGTGGGAAGTGACAACGCAATCCAGAAAAGAAAAAAAGAAACATTGAGAAGGAATGCGGAACAGAAACAAGCCCTTCAGCCGATGTGTTTAGGCTGAACATGATACCCAAATTAACCTAAACATGTTGACGTTTGCACATGATCCACATCCTTCCATCTCTGCATATTCATGTGTTTATTTAGAAGCTTCCTGAATGCTACTCAAAACACAGAAATGCTGGAGGAACTCACCCAGTCTCCCAGCATCCATAGGAGATAAAGATATATTACCAACATTTCTGGCCTGAGCCCTTCCACAAGGCATGAGTGAAAAAAGACAGACGTTTTCAGGTGCAGTAGGCTGTCAAGAAGGCAAATGGAATGTTGGCCTTCATTTGCTAGACAGATGGAATTTAAGAGCAGGGAAGATATGCTGCAACAATACAAGGTACTGGTGAGGTTGCATCTGCAGTCAGTTCTGGTCTCCCTACTTGAGGAAGGATGGACTGACTTTAGAGGCGGTGTAGAGGAGATTCTGCAGGTTGATTTCAGAGATGAAGGGGTAAGCCTATGAGGAGAGATTGAGTCATCTGAGACTGTACTCCCTGGAATTTAGAAGAATGAGAGGGATCTTATAGAAACATAAAATTATGAAAAGCATAGATAAGATAGAGGTAGGTAAGTTGTTTCTAAATTCCAGGTAATAGATTTAGGTCAGAGGTAAGGAGGAACTGCTTTCCCTAGAGAGTGAATTTGCTGCCCATTGAAACAGTGGTGTCTTCCTCAGTAAATATATTTAAGATAAGGTTGGATAGATTTTTACATAGTTGGGGAAATAAGGGATATGGAGAAAAGGCACATAGGAGAAGATGGTGGAGCAGCCTCAACAGGCCAAAGCCCTTTTCCTGCTCCTATTATGTTCCTAAGACTGGGGAATGAAACGGGGAAGAATGGGAGAGGGGGCAGGAGCACAGACCAACAGATAAAAAGTGTTAATTGGATATGATAAAAGAGAAGGGAAGAATTGATTTTAGGTTGTGAAAGGAGACAGAGGGGAAAGGAAGAAAGAGTCAGAGCTAAAGGGAAGGAGACAGGGAGAAGAAGATGGGGCATGTTTCTATCACATTGTCTGCAGACTTTTGTGTTTCACTCTTAAATGCTACTATTGTATCTGCATCCAGCACCATCTCTGGGAGCCCATTCCAGGCACCAACCACTCCTTGTGCAAAAAAAAAAATCCCCCACCCACTGCTTTACTCCCTTAAACCTCCGCCTTTCATCGCAAACACACGCCACATTTTTACATTAAAAAGACCTTAAGCTATGCATGTGGATTTCTCGAAAAAGACCCAGTCACATGACAATACTCAAGGAGATGAAAAAGCAGAGAACAAGAAGAAAAGCCTGATGCTCAGCAAAGCTGCTTTGGTGCTAGAAAGGTAAATGGTTACTGCTCAGGAGGGTTCTCATCAGTTTTCAGAGAGATATTTGTTGTTCGCTGGACACTCACAACTGATTCCTTTTTAATCAGCCACTTCAGTGTCTTGCCGAAGAAATTTGCCCCATTAGGGTTTTCTTTCTTTAAGGTCACCACAGAGTTCCTTTTTTGTTTCTCTTATTTCAAGTGAAACATTAGGCAGCCAGTCCTCTCCTCTTGTATGAACCACAAGGGCTTTGACCAGGCTGAAGTAAGCACTCCCAACCCGTCTTCCAAATGGGTTTTTCCACAAGCTTGCCAGCTTGTCCTGTTCCAGTCTCAGCTGCTGCTGACTGTAAAACTGCAGAACTGATCTCCCTCTCTCTCTCTCAGAGAAAAAGCCTGTTTGCCTCCCTCTTAGAACAGCAAACAGCACTTCCAGACAGCCTGCAGCTCCAAACCTTTCATCCTCCGAGTTCTTTCATCTGTTGCTTTTCAAAACCAACAATCCATTAGTGAAGTGCATTGGGCACTCCCCAAAGCTTTTGCAAAAGCCTTCAGAACTGGCCAGTCTAGCTTGAGAAGAGCTCCAGTATTTTAAATGAGGTCTGTTTTGAAGTGTTTGTATGTGACCTACACTGAAAAAAAACCTGCCACACTTTATCTCCCAAAATCATATCTATATACATTATAAAACACAACATATTCTGTCACAGTATCCAGTAATCTTGGGTGCCTTATAAATGAAACTGAGTACATTATTTCAAAATATTTATACATATTTATTTAATATTATACTTTTATGTTCTTCTTTGGCTTGGCTTCGCTGACGAAGATTAATGGAGGAGTAATGTCCACGTCAGCTGCAGGCTCGTTGATGACTGACAAGTCCGATGCGGGACAGGCAGACACGGTTGCAGTGGTTGCAAGGGAAAATTGGTTGGTTGGGGTTGGGTGTTGGGTTTTTCCTCCTTTGTCTTTTGTCAGTGAGGTGGGCTCTGCGGTCTTCTTCAAAGGATGTTGCTGCCCGCCGAACTGTGAGGTGCCAAGATGCACGGTTTGAGGCGATATCAGCCCACTGGCGGTGGTCAATGTGCCAGGAACCAAGAGATTTCTTTAGGCAGTCCTTGTACCTCTTCTTTGGTGCACCTCTGTCTCGGTGGCCAGTGGAGAGCTCGTCATAGAACACGATCTTGGGAAGGCGATGGTCCTCCATTCTGGAGACGTGACCTACCCAGAGCAGTTGGATCTCCAGCAGCGTGGATTCGATGCTGTCGGCCTCTGCCACCTCGAGTACTTCGATGTTGGTGATGAAGTCGTTCCAATGAATGTTGAGGATGGAGCGGAGACAACGCTGGTGGAAGCGTTCTAGGAGCCATAGGTGATGCCAGTAGAGGACCCATGATTCGGAGCCAAACAGGAGTGTGGGTATGACAACGGCTCTGTATATGCTAATCTTTGTGAGGTTTTTCAGTTGGTTGTTTTTCCAGACTCTTTTGTGTCTGAGGCCCCTGCAAGCTCACACCAAGACACAAGAGCAACTTGTCCATCAACTACTCTTTTCAGATGATGCCGCTCTAGTTGCCCATTCAGAGCCAGCTCTTCAGCACTTGACGTCCTGTTTTGCGGAAACTGCCAAAATGTTTGACCTGGAAGTCAGCCTGAAGAAAACTGAGGTCCTCCATCAGCCAGCTCCCCACCATGACGACCAGCCCCCCCACATTTCCATCAGGCACACAAAACTCAAAACGGTCAACCAGTTTACCTATCTCGGCTGCACCATTTCATCAGATGCAAGGATCGACAACGAGATAGACAACAGACTCGCCAAGGCAAATCGCGCCTTTGGAAGACTACACAAAAGAGTCTGGAAAAACAACCAACTTTTATGTATGTGTGTTATTATTATATGCTGTGTAATGTGTATATGTGTGCCCTGTGGTCCAGACAAATGCTCTTTGTCTAGTTGTATATGTACAGATATATGATAATAAACTTGAACTTATTTCCCTCCATTCCTGTTATCTTATGCTCTTGCACGTGCTTATGAACTTAAAATTGAACATGAACATGTTTCCTCCACTTATCCTACCTATACCAGCTGTGAATTTTGTATACTGGAGACACCGCACAGTTCTCCTCTCGACCTTCTCCAAGCAAAAACAGCCACAGATTCTTGAGTCTTATTATTGTGGGAGAAATCTTTCACTGAAGTCAAGTATGTCAGCTGAGAGACAAATTTCCAATGTTTTGCTTGAATTTCTGATTTTCACCATGTGTGGTATTTTGCAAACGGAGGCCAATGGTGAGAGATAGTTTCATTCCTGCCCCACCAAAAATATGAATGAAGAAATATGCCAAATAAGTAATCAGATGGTTGCCAGATTCACAACAGAACCAAGGTTTTTGGGATAACTAAGAGAAGTTGCAAGAACTCAATGGGTCAGGCAGCATGCATGAAGATGAATGGACAGTTGACATTTTTGCATTTTGGCTCCTTTCACGAAGAACAGAACTTTATTGTAAATGAATGAAGCCCACATGGGAAAGATGCAATGCCTATTAAGTTAAGTTAATTAGTGACTATAGATTACTCCGTTTAGGCAACAGTAAGCTGTTTAGGAATGATACGATGATAAATTTCTTCACTCGGAGGGTGGTGAATTTTTTAATGAAATTTCTTTTAAATTTAGACATACAGCATGGTAACAGCCCCTTCAAGCCCACGAGCCAGTGCTGCGCAAATATCCCACTGAATCTACAACCCATGTACGTTTTTGAAAGATGGGAGGAAACTGGAGTACCTGGAGGAAACCCACACAGACAAGGGGAGAACGTACAATTTCCTTACAGACAGCACGGGATTTTAACCCAGGTCGCTGGTGTTGTAATAGCATTGTGCGAGCCACCACACAAGGACGTTATGGAGTGCTGTGTAGTCTCAAACATTGAGCTCATTCTCATTACTGGTTATCGAGGAAAGAGTGGGGGAAAATGGTACTGAGGTCAGATGGGTGCACTGAGGGCAAGGACATATGTTATTATTGATACCTTTAATGAGATACAGGAAGTATAAGCCCTGTCCTTCCTCTGAACATTTAATTCACTCACAGAATGAAAGGAATCTTAAGCTTTGACACAATCCAGGTTGAGATAGCAGCCAGTGTTTGACAGGCTGACGGGCGAACTGGGCACGCTCGTTTTTAATTTGCGATGATTTGCAGATTACAGTCCTCGCAATTCTCAAAACAAACCATAGGCATCACACCTCACGCACACTTGGAAACTCTTGAGGGGTTTCGGATATTAAGAGAATGAAGGGATATGTTAATGTGGAGCTGAAATTAACAAACAAATGCCACTATGGTTCAAAGCACCGTACTTTATTATGGCCTTGCAAAGCACGAGAACTCTGTTACAGCAAGAAGCACTACCTCATCCCAGTAGAGTTGCTCACAGGTTGCATATTTGCACAACCCTCTAGGATATTCAAACAGAATTCTCTTGTGATCCGTTAATCAGGATTGTGTCCCTTACCCAAAGGAGAGTAGTCTTTTACAGCCTTTATCAAATACGGAGTTGTTATTGTTCTTCATAACCAGCTTCAACATTGTTGAATCATCAAACCGCCATGGAATACTTTCTGCTATATTATTTTGGTTACTACTTTAAAACTTATATTCTCAGGCTTTGGGACAGGAAAATAACTGAGGTAAGGAGATCAGCCATGATCTTAATGAATGGTGGCAAAGGCATGAGGGGCAAAGTGACCTCCTCCTGATTCCTGATGATGTCATGATGGTGGTGCAGTGGACCGTGAAGAGGTTATCTAAGGTTAAGACAACATCCGGATGAACTGGGTAAGTGGGTCAAGGAATGGCAGATGGAATTTTATTTGGACAAGTGCACTTTGGTAGGTAAAACCAGGGTAGGACCTACACAGAGTATGGTAGGTCTCTGGAGAGTGTTGTGGAACAGGCAGACTCAGGGTTACATGTGCCGTTCCATGAAAGTGGTGGCGTGGCTAGACAGATTTGGCGAAGGAAGCATCAGCAGTCTCTTGTGTCTCTGGTGAAGAAGCCTTTCCGCAAGCTAGTCTTCATTGATTATGGTATTGAGGACACAAGCAAGGACATTATGTAACAGCTGTATAAGACGTTGGGTGAATATGCTGGCCAGGGGTGCAGTGCTAATTTTTTAGGTGCTGGAGCTCACCAAAATAGCAACAAGGAGGTCCCAGAGCTGCCCCATGACATGCCCCCTGAGGTGCTGGAGTGGTGCTCCGGTGAGATCTTGTAACACTGCACCCCTGATGATGGGAACTTCTGGTCACTCAGCTATGGGAAAGGTATCATTAAGTTGGAAAGGGTGTAGAAAAGTTACAAAGGAATGGGGGTGTGAAGGTTGCAATTAAAGGAAGAAACTGGATGAGCTGCAATCTTTTCTCCTTGAATTGTATGTAGGAATATTCAAAGGTTTATAAAATCCTGAGGGGCATAGATAAGAGAAGTAGCCTTCCTCCCAGGGGAAGGAAATCTAAAACTAAAGGACCTAAATTTAAGGTGAGAGGGGAAAGTTTTAAAAGGGGTTTGAGGGTCACTTCCTTCATATATGAGCGTATGGAATGAATTTCGGAGGAAGTGGTAGAGGTGGATACCATCATGACCTTCTGAATCTCTACTAATCATTAAACAATATTTATTTATTTTTATATGTATTTTTAATGTATTTTTTAATATATATTTTTTATGTATAACACGAAAATCTGCAGGCACCATGGTTGAAGTAAAAACACAATTCTGAAGAAACTCAGCAGGTCATACAGTGTATTTCATAGAGCAAAGATAAAGATACATGATCAACGTTTCAGGCTTGAGCCCTTCATCAAGGTATGGAAAGATAACATAACAATTTATAACATAACAATTTACAGCACGGAAACAGGCCATTAGGCCCTTCTAGTCCGCACTGAACCAAACACCCCACTCTAGTCCCACCTCCCTGCACAATGCCCATAACCCTCCATCTTCTTCTCATCCATAAACCTGTCCAACCTTTTCTTAAATAATACAATTGACTCCGCCGCCACTATTTCTCCCGGAAGCTCATTCCACACGTCTACCACTCTCTGAGTAAAGAAGTTCCCCCTCATGTTACCTCTAAACCTCTGCCCCTTAATTCTTAACTCATGTCCTCTTGTTTTAATCTTTCCTCCTCTTAACGGAAATAGTCTATCCACATCCACTCTGTCTATCCCTTTCATAATCTTAAATACTTCTATCAAATCCCCTCTCAACCTTCTACGCTCCAAAGAATAAAGACCTAATCTGTCCAATTTCTCCCTATACTCTAGATGCTTAAACCCAGGTAACATTCTGGTAAACCTTCTCTGCACTCTCTCCACTCTGTTTATATCCTTCCTATAATTAGGCGACCAGAACTGCACACAGAACTCCAAATTAGGCCGCACCAATGTCTTATACAGTCTCAACATCACCTCCCAACTCCTATATTCCATGCAATGATTGATAAAGGCCAGCATACTAAAAGCCTTCTTCACCACCCTATTCACGTGAGTTTCTACCTTCAGGGAACGATGTACCGTTACTCCTAAATCTTTCTGCTCTTCTGTATTCATCAATGCTCTCCCATTTACCACGTATGTCCTGTTCTGATTCTTCTTACCAAAATGAAGCACCTCACACTTATCAGCATTAAATTCCATCTGCCATTTTTCAGCCCACTTTTCTAAGCAGCCCAAATCCCTCTGCAATCCTTGAAAACCTTCTTCATTATCCACTATTCCACCTATCTTAGTATCGTCTGCATATTTACTAATCCAATTTACCACCCCATCATCTAGATCATTAATGTATATAACGAACAACAATGGGCCCAATACAGATCCTTGAGGCACACCACTGGTCACCGGCCTCCAACCTGACAGACAATTATCTACTACCACTCTCTGGCCTCTCCCTTTCAGCCAATGTTCAATCCATTTGACTATCTCAAAATTTATACCTAAGGACTGCACCTTCTTATCTAACCTTCCATGTGGTACCTTATCGAAGGCCTTACTGAAGTCCATATAGACAACATCCACTGCGCTACCCTCATCCACATTCCTAGTCACCTCTTCAAAAAATTCAATCAGATTGGTCAAACATGACCTTCCTCCCACAAATCCATGTTGAGTGCTCCCGATCAGACCTTGTCTATCCAGATGTTTATAAGTACTATCTCTAAGAATTTTCTCCATTAATTTACCTACCACAGACGTCAAACTTACAGGCCGATAGTTGCCAGGCTTCCTCCTTGAACCCTTTTTAAATAACGGAACCACATGCGCAATGCGCCAATCCTCCGGCACTATCCCCATATCTAATGACATTTGGAAAATTACCGCCAGAGCCTCTGCTATTTCCTCCTTCACTTCTCTCAATGTCCTGGGGAAGATCCCGTCTGGTCCCAGAGACTTATCCACCTTTATATTCTTCAAAAGCCCTAAAACTACACCTTTTGTAATCTCTATATTCCCCATATTTACCCAATTTGCTTTTTTTTTTATCTCACATCTCCCAATATCCTTCTCCTTAGTGAATACCGAAGAAAAGAAACTGTTCAATATCTCCCCCATTTCTCTAGGCTCCACACACAGTTTTCCGCTCTGATTCTCTAAGGGACCAATTTTGTCTCTAGCTTTCCTTTTACCATTAACATATTTGTAGAACTCTTTTGGATTAGTTTTCACCCTGCTTGCCATAGTTTCCTCGTACCTTCTTTTAGCTTTCCTAATTCCTCTCTTAAGATTCCTCTTACATTCAATGTATCTTTCAAACATCCCCTTAACTCCATGCTTCTTATATCTAATGTATGCCTCCCTTTTTCTTCGAACCAAGTTTCCAATATTCCTTGAAAACCACGGCTCTCTCAAACCTTTTGCCCCTCCTTTTAACCTAACAGGAACATAAAGATGTTGGCAGGCTTCCAAACAAAAAAGGTAAGGGGGAAAGAGTGGGGGGAGAAGCATGGTCACAAAGATAGGAGGTAATAGCTGGAGAAGGGAGGGAGGTCAGACCAGCAAGCAGGGGGAGGGGGGATGTCTAGGTGAATAGAAAGAGAAAAGGGGGGGGTGGAGAGCTAACGGAAAGGGGACAGAGAGAAGCTATGCAGAAACCGAAGAAGTCAATGTTACTGCCATCCAGCTGGAGAAGTCTGGACGAAAAATTAGGTGTTGTTCCTCCAATTTACAGGTGGTCTTGGTTTGATAGAACATATGTACCACATATGTATGTTTGTATGTATGTGTGTTACATCTGGATGTGTATTTTCATGTTTTTGTACCAAGGTCCTGATTGTCAAGTTGCATTTGTACAATTGGATAATAAACTTTTGTTTGACTTGATAAGAAATTTGGGTAAGAAAGGTTCAGAGGAATTTGGGCTAAATGCAGGCAAATGGGATGATCTCAGGTTGATTGGACAAGTTGTTCCAAACAGCTGGTTGTTTGCTGTAAAACTCTACGATGCTAACTCAGCTACTGAGTTCAAGTGAACCATCAAGTGCCCATCGTCACTAGCCCATCACTCATATTATTTTATTCTCCCCAGTCTTGCAAACACTCCCCCCAAAGTCTACCATTCACCTACTCACTTGGGGGTCATCTAACCTGCCAAACTGCATGTTTAGGATGTTAGAGGAGACTGCAGCATGGTAGGAAACCCACACAGTCTCAGGGAGAGGGTGCAATGAACAACTGGGCAGCGCCAGGTGGTAAGATTGAACCCATACGGTGAATGTGAGAGACAGCAGCTCTATCACAGGTGCCGCTGCATCTCCCCACGTCTTCGCCAGCGTCTGATTTTTGTGTGTCAGTGATCAGACGGTGGGTGGGTGGGGATTGAGCTTGTGCTTTCCTCTACCCAGCAGCCAGGGACTGCACAGCTGTCTGATTAGAATCAGAGATCTCCCTGTTGATTTGGTGAAAAGCAGGTTTTACAGACCGTTCCACATCTTTCACAGTTCTGCAATGTGACCCGCTGGTTGGGACAGGGTGCATAAGTGAATGAAAAAAATACATGATAAGCATACTTCACTCCAGTCATATTCAAGCCACAGTGGTGTCTATGTATCAACCAGATTGACCTCTCAGGCTTTTAATGTAAAGGCTATCCAAAAGCAAGATTGGGCATTAAGAGATATATGTGCAATAAAACACCTGGTATCCAGTACCTGTGGTAGATGCTGGATAAGTGTATTTTCCAGTTGCTTGAGATTTACCCTTACAATGTCTAACTAATACACCTGCGTTAAGAATAAACCATTTAAAATACAAAAATACTACACTGTATTTACACTGAACAAACCTCACTTACATGAATATATAAACCTTAAAGCATTTTACTTTATTTTCAGTCACATTCTTTGAAAACATTTAACCGTCGCTGAATCTGCAAGTTCCTTCCCCTCCACGGAACCGCCCAATAAATTATAGATTATGCATTAGAAAATTAACCTCCCCTCCCCCAAACTTACAGATAAAGCCTCTGACCAGGGCCACTCTTACTAAGCAGGGATAAGGAGCCATTTTAAGAGAGTCACCCCAATGGCGAGCGGTGAGCGGCGTCAACCAGATCTTCCTCCTGGATGATGCCATTTTATTCAAACACAACTTTATTCTAACTTCATTGAAACAGCTGCTACAAGCAAAGCACGGCCAAGGCACCTCATTGCTCCCTTCTGCACCAAAGATTTATGTTATCTCAGAGAATATTTACTTTTACAATTTTAAACTTGCCTATTTTATACCTATTATTTTATTCTTATTTGTTTATTTTTTAATTTTCCTCAAATTCTTGGCCGGTTGCTTGAGTCCCCAATACCAGGGGTTTTACAGATTCTGGGGTCTTATATGAAAGTGATGCCTACACACTGTACTTCTTCCCACCCCAAAGTTACTTAAGTTCCTAATGAATGCTGCCATCAATTATTGTATCTAGATCCAAGTTGAAGTGCCCATGTCACTATTCTATGCAACAAAGCATTTTATCCTTTCAAATACATTTTGAGATTTTGCTTGAACGAGTGTTTTCATTTTTGTGACCTTCTGAGTCAGTTAAATGCTGGCATGTTCTTAAGGAAGTTTGCAGCGCTCCATCTAATGATTCATTCAAGCCCTTCTCTCTCCTCCAGTTTCCTATTGTGTCTTTCCTTTAGAATACTCCTTAAAACAAATATCTTTCACAAAATGTTTATCCTTCTTGCTACTATCTATCAAGGTCAGATTAAATCATAACGGCCAACACTGGAAAAGACCTCATAGATTTGATGATCCTAATTTATCTCTCTCTCTCTAACTTTCCGATTTAAATGGTCAATCAGATGACTTTATTGGCAGTTTATCCCCATGACAACACAAGTCTCACCCTATCAGAGCTGTTTTCTTTGATCTATCCATCCCCACCCCCCTTCATCCATTCTGCAACTTAAAAATAACTTGCTTTCTCTCATTCTAAGTTATGACGAAGGGCGTTCAACCTGAATATTAATCCTGTTTTTCTCTCTCCACAAATGCTGCCTGACCGGCTGAGTGTTTCCAGTATTTTCTGTTTTATTTTGGGTTTTCAACATCAAAAGTTTTGTTTTTCTTTTCCTGTCAAGTCATTCCTGAAGTGATTGGGTGTGATAGTTTGCCTAATAGCTGTCAAGTGAAATGGCTCAAAATATTTTGTGGCTTCTACACACTAGTTTCAATGGAAGTCACAAAGTTTTCATTGAGGTGGAAAGAGGGGATCCTTCAGCCGCTGAGGCCCTCTCTGCTGTGGTCATCTTCCCTGTAGGGTCACGTCCCAGGCTTCTCCTTCTCAACAGGGGGTGTTCTCCCCATTTCTGGTGCCCACTGTTCCTCCAAAGTCTGCAGCCCCTCATGGTACGTTGTCTGCAGAGGCGCCACCATCTTGGGCACAGGTCTAACGTCTTCGCTGTTTTTAATCTGCTTGATGGTTGTTTTGGTGTTTATCTTGAACCAAATTCAATGCTCAGCCAAGGAGGAAGAGTTCAAGCAAGAGCTGGTTCACCATAATAGGTCCTTGGCATCCAGAGACAAGCTCATTATTATGACTAACCGATGAAATAGTTATGCAGGTGCTTTGTCATTGTACACCATTCGTCGGTTATTGTTGCAGTCATTCTTTTTCTATCTCTCTCTGTCAACAATTCCTGGTTCTTTGCCAAAACACTTTTATCATAAAATTTTCCTGAATCCTCCTTTCAAACCATCTTGGTGATTTCAGTTACACATTCCTAGAAATTGACCATGATCTATCTTTGGTGGATAAAAGCCTGTCAGAATCAGATTTCATTGTCGGGAACATGTTGCAAAATTTGTTGTTTTGCAGCAGTGTTTAACCCTAATATCACGTGGGATCTCTGGCAAAGTTGTGCAAAAAGGCTAATGGCATTGGAGTATTGTTCACCCGGAAGTATGATCTGTGTAATTCCCAATGCAATTTCATATAAAGGGTAGGAAGCAGAAGATGGCATTCTCAATGAATGGGGCGGCACTGTTAACATAGCAATTAGCGCAACGCTGTTACAGCACCAATGAACAGTGTTCGAATACTGCGCTGTCTGTAAGGAGGTTGTACCTTCTCGCCGGGTTTCTTTGGGTGCTCTGGTTTCTTTCCACCTTTCAAAACAATATGGAGGTTGTAGGGTGAATAGGGGTATTTGTGCAGCTCAGGTTCGTGAGCCAGAAGGGCCTATTACCATGTTGTATGCCTAATTTTATTTTAATGAAGTGTTTAAGCATGAAACGTTAACTGTCTATTGACTTTCATGGATGCTGTGTGACACATTGAGTTCCTCCAGCAATTTGTGTGTTGCGCCAGAAAATGGCACCTTAAGGTCATGTGCCCACAGCAGTTGGATGGCAGCAGCACACACTGAGGATGCAAGGGAGAAGGAGGCAGCTCCTTTATTCACACAAGCCCAGATCCAATAAATCTAGGCGAAGGAGAAAGCCCCCGTGAATACGAGAGGCCAGGTCACTCACTATGGGTGCCACAGGAAGAGTCTGGCATGAGTCTTCATTAACGTCCTCCAGCAATGGCAATCCCCACCCAAAGAAGCAATGCGGAAAGGAATTTCATGTTCTCACGTCATGATGACTTGCACATCAGCTATGGAGAGCCAACCCTCACAAGAAAGCATATTTTGTGCAGAGGTCTGATTTCTTTACGCAGTCGCTGCTCATCAGACGATGCAGAGGAATTGTGGGAAATCAAGCAAGGAATTAAGCAGGTGCTAATTAAGCCATATTACAATCAATGTCAATGAAGGTACAGAGCAGGCTGTGAGGCCCTTTGTAAGTCATTTGGGCTCTACTGCCTAATTATTGATGTATTGCATGGTTAGCAATAGTTGAAGGTCTTTTTGTTTGCAGTTGGCTCTATAGTTTTGCGCTCTCTCTCCCAACATCTCTCTCTCTCTCTCTCACTCTGAACATCTCTGTTTCTCTCTTTCTTTCCTTCTCTCACTCTCCCCTCTTTCCCTCTCTGTATCTCTCTTTTTCTCATTCCCTATTTCTTTATCTCACTTTCACTCTCCCCCCTCTCTCTCTCTCTCTCTCTCTCTCTCTCACTCCATCTCACTCTTCCCATGTCGTGATGATCTTTTTACTCCATATGGCCAACTCCTGCCTGCTCTACTCAGCTGGGAAACGTGTCTATGGATGTAAAGCATAGACATCACCCTGGCGGACGCCTTCATCCTTGTGGTGCCCTTGCACCTGCCATTGTTCAGCCTCTGTCCTGTGAACCTTGGGTGCTAAAGGATCTTCTGATTGCTCTCTCTCCTGCCCCGGATGCTACCTTGGTCTGGTTAGGCCATGCATCTGCTTAACCTGAATTGCAGAGCCCACACAGACCGATGCAGGCAATGAAATCTGCAGATGTTTTGATTGAGGTAAATACACAAAAGTGCTGGAGAAACTCAGCAGGTTCTCCAGTGTCCATAGGAGGCAAAGGTATTTATAACCAGCGTTTCAGGCCTGAGCACGTCATCGAAGTATGAGCAAAAGCAGAAGGTGTCTGAATAAAAAGACAGGGAGAGGAGGGAAGAAGAGACAGGAGGAGGAGCACAATCCAACAGCCAATAGGTAATAAGTGGATATGGATAGTAAATCAGGTGAGAAAACCTGAGAATTGATCAAGGGAGGAGTGGCTCTGTGAATTCAGAGGTGGCGGAAAGGGATAGGGAAAGGGAGAGATGGGATGAAGGTGGGGGCTAACAAAACCCGGAGAAGTCGATGATAATGTCATCCAGTTGAAGGGAGCCCAGGTAGATTATAATGTCTTGTTTCTCCAATTTGCAGTTCTCAGTTTGGCAGAGCATGAGGCCATGGACAGAAGTGTCAACATGGCGATGGGGTAGGGAATTCCAATGAGTTGCCAGTGGGAGATCCCCCATTTTTATTTTCTATAGATGTTGTATGACCTTTAGGGTTTCTCCTGCATGTTTGTGTATTGCACGGGGTTATTAACCATGGTTTCTCGTTTTGGTCACCGACCTGCAAGGAAAGATATTAATAAGATTGAAAGACACAGCGCATTTACAGTGCCAGCGATTGGGACCAGGGCTCACATACGTTCTCCCCATGTCTCAATTGATTTCCTCTGGGGGGCTCCAGTTTCTCCCCACCCTTCACTGGGAGTTGTAGGTTGATTGGGTGAAATTGGGCGGCACAAGCTCATGGACCAAAAGGGCCTGTAACCATGCAGTATGTCTCAATTTAAATTTAATTTAGTCCAGAGAAAATTTACAAGGAGGAGCTGAATTATGGGGAAAGCATCAGAGAATAATAGGGAGATTTGATAGGGGTATATAAAATTATAAGGGATAGGGTAAATGCAAGCAGGCTTTTTTCTACAGCGGCTAAGTGAGAGAATAACTAGAGCAAATGAGTTAAAAGTAAAATATTTAATGGGAACTTGAAGGGGAACTTTGTCAGTCAGAAGGTGGCAAGTGTGTGAAACAGGATGCCAGAGGAAATGATGATGTGGGCTTGATTTCCAACATCTAAGACAAATTTGGAATATGGAGTGCTCTGGTCCAGGTGCAGGTCAATGTACTGGGCAAAGCAGTAGCTTGGCATGGACTAGATGGGCTAAAGGGCCTGCTGCTGTGTAGCAATGTTCTACAGTTCTATTGTTCTATTAAGGGAAGTGTTTTGGTAGTTCACAGATGCCACCTGTCCCTCAATGAAATCAAAGTAGAAGAAATAATTTGCTGTAATGGTAATTTGGTAGACATGGTGAAGATCTGTCGGGATGACTTGGACTGATCCTGAGGTGGGGAAGTAGAGAAGTTGAGAGCTTTATCTCCTGTCACAGAACAGTTGGGCATAAGAGCTTGACTTGAAGGTCCTTCCATTGGAATCATGTCCATGACAGCCTTGGGAAACCATCTGTTGAAGTTTGGATAAGAATGCAGTATCTCCAAAACTGTGTGGGAGCAGGATCTTCTCTGATAGGCATGACCTTGCACCCTGGCCTGTTGTGCCCACCCCATGCTGAGTGGTCATTTGTGGCCACTAATGGAGGTCTGGCAGCCACGTCACCACTGAGGGAACTAGGGGATGAGCAGCTCACCAGCTCACTGATGGAGTAGATCCCTCCCTGTTACCGGTATTAAGCTCAATGCATCTCAGGAAGGTGTATGAGCAACCTGAAGTCACATCTGAAGATATAAACTGCACCAGGTGCCCACTGAGAATCCCCTTAAAAGCAACAAACTTAACGATCATGCTCCTCATTGCACTGAGGATATTTCACAATAGCTTCCACAATTAAGGTCTCAGGATGATGGGAAATGGGCACTGTATGGATGTCAGTGCTTGCAGAAGTGCTCTATCCAATTCAAGTCCACTGCATTCAAGAAGTTATTTCCATTGCAATCTGCCCCAAACGAAGCTGAACTTGAACCTCTTGCAGTTCATACTTTAGACACTGCTGTTCATTTCCTTGGTTGCATAAAAATATTGAAATATTTCATGAGAGGTACCAGAGGATTGGAGCATGGCAAATGTCCTTGTTTTATAAAAGGTAATAGGGGGAATCCTGGGAATTATAGACCAGTGAGCCTCACAAATGATTGGATAGGACTCTTAGGAACAGGATTTACAAGAATTTAGAGAAGCATACCCTTCTCAGGGACAGTCAGCATATGGCTTTGTGAGGAGCAGAACGTGCCCCATGCACCTGATTAAATGTTTTGAGGATATGACAAAAGAAATTGAATGAAGTAGAGCGGTAAATGTGGAGTATATGAATTTTAGTGAGGCATTTGTTAGGTTCCCCATGGACCCATGGAAACATGGCTGCGTGGATTCAGAATTAGCTCGCCTGCAGAAAGCAGAAGGTAAGAGTCAATGGAAAATATTCTGCCTGGAGGTCAATGATAAGTGGAGTTCCACAAGGATCTGTTCTAGGACCCCTGATCTTAGTGATTTTTAGAAATGACGCAGACAAAGAAGTGGAAGGATGAGTTAGTAAGTATGCAAATAACATGAAGGTTGAAGGTGGTGTGGATAGTGTAAAAGGTTGTCATAAGTTCGAGGATGCAGAGTTGGGCAGAGAAGTGGCAGATGGAATTCAATCTGGATAAGTGTGAAGTGATGCATTTTGAAAGGTTGAATTTTACATCCCACAGTTTGGTGTTTGAAGATTCTTTTAAAGATGGGAAGCTTCCATCCTCTTTTAATGAGCTTTGTATTTCTCTTGTTTTGAAAAAGGGAAAGATCCTGTTGAATGTATTTCATACAGACTATTTCATTACTTAATGTAGATACGAAGATATTATCTAAAATTTTGGCCCATAGATTGGAGAATATTTTACCATTAATTATTGATCTGGATTAAACAAGTTTTATCAAAATGCATTATTCTTATTATAATATACATTGATTATTGAATATTTTATATTTACCCTCTAATTCTGCTCTTGAATATTTTCTTTCATTAGATGCTGAGAAGGTTTTTGATCAAGTGGAATGGGACTATCTGTTGGCTATTTTAGAAAAGTTTAATTTTTGTCCAGATTTTATCAAATGGGTTAAATTACTATATTTATGTCCCACAGCCACAATTCTTACAGTAGTCACATTTTTAAGGCTTTATTGGGGAACTTGGCAAGTTTGCCCTTTAAACCCATTGCTTTTTGACTTGGTATTAGAACCTCTTGGTGTAGCTTTATGGGAGTGTAGAGATTTTTTCAGGGTTAATTAGGAATGGTGTTAAACACCAAGTTTCTTTATATGCAGATGATCTTTTGCTTTTCATTTCAAACCCAGATGTTTCTATACCAAATATAGTAACTTTACTTGCCCATATGGACAATTTCTCAGGTTATAAAATAAATCTGCATAAGAGTGAATTATTACCCCTAAATTGCTCTAAATTTGTTGAATGAATCCTCATTTTGTGTGTGATATTGTTTGTTGCAATTCAAGGTGATGCAGAGAGCACATATTTCAAATGCTATCTCATTTCTATTCTGATATTGATCCTTTGTGTGATAAAATGTAAAAGCTTTGAGATTTCATTGATCTATATGTTTTGGGCTTGCCCTAGTTTAGAAAAGTTTGGAAACTTTTCTATTTTCTAACTTTATCAACCATTTTGAAGGCAAATTAGGATCATGTTGTTTAATTGCTCTATTTGATTTTTTTAAGAAGAGGAAATACTATTGACTTCATCTCAGAAGCGTGTTTGGCCCTAGCTGAACTGCATTAATCATCCTAGAGGTTTCCTCTACCTTTAACTGCCAAGAGAAAACTTTTTGCGCTCTCTCACCCAATTCATAATATTTTTGCTTCAGTCTCATAATGCTTTTTTTCCATTTTGTATGTTTGTATTGTATTTAAGTTTTTTTATTTATTAAAGTTTGGTATTTGTCTTTTGAACCAGATTTTTGATATTCTTTCTCCAATGCCATAATTTCTTTTCCCATATTGTTGATTTCTGCCATGCTTTTTTTTAAAAAAATTTTTGGTCTAAGATATTAGTTGCTCCCTGAAATAGGCCTTCAGCATGTTCCATATCAGGAAAAGTTATTAGTAGATGGGAAGATCACAAAATATGTTAATTTTTTTCTCTTGTACAAAAGTCCACTCTTTTCAACAGCATAGAATTCAGGTGCCATCTATGCATTGAAGCCTGTTTTCCAGGGCACCATTAGAGAAAATACCAAAGTTGCTTGATTCAATAGTAGTCTGGTCAAATAATTTGATTCGACCATTCGGCTTTCCAACTGTGCCGACATTAGAAAATAGTCAATTCTGTTGAAAGAATCATGGGGTTTTGAGTAAAAGGAATAGTCTCTCATTTGGGGGTGTAACCATCTCCAGTTATCTATTAGATTTAGATCTTTCATACACACTAGTGTAGCTTTTGTCACTTTGCCACTGTCTGCATAGATTTATCTAATATGGGGTATAGAGAAATATTGAAGTCTCCTCCAATTAAAACATTATTTTGTCCTCCAGCTATTTTAAGAAATACATTTTGTATAAATGACTCATCATCTGCATTTGGTGCCTAAAGGTTCATAAGGGTCCAAGCCTCTGAATAAATCTGACAGTGTGCTATTATATATCGTCCATTCAGATCCCCGCTACACCTTTCAACACAACTGGGGCGATACAGATGTGATGGGCTGAATGACCTGTTTCTGTGCTGTAAGAGTCAAAGAATCTTTGTGACTATCAGTTTGCTGCAAACTTTTCTAATCTAACCAGTCTTATCACTTGGATGCATTGTTGGGAGTGACAGAAAACATTCCAGTCATGCTTGAAATCAAAGACACGAGCTTAACATACCTTGAAGAAGAGCTCAGGCCCAAAACATCTTAGCTGTAAAGAATCTGCTGAGTTTCTCCAACAGTTTTGAGTATTTAACTACAGACAGAGCATCTGCAGACTTTCTTGTTTGAAACCTATAACAGTGGTAAGTTTAAGGTCCTTAAACTTTAAGGCTCAAGCCTGAAATGTTGGCTCTTTTTCATTTCTGTATAAAGTATTTGACCTAGAACCATAGAACGTTACAGCATGGAAAACAGTCCTTTTGGCCCTTCTATTCTGTGCCAAAACATCATTCCACTAGTTCCACTGACCAGGACCCATTCCAGACCCTTCCAGACCTCTCCCATCCATGTATCTATCCAATTTATTCTTAAAACTTAAAAGTGAGTCTGCATTTCCCATGTCAGGCGGCAACTCGATCCACACTCCCACCACTCTCTGAGTAAAGCAGCTCCCCCTAATGTTCCCCTCAACCTTTCCCCTTTCACCTAATGCCGTGTCCTCTTATATTTATCCCTCCTAATTTAACTGGAATGAGCCTACTCGCATTAACTGTCTACACCCCTCATCATTTAAAAAATTTCTATCATATCTCCCCTCATTCTTCTACACTCCAAGGAATAAAGTCCCAACCTGTTTAATCTTTCCCTGTAACTCAATTACCGAAGACCCAGCAACATCCTAGTAAATCTTCTCTGCACTCTCTCAATCCTACTGATATCCTTCCTGTAGTTTGGCGACTAGAACTGCACATTATAGGCCAAATTTGACCTCACCAATAGCTTGTACAACCTCTCCATCACATCCTGACTCCAATACCCAATACTTTGATTTGTGAAGGCCAAGATACCAAAAGCTTTCATTTTTTTTGAAAATTTTATTGTTCTGTCTTTCAAATCATAGTATCACATTTGAGAGAACAGTCATTTTCAACATATTTACACATTATTTTAGTTCACTTCATTTTTGAGGTTAAAATACAATATCAATTTACTAGTAATCCCCCTCCCTTCCCCCCAAACATGGAGAAAACCAAACAACAGAAGATATAGAAGAAAGCAAAGGAAAAAAAAAGAAAAATTCTGTCTTTCTAATCTACCTCCATTCTTTGAGGTACCTCACGGCTGTTGTCTTTGCATGTTTTGTCCGATTTTTAGATCTGTGAGCTGCTATTATATCTGGGCACCAAAGTGCTCTCGATAAGGTTGCCATATTTTGACGGAAGTGTCATATTTATTTCTTAAATTGTATGTTATCTTCTCCATGGGCACACAGTTGTGCATCTCTGTGGACCATTGAGTGATGAGTGAGGGGAGTCAGACTTCTAGGTGATTGCAATGCATTTTTTTGCGACTGACAAGGAAATATCTACAAATTTGATTTGGAATTTTGTTAATTTGGAATTTGGAATTTTGTTAATTTCCTACCCACCTCCACCAGATTTCCCAATAGATACAACTCTGGGCCCAGCAGGAAGTCGACTCCCATAATCCTAGTTAATACATTAGATAATTCGAGCCATGTGGAGAATATAAAAGTTCCAACTTCTAACTCACACCTGAAGCACTTTCCGATATCCTTGGTTTTCCTTTATGTAATTTTTGTGGTGTGAGGTATAATTGTTGTAAGAAATTGTATTGTATCAATCTAAGTCTGGTGCTGATCACTGATGTCCTTAAATTATACATAATTTTCTTGAGGGGAACACAACTGTACATTTCCCCATTCCATCGTTCCAAACTTAAGTGTGAATCAGATTTCCCAGCAACTGCAATGCACATTCTGCAAATGCAATTTTAACAAATCCTATCTGATATCTAGTTAATTTCAATTTAGGAGTTATCCCTATAATGTTACCTAATAAAAACAATTTTGGATTTTGTGGAAATTGGACTCCTCTAATTTGTTCTAAAAAATTTCGCAATTCCAGCCAAAAAAGTCTTCCTTTATCACAAGACCATGTAAAAAAAATTTCCCACCTCTTTGCTGCTTCTAAATCACTGATCTGATCAATCTGATTTCAATTTATTTAATTTTAGTGGTGTGGGGTATAACTGATGTAAAAAATTATATTGTTTCAATCTATTTCTTACATTTATTGTATTAGTTATACAGCCGTGACATAAATCAGCCCATTTCTTCTCATCTATTCTCACATTTAAGTCATTCTCCCATCTTTGTCTAAATTTATTAATCCCCAGTTTAGGGGCCCCCACTTGAATTAAATTATAAATTGCTGAAATAAATTTCTTTGTATTTCCCTTTCTTATTAGAATCTCTATATCAACTCACTTTGGTAGATACATTTTTGGACCCAATGTATCACTTAGGTATGCTCTAATTTGAAAATAGCAAAATATCCTATTATTAAGAATACCATATTTATTCTTAAGTTGTTCAAATGACATCAGCTGCCCTTGCTCATAACATCCTTCAATATATCTGATCCCTTTACATGACCAAATTTCAAAAGTTTGATTGTCTAATGTACAAGGTATAAGTCTGAAATGAGTCAAAGGAGTTTTAAGAGATAAATTACTCCTTATTCCAATTTCTATATTTGTATTATGTCAAATTTTAATTAAATGTTTCAATAAGGGAGTATCTCTTTCAGAAGTCATAAATTTTGCATCCCATTTATATATAAAATGCTCTGCTTTTCTTTCTCCTATTTTATCTAATTCTATTTGTACCCAAGCAGATGTTACCCCCTCTTCAAAAAAAGAGGTCATAAATTTCATTTGAGCTGCTCTATCGTAATTTTTTAAAATCAGGGAACTGTAAACCTCCCAATTCATATTTCTATATTAAATTTTATATAGAGACTCTTTACATTTTACCTTTCCATATATTTATTTAATAGTTGAAAGAGTTTTTGAGGTATTAATAGAGGCAATGATTGAAAAAAATACTGTATTCTAGGAAATATGTTCATTTTTATACAATTAATTCTTCCTACTAATATTATTGGTAATATTGCCCGTCTATTTAAATCCTCCAACTTTTTTAAGTAATGGCAAATAATTCAATTTATATAAATTTTGTAATTTATTATCCATACAAACTCCTAAATACTTTATCCCATTTGTTGGCCATTTAAACTGAGCATTTCTTTGGCAAATAGCATAATCACCTCTTACAAGAGGCATAATTTCACTTTTATTCCAATTTATTTTATAACCTGAAACTGTACCATATTCTTCTAACATTGAATGCAATTTTTGTAATGAATTTACTGGCTCTGTCAGATATATCAGCGCATCATCAGTAAATAAGCTAATCTTATGTTCCTCTTGGTTAATTCTAAAACCCTTAATGTCCAGATCCCCATGGATTGCTTCTGCTAATATTTCTTGAAAGCTGGTAATTTTAGCCCATCCAATTTATAATCCCGTGTCAATTTTTCCATGGAAATCTTAGAGATCTTTACCAGTCCAAAGAAAAGCTCTTAGACGTGAATAGACTCTTTCCCCTGATGGCAGGGGAGGTTGGAGCAAGAGGGCATAAGTTAAGGGTAAGGGGGAAAAAATTTAGGAGAAATATTAGAGGATGCTTCTTCACTCAGAGAGTGGTGGCAGAATGGAATGATCTTCCAGAGGAGATAGTTGCGGCAGGGTCCTTTCTGTCATTTAAGAGAAGGTTGGGTGTGTACATAGATATGAGGGGGTTGGTGGGATATGGGCAGGGAACTAGTGGAGTTGTTCAAGTGAACTGGCGCAGACTCAAAGGGCCTATATGGCCTGTTGCCGCGCTGTAAACTGTTCGATGGTTATGGCTCCATTTAATATTTTTTGTGGCAAGTAAATAGGAATGAACTGAAAAAGATATAGTAGTCTTGGCAACTCCAATTTACCCTACACATCAAAATGATGAATAGGTTTCTCCATCTATTTAAATCGTTTTCAATTTTTTTCAAAGATAGGTGTATAGTTAAGTTGATACAAATTTCCCAGATCTCTATCTGTCGTTATCTCTAGCTATTTAATACTACCTGTCTGCAACTTAAAACGGTTCCCCTGTTTATATTTCTCATTGTTCGCATTTAGTAAAGGGCATAATCTCACTTTTTCCTTTACTTTATATCCGGAGACTTCCATATTCTCCCAGGGCGGCCTGTGATTTAAGCAAAGATTCAGCTGGGTTGTGGGTCCGTCACTTATAAAAATAGCACATCATCTGCAAATAAGTTTATTTTATGCTCGACCTGGCCCACCTTGAATCCCTTTATATTTGTGTTTTTTTCTAATTTCTTCTGCTAATAATTCAGTAGCCAAGATGAACAACCCTGGAGACAGTGGCAACCCCATGTCTGCTAGATCTACTTAAAGAAAAAGTTGACAAAATGTGGCTGTTTGTAATGATCCTTGCTTGTGGTTTAGAGTGTAATGTTTTCCCCAATTAATATATTTTTGACTCAGTCCAAATTTTTCCATTAATTTGAATAAGTATGACCATGCCATCCCAGAGATATTGTCACATTTGGGTTCTCTCTAGACTGTTTCAAATGTATTATGTTCAATAATCTTCCCCGTTTGTCAGCAGAAACTCTCCTTTTTATAAAGCCTATTTGGTTGGGATTTATTAATTTTGGTAAATACAGCCCAATCTCTCCACCAATGGTTGGCTATTATCTTGTAATCTGTATTTAATAGCGAGATGGTTCTGCAAGTCGAAGGATTTAATAGATCTCTATTTTTCTTGGGTAACATTGAGAAGGTGTCCAGGAGAGTCATTGTATCCGCCACTTGGTTAATCACGTCCATCGTTAGTGGCATCAACAAATCAAACAAGAAAGACTACAGATGTTGTGATTGTAGTTTAATGCACAAAAGTGTTGGAGAAAGTCAGCAGGTTCTTTACGGCTAAGATGTTTCGGGCCTGAGTTCTTCAAAGTAGATTAGAGATTGTATCTTTGATTTCAAGCATCACTGGAATGTTTTCTGTCATTCCATCAATGCATCCAAGTGATAAGACTGGTTTGCAGCAAACTGACAGTCACAAAGATTCTTTGACTCTTACAGCACAGAAGCAGGTCATTCAGCCCATCACATCTGTATCGACCTTCTTCCCCATCTACACTAATCCCATTTGCTTGCATTAGAACCAGAATCTTCTACTTCTTGTCTAAGTACTTGTCTAAATTGCTCTTATATATTGTAATTGTGTCTTAATCCAATACATCCTCTGGCAGATATCAACCACTCTTTGTGTAACAAAACTTGCTCATCAGATATTTGAAATTCCTTCCTCTCTCCTTAAATCTGTGCCCTCTTGGGGAAAAGATATCGATGAGTGATACTCTCATAATCTCATACAGGCAATCCCTGCATTGGGAGGGTATGTGTTACTAGAAAACGTTCCTCATTGCAATATTCCATAAACCTGTGCATGCATGAAGAAATGCGAGTCGAAAATAAATTTTGTTTATTTATTTACTTTTTTCACATAAGTTCCGTGAGGGTGAATTTTACACCGAATGTCATTTTTTTTTTGGATAGTGATCTGTGAATTCTATAAAGGTAAATTTCCATATCCCAAGCGACTGACACAGAGGTTTATGTCTGTACTTTTTTCAGATCACCCCTCAGCCTTTGTCACTCCAACAAAAACAAACACAGTTTATAAATGTCTCCCCCTACATAAAGGCGTCCAATCCAAGCAACATAGAGCTGACTCTGCCCTCTACCAGAATCCATATAACATCTCCTCACTTTTCAGGAAGTGCAACAGCAACTGCACTTTCTTAGAAGGCTGAGATGGGCAAGGCTACCAGCATCAATTCTGCCAAGAGTGTCCTTGTCGGCTGCATCATTGGATCGGAGGTCATGTCATAGGACCATAAAAATGACAGAGGGAATCGCTTGGGTCTCCCTTTCCCCCACTCCCCCACCCCCGTCCACATTTTTCCCGTAGAGTGGAGAACAGAAATGCACACAATTCTCCAGTGTAGCCCAACAAGTCTTCTGTAAAATTACGACATCAGACCACAACTCTTCCACTCTATGTTCCAACCTATGTGGGCGAGAATGCCATTTGCCTTGTTCAAGACCCTATCAACTTGTGTTGCCACTTTCAACTTACACCCCAAGACCCTCGGTGCATTAATACTGCTAATGGCCCTGCCTTCTACCATATATTTTCCTCTTAATCTTCCAAATTGTACCACCTCACATTTGTTCAGATTAAGCTCCATCTGCCTTTTCTCTGCTCAAATTTCCATCTGATCTATATCCTGCTGGATGTGTGAACAGCCTTCCACCCTCTCCACCACCCCCCCCCCACCAATTTTTATGTCACCTCCACACACATGTATATATTTGCACCGAGAGCACTTTACCCAGCACTGATTCCTGTTGAACACCAGGAATCAATCAGAATAAAACTGCTCCACCACTAACCCACTGCCTTCCATCGCCAAGCCAACTTTGAATCCAATCGACCAAGTCTCTTTAATCTTTTGGATCAGCCAACCCATGAGGGTCCTTGTTGAATGCTTTATATAAAGTTTACAAAAACCTATATGTGTATAAAACACATTGCCCTATTCTCATTAATCATCTTCATCACCTCCTTAATAAAGCTCAATTGTTGATAATGATAAAGTGGTTGGCAAAAAAATGCAATGACAATAATAGACATTAAATAACCAATGAAAAGAGATAATAAACACGAAAGATAGATAATAAATATTCATAGTTACCATAGAGCAAGAAAGAAGTGATGTTGCAATTGTGCGGACAGGTTCCGGAGTAGTTTATGATCTGTGTAGTAGAGGGAGGTTCAAGAAAAAAATGTTCATAACACAGCGTGAAGATTCAGGGGAGTAGATTTAAGACGGAGATGAGGAAACACTGTTTTTCCAAGAGAGTAATAAATCTGTGGAATTCTCTGCCCAGGGAAGCGGTTGAGGCTACTTTGCCAAACATATTTAAGGTTCAGTTAGATAGAGTTGTACACAAGGAAAGGAATGAAGGGATATGGGGAAAGGGCAGGAGGGTGGAGTTGAGTCGATGATCAGATCAGCCATGATCTTATTGAATGGTGGAGCAGGCTCGATGGGCCGGATGGCCGACTCCTGCTCCTGTTTCTTTGTATTTCTTAAGTTCTTATGAGATGTGCTGGATGTCTGGCTTCGGTAGCTTCAGGGAGAAGGGGTTGTGACCAGGGTAATGGGCTTCTTTATGACGTTGGCTTGCCTTCTTGAGGATGGGAGGCCAGAGACCGTGATGGACCTGCCTATGTTTACTACCTTCTGCAGCTTTCTTCATTCCTAGATATTTGAATGACCAATTTAGGCTGCAATGCAACCAGCCAGTATAATTTCCACAGGGCACTTGCAGCATTTTGATGGCGCGTTCAACAACTTGTTAAATCTTCCCAAAATGTAGGGATATTGATGTACCTTTCTCATGATGGCTCCAGGGGAGGTCCTCTGTTATATGGACTCCCAGGAATGAAGATAGAAACCCTCTCCACTTTCATCCCATCAATGCAGTTGGGTGTACAATCCCTCGGCCTTCTCTTTTTCTTGAATATTTTTATTTTGACTTTTTGCAAACTCAAAGTAATCTCAACAATCAATTCAATCTTCTTCAACATTCATAGAATGTACAAAATCTGTGTTTTGACCCCCCCCCCCCCACCCTGATATTTGACCTCCCTCCTGATTTTTTTCCATAAATCTTTGGCACAGGTAATTGTGCTGCAAAATAAAAACTAAATTACGGAACTAAAACCCATATCCAAAAACAAAAAAAAAGCCTCCAAGGAAAAAGCTCTCTTTTTCCTCCTCCCCACCCCCCCACAATTTACCCTTCCCCCCTCCCAAGGCACCAACCACCAAACTATTAGCGCGAACCTCCCGTTATTTTGAAGAATACCCAACACTCCCACCTTCCACTTGTGCTTCCCTCCCCTCCTGTGAATTCCCCGTATCTCTTATTTATTTAACATATATAATCCCCTTCAAACCTTAATGCTGTATAAAGAAACATAATCCTCCTGATGAACTCACACTTTCAATATTTACAATCCATTCTGCCCCGGATCCATGTTTTCCCTTTATTTACATTTATCTTTAGTCTCGTAGCAGTGGCAGGGTTTTTAAAAAGTCCATTGCTTCTTTGGGGTCCTTAAAAAAACCTTCTTTTCCCTCCCGCCCTTACAATCTTCAATATTGCTGACTATTTTTTTAACCTAAATCAAACTCCCTCCTGTGCTTCAGCAGTCTCGCACTTATGTCCGGATAGAATAGGACCTACCCCCTTCATATTCAACCAGGACCCTCCCTTGCTTTTGCCCCCATTGCCGTAGCCCTCAAAATCCCCTCTCTATTCTGACAGCTCAGGAGTCTCACCGGGATAGAGTGTGGCCATTGGTTTGGCCCCAGGTGTGGGGGGGGGGGGGGGGGAAAGCGAGATACTGGTGGGCCCGAGATTCTGGTGGGCCCGTTCTATTTCCAGGTTATTTCAAATTTGTTCCCTCCCCAATATATCTGGGATTCACCTTATCAGGCACTCCACCGTGTCTCTCTCCTCTTTACCCTCCTTCACCCCCACAATTTTAACCACATTCCTCCTGCTAAGGTTTCTATCTTCTCCACATCCTTACCCTATCCCTTTCCCATGCTTCCATTTCATTCTCCCTTTTATCCAATCTTTCTCCCTCAATTTTCTCTTCTGTTTTCCTTTCTATCAAGTTATCCAGCCTTTCTTTGATTGCCCCCTGCCCTGCCACAGTGTCTTCAAAGTTCTTTTTATCTGGCCAATGGGCTCCAGTATCTCTCTGACAAAAGGCATCAGGCCCTCTGCCCCCTCTATCTGTCTTTCCCCTTCTTGTATTGTCCTTCTTTTCCTCCCTCATTCTTCCCCTTCCTCATCTTCCTCCTCCTCCACCTCCACTTTCCAACTCCAGGCTGCCCTGCCATGTTACTTTTCTGCCATATCCTCTCTGGCCATGTTGCTTCTGGAGTCCTCCAGGCCCAACACCTCAAATGCCCTCCGATGCCTGGGACCCGTCCTCTTTGCACCAGCCAGTTGAAGACAAGGATTTATCATGGGATCCTTCTCTTCACTGCCACAGCATCACCGCCAACTCTACCTTGGCTCGACTCCCCTGACCCTGGGTCCCTGAATCTCCCACACCTGACAGCATTCCCATCACTGCCAGCATTGCCACCCACTCCTCCAGGGCTCGGCTCCCCCGACCTCCGGGTCCCCAAACCATCTGCGCCCAACAGCAGTCTTGTCAACTCTGCCTTGGCTTGGTCCCCTGACCTTGGATCCCCAAATCTCCCACACCCGATGGAACTCCCGCCACTTCGGTCACGTCCATACTCCGGCCCCCTCGAGATCCAACCTTATCGGAGTCATCCTGTTTCTCCCTCCCAGGTGAGTCTTGTTCCCTCGGGAAGCTTTGGGGTCCCACTGCCTTTGCCGCCACTGCCACCATCTTATTAGGCCCCAGGTTGGCCTCTCCACCTCCACTATGTGATGAGTTTTTTCCTCCATCCTTTTCCTTCATTCTTTTTTCCATCTTTTTTCTTTCCCTTCTCATTTTCTTCTATTTGTATTTTTGGTTGTCTTCCTTTTTTGGGGTCTTTTTATTTTAGGGGATCTTCTTATATCCTTTCTTTATTATCTTTTCCTCAGGGAGCTCTTGAATCACCTTACAAGCCCCTTGCCACCAACGTTTTTCTCCCTTGGCCTTCTCTTCCAAAAATCCACAAGTTCGAATCCAGCGCTGTCTGTGAGGAGTTTGTACATTCTCCTTGTGTCTGCGTGGGTTTCCTCCAGATGCTCCGGATTCTTCCCACCCTTGTAGGTCAATTGGGTGTAATTTGGCAACATGGGCTCGAGGGCCGAAAGGGCCTGTTATGTCTAAATTTAAAATTTGGATGATGTACCCGCGTTAAGTCAAGTTTATTGTCATCTGATTGTACAAGTACAACCCGATGAAACGGCACTCTCTGGTCCTCGGTGCAAAACATGCAGATGCACACCCAGACATAACACACATACACACAAACAATACCTATGCAGGACAAGTATTTCATCTATACAAATAAATAAATAAATATTGCTTTGTTCATATGAAATTCTCTCTGATGATTAGTGTGAACAGTTCCCAATCTTCTATACCAGCCGACCATGAGGGACCTTATCAAACGCTTTACAAAAATCTATAAAAATAACCTAGCCTGCCTTGCTTTCATCTACTCTCTTTGTAACCTCTTCAAAAAATGCTATCAAGCTTATGACACAATTGCCCATGCACTAATCCATGCTGGGTCTCATTAATTTTCTTCTGGCTATCCAAATGTTGATCAATTCTATCCCTCAGAATCCTCTCCAACAGTTCCCCTATCACTGACATCAGACTAATATGCCTGAAGTTACCCTAATTATCCTTTCAGGCCTTTTTAAATAACGCCATCACATTTGCCATCCTTCAGTCCTGAACTTCTCCGGTTCTCAGTGATGAATTTAAAAACGTCCAGCAAGGTCCCAACAATTTCATTCCTGCCTTCCTGCACTGTTTTGGGACACCCCTGGACTGAACCAAGAGATTTCTCCACCCTGATACAATCTAAAACCCTTGTCAAAAGGGAGCCTGTCACATTGCTAGTAATAAAATGCATTAATGCCTCATTTCACACCAAGTGAGGTGTCTTAATCTAATGAATTAAATACATGCAAAGGATTTCCCTTGACTTCTGCCCTGTTGTGGCACTATATTCGAGGAAGGGTGCATATTGAGAACCTTCTAGCCCTCAGCAGGAACCATGAATTAGGTAAAATTCCCAAACAAACAGGTTAGTGTAGTTGTCTCATTGCACTTCAGAAAGATCTAAGATTTTGTGCTGCAGGGGAGAATAAAATAATTAGTTAATGGAAAACCCCTGGGTAATATGAGTCTCAGAGATTCATAGTTGTTGAAATTATTTTGATTAATAATTATGAGATATCTGATATTGATATAATCCATACTTTATGGAAATTAAATTCAGATAAGGAATTGTTTTAGGTATTGAATTGCGATAATCTGGAAAACACTGAAAAAGGATAGAACCAGATTTAATCATGGTTTTGAAACAGAGCTGAGATCATATTTAAAGGAGAAAATTCTGAAAAGCCAGAGGAAGATCAGAGAAATGACAAATGTAAGCTAAATCAGTCTTGTGCTACATCAATTCCAAGTGCCACAGTTAAACCAACATCATTTTATTGAATTTTCAGTCATCTAAAGTCAAGGTTTATATCCAAGAGTTTATTTTTAAAGCATATTCAATGTTAAATGAGAGTATAAAAGTCAGAAAAAAATGTAAATGCTGTTCACAAAGGCTTAAGGAATAAGTGGGAAGAGGCCATTCAGCCCATTGTGCCTCCTTCTACATTTAATAATAATAATTTATTGCCTTTATTAATAGCTGATTTATTGCCTCAGCTGCATCTTTCTGCAGAACTCTGATCCTTTGCACATCCAAAAATCAATTTTAAAGAGGATAGTCATCAGTTTTATAGCACAAAAACAGGTCCTTCTTTCCAAATTGTCTCTGCTGACCAAAGTCTCTCCCTAAGCTAGTCTCATTTGCCTGAATTCAGCGGATAGCTGAACCGTTCCAATCCATGTTATTTAAATATTACAAGTGTCTCCACCTCTTCCACTTCCCCTGATGGCTCGTTCCCTATCCCCACCATCCTCTGTGTATAAAAGGTACCCCTCAGGCCCCTTTTAAATCTTTCCTCTCTCAACTTTAAAGATATGTGCTCTAGTTTAAGGTTCCCTCCCTGAAAAAGACTACTAACTATAAACCTTATCTGGGCCTCTTCTGATTTTTAAAATCTCTATATCATTTCCACTTCCCACACCCCCACCACACTTAGCTTACTCTGCTCTAGAGAAAAAAGTCAGTTTTCAGATGTCAGATTTATTGTCAGAGTACATACATGACTCACATACAGCCCTGAGATTCTTTTTCCTGGGGGCGAGGTAGAATTACCACTTATTGGTAGTGTAAAAATAAAGAAACTCATAAACAAATAAAGAAATGTAAATGAACTAAAATACAGAGAGGCACAAAAATCAATAAAGTGCAAAAGTAAAAGTCTTAAATGTGTCCCTGATTAAGTTTGTTATTGAGGAATCTGATGCTTGTTCCTGGTGGTGCGAGTCTTGTGGCTCCTCTATCTCTTTCCTGATCGTAGCAGCGAGAACAGAACATGTGCAGAGGGCACTTGCAGTTCAAATCCATAGATCCCTCAACGTCGCCGCACAGGTAGACGGGATAGTTAAGAAGGCCAATAAGATATTGGGCTTTATTAATGGGGGATTGAGTTCAGGAGTAGAGAGGTCATGTTACAACTCTTCAAATCTTTGTTAAGACCACACATAGCCTATTGTGTTCAGTTCTGGTCAACCCATTATAGGAAGGATGTGGAAGCTATGTAGAGTGCAGAGGAGATTTACAAGGATGTTGTCTGGATTGGGAAACAAGTCTTATGAGGCAAGGTTAGCAGAACTGGGAACTTTCTCTTTGGAGCGTAAAAGGATGAGAGGAGACTTGATAGAGGTCTACAAGATTATGAGAGGCTCAGCTAGCACCCGTTTCCTAGGGCAAGAACAGCAAACACCATAGGACAAAGTGAAAGGAGGGAAGTTTAGGTGAGGCATCATGGGTAATTTTTCTACAGAGAGTTGTGAGTGCCTGGAATCCCTTCCTGAGAGCAGTGGTGGAGGCTGAAATATTGGGGCATTTAAGAGTCTCTTAGAGAGACACATGGATGAAAGAAAAATAGAGGGAGGGTTAGGGTTTTTAGGATGGAATATTTGGGTCGGCACAACATCGAGGGCTGAAGGTCCTGTGCTCTGCTGTCCTATTCTATACATAAATAATCAAAATACTGAATATATGAAATACAAATTTCTCTGGAAGTAGACTTACTTAAATTTAACCAATATAGTAAAACCCCTGGTATCCGGCCTCTGGGGGATTGGTAGATGCAGGGTAAGTGTATTTTCCAGTTGATTGAGACTTATTCTTGCAATGTCTAACTAACCTGCATTAAGAAAAAACAGTTTAAAAGACTAAAATACTATTCTGTAATTACAAACTTCATTTACATGAATATATAAACCTTAAAGCAGTGGTTCTCAACCTTTTTCTTTCCACTCACATACCACTTTAAGTATTCCCTATGCCATAGGTGCTCTGTGATTAGTGAGGGATTGCTTAAGGTGGGATATGTGGAAAGAAAAAGTTTGAAAACCACTGTTTAATCATACCTAATTGACTCGTTATGTTCACGGTTTCATAATTCCAAAGGAAATGGGCCATTGACAATTATTTTCAAGCAAAATATTTCAGTAACAATTGGGTCAAGAGCAGTGATTCTCAACCTTCTCTTCCCACTCACAGACCACCTTAAGCAATCTCTTACTAATCACAGAGCACTGACGGCGTAGGGATTACTTACAGCAGTCTGTGAGTGGAAAGAAAAAGGTTGAGAACCACTGCAATAAAGCATTCTTTGAAAACATTAAACCGTCACTGCATCTGGAGGTTCTTTCCCCTCCACAGAGCTGCCCAAAAGGCAAACAATAACATTATAGATAATTAAACCACTCCCTCCCCCAAGTTTACAAATAAAACCTCTGACTGGGGTGACTCTTCTAAGCAGAGATAAGGAGACACTTTCAGAGAGTTACTCCAACAGCGAGCGACATCAAGCAGCTCTTCATCCTGGGTGACGCCATTGCTTTATTCAAGCAGCTGCTATGAGCAAAGCATGACCAAGGCCCTCTGCTGGCTGAATAATTGCTCCCATCTTCAACAAAGGTTTATGTGTTACATCAAAGTACATTTACTTTTACAATTATTGGGTAGATTTAAACCTGAGCTTGATGGTTTCTTGGGGTGTCAAAGGTTATGGGGAGAGGGCAGAGGAATGGGGTTGAGAGAAAAAAAACATGTCATGATTTGAGTGGCAGAGCAGGCTTGATGGGCCAAATGGGCTAATTCTTCTCCCATGCTTCATTGTCTCATGAAAATGAACTCACGGTACAACGTTTGCATACCACCAACTGAAAACATACTTGAAGGACAAATTGGGAAACAGACGGAGGTTACCAGAAGGAAGCAATTTTGAATATGTGATTACAGACACAATGATAATTAAAAGATTTATAACCAACATGTACATCCAACTGCAAGAGAAAGAGAACGAGGAAACAAGCTGTAAACCCAAACAAAAATGGGAACAAGATCTAAACATAAAGATAAAGAATGAAACATGGGAAAGGCTATGCTCCGGAACTATGAGAAATACAATAAACACGAGGTTACACATGATACAATATAATTGGTTACACAGGCTATATATCATGCCCCAAAAGTTAAATAAATGGGACCCAACAGTATCAGATAAATGTTTTCGCTGTAAAAAGGAAACGGGAACAACAATACATGCAATTTGGGCATGTGAGAAAGTGGAAAATTTTGGGAAGATCTAAATCAGATATTAAATAAAATCACAAAAAGCAACATACCAAAAAATCCAGAGATCTTTCTTCTAAGTAATATAAGAAGTAAAGAACTAGGCCTCAAAGTGGATGAAACGCAAAAAAGATTTATTATGATAGCCTTAGCTGTAGCAAAAAAATGTATAATGTCAACTTGGAAATCAGAAGAGAGCCTGAGAATACAGCAAAGGTACATAGAAATGAATAAATGTATTCCATTGGAAAAAATAACTAATAATTTAAGAAATGACATCACAGTATTCAAACAAATTTGGGAACCGTACATGGAACACAACAGAGAAGGCCTACTGCGGACCTCCACCCCCTAAAATGATAGAATGAGAAGAAGACGAAATGAACTGACCCAGTGTGTAAAAGTAGATGACACAAATTTCTTGTTTATTTTCATTGTGTGACGACATTGTTTAATGGGTTTAATGTATCATATATGTTGAACGTTGAGTGGGTGGGGAGGGGGGAGGGAAGGGAGGGGAGAAAATGACACTGTGTATATTCAGGAGGGAAATGTTTGTGTGTATTTTGGTTAATATGGTTCATAGTGTGAAAAATAAAAACTTTAAAAATAAAAAAACATGAACATGCTGTGTCAAATTAACACCACCTGATGGCACTGTGCTGTATAGTTCAAGAGAATTACAATGCAGGAATTCAGGTTGATATTCAGAGAAGACGTTGCCTTTCCATTTCATCAGAATTGCTTGTCCAGCTATCAATGAGGTAAATGCTAACATGTGGGTGAAATGGAGAGACAGTACCCCACCTATTCATGTTCAAGGAGGTAACCATTTGGAAAAAAAATAAGATACAATGTAAAAGTTGTAAAGATGAACTTTTATAAGACACGGGAACAGTTCATGGATTATTACCATAGTTTAACGAATTAGGGTGTTTGGACACTCCCGAATTAGGGTGTCTGGTTCCCGAATATCGTCTTTTATTTTCTAGATATACAGGTAAACCTTGATTAGAGGAAAGGTTTGATTAATGGGAGGGGGGGTGGTTATATTTTTCCTTTTGAGAAATTTTGATTGAGAAGAGTACACACAATTTACACTTATGTAAAATTTAAGAATTATTTGAGGTTCAAATTTTCTGTCTTTTATATTTCAATCTATGCAGGCCTGACCTCTCTTATTTCACCTCACATCCCACGTGTTGTGGATTTTTCCATAGTGATCGCAGATGTTCCACCTGAGTGCAATGGTTATGTAATCCCATCAAAGTCTTAAGTGCTGACAATGGAAAGACTATCAGGCATCGCAATGAATTTTATCCAGGAAAACATGTGTGTTTTTAAAAAAAATTAAACTCAATAAAGATATTTTAAAAGGAAAAAGATATTCAAAAGGAATTGATGTGACAATGTGAGTATGGGAGTTAATTGTGTTTACATAATGACATTGCACAGATACAGCAAAATTCTTACTTACTGCAGCTAAAAAGGTAAAGCAAATCCAATGGTATAAATGAAGTTACCACCAATATAAAGGACAGATAGATACTATTCACAGATGTTGTTAGTGCATGAAATGTTTTATTGGTGCAGAGAGATCTCATGGTGGTCCCATGAGTTAGGGTTAGGGTAGTACAGTGTGGTTTAAGAGCCTGGATAAAAATATTTTTGAACAAAGAGATTCTAGACTTCAAGATTCCTTACCTTCTTCCCGAAGGTAGCAGAGCAAAGAGGTTGTGATGAGGACAATGGGGATTTTTTTCTGACGTTGGCTGCCTTACGTAGATGTCTTCAGTGGATAGGATGTCAGTGTCGGTGATGGATTTGGGAGGGTTTGTTATTTCCTGTGGCCTTCGGCTTTCCTCGGGGCTCAAGGTTCTAAACCAGGCCGTGATACTACCAGTCAGTATACCTTAGAGTATTCAATTATATGCCAAATTTCCGTAAAGGATGGAGGTGCTGTGGAAGATGTAGAAGGTTGTTGTGGCTTACAACAGGATATTGACAGGCTGCATTGTTGGACAGAGAAGTGGCAGATGGAGTTCAATCCAGATAAGTGGCAAGTGAAGCACTTCGGAAGGTTGAACTTGAAGGCAGAGAATTCGGCTAATGGCAGGTTTCTTAACTGCGTGGAGAAACAGAGATATCTTGGGGTCCAAGTCCATAGGTCTCTCAAGGTTTCCACACAGGTCCCTACAGGATGGTGACCATGGAGGCAGACCAGCAAGGGGATCAGCGGCTGAGGACCCCACGCAGCCTGTGGGCAACTTGGGGCCGGTGATATGCATAGGCTGAGGGCTGCTCTTGGGAATCAGGTATTGGAGAAGGTGCTGATTCTTTGTTGCTGGGGCTTCCACATCCTTCCTGCAAAGACAGGCCAGGTTTTTGCTGCCTTCGAAGATGTTTCTCCTCCATTTCAAAGGTTACAGGTCAGAGATTCCATGAGTCAATTTGCACAATGCCTATTGTATCGAATTTCATCCCTGCTGAGTATTGAGTCCTGAAATAGGTTATGCAATGTCACCTTGCACAACTCACATCAGAACATCTCAGAAACTTCTTCACGTTGAAGCAATTTAGGATGTTTGAGGTGTGCCATAGATCCCTGCATTTAAATCCATTCAAATCAAAGCTGTTACATCTACTGAATCTTTGAAAGTAAAAAATTGTAAAATTGCAAAGGAAGCCCAGACTCCTTTCACTTGTGAACCATGGTGCACGTGATACAGACGGCAGTGAATGTGAAATGAACTAACTGGGTCATTGGTTTCCTGGATAAAAATTCATTGCAATGCCTGATAGTCTTTCCATTGTCAGCACTTAAGACTTTGATGGGATTACATAACCATTGCACTCAGGTGGAACATCTGCGATCGCTATGGAAAAATCCACAACACGTGGGATGTGAGGTGAAATAAGAGAGGTCAGGCCTGTCATTAAATATAATTTTCTTAAATTTGAATGGTTCCGTCCATAATATTTTCCAACGTGCACTCTGCCCTTTATAGTGGCATCGTCCACACCATTTTGCAACCTGATTAAATAACAGGTGGGGATTTTATGCATTTAAGTATCTAAGCATCTATTAAGCTTTGCATAATTGTATTTAAACTACACTTCCCTCCTGCACCTCATTGCAGCAGGCATGCCTGAACGACTGCGTCAAGCATTAATTATGAATAAACTACTTAATCCGTGATCTCACTCCAAAAATAAACTCATGAATAATGAAGTAAAACTTGCTTTTCAAAGGATCATGAAAAACTAAGGCATTCTATCACTTAACCTAAGGTCCACCTAATCAATACGCAAATACTTTAAAGATGACAACAGTGGCTGGCTTGGATATGGTGGGCCAAAGCGCCTATTTTTGTACTACCCGAGTCCGTCAGCACGAGGGCTTGGCCACAGCTGACAGATTCACTCTCTATTTTCCTATTGTAGGGCTCATCTGCTTTCTAATTTCTTTGTTGATTTGCCCGCTTAACCTTAAGCCAGTGGCTTTCAAACTACTCCCCCTTAACTCACATGCCACCTTAAGCAATCCCTATGCCATTGGGGCTCTGTGATTAGTAAGGGATTGCTTAAGGTGGCATGTGGGTGGAAGGAAAAAGTTTGAAAAACACTCTTTTAATCGTACCTCATTGTCTCATTAGGTGCACAGTTTCATAACTCCGAAGAAAATGGGTCAATGACAAGCAAAATAGTTCAGCAGCAAATGGATCTAGAGCAGAGGTTCTCAGCCTTCCCTTCCCACTCACATACCACCTTAAGCAATCCCTTACTAATCACAGAGCCCTTATGGTGCTTAAGGTGGAATGTGAGTTTAGGGGGGACAGTTTGAAAAATCACTGCCTTAAGCAGAAGCTTTGGTTAGAAATTGGAATCTGAGATTGAAAAATTACCATTCAAATCAATAACATTCAATTCTTGCAGCTTTTGGAGTTTTTAAATTGTGTTTATTTTAGTGTATTTTTTCTTTAGAAGCAATGTGAACTTTATGTGCCGAATCCTTGCTTGGATGTTCAAGCAAATGAAAAATTCTTGAACATCATCCCAAGCTTTCAATAGCCAGTCACTCTTCATCTCACTTCCATTCCATCCTCTCTTTTTCTCTCTCTCTCTCTCTCTTTAAAATATTTTTTATTGATATTAAAATTCTAAAGAAATTGAACGGTACAATTATAAAACGTGTCACAAAATTATAAAAAAGATTACAAATATGATCATAATTAAAGAATCCAGAGCACATTCTTAATAATAAATAAAGCATCATAACAACAAAAAAAAAGAAAGAAAAGTTTTAAAATTTCAGAACCTCTTCCGCGAAGCAAGGTTGAAAATGGACAAAAATGAATTAAGTAATGCCTTCTCAGAGAGGGACAACACTGTACCAAAACTCCAGAACAACATTATCCTTTTTTTGTATTTTCTTTAAAATTTTCTCCATACGTGTAGTCAGTCGCCTGATTTGATATATTAATACAAATTTCAAATGGAAAAACAAACTAAAACTACATAACCCAAAACCTCCTTCAACCCTCAGAATAATTAATATGAAAATAAAATATAGTTATACAAGGTGAAAGAAAAAAGAAACTTTCAGGATTGCAACATATATCTATAAACAAATTCCTTTAATACATTTCAGAGGAGATTCTCACGGGTCTTGAGGCACAGGAAGTACAACATAATAAATTTAAACTTAATATTTGAGTATACGGGCACAAATTTCCAAAAACATAGCATTTCTATTTCTTAAATTTTATGTAATTTTTTTCTAAAGAAATACAACTTTGAATTTCTGCATTCCATCCTGCCATACTCAAATTTGTATCTGATTTCCAAGTAACTGCAATATTTTTCTTTGAGACTGCTAATACGATTTTAACAAATTCTAATTGATATGTTGGCCATTTTAATTTAAGTCTTGTTCCTTAAATATTTCCTAATAAAAATAAATCTGGATTTTGCGGAAATACAACACATGTAACTTGTTCCAAAAAATACTAAATCTTAAGATTGTGTTAAGAGTCCATAAATGAGCCCCATTTCTTTTGGAACTTAATATTTGAATCCTTGATAGAATATCTTTTTTTTCTAAATTTAAGCAAGATGTAATATCGTTTAGCCATTCAGCATGTGTAGGTGGGGTATTATCTTTCCATTTTATCAAAATTGCACATCTGGCTATCAATGAAGAAAAAGATAAAATTCTGTTCTGAGTGGATGTCAATAATACATCATCCTCTTGAGATATTCCAAAAAGAGCAATTAAAGGACAAGGTTCCAATTTTAAATTTAAAATCACTGATAGCGATTAAACACCCTTCTTAAATTTTTCTAAACTGGGCAGGTCCTGAACATATAAACTAAAGAAGCATTCCTGTTTTACATTTGTCACATAAAGAATTCATATCTGAATAAAAACAGGACAGTTTAACTTTGACATATTTGTTCTCTCTCCATCTCTCTCTCTCTCTCTCTCTTTCGTTCTCTCCCTCACTCACTCATCCTCCCTCTCTCTCTTACTTTCTCTCTCTCTCTCTCTCTCTCTCTCTCTCTCTCTCTCTCTCTCTCTCTCTCTCTCTCTCCCGCACCTGCTAACTCCCACCCCCCGCCAAATTTGTTTCAAGGAAGCCCAACGTAATCTCAAGAAGAACATCTAATCTTCTGACAAGAGACATAACAGGTCACCTGTCTTAACATTGAATTCAGCTATTTCAGTTCACCGGTTCTGATAAAAGGTCTAAAATTAACTCTTGTTTTTCTCCCTCCACAGATGCTGCTGGACTTACTAAACATTTTCTGCATTCTCTTACTTCATATTACAAGCATCTGAAGCATTTTACATCTCACATTTCCAGCTTTGTTACAATCCCCGCTCATTCATCTCCTTCCACCAATATCTCCTCAAGACAGATCAGCAGTGATGAAGATACCTTCACTAATCTCCACTAGCCAGTCACACCATCACTTGCAGGAACAATGAGAAGCTGGAGGAGCACAACGGTCAGGCAGTTCCTGTTGAGAGAAAAGGACAGTCAGCATTTTGGATTGAGCCAAAGGATCCTGACATTCCCATTGAAGTTTACAATAGTCCTCTTTCTTTATGATGGAAGGCACGTAGATTTCTAACTTTTCCCAATTCTGTGCAAGGTCCTTGAGCCCACAACTCACATTGTTTCTCACCTCCCAGATGTTGCATCTCCTCTAGACAAACCATTCTCAACCTTTGCGTGGCCATGGTTCCTTTAGGACTCTGTTCAAAGTTTCCCAGTGAAGCAGTCAAGGTTCGTTAGATTCTTCCATACTTCTCTCCACCCGACTAATTTTTTGAGAAGTGGCAAATGCAAGTATAATGGCAGAAAGTATACGGTCGTTTACTTTGGCAGAAAAAAAAATAAATGGACAGGCTAGATCCAGAATTGGCTTGGTGACAGGAGGCAGATGATGATGGTAGAGGGTTAGGATTATTGTTTTGAAGATACCATTAGCTTGGTGAATTTCTTTTGCTGCTGGTCTTGGTCGTAACACAAGTAGCCATCAAAAAAATTTGCAAAAAATAAATCGGTTAAAAAAATGAAAGTTTAAAATTGGCACTCCTCCTCACCCAGCGGTCAGTTCAGCAATCCATGAAACATGCAATCTCAAGCATCCGGCAAATTCATTTATCGGCATCTATCCATCTCCATAGGTGTCGGACACTGGGGATTATACTATACATAGTTTCTTAAATAAGGCAACCAAAAACACACACAATATCCTCAGGGTAATGTCACCAAGATCCTGCATAATTGCAACAAATCTTCTTTATTTTTAAACTCAAAAGACCCCACCAATAAAGGCCTTTATGCCTTTACTTGCTTTATCCGCATGTTAACCGTATTCCATGCATAAAGTCAACTAGATTGCTCTGTATACCAATTATTTTCAGACCCTCTTAGTGATAGCCTGTCTTGATCCTCTGACTTAAGTGAATAACCTCAGACTTCCTGACATCAAACTATTTGCCAGATTTTGCCCACTCAATCTATATCATGTTGAAGATCCCAAATGACATTGCATTACACCATCTTGTGACTTCCCCCATCTCATCCAAGTCATTTATAATGGGACACTCTCTGATCATTCCTCCTTATTGGACCAGTCTTCTGTACTGAATAGAACTTGTTTTTATTTGACCTAAAGCACTGGATCCTTCTCTGAGTTTTATTGTGACTTTTCTCAGATGCCAGAAGTCAAGCAGAAGTATTTCAGCATAATTCCAAGATCAAGCCTTGTGAGAATAAATATGGTAGGTCATCACTGGCGTCACTAGGGGGAGGTGTGGGGGGTGCAGACCGCACTGGGTGACACTATCAGACGGGGTGACATCAAAATGAATGTCCATAAAATTTTTGTGCCATATTTCAACAGAAATTTATTATTTTTTATAAAAATATCCCTGTAGTTAGTTATAATAACGAAAACATTTTTCGTAAGCCCAGCTTACACGTATCGATATACCCTACAAGGCTAAAACTCTATGCTAATTTACTTTTTGATCCTTCTAATGCGCTCCGGTCAGAGCTATCATTAATATCCAATTACAATGACGTTTCAAATCACGTGGTTTTGTGTGCACGGGCTACAAGCAAGCGGTGTTGTTTTCGTTGATGGTATTTTTATAGTCGCTGCTTTTGTCAAATTGTCTGGTGTTTTGTGGTAATTAGTGCTTGTGTATTTGTTCCTGTATATTTTTATGGTATTATTTCATTTATGAATACAGATATATTTCTATATGCATTTGTCTACAAGTTCTACATTAGTGATTATGCATACTTAATCCATTAATGTATCTCATGTAACAATAAAGTTAAACATTAAAATCAACATAATTTTGATTTGGTTCTTAAACATTTTATTTTTCAAATTCTATTGTTTTCTTACCGAATTTTCATTTCAGAACATAGAACAATTACACCGCAGAAACAGGGCACTTCGGCCTCTCTAGTCTGTGCTGAACCGCTTTTTTGTGTCTGGCCCCACTGACCTGCACTCAGTCCATAGCCCTCTATACCTCTCTCATCCATGTACCTGTCCAAGTTTCCCTTAAATGTTAAAATCAAGCCCACATCTACCACTTCAGCTGGAAGCTTATTCCACACTCCCACCACTCACTGAGTGAAGAAGTTCCCCCACATATTTCCCCTAAATTTTTCCCCTTTCACCCTTAACCCATGTCCTCTGTTTGAATCTCATCCACCCTATGGAAAAAGCCTATCTATATTTACTCTGCCTAACCCCTTCATAATTTTAAATACCTCTATCAAATCACCCCTCATTCTTCTATGCTCAAGGGAATAAAGTCTTAACTTGTTTAACCTTTCCCTGTAACTCAGTCCCTGAAGTCCAGGCAACATCCTAGTAAATCTTTAACCACATGAAACTATGTAAATGTAAATACATTTAGGCTGTGTGTGTGATATTGTAATTTAAAGGTGTAATTTAAATTTTGCTAGTTTCAGTAATATACAGAAATTACGATTTACAAGTAACATTAGTATGAAAAACAATACTAAGGATTCTGGTACGGGAAGAGGTCCACGGTGTTACACCATGAGTTACCGCACTGGGTGACACCAACCCTAGTGACGCCACTGCGTATCATCTAAATTTAGCCACGTCATTTCACTGAAGTCTATTGTTTGCCTTACTGTTGATTTGAGGGTGTGTTTTTGGACTTTACTTCAAGGGAGGCAGTCATGAGAAAACGTTTGGAAAAAGATTTCTTAAGACCAAGAATTATGATTATTTGGAAAGGCAGGGATCGATTGGGGGATTGGCAGAGGTTTGTGCAAAGGGAAATCCAAATCTAATTGAGTTTCTTTGCAGAAGTTGCTGAGAAACAAGGATTTTAGCAAGGCCTTGGCAAGATCTGCTAGTCCAGAAAGTTGGAGCATGGAGACTCGTAAGTGTTTCACCAAACTAGATCCAGAATTGGCTTGGTGACAGGAGGCAGATGGTGATGGTGGAAGGTTATTTTTCTGACTGGGGGTCTCTAACCTGTGGCCCACTGCAGAGATCAGTGCGGGGACCTTTATAGCTTGTCAGATGTATAATTTACTTGGTTAATAATTTCTGTGGTCTGACAGTAGACTTATTAATGATGCAAGGAATCAGGAACAGTGGAGCTGCTAATAGAGAGGATGGGTGCTATTGGAAAAAGAAGGGGCATAGATCAGCTGGAACGTCTAGTGGAGCAATAGTAAGTGGAATTTAATCCAGACCAGTGTGAGCTAATACATTTTGCTACCCCCACCCCCTCTCCCTCCACCATCGACGTGATCTACGGGGATCGTTGTCTGAAGAGGGCCCTCAAAATCATTGAGGACCCCTTCCATCCTACACATGGCATCTTTCAGCTGATCCTGTCAGGAAAGAGATACAGAAGTATCAGAGCCAGGCTCAGAAACAGCTTCTTTCCACTGGCAGTGAGAATACTGAATAACCAAAGGAACTATACTAACCATCCGAGACTCATATATAAGAAACAATATTTCTCTCTTTATTTACTTGTACATATGAATACTTGTCCTGCATATGCAGTGGTTGTCTGTGCATGTGTTATGTCTGGCTATGTGTCTGCTTGTCTTGCACCGAGGACTGAAGAACACTGTTTTGTCGGGTTGTACTTGTGCAATCAGACGACAATAGACTTGATTTTGTACCTTCCAATACTGTTAGATCTATACAGAAAATGGCAAGGATTTTAGATTGTTGATATACAAAGATACCTTGGATTGCTAGTTCATAACTACCTGAAAATGGTGACACAGGTTGAAAGGTAAATAAAGAAGACATTTAGCTTGCTTGCCTTCATATTCAAGGGTACTGAGCAAAGCAACCAGCTAGCAATACAAGGCATAATTTAAGCCACAGGATCCATTAGGTGTAGTTACAGACACCACATTGGAGAAGAGATGTGTTAGTGCAAGAAAGAATGCAGAAGAGGTTCTCCAAGTCGTTGCCTGGAATGGAGGGCGGCAGATATGAGGAGAGATTAGATGGCTGGTATTGGTCTCGCAGGAGTGTAGGAAACTGAGGAATGATCTTACAGAGGTTTGTAAAATTATTGAGAGGCACAGTCTATTCCCAAGGATAGGGGAATCTAAAACTAAAGTGAAGACAATTATTTAAAGGAAATCTGAGGGGCATGTTTTTCACACAGAGGACAGTTGCTATATAGAACAAACTGCCAGAGGACATGTTAAATCCAGGAACAATCACAGTCCTTAAAAAGCATTGGACATGTACATGGATAGGAAAGGATGAGAGTAATATGGGCCAAATGCAGGAAAAGGGAATAGGGTAGATAAGCCGTTCTCAATGGGGACTCTATGTTTTCACCTCGCATATGTTTTTTTAAATGTATACGGTATGAGAGAAGTACAGAAGAAGCCAAAACTTGACTGCTTCACAGGGAAGGGAATCCATCAACTTTCAGAGACCCAAGGGGGCCATAGCCATAAACAAAAGGATGAGAATGGCTGGTGTAAGTAAATCTCTTGGTCGGCATGGATGAGTGGGGCCAAAGGGTCTGTTACCATGCTGTAGGACTCTGTGACGTTATGAGATTTATTTATACTGTACTTCATTACAGATTCCTCAGACCCTGTCAGATGGGTTTTTTTTAACATGAACTTGAAATAAAGCCCTGTGAATAATTATCAAGTTCACTTACATATTATCTTCAAGGAACTTTCAAAGTGACATACCAGAAATCAGGACCTTGATAACAGTCCATTTGTTACAAGAAGTAATTAATGAATAACTCAACAGCATGGATAAGAGGTTGGGAAATTTATTTAGCTTCATGTTTACATTTTGACTTCTTATCTTGGTGTATTAAATATAAGTTGAACAATATTTTAGAAGGAGAGATCAAAGTGGACCTCAGACCCATGCAGTTTATTTAAATACAGTAAAACCCAGGTATCCAGCACCTATGGGGATTGGTGGATGCCGGATAATTGTATTTTCCGGTTGCTTGAGACTTTCTCTTACAATGCCTCGCTAATAAGAATAAACAGTTTAAAAGACAAAAATACTTGACTGTACTTAAACTGAACAAACTTCACTTGCATGAATATATAAACCTTAAAGCTTTTAACTTTATTTTCAGTCACATTCTTTGCAAATATTTAACTGCTGCTGCATTGGCAGGTCCCTCCCCCTCCACAGAGCCGCCCAAAAGACGAACCATAACATTACAGGATAGATAATTAGCCCCTCCTCCCCCCAACTTACAGAAAAACCCTCTGACTGGAGCAACTCTTACTAAGTGACTCACCCCAACAGGGAACGGCATCAACCAGCTCTTCGTTCTGGATGACGCCATTGCTGTTTCACACGACTTTATTCAAACGGCTGCTATGAGAATGCACAACCGAGGCCCTCCCTCCGCTGGCTGAATATTTGCTCCAATCTTTCTTGTTACTTCAGAGAACATTTACTTTTACAATTTATTTCTTACCTATTATTTTATTCTTATTTATTTTAATTTTTAGAATGTATTTTCCTGGAATTCTTGCTGGTTGCTTAAGGCTGATACCAGGGATTTTACTGTATTCTTTTAGAAAGCATCTTTTCAATCTGCATTTAAATGATAGCTGCAACTCGTGGATAGTGATAAAATTATAGACTTTTGTTAAAAACAAAGCAATGGGAGTTTTGGATTTAATTCCAGATTCTTTTTCAGATAATCTGCAAAATGAAACTGATCTTGTATACCTTCGGTCCTGAACATAGACAGAAGGATTAATCTCTCATTTTAGTTTTTGTACTGTAGGACGCAAAGGTCATTCTCCCTAAAGGCACGTGCCACAGCGTACAAGGTCCTCATTCAATGTTTGCACTCAGGATGGGCATTTGTTGATGAGAAATTTTAGTTTACGGAATAAACATCTGAGCCTGATTTGGCAACTCAGTCTATTCTTAGATTTATTGTCATGTATACCATAGTTTCACTTTGCGTGCTATTCAGGCAGAGCATCAAAGCTACCATGATCTACCATTATTTTGGATTTAAAGGTTCGTGGAGAGACATATGGTAATAACAAAATAACAAGATCTATCATGCGATAGTCAAATTCAGTTTCTAGTGTTTTTAACAGTCCAGGCCAATCAGATTAATTCTTGGCACCTTCCTCCCATTTCATGAGCCTCTGGAAAATAGGTGTTCCATACCATCAGTCCCAGTCCTGGTAAAACCGGTCTCCATGGGCGCTGTGATGGTCCTGGCTATACTGCCCACTGAGTAGCCAATGCCCTCTCCCAGGTCGTGCCGTCCTCTGCCGCCATAGCCGATCTTCCTGTCCTCCCAATAACCTCCGGGCCCCTCTGCAATTGTGGTAACTACTGCTGGCTTGTGCTCTGCTGTAGCTGTGAGTGCTTAACCCACCCTACCATATAGGAGCTTAGCCGGAAGCAGGAGCACCAAGTGGCGCTGCAAGACCAATCCCAGCACCACCGTGCTGTGGAGCCAGAAACTGTGCTTTACCAATGGCCATCAAACCCCCATTTACAATAAATCATTGTCCCCACATTCCCATCAACTCCCACCCACAAACTAGGGGCAAACTGCAGTGGCCAATTAACTGACCAACCTGCACATCTATGGGAGGTGGGAGGGAAATGGAGCATGGTTAGCCTAGCGGTTAGTGCAATGCTATTACAGCAACCAGGACCAGTGTTTGAATCCACCTCTGTCCATCAGGAGTTTGAAAATATTCCCCGTCTCTGCATGGATTTTCTCTGGGTGAATTGATCTCCTCCCACTCTTCAAAATGTTGGGGGGGTGTAGGTCAATTGGGGGTAATTGGGCGGCACAGACTTGTAGGCCGAAAAGGCCTGTCACCCTGCTGCGTGCCTAAATTATTTTTAAAGTAGAGAGAGAGTTTTAGACTTTCATGTCACATGCCGTGGGAACTTGGCAAGAAAGTAAAGTTGAGGTTAAGATCACATCTACCATGATGCTCATTGAATGGCAGATGCTCATTTGCTCCACCTTTGCTCATTGTTTTCATGTTCTTGTATTCTAACCCTTGACAGTGATCACTTGGTGGCATAGGAACACTTACTTGCACTTATTGGCACAGTAATGGCCCTGGAAGGGATCTGTGAGAAAGTTGTGATTGAGAACATGGACTCAACAGGTTACCTCTCTGCTTTGAAGCTCACAAATGCCACGTCTGCTCCCCACGCCAATCTTTACACATTGATGCCCTAAAGATTTGCCTAGAGAAAGATCCATGAGGTCTGGCTCTGTGGTGCTGTGACTTAGAGTGAAGCCCGTTCTCATTGTGGCCTTTTGACCATCCTGATGCTGTGGGGCAATATACTACGCCTTCTTTGAAGATTAAAAAAAGGTGCTAAGGTCTGAGAGACAACAATGAACATACTGGTCCCTTTAATAGGTAATGGAAGCAAGACAACCCGTGTGAAAATGATGCACAATACACAAGGTGGGCGCCATGGTTAACATAGCTGTCAGAGCAATGCTATTAACAGTGCCATCGACCAAGGTTTGAATCCGGCACTGTCTGTAAAGAGTTTGCACGTTCTTCCCGTGCCTGTGTGGGATTCCTCTGGGTGCTCTGGTTTCCTCCCACCTTTAAAAAAAACACAGGGGAATTATAATTCAATTGGGGTATTTGGGTGGCATGGGCTTGTGGGCTGGAAGGGTCTGTTACTGTGCTGAATGTCTAAATTAATTTTTTTTTAAAGTGCAGGAGAAACTCAGCAGGTCATGCAACATCTATAGGAAGCAGAGGGTAATCTTAATGAAAGGCTCAGACTCAAGACGTTAGTCACCTTTTACTTCCTATGGATGCTGTGTGACCTGCTGGGTTTTCCTGCACTTTTTGTGGATTGCACTACAGTGTTATGTTCTGTGAGAAATGAATCATGGAGAGCTGAACTGTGCAGTACTGTTCCATATTTTCTGTGTTTTACCTGTTGACTTGTTTAATCTGTGGAATTCCCTGCCCATTCAAGACAAAATTGGAGAGATTTTTGCATAGTTGTGGAATTAAGGGATCTGGGGAAAAGGTAGGTTGGTGGAGATGAGACGATCGTCAAATCAGCTGTGATCTCATTGAACAGTAGAGTAGGCTCGATGGGCCGAATGGCCAACTGACTTTGCTGTTTGACTCCAGGTGAAAAATGATTCCTTGTTGCTTGGAGATTTCTTTTTTTTTAAAATCAGAAATAATTCCTATTTGCTCAACAAAAAAATTTATAGTAAAACCCCAGTATCCAGCACCCATGGGGATTGGGTACATGCCAGATAAGTGAATTTGCCGATTGCTTGAGATTATGTTTTGCATGATTGGTGAACTAGCTGCTCGGAGGTGCCAATTTTATACTTCTATATTTTTTTACCTATCTATTTTCTGAGATTTTTTTTGTCGGTTGTTTGAGGCTGCAAAATTCCGGATAATGGGGATATTACTGTACATCACTTTCTCTAATCACAGAAGAAGGGCAATTTCCTCACGTGGCATGGTTGGTGATATTCATTTGTAATGGACAGTCATGGTATCGTCTTGATCGGACAGGTTCTGAAGAGCCCTGGCCACATTTTCATTGATGTAGAATTTTGTGAAATCAGAGCTTAAGCCTTTTTCCTTCCTCACTTTCCTGGAATCATTAGCGATGTAGGTGTGGTATGGATCTTCCCGATGTTCTTGCCTCCTTGACCTCACTGTGCTGGCAAGTATGGAAATAATAATGGCTGTGAAGATGCCAAACATTACCAGTATGTATAAATAAGCAAATTCAAAATCTTCCTTCTGCAGGGTTTTATTCAGGGCTGTCGCCTGCTTTTGTTGAGCCAGATAGTCTTTGTAAAACTGTATAAAAAACTTCTCAAACATCAGCGTTATGTTGGTCTGTTCCAATAGCTTTCCTTCCTCTGTGTCCATTGTGCCAATTCTGTGGGACAAGATACTGAGAAGAAATTCTAATTAGTTTCATTGTTTTATGTTTATCATAAATGCTTTATTTTCTTCAGGGAAAGAAACTTTTCTACAAGATACACTGGCAGTGTTCCAGGGGCGAGGGTGTTCAGCCATTGGGCTAGACAGGGGACGCCGGGGTTTTTCTCCTTGGAGCAAGGAAGGTTGAATAAAGATAATAGAAAAGTCTGAGATTGTGGAAGATGGCTGGTATAAATTGAATTCTTTTTTTTAATTTAGACATCCAGCACAGTAACAGGCCCTTCCGGCTCACAAGCTCATGCTGCCCAAATACCCCAAATTGTTTTATGGCCCAGGTGAGAAGAAATGGAAAACAGTGAAATTCTGCTAACCCCTTCCAGACAGTGCTGGATTCGAATCTGGGTCACTCGTGCTGAGATAGCACAGCTCTAACCACTACACTAACCATGTCGCACAGTTGTGGTGCGCTGAGGTAGCAACAAGCAAGCACAAAACTCAAAAGACTGTACAACAGGCTTTATTCCAGTAAAAGTCTGAACACCAGTTCAAGCCTTGGTGGATCCCTGTGTGACTGGCTCAGGAGGGGCTGGCTCAGGTTTATATTCAGGTCGGCTGATTGACAGCCGGCCAGGTGGAGTCAGCCCCTTAGGTGGTCTTCCTGCAGGCACAAAGATTGCCCCCTGCAGTCGGCTAGTGGTTGTATCACCAAACCCAGTGAGAACTTGGTGAATGAATGAGTTTTGGTGACTGATACATGTCTTATATATTATGGCATTATGACTTTAATTTGGGATTATAGTCAGATGGTGCAACACTGTTACAGCACCAGCGACCTGGGTTCAAATCAGCATTGCCTGTTAGTTGTTTGTACATTCACCCCATGTCTACATGGGTTTCCTCTGGTTTCCTCCCACTTTTCAAAATGTACGGGGTTATAGGTTGATGGGAGTTTTCAGAATCAGAATCTGAATTTATTGTCTTGAGCATGTTCAAAATTTGTTCCTTTGTGGCAGCATCACAGGGCAAACATTTCTATAAAGCACTTATCAAAATAAATAAAAATAATGCAAGATAAAGGAAAAAGTGAGGCAGTGCCTGTGGTTCATTGTTCATTTGGAATCTGATGGCAGAGGGGAAGAAGCTGACCTTGTTTTCAGGCTCCTGTACCTTCTTCCCAATGGTTGCAGAGTGAGGAGGGCATGGCCTGGGTGGTGGGGGTCCTTGTGGATAGAGGCTGCTTTCTTAAGACGCTGCTTCTTGTAGATGTTTGGGTAGCAGGGGCTCTTGGACCGCGTGTCTGTCACCATGCTGTCCGTCGAAATTTAAACAGTGGTCTAAAAGACATATTCCCATGCTGTTCTGCTCTCTGTTCTAACTTTAGACTTACTGACAGGGTAGTATCGGCAACACAATATACAATCAGTACGATTTGGCAAAGATGGACTGATCACCAAGAAATCTCTGCACACATAAAAACCCATTGCTCACAGGTCTGAGGGCTACGTCTGGTCCTCAGACAATGGTGTGAGAGCCCCAGAGACCCAAGGCTGCAAGTGATTCCATTATTTTAATCAACACATGATCTGCTTTCCAGCTAATGAACTAATAAAGCTCTATGGCATCTGCTGTCCTAATATGCTGTGTGCTCAGCATTCTTAGTAATAACGTGAGGACAGTCAGATTACAGGCTCAGAGCTTCTCATATTTCTTAATTTAATAGCTAATTTAAGAAAGTCATTCTCTCTTTGGAAAAAATAATAACAGTCCAATTATCACTGACTGTAAAAGCAATTTCAGTGCAGTAGATAATGGATCCAGCTGACTTCTTGTGCACAAAACCTCTTTTGATCTTGAGGTAAATGAAGGAAACATACAGAAAAGTTTAATCATTTCCTGGCTGATATATACAATATACACAGTTATATAAAATGCTCACCAAGTTTGCAGCTGCTTTTTGTAGTTGTCCTTCTGAGCTTGAAGTCAAAGTGAACTGTGGGGCAGAGCAGTGCTCCACCAGGTGACCTTGACTGAAATCATATACCCCATTTATAAGAAGGTCGAAAGTTACTGACGATATGAAAACTACTATCAGCTCAATAAACAAATATCACGCAAGCTGCAGCGTGCAAGAATCACCTGGTGCCTACTAATTGAAGAGGTCATAGGGTGGTTTCTCTGTTCTCTGCCCAGTCACCTGGTCACAATGCTGACAATCACAGCAACAAAAGACTGTGCTTCCTGGTTCTCAGAGCTGTACAAGCACCAGGTAAGTTTAGGAACCCATATCTGAGACGGATCCAACACAGAAGCAGGCCATTTGTGATTGCAAAAACGACCCAATTAATTCCAGTCCCCTGCTTTTCCACAAAGCCTGGCCAATTTACAATCTGCATTCATTTATACTGTGAATATTTATTTGAGTCCGATGCCTACAGCAGTATCTAAGAAATGTATAGCAATATCATGGAAGTCAGATATAGATTTAGGTATGGAAAGATGGCATGAAGAAATTTGTAGTTGCATGCCATTAGAGAAGATTACTTATTATCTGCGATATCAATATCATGTGTTTTGCAAACTACAGCACCCATATTTATAAAATGTGGGTTTGGATATTTTATAGATTCTGAAGACCTCACTTCTTGCAATCGACTTTATGGTATAAATGTTTTATTTTCTTGGCATCCTCTCTTTTTCTTTCTTTCTTCTTTTCCTTTTCTCTTGGGGTGGGGGGGGAGGGGAGATGGGAGGGTGGGATGGTGGAGTGGGATTATATATGCCACATGTATAATTTATTTGAAATAATTTCTTGGAATTGAATGTAATGTAACTATTACTGTGAAAATTTATAAATAAAATAATTTTTAAAAAAGCATTTGAAAAGTCTCTTTGAGCTCCCCACTCATCCTTCTGTACTCCAATGAGCTGACAAATGTTCCTAATCCTATCATTCGAGGAAATTCTATTAAATCTTCTCCGAACCCTTTCCAACGCCAGCACGTCTTTTCTCAAGGCGCCCAAAACTGTACACAGTATACCAAGTGAGGTCTCACCAATAGCCTATGGAGTCTCAACATTACAACCCTGCTCTTATATGCTATTCCTCTTGAAATGCATGTCAACATTACATCTGCCTTCTTCACCAGCCAACCTTGCATTCGCCTTTTAGTCCCACCTGCACTAGAAATCAGTTGGTTGATTCCCCAAATAGCAAGAATGTTTTCCCTCAGATTAGGAGACCAAACTACATAGGAGATTCAAGGTGAGGCCTCACCAAGACCCTAGATAACTGCAATAAGACTCCCCTGCTTCTCTATTCAAAACCTCATACAATAAAGGCCAACAACTCCTCTGCCTGGCAGAACTTGTCCTCTCTCTAAATAACTTGCCCTTCACATCATCCCTCTTCCTCCAAATCAAAGGCATAGCCATGGGTACCTGCATGTTTACCTGTTTGTGCGCTCTGTGGAGCAATCCATGCTGCAAGCCTACATAGGCAAGAACCCCCCCCCCCCCCCCCCCACCGCCCCCAACTCTTCCTCTGGTATATCGAAGGCTACATCAGGGCTGCCTCATGCATCCATGATGAGCTTGTCAGCTTCACCTAATTTGCATCCAACATCCACCCTGCTCTCAAGTTCACCTGGCCCATCTCCGACAACACTACCCCCTTCCTGGATCTCTCAGTCTCCATCTTGGGAGACAAGCTTTCTGCTGATATATACTACAAACTGTCCAACTCTCACAACTACCTGAACTACATTTTCTCACTCCCTGTCCCCTGCAAGGATTCCATCCCTTTCCCTCAATTTCTCTATCTTTGCTGCATCTATTCCCAAGATGAAGTCTTCCAGTCCAGAGCTTCTGAAATGCCTGCCTTCTTCCACAAACATAACTTCCCCTCCACCACTATCAACTCAGTCCTCATCTCCTCCATTCCCTGCTCATCTGCCCTGGCCCCCCCTCTGCCTCTTGATGCAACAAACATAGAATCCCCCTCGTCCTTACCTACCACACCACCAGCCTCCCCATCCAAAATATCATCCTCTGGAATTTCCGACACTTACTACAGGATCCCACCACCAGTCACATTTTTCCCGCTCCTCTGCAGGGACTGCTCCCTCCATCATTCCCTCATGCACTCATCCCTCCCCACCCATCACATCCCTGGCATCTTCCCCTGGCCCCGCAGGATGTGCAGCATTTGCATCCCCACTTCCTCCCCAACCGTGATCCGGGGCCACAACCAGGCCTTTCATGTGTCGCACTCCAAAGGTCTCATGCCTGTCTATAGCCCTATGTATTGACCCACCCTGACCACCCACAGATTGGAGGAACAACACCTTATTTTCATGGCATGAACTTTCCATTAAACCTTCTAGCCTTTTCTTCCCCCTCCCCCATTTCCTGTCCTTCCAGTTCTTTCACCCACACAGCCCTACTCTCCACCCCCACCTCAATGCTGCCATCCCCTCCCTATAATCTCTTGCCCTGTCATCACCCCTTCACCCTCCTACCGTTTTGTTTGGACGCTAGCTGCCATTTTCTCATACTTTGATGAAGAGCTCAAGCCCGAAACATCGGTTATGCCTTTGCAACATTAAGGACATTGTTTGACCTACTGGAGCTTCTCCAGCATTTTGTGTTTTTGTGTCATTTGATTTCTTCACGACCAACTGTATCTGAGATCCAACACTATGACTAATGCACTGGGGGAAAATGAGTAACATGAAATCCTGTGTTGCCCTTAATCCCATGAGATTCAATGGCTTGGATGCCCTCTTTCCATATCTTTGATTCTATGGAGATCAGCTTTATCACTGAAGCACTGTCAATGTGATTAGAAATTCCTGATTTGGAATTCTTTCCACATACAGGAATAACACGAATCGTAATTAATATCAGTTTTTAGGTCAAATGTCTGTGGCAATCGCTTGAATTGAGGAGTGGCTTCTGGGGAGACACATCGTGACAAGGTTTTCTCTTCCATCATTTTGGGGATTCAGATGCCACCTGGTGGCCCAACAAGGCAAAGCAACCCCAGCAGGAAAAGAATTACTGGAGTGAAACATGGTTGGCGTAGCGGTTAACACAATGCCTTTACAGCACCGACTATCAGGAACGGGGTACGAATCCCGTGCTGAGTGTAAGGAGTTTGTAAGTTCTGCGTGGGTTTTTGCTGGATGCTCCGGATTCCTTCCACCATTTGAAACGTACCAAGGATATAGGTTAATTGGGTGTAAGTTGGACGGCACGGACTCGCCTGTTACCGTGCTGTATTTCTAAATATAAAAACTTAAACTTTCAATGTAAAAATCTTCAGACACTAAGATTGTAGTTAAAACAAAGAAATGCTGGAGGAACTCAGCTGGTCTTGCAGCGTCTGTTGGAAGTAAAGATATATAACTGATATTTCAAGCCTGTGCCCTTCCTGAAGGTTGGCCTCGACCTTCCCCAAATTTGAAGGAGAGCTCAGGCCTGAAACATCGATCATATATCTTAACCTCCTATGGACGCTGTGAGACTAGCTAAGCAAAGAATTTCTGAAGGGACTCAGCAAGTCCATGGCAGAAAACATCAGTCAACAATTCAGGCTTGAACCTTTCATCAAGACTAAAATAGAATTTGAAAATTTCAGGGAACAAAGCTCAGGGAAGGGCCAAGAGGTGATAGGATAGAAGGTATGTGAGGTTGAGAGACAGTTGGAGAAAGAAACCATTTGGAAGGAGGGGAGAAGAGAAAGTGAGAAAAAAAATGTAAGTACAGGAGTAGTTGAGAAGACCCGCAGACAGAGCTTGGGTGTTTGGCAAAGTGATCGCTCTTTAGTTTGGTTTGGAGAAGTGATCACCCACTCTGGTAGGATCAGTGAAATGAGCACCACTCTTTCTTTGGTTCAGCAACATGATCACCACTGTGTAGTTCAGTGAAGTGATCACCCATTCTGTGATTGGATTGGTGAAGTGATCACCCACTCTGTGGTTGGATCGGTGAAATGATCACCCACTCTGTGGTTGGTTTGGTGAAGTGATCATCCACTGTGTGGTTGGATCGGTGAAGTGATCACCACCGTCTGTGGTTGGATCGATGAAGTGATCACCTACTCTGTTTGGTTCGGTGAAGTGATCACCCACTCTGTGGTTGTATCGATGAAGTCATTGCCCACTCTGTGGTTGGTTTGGTGAAGTGATCACCCACTCTGTGGTTGGATCAGTGAAGTGATCACCCACTCTCTAGATGGTTCGGTGAAGTGATCACCCATTCTGTTTTGTTGGGTGAAGTGATCACCAAAACTGATATTAGAAAGAAGCAAGAGTCAGTCATCTGGCCATCAAACTTGCTCACCATTCAACAAGACTAATCAGGCCATGGACTCAGCTCCACTTACCCACATATTTGCATCCACATCAATTCTCAATACATACCTATCTGTGCCTTAAATATAGTTGATAAGAGAGGCCCTCCCACGTTCTTTGGCATAGAATTCCACAGATACTTCACGCTCTAAAAAAAAGCAGTTCCTCCTTGTGATGGAATTATGATTAATCTTTAATTATAAAATATATACTTCTTAGTAAAGTTAGTTTTTGGGTGGACAGGGATGCACACAGATACCACAGTCAGGGAGAGAAAACCATTTTGAAAGTCGAAATGTCTGTACCACCATTGTTAGTAAAAGATGTGTAGACAACATGGAATTACAAGAATGTTTCATTAGAAACTGAAGTACCTGTGCACTCAAGAAGGATTTCTGGTCAACCAACAGACCATCTGTTTGATTACACATGTTTTTAGAATGGAAATTAAGACAATAGTGTTCTGAGAGATGGCAGCTGTTCAAATAAGCAAGCTCTTGATTCAATGACCTGCTCAAACTGGCTGGATTCCGTTGGCTCATGATGCTTACTTCTGAACAGAATAAGTGACTTTTGCAGGAGGAAAACCACTTCTGACCGTCTCTTTAAGATAAAGAGGACAACCTTTGTGTCCATGAAAATGGCCACTTGTGATTAAGAAAGGAAAAGTAATCTTGCATTTGAAGTAGAACCATTGTTAGATAGTTCCTTCGTTCAGCCCTTGTCAGGGTTTGTGAAATCATTGTGGAAGAAAGAAAAGCCACTTCACTCTTTCTTTGAAAAGAGAACAGATTCATCATGAGTGGAACACAGATTCCAAAACTTCCGTACAAGAGAGGAAAAATCATATGAAGAAGCATTGCTCTAAAAACAACTCTACAAGAAATTCATGAATTTTAAAGAGGACTGATGACTTAAACGCTTCAAAATAATTGACAATTGCATTTGAGCAACAGTTAAAAGAAATCTGATGCCTCATACTTACTCCGTAATTACTTTTGAGCAGCAGTAAAGACTTTGAGTTTCAACATAAAAGCTTTTTGAGACTGAACTTTAAAATCATCTCTTCAGTATCAAGCTTAAACTGTAATGGTTTGGGTATTCTTCTTTGGCTTAGCTTCGCGGACGAAGATTTATGGAGGGGGTAAATGTCCACGTCAGCTGCAGGCTCGTTTGTGGCTGACAAGTCCGAGGCGGAACAGGCAGGCACGGTTGCAGAGGTTGCAGGGGAAAATTGGTGGGTTGGGGTTGGGTGTTGGGTTTTTCCGCCTTTGCCTTTTGTCAGTGAGGTGGGCTCTGCGGTCTTCTTCAAAGGACGTTGCTGCCCGCCGAACTGTGAGGCACCAAGATGCACGGTTTGAGGCGGGATCAGCCCACTGGCGGTGGTCAATGGGGCAGGCACCAAGAGATTTCTTTAGGCAGTCCTTGTACCTCTTCTTTGGTGCACCTCTGTCACGGTGGCCAGTGGAGAGCTCGCCATATAACACAATCTTGGGAAGGCGATGGTCCTCCATTCTGGAGACGTGACCCACCCAGCGCAGCTGGATCTTAACACATATGTGCATAGTGGGATTAAGTTAGAGTTAAGTAAAAAATTTTATGTTATTAATAATTAATAATAAAAATGTTTTGAAAATGCCATTTGCCGATGATGCATTATTATTGGCTGCTGGTTTAGTAGGAACTTAAATCTACTCACACAAATTTTGAGACAATGTCCCCTAGTTCCAGTTTCAATCGCTTCTCTTCCATTCATCATTCTATATGTTTCTCTGAGATCTTTTCTCATCTTCTAGACTCCAGTGAGTATAGCCCTGTGGCATTTTGGGAAAGTAAGATGCTTTGCTAATATATCCAGCAGTGTTTAGTATATCTTCTTCCATGAAGACAGATTAAAAACTAATTACAGTAAAGCCCCTAGTATCTGGAATTCAAGCAACTGGTAGCCTCAAGTAACCAGTAAAAAAAAAATCAAAGAAAATAAATAAAAATTAAAATAATTAAGAATCAAGTTGGAAGGATTATTTAAATTTAAATTAACACTTGATCCATTATTATTTTTAGTGGGATGTGCTACCACATTGACATTAAATTGGATAAATTTCAAATGGCATTTATTTGCTTAGCTTTGGCAGTTGCTAGGAAATGTGTAGCAGTTATGTGGAAGGACAAAATGAGTTGAATATTCAAAGATGGCATGCTGTGCTCCTTTCAAAAAGATAACATAACTTACATGATAATTACTCTTTTTTTTATTAAAAAATGGGATCTATAATCTGAAATGTATGGGTTTGGAAATAAAATAGTTTATTAGAGTAGAATGGCTCTCTACGGTGGCTAATAATAATAATTAATACTGCTATTTTCTGGTTTTTTTGAGGGGAAGTAGAGGTTAGTGGGGAGGCTGGGAGGGAGGGAGGGGTTATATAGGGAGAATTTTTTTGTATTAATAGACTTTAAGATCTGTATTTTACTTTTTTTCTGAATAAATAAAGTTTTTTTAAAAAAAGAATTCATTAAAAATATGTATGTTTAATATTGGCATGCTCCAGCGTTAGTTTGCCAATCAATCGCTCACCAGGCGACCACTTCCTTCTTCGTGACCGATGTAAACAAACAGAGGTGACTTAAACAACACTAGGCTCTGAAGATCTCCTTGTGATGTTAAGTACAGCAGACTATTTTTGTTTATTGTCTTTTAAACTGTTCATTCTGACTTGCAGATGTCTCGCCTTAATAAAGTTCTTCTACAGAGATATAAGGGAAATAGTGGAATGGCTCTGCCTAACTTTAGATTTTACTATTGGGCAGTCAATTTTGGACTTTTTTTTCAAAATCATTCTGACCACCCTATTATTGGTATCAATGGAGTTGAATTCCACCCCCCACCCCCGACTGCCAAAATTTTTCCAATTTAGTGCCTCTTGACTCTTCATTTCCATTTTCAACTGAGTTAATAGATAATCCCGTTGCTGAACTTTCTGTGAGAATTTGGGCTCAGTTGAGAAAACATTTTGCATTTTCGTAATTTCTCTCCTTCAAGCCCTATCGTATCTAATCACCTTTTTCAACCTTCTTTGCATGATGCTATTTTTTCAGAAATGGTACAGGGAGGGTACTCACAGTTTTAAGGTTCTGCTCATTGATGGATATTTTGCATCATTTGAGCAGCTTTCTGCAAAATTCAACCTGCCCAAATCTCAATTTTTTAGATATTTGAAAATCTGACATTTTCTTGAACCACAACTTTCTGTTTTTCCAAGATTTTGAATCAAATTTTGTAGATGAGGTTTTCTTAGTTGGATGCCTTCTTGTAACGGTTTAATGTCTACAATGTACGAGAAATTGTTATCTTTAAAAGAGACTTCACTAGTTAAAATTAAAAATGCTTGGGAACAGGATTCAAATTTGATTATATCGAAAGTGGATTGCGACACAATTCTTAAGTTGGTTAATATATTTTCATTATGTGCTGATTGTTGGTTATTAAAATTTAAGGTGGTACACAGGTGAAATTGTCTAATTTTCACTCTGATATAAGTCCTTGTGGTGACAGGTGTAAGGGCAGAGAAGTGTCATTGATTCATATGTTCTGGGCTTGTCCTAGTCCAGACAAATACTGGAGAGAGGTTTTCTGCAATTTGTCTACAATTTTTAATATAGATTTAGTACCGAATCCTTTGGTGGCCCTCTTCACTCCACTGGAGGGAATGATTCTTCTTTGTCCCTGGATCAGAAGTTGTGCTATCTCTTTTACCTCTCTTTTGGTGAGTCATGTGATTTTATTTAGATGGAAGGATGCTGCCCCACCTACTCATGCTGTTTGAATATGGAAAAAATGCATTATTCGATTAATAATTCAGATATAAGATTTCAGATGTTGTGGGGCTCATTTATGACTCACTTTCTTATTTTTAAATTTCACTTAAATGTCATTGAATTGTCTGAAGTAAAAACAATGCTGGAGAAACTCAGCAGGTCAAATGATGTACTTTATATAACATTATTTTTGCCATATGAAGTACTGCTTGACCAGTTAAGTTTCTCCAGCATTATGTTTTTACCTTGGCTGGTGGACTCTAGTTCCATTCTAGAGAATCAAAATATGAGCTAACACTCCGACACTGCTAGGAGGGAGCACTGCACTGTCAGGAATCCCAGTGTTTGGGTGAAATTTTATGCCAAAGCCTTGCCTGCTACTTCAAGTTGATTCAGAAGACCCCACAGCATCTCCACGAGGAAGAGCAAGGGAGTTTCCCTCTTGCACCGGTGACACGTGTCTCTCAACAACATGAGTGATGTTGATCCTGGGAGCTTATTTTGTGTTTAGTTCTTTCATCACAGCACTCAGTAATCTTCAAGCATATTTGAATGACTGTGGCGGAGCACATATTTGAGGTGGCGAACTGACCCCTCTTGTTACCACATGACTCCAGTTTTTAGAGGGGAAATCAGTGTATTATGTCAGTGTAATCCATATATTGTCTGGGACTTCCATACTGTAAAATAGCTGGATGGCTTGGAGTTTGTCAGACGTGTTCAGGAAAGTTTTATAAATCAATATATAGAGGTACCATCAAGAGAGGATGCAGTACTGGATCTCCTATTAGGGAGTCAGACAGGTCAGGTGACAGAAGTATTTTGGGTCCTGTGACCATAATGTCATTAGTTTCAAGTTAATTATGGATAAGGATAGACCTGGCCCTTCAGTTGAGATTCTAAATTGGAGAAAGGCCAATTTTGTGAAAATGAGAAAGGATCTAGGAAAAGTCGATTGGGATAAGTTGTTTTCTGGCAGTAAGTGGACAGCCTTCAAAGGCAACATTTTGAGACTGCATGCTCCTGTCAGGATTAAAGGCAAAGTTAACAGACGTAGGGAACCTTGGTTTTCAAGGGATATTAGCAATCTGGTTCAGAGGAAGAGAGAGATGTGCAGCAGGTATAGGCAACAAGGGGCAAATAAGACACTAGATGAGTATAGAAAATGAAAGAAAATACTTAAGAAGGAAATCAGGAAGATAAAAGGTGGTCACGAGGTGGCTTTGGCAGATAATGTGAAGGTAAACCAGAAGGGTTTCTACAAGCACATGAAGAATAAAGGGATAGTAAGTGACAAAATTGGTCCCCTAGAAGATCAGTGTGGTCTTAAACTGTTTTTTTGCATCATTATTTAGTCAGGAAACTGGTATAGTGGATAAGGAAGGAAGGGAAACAAGCATGAGTGGAGTGGCATGGAACATATAGAGATTAAAGAGTAGGAGGTGCTTGCTGCCTTACAGCGAATAAAGGTAGGGTTAGATCCTCCTGTACATCATCAACCATCAAGCGCCCTTTTGCTCCAATCTCACTTTTTATCCCGCTCCCCCCCCCCCACAAGAGAATTCACGCCAGGCTGCAGGCTGCCAAAGGAAGTAGTCGAGGTGCTGGCTGCCTGCGCATCACTGGAGACTGATTCTGGGGACCGTAGATCGGGACTGGAACTCGTGAGGAAGCATGGATCCAGAACAGCTTCCAAATCATATCGGGAGGTTCGGAGCCAGGGACCCAGAAGGGTCACTTTGATTTTAAATATCAGCTTTATTGTCAGAGTATCACACACAAACCTGAGATTCCTTTTTCTAGCAGGCGAGGCAAAATCACCACTTATTGGTAGTACAAAAAAAATTGTGCCCAGCATATACATATAAACAAGTAAAGAACTTTAAAAAAAAATCAATGAACTGCACAAGAAAGAGTCCTTAAATGAGTCACTGATTGAGGTTGTTGATGAGGAATCTGATGGTGGAGGGGTAGCAGCTGTTCCTGAACCTGGTGGTGCGAGTCTTGTGGTACCTACACCTCTTTCCTGATGGTAGCAGCGAGAACAGAGCTTGTGCTGGGTGGTGTGGATCAATGATGAGAGCTGCTGCTCTCTGATGGCAACGTTTCCTGAAGATGGTGGGGAGGATTTTGCCTGTAATGTCCTGGGCTGTGTCCTCTATTTTTTTGGAGGGCTTTATGCTCAGGGCTATCGGTGTCCCCATTCCAGACTGTCATGCAGTTGAGTAGCCCACTTTCTGCACTTTTCTGGCTCTCAGGTTCACAGCTAGAGGCCACGTGGCCATGGAAGATATGAGTGCCCTGGAGGCGGTGGTATCGGAGCAGGTGCTGGGATCCACTTACATTCTGCCTCTGAAGGGTCTTTTTTGTTCCTGATGACTAACTGCTTCTCTTTGTGTGCCTTTACAGAACAACCAAAAGTAAATAAATTTAATGATTTATGCACATGACAAGACAAAGGAGATGATCTTGGACTTCAGGAGGACCTGAAACGACCACCTCCACTTGTGGTGGTACACCACTGGCCTCCTGCAGGGGGCAACCTCTGTACCTGCAGAAGAACACGGGGACAAGACAACACCTGTCCAGCTGTCAATCAGCCAACCTGAATTGACCAAGCCCCACCCAGTCAGGTGTCAATCACCCTCCGGGATATAAACCTGAGCCGGCCCTTTGAAGACACTCTCAGAGTTTACAGCAGCTCTCCTCACAGCTGGCTCTGTGGAAGTTCATGTCAAATAAAGCCTGTTGTACAGTCTTCTGTGTTTGCTTCTGACTGACAGCACACCACACCACTACACATCACCAACTCTCTAGTAGAGAGAGAGTGGAGAGCATCAAGTTCCTTGGAGTCCACTTAACTAGTAACCTATCGTGGACACACAACAGCACTTCACTTGTCAGGAAGGCGCAACAGCGACTGCACTTCCTGAGAAGGCTGAGGTGGGCAAGGCTTCCGGCCACCATCCTGTCAACTTTCTACAAGAGCTTTATTGTGAACGTCCTGGCCGGCTGCCTTGTATAGGGCATTGGATCAGAGGTCAATCCACAGGACTAGAGAGGCGGCAGAGAGCATCACTGGGGTCTTCCCACCCCCCGTCAATGTTGTCTATGGGATCAATGTCTGAAAAGGGCTCACAAAATCATTAAGGCCCCTACCATCCCATACGCAGCATCTTCCAGCTACTCCCGTTGGGTGAGAAATACAGAAGTATCAGAGCCAGTGCACAACCTGGCTGAGAAACAGCTTTTTCCCATGAGCACGCGGGGCTCCTCATGCAAACCCCCTGAGACTTCACTGTTTATTTAACAATGTATTTATTTTTAAATATCTTTGGCTTGGCTTCGCGGACGAAGATTTATGGAGGGGGTAAAAAGTCCACGTCAGCTGCAGGCTCGTTTGTGGCTGACAAGTCTGATGCGGGACAGGCAGACACGATTGCAGCGGTTGCAAGGGAAAATTGGTTGGTTGGGGTTGGGTGTTGGGTTTTTCCTCCTTTGCCTTTTGTCAGTGAGGTGGGCTCTGCGGTCTTCTTCAAAGGAGGTTGCTGCCCGCCAAACTGTGAGGCGCCAAGATGCACGGTTTGAGGCGTTATCAGCCCACTGGCGGTGGTCAATGTGGCAGGCACCAAGAGATTTCTTTAGGCAGTCCTTGTACCTTTTCTTTGGTGCACCTCTGTCACGGTGGCCAGTGGAGAGCTCGCCATATAACACGATCTTGGGAAGGCGATGGTCCTCCATTCTGGAGACGTGACCCATCCAGCGCAGCTGGATCTTCAGCAGCGTGGATTCGATGCTGTCGACCTCTGCCATCTCGAGTACTTCGACGTTAGGGGTGTAAGCGCTCCAATGGATGTTGAGGATGGAGCGGAGACAACGCTGGTTGTCACCAGCGTTTTTAAATATGAACTGCATATAAATCATGTGAGCTACGTCTGTATATGCATTTGCATGTTTTTTACATGAAGAACTGATGAACACGGTTTCGTCCAGTTGTACTTATACAATTGAATGATAATAATAAACTTGAACTTGCTGTAAGTTCCTTGAGCTCCCACAAGATTCCACACAGGACAATTTACAGTGTTAAATTAAATTACCAATCCATGTCTTGAAAGGTCAGCCGAAGTGTTTGCTATACCCGGCAGGGCCATATGATGGCGGTATATCCCCATGTGTTCAACACCAAGGCTCACTGCAACAGCTTGCATGTAAGAAACAGCTTTAAGATACAAGATGCTTTTATTGACATGTGATAAAACAGATGAAAGATTATGCAAAATTGCCTTTAGTCTGCCATAAATGTGGCAAAATGTCCTGTGACACTTCCCAAGATGTTTCCAAGTAAAACTTGAAAATGTGTCACAGAGTAGACCAGGAAAAGCAACAGAATTTTTTTTAGACATATGGCACGGTAACGGGCACTCTCGGCCGTGCCACCCAATTACACCCAGTTAACCTACATCCCCCCAGTATGTTTTGAAGGGTGGGAGGAAACCAGAGCACCCAGAGGTAACTCACACAAGTCATGGGGAAAATGTACAAACTCTGTACAGACCCAGGGGTCGCTGGCGCTGTGACAGTGTTGCGCTAACTGCTATGTTAATCATGCCCCCCCTTCAAAAAATTATTAATTTTTTAAAAAGTTATTAAAGGTTTTTAATACAATTAGTTACAATTATTAAAAGTTTTTAAAGAGCATAGTTAAAGAAACAGAATTTAGCATAACAATTCCAGAGCTTTGGGCCTTGGCTTCCAATGGTAGAATAATTAGACTGGGAAATGATGAGACTAGAACTGGAAAGCATTATCAGAGGGTCTTAGGGTTTAAGGAGATTTTAGGAGAGAGGGTCAAGAGATACCTATTACCTTACTTAGATGCTGCCTGATCTGCTGAGTTTAATTTAATTTTAATTAAGAGACACAGCACGGTACCAGGCCCTTCTGGCCCAGGAGTCAGAATATACCCATCTAACTAATTAACCTACTAACCCTGTTGTCTTTGGAACATGGAGGGAAACTGGAGCGCCCAGTGAAAACCCATGCAGGTCACAGGGAGAGCGTACAGAACTCCCTACCACAGCAGATTTGAACCTGGGTCACTGGCGCTGTAAATGTGTTGTGCTAACCACAAGGCTGACCGTATCATCCTCCACACTGCTGTGAATGGCTCCAGATGTCATCCAGCTGGGGTACTTCCAGCAGTGATTAGTTGCTCCAGTTCACAAGATACAGGAGCAGAAGTGGGCCCATCAGCCCATTGAGTCTGCTCTGCCATTCTAATCATGAGCTGATCCCTTCTCCCACTCAGCCCCACTCCCCGACCTTCTCCCCTTAACCCTTGATGCCATGACTAATCAAACATCTGTCAATCTCTGCCTTAAATATACCCAACAACCTTGCTTCCATAGCCACCTGTGGCAACAAATTCCACAGACTAAAGGAATTTTTCCACATCTTTGTTTTAAATTGACGTACAATTATCCCGAAGTTATGCCCTCTTGTCCTAGATTCCCTTACCAAGGGAAACAACCTTGCCACATACTCTGTCCAGAACTTTCAAAATATGTTGCTCGCCACCCCCATCCTTCTGTACTCCAACAAATACAGACCAAGAACAAACAAACATTTCTCATATGCTAACCATTTCATTCCTGATATCATTCTAGCAAATCTTCTCTGAACCCTCTCTAACGTTAGCACATCCTTTCTCAAATAAAGTGCCCAAACTGTATACAGGATTTGCAGCGAAACAATCCCCCTTGGTCTGGAGTGGATGCCATGGCGGTCAAATGTGAGGCATTTTAGAATCCTGTTAGAAATCTGACCATTCAAATGATCCACACACCCACTGCTTCTAGGTGGCCTGAACTTTTTCCATAAATTTTGCGTAGAGCCCTTCCCAACCTGGAAGTGACTAACATTCACTGAGTAAAAGGAGAAATATTATAAAATCCTAACTTCATCTGAGCCATCTTGTGACACACTTGGAATTGTTATGAACAATAAAAGAAACAGCTTTACGAAACAAGTAACTAGTGAAAACAGATTTCGTATCACAAGACCATGAGATAAGTGTAGTCTTGCCACAGTATCCTCTCAGAAAGTAGCAACAATATTACAGCTCTCTGCAGAATATCGTGTAATGTTTTGAGGTTCCACGCACATTGTTGCTCAAAGGATATTATGTTGAAACTCAAAGGGAGAGAAACAATGTACATACAGTGATCAAGTTCAAGGTTGAAGGTGTGGTGGCTCCTGGGCCACTCGAGGTAAAAAATCCCACAGCTGCCTGCTGACTTTAACTTGCAGATTTTATTTTTGCACCAGTTAGTTCAGATTCTCAGCTGACCTCTTCATACTGGATGCATGCGTTTTACTGGAGTAAAAGTACAAGAAAGCCCCAAGTATCTGAAATTCCAGCAACTGGAGGCCTCAAACAACCGGCAAAAAAAATGAGTGAAAAATATGGAAGTTTAAAATTGGTGCTGTAGCGGCTCAGTGGAGGCTTAATCGAACTGGCTCGGGAGGTTCCAAGTGACGTCATGACGCCACAATGCGATGGCATCATATGGAACGCGCAAGGTTTTAAAAGCTGTCAGTGATTGTTTGAGTAAACGACCTTTACTGAATGTTTGATCATTTACTTGTTCTTCATTTCACACTGAGACACAGTTGCTACTGCGCATCTTGCCGTTAGTTTGCCAATCCATGGAGCCATGCAATCTCAAGCAAACAGAAAATGTACTTATCTGGCATCTACCAATTCCCATAGGTGCTGGATTCCGGGGGTGGGGGGGGGGGGGGTGGTTTACTGTACTAGACAATCCAACCTTATTAGAGATATTTATTCTTTCCCATTTACCTTTCCCAGATTTCTCTCTGCAGATTAAAATGATATTGTTTTCCTGTTTTCCCAGTTCTGTTAAAAGGTCAAAAAGTGAATGACTAGAAGAACCCAAGTTAGTGGCAGGAGACAGATGGTTGACGTTTCAGGTCAAGAGTCTACACCGGTCTCAACCTGTAACAATGAATACTCCCTCTGCTACCTCACCCACTGAGTTCTGCTAGCAGCATGCCTTCATTTCCTCCAGGTCATAGCATCTGCAGTCTCTTGAGTCTCTCCCTTGAAGGATCTCTGACCTGAAACATTAACTCTCCACGGATGTTGCCTGACCTGCTGAGTGTTTCCAGCATTTTCTTATTCCTTCTGAGCACAGGGGAAGTCTACTTCATCAAACTTCTGCCCCTTCCCTTTCAAAGAGCCATCGAATCTGCACACGCCTACTCATTTCCTTCTTGCTGTTAAATGATGAGACACTGCTTTAACTGTACTTTTCTCTACATCTTGTACTTGGTCGTTGTTACACTTCACTCTGCTCTTTTGTTCTTGCACTACCTTGTGTATTTATGTACAGGTTGAGGAAAACTTTTAAGTGTATTTTTCTCCACATGACATTGAACACTTGAATAGTCCCTCTTTTACAACTATTCTGACGTCTTCACCCATCAACTATGTTCCTCCCAAACTACTGTGGTGTGAATCATTGTGTGAAAGATGAAAGTCTGAATTAAAGACTCCCTTCACCATTCCTCCCCCACCCCCCACCCCCCAACCTTCTCTCTCCAGTCTTTAATTCTGAGGCCTGCTTATTTTTACTACTGGTTCTCAATCTTTCCTTTTCACTCGCTTATCGCCTTAAGTAATTCTTTACTAACCACATCCCGTGTCGACGTGGGTTTCCTCCGAGTGCTGTCAAAAAATACCAAGGCTGTACATTAATTGGCTGCAATTTAATGGCATAGGCTCATGGACCAAAAAGGTCTATTACCATCTTTATGTCTAAAAACAAGGAAAATAACTGGGGGGTCCATGGCCGAAACCTGCACTTGGGTGCTGTTAGGGTAGAGTTTGGGCATTCCCCCGATCTCCAAGTCAGTCTTCCAGGAACTCCAGTTACCTTCCACATCCTACTTGTTGGTAGGTAATCTTACTTGCCTCTGCGTGCATTGGTTAGTGGTTTCTCAAAAACACGGGGTTAATATAAGTGGGGTTTGGTTGCAGGGGCAGACTCAATGGACAGAAGTGCTCGTTTTTCTGCCACCACAGACATGCTAGAGAAAGCCAGCAGGTCACGCAGCACCCATAGGAAGCAGTGTAACTAACATCTCGGGCCTGAGCCTTTCGTTGGGGTAGAGACTAAGGGCTCAGGCCCAAAATGTCAACTCCCTTTCACTACCCATGGATGCTGCGTGACCTGCTGCGTTTGGGTAATGCACTTGACCCCAGCACCTGTAGATTCTCTTGTTTCCCTCCTAATTCTCTGCCATATCATTGGTGACCCTCTCTCTTTCTCTCTCTCTCTCTCGCTGCACTCCTGCAAATCGCAAATTTTGTTCATCCCTGTTTGCCTGCAGTTCTGAAGTTCCCTCAAAACATCCCCCCCCACCCCCCCTCCCTGCCTCTCTCTTCTAAAATCCACAGGATTGGAACACTTTCTTGAAAAGCAAATATATTTGAGTACAAGAGTAAGGAAGTCATGTTGCAGCAAAATAAAACTCTGTGGAGGCCCCACTTGAAGTATTGTGTTCACTTCTGGCTGGCCCATTATGCGAAGGCTGTGGAAAGGGGACAGGAGAGGTTTACCAGGGCACTGCCTGGATTAGAGGGGATGAGCTATGGGGAGATTTCTCTGGAGCATTGGCAGCTGAGAGGAGAACTGATAGAAGTTTATAAAATGATCAGAGGCACTGATAGGAGGAATAGTTGGAATCTTTCCCCAGGGTAAAAAAGATCAATCACTAGATAACATGAGGGGGAATTTTAAAGGAGATACATGAGAGTGATGGGAACCTGGAATTAGCTGTCAGATGTAGTGGTGGAAGCAAACACAGTTGCAGCTTCCAAATAGACTTATGAATATGGAGAGAATAGAGAGATATGTATCCTAATTCAAACTGCAGAGATGTTTAATTTGGGCATCAATATCCGCACAGGCATTGGGGATGAAGTGCCTGTTCTTGAGTGGTACTGTTCTATTCAGAGTTGTTTAAATTTGCCACTTGTAGAGGAATTAATTGGAGTCGAGATTAACAAGTTTTAATCGCTATAAACCTCCAGTCACATCTTACATGGTGTTGGCCCAATTCCAAGGCAGTTCTGAGGGAGAGGATGGGCAATACCCCCTTCATTAGGAATCTTGGAAGGGGAGGAGTTACAGTATCGGGGTGGCCCAACCAGTACAGTGTAATACAGGTTTCACCACACCACTGAATGCCCTCGACAACAGACTGAAAGGTCTGTGAATTGCTTGAGCTGAATGTAACTACTTGTCAATTATCCATAGTGGTGTTCCAGAGTCTGTCACACTCCCCTTGCGAATTGAAAGAAGGTTTACCGTTTTGCAATTCAGCTGGGCTTGGGTTCCTTAGAGGTTCCTAAGAAGACTCATACGTTTGATATTATCCATGCTAAAAATGTACACACGTTGTTCAAACGTTTCTCACAGCTTGGACCATGACTGTGAGTTCCAGCAGAAGCGTTCAAAGCACTGTGGTCCCTTTTCTGAAGACTGGTCACAAGAGTTGAATTGAAGATTTTACTCTGTCATCAAAGGTGTACCCGGCAATTGAAGGGGTTCTGTTTTTACAGACTGTTGGTCAATTTTGTGGGCAAGTTGGCAACCACACAAATATCACTTGGTATGGCAACCAAACCTTCACAGTTGTGACAGAATATATAGATATGTTTTTGGGAGATAAATTGGGAAAGGTTTGTTAGAGTAGGTTGCATACAAACACTTTAAAGCAGATCTTATTTAAAATACTGGAGCTCTGCCCCATGCTAGACATTACGGGGCCTCAGAGCTTTTGCAAGAGCTTTGAAGAATGCTCAAGAGACTTCACTAATGGATTGTTGTTTACAAAGGGCAACAGATGAGAGATCTTGTTGGAGCCGCAGATTGTCTAGAAGAGAACTTGTTGTTCTAAGAAGGTCATGTGGTTTTGCAAGCAGAGAGAGTCAAACAGGCTTTCTCTCAGAGAGAGAGACAGAAATCAGTTCTGCAGTGGTGCAACTAGCAGCAGTAGCTGGGACTGGAACAGGACAAGCTGGCAAGCTTGTGGTAACCCCCATTTGGAAGACGGGTTGTGAGTGCTTAGTTCAGCCTGGTCAAAGCCCTTGTGGTTCATGCAAGAGGAGAGGACTGGCTGTCTAATGTTTCACTTGGGATAAGAGAAACAAGAAGGAACTCTGCAGTGACCTGAAAGAAAGAGGTTATCATCTGGAGAACCCTGATGGGGCAAGTTTCTTCAGCAAGACACTGAAGTAGCTGATGGAAGTAAATGTACAACAATGTAAGGTTAAGTTAGGTTAAGTAAGTCAATAGTGATAAGTTAAAGTTTGGTCCTATTTTCATGTTTAAAGATAATTAAAAGCAACTTTTGTTTAAGTAATCATTTGTCTTGGTGAATATCTATTGTTGCTGGGTTTTGGGGTCCTCTGGGCTCGTAACACAGTAATGTAATTAGTGACATCAAAAGCACAAAAGACTGATCCTAAGAGTGAAGAGAGAGGAAACTAGATCCAAGTTCAAAGTTTAGATTTATTGTCAGAGGATATAGATGACATCATACACAACCCTGAGATTCTATATCCTGCAGGCCAGGCAGAAGTTTACATATCAATAGTGCGAAGAACTGTGCTGTATACTAAAGAGAGAAAAGTAAACAAGAAGAAAATGCAAACAAATTGTGCAATGCAGAAAATAAATATTCAAAAATAAATAATGCGCAAAGTCTCCTTGAGTCTCTGATTGAGCTTGTCGTTGAGGAGTTTGATGGTGGAGGGGTAGCACCTGTTCTTGAAATTGATGGTGCAAGTCTTGTGGCATCTAAAGCAGCAGATAGATCTGCCACTCGTGTGAATCAATACTTATCTGCACATCAGTATCGAATTTAATGATATTGCGGGAGCTCCTTCATAGGTAGGGGTGGCCGTGGTGTTCATAGCCAGAGGATAGCCTGTAAAAGTTTTGAACAGGAAGAGAATGGGGTGAGTGTAGGAAAATGTAGCTGATGTAATGCATCATAATAATGGACACTGTCCCCATGCTGCAAAATTCTAGGGAGGCACGGTGAATAGCATAATGCTGTTACAGTACCAGCGACCCAGTTTCAAACCCTGCCTTGTCTGTAAGGAGTTGGCACATTCTTTCTGTATCTGTGTGGATTTCCTTTCCCCCACCCCCACCCCATTTCAAAACATACCGGGTTTTCGGTCAATTGGGTGGCACGGGCTCGTGGCTGAAAGGGCCTGTTACCTTGCTGTAGGTCAAAAGAAAATAACTGATTGTCAGAGATAAATGTGCAAAATCCTGGGCCCTGCCAGCAGACTGCCACCTTTTAGTTTAATGTCATCTCTGTTATCTTTTCGGTGTCTGCAGCTCATATGTAGCCCCTCATCCTTGCCCCAGTGCCTGTTGGTCCTTCGCACTGCAATCACTCCTTCCATGTTCCTCTTGTAACAACAATTAAGATAGCAAATTTAAAAAGTTGCTGGATGTTGAACCAATTGTTCCTCAGAGTAACTTCCCAATGATTAGCCAAAAATGCAATAATTCCACAATCCCTGGTGTAACATTACATTATTCAGGCCACCCCATGAAAATTATTCTTAAGTTTTCTTGACATGGTTAAAGTCCTTTGATATCTCGACAATGTTTCAAATATTTAATTAGTACAAAAAAGTTCATCTACTTCTCTATAAACATGCACCCAATGTTTCCAGTCAGCACACCTGCTTCGGATTGGACAGATGTTCATCTCAAGCCACCCACAATCAAGCATACAGTGACTCAGAGAATACCTTACAGCAACCACTCCAATAATTTTCTGAAAGAAAACAAGTGCAGACAAAACTCCAAAGATTTATTATGTGAACGAGCTTTCTCCTGTAATAAAGTTTTTAGAATGTTCTTTTAATGTTATCATTTGATCTGTGTGAATCGTATCCAAGTATTGCCCTTCAAACTAAACACTGAATAGATCTGATAATGCAAATGGAATGCTGTTTTAGAGTTGAGATACAATTAACATTCGGCTTGTAATCTCCACAAATCCAAATGGATTCAACATTCTTTAACACTGGCGCAATCTGCATTCAGTCAAGTTAACAGGTTATTTTCACTCCAAGAAGCCTGTCAATTTCCACTCCCAGTTTTAGTTGAATTGTGTAAGATACTGACCTCGTCAGGAAGAACTTTAATGGAGCAATGGGAGTTGTAGCTCAGGTGACCTTCATTGTGGGGTGCTGGAGACTGGCTCATGGGTACCAGATATCGGAGCCAGGATTCGTGTGGGTACTGAGGGAAAGAAGGGCTCCAGAAGGGCCTCGGGTGCTGAAGGCTACCTGATCGCGTCAGAGGTTTGGCATTTTAAACCACATCTGTGACGTTTCCCACCCTTCAAGTGGGATGTTTTTCTCACTACAATGGTAATAGATTTTGTTTATCTTTCTAAAATGATGTTAGGTTTCCTTTGAAAGAGTACTTTGCCACTTCTCCTCTATAAAACACGCAGCCCCACTTGCGAACCCTACATGGCAATTTTCAGTGAATTGTCAAAGGTCAGAGACACTCCCTAAACAACTACTTCTGAGCCAGTCAACACTAATTCTGCAATCCAGCCCATACTTTAGCATCTGAGAGAGTATGTTGCCACTGATATAGCTTGTGATTATTCCCTCAGTTTGACAAAGTATCCACCCACTATAACTCCTGCCAATCACTCCCTCTGCCATCCAAATGATTCAGAGTTCATCCAGCTCTAGCTCTAGTTCTCCAACGTGGTCCATAAGGAACTGCAGTTGAGTTGATTTTTTTTTTGCAGGTGAAGTCATCAAGGAGACCGATGGCTTCCCTGATTTGCAGCGTCCTACAAGAGGACCACACCACTGCCCTGGCTGCCATTCCCACTGCTCATTCTGTACAATAAGAAAAAGGCCTCACGTGGCATCACCTGCTTTTACTGACTGAAACCTTTTCTCCAAATGATCTGCTACCACTGCTAACACCTCCACCTCTCCCTTTGCCTCTGCTCACCAAAGCCTCTTGAGCCAAAACCTCGATGTCCTACACTTACACTGGGCCACTCGCACAATGGCCGCTCCTCTTGAGCTTCCCTTTGCTTTATTGGCTACATTTCATTAGTTCAGTACAGTCACCTTTTACTGGTACTTTTGAAAGTCTCCTTTCACTCATTCTCACACCAACTCCCATCTCTGGAAAAGAGTGTTATACTCACTGTGGTGTCTATGAACAAGAGGAGAGATCTCATTGAAACACATAAAATTCTGACAGGACTAGACAGATTTGATGCAGGAAGAAGGTTCCCAATGTTGGGGAAGTCCAGAATGAGGGGTCACAGCCTAAGGGTATCACATACTCTGCCCATTCAGGACTGAGATTTTTTTTTCTTTAGACATACACCACGGTAACAGGCCATTTTGGCCCAAGAGTCCATGCCGCCCAATTTACACCCAATTAACCTATACCCGCCGTACATTTTGAAGGGTGGGAGAAAACTGGAGTCCCCGGGGGGAAACCCATGCAGAGATGGGGAGAATGTACAAACTCCTTACAGACAGTGCAGGATTCAAACCCCAGTCCCGAGCATGGGATTCGAACCCCAGTTCCGATTGCTGGCACTGTAAAGATGTGCTAACCGTGTCGCTAACTATGCCACCCCAATGAGGAGATGAGGAGAAATTTATTCACTCTGAGTTATGAACTCCTTACCACCAAAAACTTTGTGAGGCCAGTTTGTTAGATCTGTTGTATTCAAAAGAGTGTTAGGTGTGGCCTTTATGTATAAAGGGTTCAAAGGCATAGAGAGAAAGCAGTAATAGGGTACTGAGGCCAGACACAAAAGTGCTGGAGAATCTCTGCAGGTCACGTAGCATCTATAGGAAGTAAAGGGTGACCAACATTAGTTCATTACTTCTGTGTGACCTACTGAGTTTCTCCAGCACTTTTGTGCTTGGCTTTCAACCCAGTGTCTGTAGAAAATTCTTGTTGAACATGATCAGCCACGATCGTAAAGAATGGTGGTACGGTCAAAGGGCAGAATGGCCTTCTGCACCCTTCTGCACTCTGATTCTACAATACCAATCTTTATAAAATCCATTTGAATCCCACCCAATGTATTTGTGTAACCTTCCCTTCCAACCACACCCACTGCTATTTCCAACCATTTATATTCTTGTTTCCAACGGGCTGTGCAAACCTAATTAAAAGCACACAGAACTGATGACCAAGAAGAGATCAGCTGAAGATCAAACTCACCCCACATCATAATTGCTGGACCAATGTGAATAAAGATTTCCACTGCATTCATCACACACTGAACCTCAGAAATAAATAACTGGAAAAGGATAAAACAGCCCTAATCAGAGAAACTCCATAAAATTCCAACTCATCCTCTCAGGCAATCCAAACCATTCCAGGAGACTGTATGATATTAAAACCATACTCAAAAAATTGCTTTTTTAATGTTTCCAGCTCTTCTATTAATATTATACATACATATATATAATTGGGTGCTGCCTGAGCCTTGTTGGCTTAAAATGTTATCATCTGCAGTTTTCATGTTTCTCTATACTTTATTTGCAGCTTCAGTAATCTGGCAAAATGGAACAACATTTGATCAGTGTTGAACTATTTTAGCCTAACTGGTGGCCTGGGGGCTTCACTTGGACGGGGTGTAATTGTGGCTTCAGCTCTATTGACATTAACTTTTTTAAACATTTATTTACAGTGTGGTAGAAGCCGATTTCATCCATTTAAGCCCATGCTGCCCAATTAAACCTACAACCCCGTATGTTTTGGAGGGTGGGAGGAAACCAGAGCACTCAGGGAAAACCCACACAAATACAGAGAGAATGTACAACCTCCTTACAGACAGTGCCAGACTTGAAATAAGATAGCTGCCGCTGTAACAGTGTCGCACTAACCCCCGCCAATCATGCTGCTTTCACCCTTGATTCATCTCTCACCCATATCCCCTCCATTTTCCGCACATCTGCCCTGGACCCATCCCTCCCACAGATGCAACAAGGACAGGGTTCCTACACCTTCACCTACCACCCCACTAGTCTGCCATCCAACATATTCTGTGATCCACAATGTCTCACATCTTCTCCTCCTCTCCCCTCTCTGATTTCTGCAAGGCCTGCTCTCTCCACGACTCCCTCATCCACTCATTCCTTCCCACCTATTGTCCCCTTGATACCTACCCCTATGATGGTAGGAAATGTTGCACTTACACCTACGCTTCTTCCCTCATCATTATTTGGGGCTGCAAGCAAGTTAATCTGCCGGGCCATCTATTGCAACTGGTGCTCCCATTGTGGCCTCCTCTACACCGGAGCCACTGGATGCAGATGAGAGATCATTTAATTTAGCACCCTTGCTCTGTCTACTGCAACAATAAGGTTCTCCCAGTGGCCAACCACTTTATTTCCACACCTCATTGCCACAGTGACATGTCTGTCCATGGCGTCATGTACTACCAGGTTGAGGCCACCCGCAAATTGGAAGAGCAGCACCTTACATCCAGTCTCAATGGTCTCCAAACAGACAATATCATCTCAACTTCCAATTTCTGGGAACCCCCTCCCCGTATTCTCTCACCTTCCCTCTGTCTTCCTTCCTCCAGCTCCCCATCCCCTTTCTTTCTCCTACCACAGAGCACCCTTCTCAGCCCTGTTCCCCTTCCTCCATCACCTCTCAGCTTCTTCCTCACCATCCCAGCTGTATTCACCTTTAACTTTCTTGCCTCTGATCCTCCTCCTTCCCCACCTCATCTTCCTGATTTTTGGCACACCTGAAGGAGGGCTCAGGCCCGAAACGTTGACTGCCTATTGCTTCCCGTGGTTGCTGCCTGGTCTGCTGTGTTCTTCCAGTACTTTTTATGCATTGTATCAGGTCCACACTCAGCTTCCATTGCAAATAGAAAACCTGCCTGGGGCGCTATCTGTTAAATGCATCTACTGACCAAACACAAAAGTACTGGAGAAATTCAGCTGGACACACAGCATCTATGGGAAATAAAAGGCAGTGGGCATTTTGGGCCTGAGTTCTTCTTTAGGAGTGTTGAAACATCAGGGAGGTGCCTAAATTAAATGGTGAGGGGGCTGGGGGGGGGGGGGGAGGTGTTGATGTTTTGAGCACATGATAGATGTTTTCCTCAAGTAGCGTTTATTGAGCATCTTCCTGCAAACTACTTAAAGATTGAACTCTAAATGAGCAATGTTACATCAAATCAGTTTTAAATTTAGAGCCCAGAAACAGGCCCTTCCAGTCCATGACCCCACGGCCCCAAATACAGTCAAGCCCCTGTTATCCAGAATCCAAGTAATGGCATCCTCAAGCAGCTGGCAAAAAAGAGCGAAAAATAAAGAGGTAGAAAATATGGGTTCAAAATTGGTGTTACTTAGTTCGCCAATCACACAAGATGCAATCTCAAGCACTCGGAAAATTCATTTATCCGACATCTACCAATCTTCACAGGTGCCGATACCCAGGGTTTTACGACAACCCCCATAGGTTTTGATGGGTGGGAGGAAACTGGAGCACCCAGAGGAAACCTGCTCTGACTTGGGGAGAACATACAAACTCCATACAGACAGCACTGGATTCGAACCCGGATCACTGGCGCTGCAATAACTCTGCAAACCACGACACTAATCATGTCACCCAGTTATGCAAAATTAGTTTTGCATGTTAATTGACATCGTGATCCCTGCTGATTCAAAAGCAGACGTCTTAACGTAGAAATAGTGCCCGAATTGATCTGGAGTTTGCACTTCGCTGTAAGTAGACTGGAAGGTGACAATGAAATCAGTCTTGGCTTCAGATTCAGGATGAGGTGGGTCTTAGCACAATAACTTTTTAATTCAAATAATCCAGTTGAATATAGGGGGTTTACAAAATTATGCTGCGTTTGCAGTCAGTAATTGGTAAAATGTTCTCCTTTGAGAGTTTACAGAGAACATTTTGTCTTCAGGATTTAGATATAGAGGGCTTCGACAAATACATTTGGGTAGTTCAAAGAATGCTCCAAGTAATGCTCAGACTCATCTTAAATCAACGTTTAGAGTTTTGGAAAGAACGCGTACTTATAGGATTTAGAGCTAATGGTGAAGTCTATCAGTCATGGGCAGGTACTAGATGGAGATTGAAAGGCCGTGTCTGACAGCGCACTGAAGCTCTGTATACTTCATCAACCCAATTAGTGAAAGACCAGCATGCTACCTGTGACTGCAAGTGTTGGAGGATGCAGTTCCTGCTTGCGCGGGCAAACGTATGTGAGCATAGGCTCGACCACAAGTAGCATGAACAAATGACTGATGGGATGCACCAGAAATCATTGGGGCAAGCCTGGGGCAGAAAGGAGGGACACTCTCTTGCAGCTGGTCTCCAGAATCAGTGGGGTGAGGTCTTGGCCAAAAATAGACTGCGCATCTGAAAATAATCAATCACTTCATCAAATAGACCAGAATTAGATTTCACCCCTGAGGTAATTTTAATTGCTGAGAATATTTGTCTCATGCAGTATTCTTCCACATCATGTACCAAGCACCATACCATTATTCAACAAGGAACTAAGTGGCAATGAGGGTGCAAGGAGGTGCAACGGGATTTGAGAAGCTGAGTGAATGGACAACATCTTGGCAGAAGGTGCACAAACCGGAAGGTTTGAAGAAATGCTGAGTACATTTTACATCGTGTGAAATTGGAACACATTAATTAATCAAAGGACACTGGATGTTCTTGGACAGAAGTTATTGAAAGCTAATGCACAGTCACAGAAGACAATGACTAAGGCAATTGGTATGTTAAACTACCCTGAAAGAGGATTTGATCAAAAGAATAAAATCGCCTTGCTGCATTTGTATAGGAGTGAAACAAGATAGGCTGCAGATGCTCTGATTGTAGTAAAAACACACAAAATGCTGGAGGAACTCAGCCGGTCATTTTGGCATCTATAGGAGACAAAGATACATTGCTAACATTTCAGGCCTGAGCCCTTCTTCAAGGTAAAACCCAAAAAGGCAGAAGCAGGATATATCAGAAAGTCTCAGAATTCAAACAATGGGGGAGGAATCCAGACCAGCAAAAGGTGTTAATTGGATGGGAATCTTATCCACATGGCCTGATCTCCCTGCGAACTGGCTTTGTTCATTTTTGCCACTGGTCTGTATGCTGGGGTTAGCAAGATGGATATGTGATCCAGTATCAAAGGTGGGAAGGCGAGGTGCCGCCTTGTATGCACCAGGGACGTTCACGTATACCCAATCCAAGGTGTTCTCTCCTCTGGTGGTGAAGTTCACATGCTGTTGAAACCATGGTAAGACTGTTTTCAGGATGGTGTGATTGAAGGCGCCAGCTACAGTCACGACACCGTCACAATGGGACGTCTGGGCTTCGCAGGTGGTACGGTAAAGGCGCTTTGTTGCTTCACCCTCATTAGCTGAAGGTGGAACGAAGACTGCAGCAATCAGCATGGTTACAAATTCCCTAGGTAGATAGAAGGGTCTGCAATTCACCATTAGATATTCTATCTCTGCTGAGCAGAAGAGATTTATGCACCGGCTCTCATTGATGTAAATGCACAGATCCCCCTCCTCGAGTCTTGCCAGAAGCAGCAGATTCTCTGTCTGCCCTGAAAGAGATAAAGCCATCAAGCTGGATCACTGTATCTGGAATGGTGTCCTGGAGCCACGTTTCTGTAATCGCCAGAGCACAGCAGCCCTGCAGTTACCTCTGGTTCAGATTCAGCCTTTGGTAATCAATTTTGTTTTCCATTGATCTTACAAAAACACAAAAGCGCAGCAGGACACGCAGCGTCCATAGAAGGTAAAGCTATTTCACCTACATATCTGGCCTGAGCCCTTCTTCAGGGTACATATAAAAGGATAGATAGATAAATATTTACAGTTGCAGATGGTGCTAGAAAACAGTGACATTTTAATAGTGAAGATAAATCTTGCTGGTGTTGCTTGAATTTGCTCAAATCAGCACAAGATGTAATCTCTAAGAGTTTTAAAATATAGGATCAAACAATATTTACTACTCTGGGAAAGCGCTCAAAGCGCAACGATGATGTGTGAGGCAGAACAGTGAAGCTCTAGCTGCATGGTAATGGATAAACCAACAGACAACTCCTTCGATTTGCTTTGTACGATCAGTAAAAGAGATTGAACCAAGTTTCAGCTGGATTCGCTGCTCCAACAGAAAATGCCTTTAGTCAACACGGACACCAGCACAAGGGGTTTTCAGCTCCAACTTGCCACACCCAGTTCTCTCTAGATGATGGCCCCTGAAGAAAACTGGAAGATTTACATCCATCTTGGAAACAAGACCAGCTGAACATCAATGCTCACCGATGGCCTGGCAAGGAGTTGACACCACCCCTTGGCAACTTCCACATTGCAGACAGATCCCTAACAAACATCAACTGCGGCTGGTCGAAGCAAGTGGGACACTCACAAGTTCAAGTTTATTATCATCTGACTGTACGTGTACAACCAGATGAAATAGCATTTCTCTGGGCCACGGTGCACACATGATACAAAGCACATAATAATCACATGTATCCATGAAGACATAATTATAAATAAACATATATAAATATTTTGGAATAATTTACTCGGTCACAGGATACTTTTCATCAATCTCACAACCTATGGGAAGAAATTGTTTCGCAGCCTGACAGCCCTGATTTTGATGTTCCTGTACCTCGTTCTGTTGGAAGTAGGTCAAAGATACTGTGTGCTGGATGGAAAGGGTCCTTGATAATTATCTGAGCCCTATTCAAGCAACACTCTCAGTCAATAGAGGTTACACAGTGATCTTCTCAGCCATTTTGATGATTCTCCGTATTGACTTTCAGTCCAATGCATGGCAGCTACCATACCACACAGCAATACAGAGAGACAGGACAAATGACTTGCACCTGCCATTTATAGGCTTGATAAGGAGGTAGTGATCCATTGAGTGACAAGGATACTGTGAGAAAACTTAAGATTTGTGTAGAAGGCCATTCACCTGGTGTTACCTCAACACTAACTGACATCCCACCAAGTTCACCAAATTTAACAGCAACTTAGAAACAAGGTGAAACTGTTACCAGAATACTGCAGGCAGTACAAACAAAGCACAGCCACTGCAGCACAGGCCCCTTGCACCTTCTGCCGAGGATTATTGCTCCTTGAGGTCAGTGATGTGCAGCTAAGTGCCACCAAGCAGGCAGTGTTGGGGCCGTTAAATCCACTTTCCCACTGCTGGCTCGCGCCAACCCAACATTTATTGTGATTGCAACATCCTGCACAAAATGGAAATAAACTCTTGAGCTATGCCAACCTGCCCATTCATTGAGAAACATCACCAAAGTGTAGAAAGTCGCATCAGCCTCTCTGGAAAGCAGCAGTCAGTTTATGCCAAGTCCCTTCTTCCCACTGCAGGGAACAAGTATCTTCTTGCTGACCCAAAGGACTTCATCCTCCAACCTTGACAAGTCTCAGCACAGTCATGGGCAATTGTCTGTCCACTCCACAGGTGACCGATGCTCAATGACCCAACATGTTCGCGGACATGAGTCCCAAGCTATGGACCCCATCACACTAACAAAATAAACTTGGAAATATATTGAACTGTAGAATATTACAGCACAGAAACAGGCCCTTCAGTCCTTCTAGTCTTTGCTATTATTTTGCCTCGTCCCATTGACCTACACCCAGTCCACATCTCTCCGTACCCCTCCCATCCATGTGCATGTCCAAATTTTTCTTGTGTTAAAAATGAGCCCTCATTCACCACTTCAGCTATCAGCTCGTACCATACTCCCACCACTCTCTATGTGAAGATGTTTTCCCCTAATCTTTCAAACAAAGTAGGGCATTGGTTTAAAATACTGTCCACTAGACAAAATGATCATAGAACTTAGGACATAGAACATAGAACACTGTTCAGGCCCTTTGGCCCACGATGTTGTGTTGACCCATATTTACCTATCAAACCTCATAATCCTCCATTTTTCTTTCATCCATGTGCCCATCTAAGAGTCCCTTAAATGTTCAAGGCATCCACAACTCTCTGTGTAAAAAACCTACCCCTGATGTCTCCCCTAAATTTTCCTCCCTTCACTTTGTACAGATGTCCTCTGGTGTTTGCTACTCCCACCCTGGTAAAAAGGTGCTGACTGTCCACCTTATCTATGCCTCTCATAATCTTGTAGACCACTATGCTCCAAAGCGAAAAGCCCTAGTTCTGCCAACCTTGGCTCATAAGACATATTTTCCAGTCCAGACAAGATCCTGGCTCAATCTCTTCTGCACCCTCTTCATAGCTTCCATATCTTATCTGCAATGAGGTGATCAGACCTGAGCACAATATTGTAAGTGTGGTTTCACTGGAGAGCTATAGAGTGAATCGTTTAGTGCTTCTTGTTTTCCACAGGACTCTCAGCCGAGATTTTCGCATCAGTGCATTGGCAAAGGTGCTTGGAACCTACCATCAGTTGTGTGAGCACAACTGATGAATGAATGTCAACTTCAATGAGGGGCCAATCTGCAGAACTGTTCTGCAGATGTCAGCAAACCTAAAGTGCACATGCCCAGGCAGTGTTCAAATGCAGAATATCTCCAAGTGTGAGGAGCTCCACAGAGCAAGCCCAGTTCCTCTGATAATATCCACACGTGGATTTTACTGAAGAGTCAAGTTTATCGTCATCCGATTGTATAAGAGTGCGACCTGACAAACAGCTCTCGGTGCAAAACACGCAGACATTCAACCAAGCGTAACACACATACAAGCAAACAATACATATGCAGGACAACTACTCTTTATACAAGTAAATAAATGAATATTGTTTCATGAATACGAGAGTCTCGGATGGTTAATGTGAGCAGTTCAGCATTCTCACTGCCGAAGAGTAATGATCTGGAGAGGACATGCTATGACTTTCTGGTGACATAAAATGTCACCTGAAAAGTTTTAGTAAGTCCAGCTCTTGATCAAAAATGCATTCCGTTGAAATAGTGGAACCCACTAGATCAGGGCAGAGGTTACAATGTGCATAATTAATGAATAATAAGGAAATAACTGCATAACATCTCCATACAATATCACAGAGGCATGTAATGTTACGAGCCCAGAAGACCCATAAACCCAGCAGCGATATTCACCAAGACAAATGGTTACTTAAACAAAAGTTGCTTTTCATTATCTTTAAACATGAAAACAGAATCATACTTTAACTTGTCACTATTGACTTAACTCACCTAAATTAACCCCCTTCTAATTCTAAGCGCATGTATATGTAATGTGTGTGTGTGTAAGTTCAGAAAAGTTATTTGGTTCACAGTCCAATCTCATTTCTCATTCCTCCAAGTTCACTGGTTGCAGGCAATTCGTATACTGTGCACAGAATTTAACATTTATAAAGTTCACCAGGCTTTGGTAAATGGTTACCGCTCAGCAAGGTTCTTGTCGATTTTCAGAGAGAGATTCATTGTATGCTGACACCCACAACTGATTCCTTTTTTAATCAGCCACCTCAGGATCTTGCTGACGAAACTTTCCCCCTCAGGCTTCTCCAGGTGATAACCTCTTTCTTTCAGGTCACCACAGAGTTCCTTTTTGTTTCACTTAAAATAAGTGAAACATTAGACCGACAGTCCTCTCCTCTGCATGAACCACAAGAGCTTTGACCAGGCTGAACTAAGCACTCACAACCCATCCTCCAAATGGGGTTTTCCACAAGCTTGCCAGCTTGTCCTGTTCCAGTCTCAACTACTGCTGCTGACTGTAAAACTGCAGAACTGAATTCTCTCTCTCTGAGACAAAGCCTGTTTTACTCTCTCTGCTTGCAAAACCACATGACCCTCTTAGAACAGCAAGTCCCACTCCAGAAAATCTGGGGCTCCGACAAGCTCTTTCATCTGTTTCCTTTTTGTAAACAACATTCCAATAGTGAAGACTCTTGGGCACTCTCCAAAGCTTTGCAAAGGCTCTGGGGCCCCAACATGTCTAGCATGAGCAGAGCTCCAGTATATTAAATAAGATCTCTTTTACAGTGTTTGTATATGACCTTCACTAAAAACACTGCCCCAATTTATCTCCCAAAATCATATCTATATTCCGTCACAGTAACAACAAAAATGGTTTGTATTTAAAGTGCCAGCATTGGCTTGTGCTATAATTGAATGGTTTTGATATGCATTTCCATGACAAATATATTATCAAAGTTAGAAATGAAAAATCTGAAGAAATGAAGTGATAAAATCTGTGAGTTAATAGAAAACAATATATTTTTTATTACAGATTGGGTCCAACAACTGTCTAATTTGTTCAAAGGATTTATGGGGTCATTCCCAGAGCCACTGTGGTAGCAGCATTGCCACTGGTGCAGACCCACGGGAAGCAAGGGAGCGGAGATGTAGCACTCCCGTGGATTCCAGCTTCCTGGTCGACAGCCATCGGCTCTGCACGGGCTTTGAAAGGCCTGTTAAAGGAACCGATAGTGGTTTTATTTTAAATCCTGTGACCACGGGTCTGCGCCCAAGATGGCGGCACCTATCAATTAGCAGCAGCCACGAAGGGCTGCAGACTCCGGGGAGTCTACGTAAATAAAATTGCTTTTGATTTTATTGAAAGCTACAATTGCCTTTATTTTGCATCAACTCAGGTCACTTGTATGTCAGTTCTGTACTCTTAGGCAAATTCAATAAACTTTGAAAAACATTTTCTACTAAAATTTGAGCAAAATATTTTAATTTGTGCCAAGTGTGTGAGAGTGAACAGCAGGCCCATGGATCGAGCCATGATTGGTTATGCAATAACTCTGCACAGTTAAATTGCCTGAATGTTTGCCAACCCCAGAAATAGTCCCTTTGAAGTTTACTAGCAAATAGTTCAATCCCAAGAACATATAGAAGATTGAGAAACAATGTTTGTTTGATCCTCCATGCCAAAATGATGTTGCCCAGTCCTCTACAACATTAATCAAGTGTTGGCTCATAAAAATGCAGTGACGCTGCACCAAGTAACCCTTGGTGCACCCAAGAGATGGTTCATTTATTGCCATTGGGTAGATCCCTGATGAGTGCCCTGAGCTGCTGCAACGGCAGAATTACCGCTGGTGAGGACGGAGGAGACACAGCGCTACACCACAGGGTTCCACCACCTGGTCCAATTACCGACGGCTTCCTGCAGCCTTTAAAAGGTCTGTTAAAGGAGTCGATGGTGGTTTATTCTAATCCTGCAACTGCAGGATTTTAAAATAGGCAGGGCCTATTGAATCTTGAATTCATTTTATCATGTTGATGCATTCTCACTGATTGTCTGGTCACATCCTTCAATTTAGACCAGCATTAATCAGATTTCAGATTTATTGCCAGAGTACATACATGCTATCACATACAACCCTGAGATTCTTTTTCCTGTGGGCGAGGCAGAATTATCACTTATTGGTAGTGCAAAAGAAACTGTACACAATGTACACAGGTAAAGAAATAAAGAAATGTAAACAAATTGATTACACAATAGGGAGAGAAAAAATTCAATAAAGTGTAAAGATAAAAGTTCTTAAATGAGTCTCTGATTGAGTTTGTTGTTAAGGAGACTAATGGTTGAGGGGTAATAACTGTCTTTGAACTTGGTGGTGTGAGTCTTGCGGCACCTATACTTCTTTCCTGATTGTAGCAGTGAGAACAGAGCGTCTGCTGGGTGGTGTGGATCCTTGATGACTGCTGCTGCTCTCCGATGGCAGCGTTCCTTGCAGATGTTCTGGATAGTAGGGAGGATATTTCCTGTGATACCCTGGGCTGTGTCCACTACATTTTGGAGGGCTTTGCACTCAGGGGCATTGCTGTTCTCCATACCCGACCATGATGCAGCCGGTCAGCACATTTTTCATCACACATCTGTAGAAATTTGCCAGGGTTTCCAATGTCATACCAAACCTCCGCAAACTCCTGAGGAAGTCGAGGTGCTAACGTGCTTCATTCGTGACACCTTTAGTGTGTTGGGTCCAGGAAAGATCCTCCAAGATAGTGACTCCCAAGAACTTAAATGTGCTCACCCTCTCTGACTCTGATCCCCACTGATCACTGGATTGTACACGTCTGGTTTTCCCTTCCTGAAGTCAACAATCAGCTCCTTGGTTTTGGTGACAATGAGAGGGAGGTTGTTGTCGGTGCAGCCAAGTTTTCAATCTCCCTCCTGTATGTTGACTCACCTCCCCTTTTTATACCTATCGTCTGCGAATTGATAGATGGTGCTGTTATTGTACTGAACCAAACAGTCATTGGTGCATGGCAAGTAAAGCCGGGGGCTAAGAATGCAGCCCTGCAGGGGAGATTGTGGAGGAGATGTTCTTACCAATCTTCACTGATTGTGGTCTGGAGGTATCCCAAGTAATATGAGCATGGCTTTCAGGGAAAGATAAAAAAGGGGAAACTTGAAATAGATATACAAAAAAAAATTCAATGGTATGTGGTAAGCTAACCAAGACAGAAGTGAGCCATAAAAAAAATTATGAAAAATATATTTAAAACAGGCACAATGATTACCACAGTAACGGAGGTGTATGAAGTATTTCAGCAAGAAGGATGGAAAGAAGCTTCATAAGCTAATGATAAATCACAAAAATATTAAGGCTACACCTCAGCATAATGACTTGAAGAAGATTATAATGCATGATGGAGAGGGTAGATTAATATTAATAGAATGGTGCCGTAGATGAAAGCCTCAAATCCAAGGAGAGGCCCAAGAAATGAGAGCTGTTCTCCTTCACGGAGAGGAAAGTGTTCAAAGGATTTGAAACAATAAATGCTTCCAGTGACTGAAATCATGGTGATCTGAGAGGATATGGGTCCTTACAAAGGAATATTACATAGGAGCTGTTGGGGTGATCAAAAAATAAAGCTGTCAGAAAACATCTTAGAATTGGTCCAATAATAACCTTCAAGGAGAGGTGACACTATGGAGATGACTCCCTGAAATGGACGTTGAAAGCACTTGGACCAAATCACCTCATTCGATGCTGTATCATTGTCAGGGTACATCTAAATGGCTTCTTCTCAGAGCTGCTCCACAAATTATAGTGTGGATTCTTACCTTGTAAACCTTTATTTTTCTTTCATCCATGTGCCTACCTAAGTCTCTTAAATGTTTCAGTCTCAACCACTGCCCCTGGCAAAACATTCCAGGGACCCTCAAGTCTCTGTGTAAAAAGCTTACTCTGGATGTCTCCTCTAAACTTTTCTCCCTTCACTTTGTACAGATGTCCTCTGGTATTTGCTACTCCTGCCCTGGGAAAAAGGGTCTGGCTGTCCATCCTGCTTATGCCTCTTATAATCTTGTAAACCTCTATTAAGTCTCCTCTCATCCTTCTTCGTTCCAGAGAGAAACATCCTCGCTCTGCGAGGATAAGACTTATGTTCCATCATGTGGTGCTACCACTATGTCTATAAATGTATGTATGTAGGGTATGGGCTTGTTTGCCCCCTGAACCTGTGACTCCTCTCTCCCAAAAATTTCCATAAAGGCTGTTCTACCCAAACCCTTCCCTCAGTACCTGCCTTGGAACCGGGCCAGCAACATGCAGACTGTGCTGATACTTTAATGTGATTAAGCCTATTAATCACAATTTTCTGCCTGATTGTGGTTGATTGGTTGTACACAACGCAGGCAACATCCTGGTAAATCTCCTTTGCACCGTCTCCGTAGCTTCCACATCCTTCCTATCGTGAGTTGACCAGAACGGAAGCATTTGGATGAGTATGTAAATAAGGAAAGTTTGGAGAGATATGGGACACACCCAGGAAAAGAGGACATCTTGGTCAACATTGATAAATTGGGCTAAAGGGCTCCTTTGGTGCTGCAAAACTCCATAACTTCACATGCAACTCTTTCCCATGTCGAAACCTCGTTGAAGTCATCACCATTTCTCTCAAGCAATAAACACTCTCAGGTTCAGGCATGACTCTTAGAATTTTCCATGACTCATTCAGTAAAAATTGACAGAAAGTACAGAAGGCAAAATTGAGCAATGCTGGCCTATACTCAATTACTCTGAAGAAATTGTAGCAGTTTCAGGGGCAGATCAGGACCTGAGAGGAATTGACCAGGTAGTTGTCAAAAGACTATTATTTTTGAAAAATGAACCTGGAATTGTCAAACCTCCCGCCACAGAACAAATTGGGACTGAGGTGAGAAATTTCTTAATGCAGAAGGGTGCATATTTTTGGAATTCTCCACCTCAGATGATTGTGTATTCTCAGCCAAAGTGCATATTTAACACTAAAATCTGTGGAGTTCTGAATTCTGAGGAAATCAAAGGATTTGGGGAGGAAAATGGGATTGTGCAGGACCAGCTATAATCTACCTGAATAATGTATCGATTCGGTGTATGTGTGGGGGGGAGAGAAAGAAGGAAATGAACAGTTCCTATTTTGATTTAAAAAGAAGAAAGGCACATGATAAATGCAACATGCTGTTGGAAGAAACAAGTAGACTTGGCAGATTCATTACTGAATTAGTAGTGGATTGAGGGAGGGAGAGGGCCCGGAGACTCAAAATGAGTTTCTTGCCCTGTCTTCCAGTTGTGGCATCGATGAAGAGGAAAGGAGACAGGGCAATGAGGACAGAGAGAGCTGCCAAAGTGAAATTGGAGAAGTCGGTGTTAATGCCCTCCAGTTGGAGAGTGCCCAGACGGAATATTAGGTGTGGATCCTCCAGTTTGCGGGTGTCTTCAGTTTGGCAGTGTATGAGGCCATGGTCAGATATGCCGGTCTGCGAATGGGAGTGTGGAAGTGAAATGGTTGGCCATTGGGAGGTCTCTGTTATCTCAGCGGGCACAGTGAATGTGCTCAACGAAGCGATCTCCCGGTCCGCGTCAAGTCTCTCCTTCGGTGTCTGCTGTCCCTGCAGCCAGGAACCTTACACTGGAATTCCTTACATACACCACGGCCCCCATCTCCCCTGCTCTTCGTGGCCCGTCCATGAAGCGCATTGGTGTGTTTCTTGTTGCGTGTTCAAATTTCTCCTCACGAAACTGCACCGCAACTGTTTCATGTGACATCCAGTTGTACAATGTTTGGTAATACTGAACTAGCCACCACCTTAATGAAAAGACTTCTCTTTGGCCAACATCTATGTCTAAAATATCTCTCAAAAAGCAAATGTTATGCCACCAAGGCATCAAATGACCTTGGCAATGAATGAAATGTTACCTGAGAGGTTATGGAATATCTCACACTGTGCAAGACATTGATAAACATCTGTAAAATTTGACTATGGAAACAATGCACTATTCATACCTGTTGTTTCTCTTACATTTCGATTATCTGCTGTCAGGAAGAAAGACCAGTTGAACTAATTAAATGGAAAACTCCAGACAACATCTATAAGTTACAGTCGTAAATGACATGATGAGTCACAAGGCAAAGGAGCTCATGAGATAAACTCTTATAATGGATAGCTGTTAGCCATGAGAATATGCCAATCCAAATCATCCAACAACAATCTAATCAGCTGCTTTTTATTCTACCCCTTTCATCAGTGTTTTTGCTCTTTGCGTTAGTTTATCTGTTCATTCCCATTTGCTCTGTCCGTGCTGGGCCAGTCTGGGTAATTTCAAGTTGAACTTGTACACAAACAATGCTAAAAATGTATAGTTGCCACTGCTATCACCATTGAAAATATTCCACAAGTTTTAAGGGTGGATCTCTTTTTCACAGCCTCATTACAAATATTGGCTGTGCAGGGTTCAAAGGGGTAAGGTCCACATTGGAAGAATAGTATTATCTGTTTCAGAATTTTCCTTCAATTCATTTCATTGCAAAGAAAGTCAAGCTAGAGTCACGTAAATCGTTTTTGTATATTTTCCATTCTGAAATCTGAACAGCTATGTTTAAATGCTCATTTCACATCAATAAAAATAGCTAACTAATATACGTGGGCTACATATTTAAGCGCATGGTTAAGTAGTGGTTCATATCCATCTGCCACCAACTACGGATAGTTAGCTCAGGTTACCTACCTTCTGACCCATTGCCACACCACCTCTACACCCACTAGCTGCTCAGAACAGCCTACCACTGCTGCAGACCTTGAAAGCTTTAGAGCAATTGTATCATTTCCTACAGGAAACCCAGCAGGTGCAATAGCTCTCAGCATGCTGAGGTTTAAAAAAGAGCACTTTGATAAGAAATTAAGGTATGTAAAATGATTTGTGGCTTTGTGCTGTAAGCCAAGCCATAACTCACTCAACCTGTAACTGTAGGATCGTGTTACATTGCTTCTAAATATGCAGGCACCTGGGCTCTATATAGAACCATAGAACATTACTGCACAGAAAACAGGCCCTTGGGCCCTTCTAGCCTGTACCGAGCTATTATTCTACCTAGTTCCAATTATATGCACCAGAGCCCTCCATATCCCTCCCATCCATGTAGCTGTCCAATTTTTTTCTAAATGTGAAAATTGAGCCCTCATTCATCACTTCACCTTGCAGGTCACTCCCACTACTCTCTGTGTAAAGAAGTTCCCCCTAATGTCCCCACTAAACTTTTCCCATTTCACCCTTAACCCATGTCCTCTGGTTTGTATTGCACCTTACCTCAGAGGAGTCTACTTGCATTTACATGAAAAAATCCTGGCTAATAATACCCAGAAAAAAACCAAGGATCCATCCTCTTTCCAAAGGGACCTGAAGGTCAAATTTTCCACCCAGCGAGTTGCAAGTATAGGATGTATACAGGGATCTGTGTTGTTGGAGAGCAGGTGCAATCATCAAGGATCCACACAGCCTAGGACATGCTCACTTCCGCCATCAGGAAAGAGGTCTAGGTGCCACAGGACTTACACCACCAGGTTCAGGATCAGTGGTTACCCCTCCATCATCAGACTCCTCAATGAGTTTTTTTTCTCTCTGTTTTGCAGTTTGTTTACATTTCTTTATTTGTGTACATTGAGTATAGTTTATTTGTACTACCAATAAATGGTAATTCTGCCTCGCCCACAGGAAAAGGAATCTCAGGATTGTATGTGATATCATGCATATACTCTGACAATAAGTCTGAAATACGATGTTTAAAAGAGATTTAGACAAGATACATGGATAAGAAAGGTTTAGAGAGACATGAACCAAATGGAGGGAAATGAGACTTGCTCAGGGAGACAACTTTGTGGTCATGGGTTGTGATGAGGGTCTGTTTCCATGCTGTGAAATGCTCCAGTGATTGGAAAAATTTCCAAGACACTATTCTGAAGAAGGCAAGGAAGATAATTCCTTGTACCTCATGAGTTTTGTTCCACAAATGTTACTAGTTACATTCTAGATGTTGGGCCTGCATGCTCAAGGTGGTCGCTCTGTTTATCATAGTGACTGCACTTTAAAAGAGCATTAAATTGCCGATGAAGCATTTGAGGCAACCTGAAGAATCCTCCAGGATGATCTTGCGATAATGTGGTGGAACAACCACCGGTCTGTCTGCGACTGTCTGCGCCTGCCTGCATTCCCACCTGCCACTGCAGGGGCCGACCCACGGTACCGGGAGGGAGGTAACCTGGGAGGCTGGCTCCACCTACTCCCTGCCAATCACCGGCCCCATATAAAGGCTCATGCCGGCCCTTGGGTAGGAGTAGAGCACATGGAGCTGAAGCTGGTGTGCAAGTTTTCAGCTAATTAAAACCTGTAGTACAGCCTTTGTCGTTTGAGCTTGTTTGTTTGTACTGCAGCGCATCACAGGTCTACCGTCTATTGCATGGAGCAGGATAAGATGAGCTCACATTTCTTCCTCCAAATGGGTCAGAAGCACAGCCTTAAGGAAAGGGATGGCTCTTCAGATCTTCCATGGTGGTCTGTATGACAGAAAGGCCACAGGCAGCACAGCCTCCTCAAACTTCCCAGATAACAGCAAGAGGGGGGTGTCTGCACTAACCACTAACCCTGCAGGAGCTGATAAACTCCAGCCCTTCATTTGACTCGAATACACCTCCTAGAAGCGAAGGCTTGCTGGTTGAATTGTGTTCGGCTCTATAGAACTGGATGGGTCTAGACCTGCTGGAGATGTATAACGCTGTGCTCCTGGCCAGAAGTATGTCGGAATCTGAGAGGAAGAGCATAATCGTCGTCATCCACCAACAGAAGGGGGTCATCAAGGATGATTGTCAAGTTATGAGGAACGAACAATTGTTGGCTCTTGGAACAGAGAAGGATGAGGGGGGACATCATAGAGGCTGAAAGGCCTAGACAGAGTAGATGTGGCAAGGATGTTTCCCATAGTAGGGGGTTCTAGGACAAGAGGGCACAACTTCAAGATAAAAGGGAGTCAATTTATAGCAGAGATATGGAAACATTTCTTTCGTAAGAGGGTTGTGAATATGTGGAACTTGTTGCCACATGCGGCAGTGGAAGCAAGGTTGTTGGGTGTACTTAAGGCAGAGATTGACCAGTATTTGATTAGTCAGGGCATCAAGGGTTACGGGGAGAAAGCTGAAGAGAGGGGTTGAGTGGATGGATGGATCAGCTCATGATTAGAATGGCAGAGCAGACTCGATGGGCCAATGGGTCTACTTCTGCTCCTATATCTTGTAATCAAGAATTAGAGACTTATCTGACTGTTGAGTGTGGAATACATCCCATGCAAGGTCATTGCCAACCAGGTTAAGCCTGCTCTAGGACAGATGATCCACCCAAACCAAACCTATGTTGTAGCTGGCAAGAGATTCTTTGACAGCAATGCTACATGCAGGTCAGAGGCCTGGTTAGCCTGGATGGGAGAAGGCCTACGATAGGATATGAAACACTTACATGGTTGATGTGCTCTCCAAAATGGGCTTCAGGGAGGGAATCATAACTTGGATCCAACCCAGACACCCAGAGCACAAAATGCGACTGCTCTGTTATGGAGCCCATCGGCTGCAGGGAAGAAACTGTCTTGAAGCCTGTTGGTGCATGTTTTCACATGCTGATGCCATTTTCTCACTAGTATGTCGGGGGTGTGATGGGTCCTTCAATATGTTGGCTGCCTTTCCGAGGCAGTGGGAGATGTAGAGGGAAGGAGGTTTTCGCTTTGTTCTGAGCTGCATTCGCTACCGTCTGTAATTTCTTCGAACCTTGAGCAGAGTAGCTCCTGTACCACATTGTGACCAGTAATTATGCTTTCAATGAATGGGGGGGGGGGTGGGGGGGAGGGGATATACCAAATTTCTTTAATCTTCAAAGGAAGTGGAGGCATTGGTGTGCTTTCTTAACCATCGGATCTGCCATCAACGATATATTTATTTCTGAAAGGTCCTAAGTGTATCTAAAAGCAAAATGTGCTAGAAGTATTCCATAGGACCATAGAACCAAAGAAACAGGCCCTTTGGCCCCTCTAGTCTATGATTCTGCCTAGTCCCACTGACCTGCACCTGAGCATATCCCTCCATACCTCTCCAACCAATGTATCTATCCAATTTTTTCTTAAATGTTAAAAATTGAAGCTACATTCTCCACTTCAGCTGGCACCACTCTCTGTGTGAAGAAGTCCCCCTAATGTTCCTCCAAACATCTCACCCTTTCGCCCTTAACAAATGTCCTCTAGTTCTTGTCTCACTTTCTTCTTCTGGCCCTCCATCCCATAGGATGATGATGGCACCTTTCAGTCAGTTTGTGGGGTTCAATATGAGAATACCCCACTCCTCAGAAAGGGACAGCGTGTGCGTGAATGGATTAAGTTGAGTAGGGGGTTGCACAGGTCCAGACTCAGCATCTCAACATCCCCTCCCGGATCCAGCGGCATGGCGAGGTCCAAGATGGCTGGGGCAAGTTCTGTTGTAGTGAATGGCTAGTCCAAGTTTCGATGCAAGGCATGCCCTTCCTGCACTTCTCAGCACATGTTTGCTAGATAGTTGTGGTCCCTATAAGAGGGTTCATCCACCCTTTAACAGCTCTTGTTTTTCATCTTGCAAGGTGTCTAACCACCCTCCACACCAGGAAAGCCTGGTGGGAGAGCCAGTTTAGTCGCCAACCACCTGACCATGAAACAAATAGTACTGCACTACATGGTATCAGTAGCACTCAGACGAGTGACCTGATCAGACCTCAGTAGAAAAAGCTTACTTGCATTGACTTTATCTGTACCCCTCATTATCTTCTAAACTTCTATCATATCTCCCCTCATTCTCCAAAGCTCCAGAATAAAGTCCTAACCTTTTTCACCTATCCCTGTAACTCAATTTTTCAAGTCCTGGCAATATCCTTGTAAATCTTCTCTGCACTCTTTCAATCTTACTGATTTCTTCCTTGTCATTAGGATTGCAGCAGGTCAGACAGCATCTGCCGAGAGAGAAAAACAGAGTTAATATTTCATCTTTGTTCAGATAGACATTCACAAGCATTCAGTGTGATCGCCAACGAAGCCAGAAGGAGGAAGGGGATGGAGCTACACTTCCCATCTCAAGCATACAGTGTGCGCAGCAACCACCTGCACTTAGATGGCCTACTGATGGAGTGAGTCCCACTGGAGTATGGGTGGCCCCTCAGGGAGGTGGCAAGAAAGTCTGCTTCAAAGTAAGGTACAAGGAAGAACCATTTGAACAATCACACAGAATTAGAAATAATCAAACAACTTCATCAACCAGGCCATTCTCTCTTCTCACTGAAACCTGAAGTCCAACAAGAAATGTTTTCCATCAACTATCTGTCTCTTGAACCTCCACACTCTACCCCAATAATAATTCTACTCCAGGACCACCAACAATCTGTTTCTGCTATTATAAAACTACCTGTTTTGCACTCCAAAGATTTATCTATCTTTTTATCTTTTTATATTTATCTTTTTTCTCTTATGTGGTAATTTAATTAATACTTATTAGTTGTCAGGAATTCCAGAGCATTTGTGCACGGTATCCATGTGTATGACAATAAACTCATCATTGTCATTCTGCAGATATTGCAAGAGTGGAATAAAAATAGGAAGTGCTGGAATCACTCAGTAAGTCAGATAATGTCGGTTAAAGGAGGAACAGAGGGAATGTTTCAGGTGGATAAAAACAAGCCTTTCATCCCACCTAGTTAAACTATTCTACAAATTGCATCCAGTTCAAGTTCTCAGCTTCTCAACACATCTTTCTATTCCCATTTCTTTCATTTATTTGCATAGTTTTCATACTGAAGCATCTAAACTATTTGCCTTAACCACATCCTGTGGAAGTACATTTCACAAGTTCTGAGAAAATAGGCTTCCTTTGTTTTCCCTCTGGACTTATCAGTTACTCGCTTTCATTTATGACCATATTTTGGGCATCCATACTGGTGGAAAATTCCACATCTCATCACTAGTTTCATGGCCTACAAAATAGCTTGTTCATTATCCTCATTAAAGCAGAAGAGTAATGCTTTTCGAGTGCTTCACCGGCTGAAATGATTTTGGCTCTGTTTCTCTTGGCGTTTCCCTCCAGCTCTGCATTCGCAGAGCCACCCCCCCCCCCCCCCCCCACAATCAATTCTCACCTTTCCTCTCCTACCCTCGTATCCATGTCCAATTATCGCCTTTTGCCTGTTGTCCTGTGCTCCTCCCCCTGCCCCTTCTTCCCTCCTCCCCCAGCCTTTTTATTCAGGCCCCTGCCTGCTTTTTGCTCATGCCTTGAAGAAAGGCTCAGGCCCAAAATGGTGGTTCCATATCTTTACCTACTACGGACCCCACAAGACCTGCTGAGTTCCTCCAGCAGCATCTGCAGACTTTGGAGTTTCCCTCTCTTGGGATGTTCAGGGAGTTAGAAGGCTGAAAGGAATTCAAGGCTCTACTCAACATGTTTTCGAGCTGAGATGGATTCAGCATTTACAACAGCCTATCTCTGCCTGTAAAGTGAGGAGTGTTCCTTGTCTTAAAGCACATCTCTTAAATGACAAGAGCAAGGACTCAATTCATTCCTACAAGGACAAGGCACCAAAGTAATTCCTCAAATCATATGGAATTTTAAAAAAATCACAATTTTTATTTCTCTGACCACTCGAGGGCGTCGGAGATGGAATGTCTCACCTCGGGTTAAATGCACAAAATGGATGTATCCCACGAAGATGTGAGTTGATAATAAAATATAATACAAAAGAACCCAAGTTTCTTTATCACAATAGAATAACCATCTCAGGCTGGTTCCTCACTATGGTCGGATTACACATGGAGTTTTGCGTGAAGTTTGCAAATCATGTAGGGTAGAGAGAAACATGGGATGATGTTGGACGACTGAGGGGCTAAATCCAGAGAGAAAGAGTCACAGTAATTGGTTAGGGATAGGTGGATTAGGTCGCAATTAGGATACAATGGATCATTGCAGCAAGATGCAATTACAGAGTATTTACCAGCTGTTACATAGAACAGCTCCCTCAACAGCCCCTAAGGCTAGAGCTGGATGAGGTTCCCACCCTGGATGAGACATATAAGGCAATCGAACAACTGAAAAGTGGCAAAGCAGCAGGTATGGATGGAATCCCCCCAGAAGTCTGGAAGGCTGGCGGCAAAACTCTGCATGCCAAACTGCATGAGTTTTTCAAGCTTTGTTGGGACCAAGGTAAACTGCCTCAGGATCTTCGTGATGCCACCATCATCACCCTGTACAAAAACAAAGGCGAGAAATCAGACTGCTCAAACTACAGGGGAATCACGTTGCTCTCCATTGCAGGCAAAATCTTCGCTAGGATTGTACTAAATAGAATAATACCTAGTGTCGCCGAGAATATTCTCCCAGAATCACAGTGCAGCTTTCGCGCAAACAGAGGAACCACTGACATGGTCTTTGCCCTCAGACAGCTCCAAGAAAAGTGCAGAGAACAAAACAAAGGACTCTACATCACCTTTGTTGACCTCACCAAAGCCTTCGACACCGTGAGCAGGAAAGGGCTTTGGCAAATACTAGAGCGCATCGGATGTCCCCCAAAGTTCCTCAACATGATTATCCAACTGCACGAAAACCAACAAGGTCGGGTCAGATACAGCAATGAGCTCTCTGAACCCTTCTCCATTAACAATGGCGTGAAGCAAGGCTGTGTTCTCGCACCAACCCTCTTTTCAATCTTCTTCAGCATGATGCTGAACCAAGCCATGAAAGACCCCAACAATGAAGACGCTGTTTACATCCGGTACCGCACGGATGGCAGTCTCTTCAATCTGAGGCGCCTGCAAGCTCACACCAAGACACAAGAGAAACTTGTCCGTGAACTACTCTTTGCAGATGATGCCGCTTTAGTTGCCCATACAGAGCCAGCTCTTCAGCGCTTGACGTCCTGCTTTGCGGAAACTGCCAAAATGTTTGGCCTGGAAGTCAGCCTGAAGAAAACTGAGGTCCTCCATCAGCCAGCTCCCCACCATGACTACCAGCCCCCCCACATCTCCATCGGGCACACAAAACTCAAAACGGTCAACCAGTTTACCTATCTCGGCTGCACCATTTCATCAGATGCAAGGATCGACAATGAGATAGACAACAGACTCGCCAAGGCAAATAGCGCCTTTGGAAGACTACACAAAAGAGTCTGGAAAAACAACCAACTGAAAAACCTCACAAAGATAAGCGTATACAGAGCCGTTGTCATACCCACACTCCTGTTCGGCTCCGAATCATGGGTCCTCTACCGGCACCACCTACGGCTCCTAGAACGCTTCCACCAGCGTTGTCTCCGCTCCATCCTCAACATCCATTGGAGCGCTTACACCCCTAACGTCGAAGTACTCGAGATGGCAGAGGTCGACAGCATCGAGTCCACGCTGCTGAAGATCCAGCTGCGCTGGATGGGTCACGTCTCCAGAATGGAGGACCATCGCCTTCCCAAGATCGTGTTATATGGCGAGCTCTCCACTGGCCACCGTGACAGAGGTGCACCAAAGAAAAGGTACAAGGACTGCCTAAAGAAATCTCTTGGTGCCTGCCACATTGACCACCGCCAGTGGGCTGATAATGCCTCAAACCGTGCATCTTGGCGCCTCACAGTTTGGCGGGCAGCAACCTCCTTTGAAGAAGACCGCAGAGCCCACCTCACTGACAAAAGGCAAAGGAGGAAAAACCCAACACCCAACCCCAACCAACCAATTTTCCCTTGCAACCGCTGCAATCGTGTCTGCCTGTCCCGCATCGGACTTGTCAGCCACAAACGAGCCTGCAGCTGACGTGGACTTTTTACCCCCTCCATAAATCTTCGTCCGCGAAGCCAAGCCAAAGAAGACATAGAACATAGAGCATAGAATAGCCCAGTACAGTCCCAGCTCTTCAGCCCATGACGTTGTGCCGACCAATGCAGATTGTAATTTGTTAGGATAAAACAGATGGGTAGATCATTGCAGCAAGTTGCAACTATAAAGTACTTACTGGCAGCTACATTGAACATAGAACAGAACAGCTTCACATCAGGTAGGTTCAAGCATTGGGCACATCCACAACCCAGCGGCACAGCAGACACCAGAATCTGCTTTGTAAGATGCATAAAAGTCACCGAAATGCTGGAGGGATTCAGCAGGTCTCGCAGCGTCCATAGGAGGTAAGGATATATAATCAGCGTTTCGAGTCTGAGCCTTTCTTCGGCAATCACATTCCTGAGGAAATTATGAGAGCACCTTTTGGCTCCAGACCATATTTCCTCATGTCACTGATAAATGTCCTTTTCTCCCCATGACATTTAATTTTATCACACTTCACCTTCCACTCTCCGTGCAACATTCCACATTCTATCTGCCTGCTAATACGCTCGTTCAGAAATACATGACATAAAATACACAGCACAGAAGAGGGCCTTTCTGCCCATCTTGTCTGCACTAGTTTTTAAAAACACTTTGCAATTAACTCTATTTCAGTTAATTCATAGATTCTGGCACATTAAAATGGTGCTGAGGGCTTCTGTCTCCACTATGTTCAAGTCCCTGCTATTGACAAAAGTATAACTTTCATCCTGGGCAGTTATTCCTAAGGATATCTCTTATACTTCTATTTTAAAGCCTCTCATTCTAATCAAGAGGAATCTGTTTGTAGGCGCTCTTGCCCTGCAATTTGAATGTTCAAGTGCACAGAAAGGGCAGGAAATGCAAAGCTCAAATTGACATGTGTGGGAAATAAGAAGATCCTTTTCATTTCTGCTGTCAGGTCTTCAGCAAAATTGGTATCACCCCAAAAGGTGCAGAAAAACAAGTCAAAATTGAAGGCACTTCAACCAAGCACTTCTAACATGAGGGTTAGAAAATAATCAGAAAAGAGGAGCAACATACTGATAAGGAAAATAAAAATAGGATTTAAGTAGAATATAGTTGTGGTGCTACCATTACATTTATAGATGTATATATGTGCTGTATGGGCTGGTCCGCCTCCTGGACCTATCTCTCCTCCCTCCCAGATATCCTCATAAATGCTATTATACCCAAACCCCTTCCTCAGTACCTGCCTTGGAATTGGACCAGCAACATGAAAGTTGTGCTTAAAGCCTATTAATCACGATTCTCTTTCTGATTGTGGTTGATTGGTCGTACAATAATGAAAGCTTTTTTTTAATACATATGTCTTTTATTTCATCTTCCAAGGGATAGAAAATGATTTGCATCTACTCTGCTTTTGTGGGTTTTCAGATGGCCATGGTTGAAGGGAGAAACCACAGATAGGCAGAGGTGATCTGATGGAGAGGGATAGAGAGTAGTAGGGTAAAACACAGGATTCTGTTGACACCTTTGGCTAAGTGAAAAAACACATAAATGCTGGAGAAATTCAGCAGGTCAAACAGTGCCTTTATGTAGCAAAGGTGAAGATACATCACCAACGTTTCAGGCTTGAGCCCTTCATCAAGGTGTGGGTAAACATGAGAGATATCCAAACAAAAGGGGGAAGGAGGGGAGGGGGGGTGGTGAGGGTGGGACATGATAGTGGAGGGGGAGGGAAGAACCGCAGGAAAGTGGGGGGGGAGGAGAGGTAATATGTGCGGTGGCGAGCTCCCACGCCATTCTGCATGCTCCCAGTGCATGGAGTCAATGCCATCTCAAGACCTCCTCCTCAACGCTGAGAGGTCAGGTTGGGGATTGCCAGGAGTCAGAGGCAATGAAACATTTCTCTGAAGAAGTTCTAAGCACGTACTTTATCATTTTCCTCTGCCTGTGACAGAGCTTGGAATGGACTGTGGGCTTAGGGAGGTTGGCGTCAGAAACAATGCAGCCAGGTCAAGGTCACGAACAAACTCAAATCTCAAAACTGTCTGGGGAAGGAATCTGATGTCAGTTTATTTGTCCTTCAAGTGAGTCTGGACAGTTTGATGCTTACAGCTTTCGTGGTGTTTTGCACTGCCTTGTGATGTCAACATAGGTAGGCCAAGTGTCAAGAGCACTAAGAAATAGAGGCAGGGGTTGGCTACCAGGACCCTGAAACTTGCCCCACCATTCAATATCATCATGGATGATCTATGCTGACCTCCACTTGTCCTCCAAGTCAATTCCCATAACCCTCAATCCCTCAATTTTTCAAAACTATATCTATTCGCAACTTAAAACCTCCTGGTATCCAGCACCTGTGGGGATTAGTAGATGCCAGATAAGTGAATTTTCTGATTCCTTGAGATTGCATGTTACATGGATTGGTGAACTAACAGCGAGGTGCGCCAATTTTAAATTTATGTTTTATTTACCTATTTATTTTCCACTATTTTTTTTCTTTTTGCCAGTTGCTTGAGACTGCTGGTTGCTTGAATTCCAGATAACAGGGGATTTACCGTACATCTAATAATCTGCCCTCCTCTGCTGCTTTGAGCATGGAATTCCAGAGTGTAGAAATTTCTACGCAGCTCCATTTTAAATGACCAGCCCTTTATTGTGAAACTATGTCCCCTTGTTCCTTATTCTCACTCGAGTGAAAACATCTCAGCATCCACCCTGATGGAATCCCTTGAGATTGAGTTGTCTGGGACTGTATTAGAAGAATAAGACTGGATCTTATAAAAATGTATAAAATTATGAAAGGCATAGATAAGATTGAGGTAGGTAAGTTGTTTCCAAAATTTCCTTTGGATTGCCTATCGATATTCAAAATATAAAAAAATTAGCAAAGTCTAAGACACAAATATTTAAGAGTAAGGAAGGCGCTGAGAAATTGAACAAATATTTTTGTTCGTGACAAAAATTTACCCGGAGAAAGTGTGAAACCTCAGGCCCATGGAAAAAGAGTGAAGTGGTTCAGAAACCAATTAACTTCAGAAAGAAAAAAAATCAATTGGAAAAATGACTGGTACTGGAAGTCCTTGAATTCCAGGGCACAGTGACCTGTATCTCAAGGTGTTTAAGTGACTATGGAGATAGCGGATGCTCTTGTTGTCATTCTAAAGATTTTCAGCACTTTTTCATAGATTGTAAAGTATCAAACACAACTCTTCTATAGGAGGAAGAGAAATAAAAAGCATAAAATATCGAGCACCGTCATGCTGAGTATTGGTGCCCCTCAGGGCTTGTGCTTAGCCTGCTCCTGTTTACGCTATTGACCAACAACTGCACCGCCAGATCCAGCTCCAACAGTGTCCTCAAGTTTTCAGATGACACAGCAGTAGTCGTCCTCATCAGAAACAACAATGAGTAGCTCTACAGAGAAGAGGTGGAAAATCTCATGAAATGGTGCAAGAGTACCGACCTGAGTCTCAACGTGGACAAGATGAAGGAGATGATCGTGGACTTCAGGAGGACCAGGAACATCAACCTTCCACTATACCGTAGTAGAGAGAGTAGGGAGCATCAAGTTCCTTGGAGTTCACTTAACTAGTGACCTATCGTGGACACTTGTCAGGAAGGCACAACAGGGACTTGCACTTCCTGAGAGGACTGAAGTCAGCAAGGCTACCGGCCATCATTACGCCAACCTTCTATAGGAGCTCTATCGAGAGCACCCTGGCCAGCTGCATCACAGTGCGGTGCGGTTGCTGTAGAGAATTTGATTATAGGTCAAACCACAGGGCCATAAGAGTGGCAGAGAGGATCACTGGAGTCTCCCTCACCACCCCCCCCACCCATGATATAATCTACTGGGATCATGCCAAATCATGGAGGATCCCTTCCACCCTGCACACAGCAATTTTCAGCTGCTCCCCTCAGGGAAGAGATACGGGAGTATCAGATGCTGCACCACCAGGCTGAGAAACAGCTTCATCCTAAGGGCAGTGAGAACGCTGGACAACCAGTAACTGGTCACACTAACCATCCAAGACTCTCATTTGTACAAAACAACATTTATTTATTTATTTTTATAGGTAAGATACTTGTCCTGCATAGATATTATTTGTCTGTATGTCTGTAATATTTGGTTGTGTGTCTGCGTGTTTTTGCATCAAGGATCGGAGAACGCTGTTTCATCGGGTTGTACTTGTACAATCAGATGACGATAAACTTGACTTGAAAAGTGGACTGACCACTGTGGTGGGGGAAGTGTTAAATTTACCATGAAGGATTAGTTAGTTACAAGGGAGGTAGCACATAATAATAGGTTTGGAAGAAATATTATGGATTGATGGCAGGGAAATCACAGTAAAATCACAGAAATGCCAGAGGTACTCAGCAGGTCACACAGCATCCGTGAGAGGTAAAGATATATAACCGATGTTTCAGACCTGAGCTCTTCTTCAAGATATGAGAAAAGAAGGGCTCAGGCTCAAAATAAATATCCTGGCCTCCTCTGTATGATGCAAGGCCTGCTGAGTTCCTCCAGCAATTTTGTATTTCTACGACAATCACAGCATTTGCAGACTTTTGAGTTTCACTCCAACGGAGAAATCACGATTTAAGAAACAAATCCCAATTTTTGTCTGAGATAGAAAACTGCTGATCATGCTCCCATGCTCTTTTAATCGTATCGGGGGGAAACCTGATGCGATTTTGAATGCATATCATATTATATAAAGGTTATTAAACCTTTCTGGGAGGGTTGTAATTTGAAAATTACATCTGTCATGTTAGATTCACAAGTCATGGGAAAATTCGGTAATTGAACCTTTAATAAAATTCTGACCTGCAAGTATCTAAAAAAAAAGTGAATTTGGTAAATTAAACTTCGCTGATAGCTGTCCAAAAGGCGAGAGGCAACTGTCTGAAAAACACTGAATCATACCAATCGACAAATGTCGAATCATATAAAGAAAAGGGGAAATACACAATTAGATGATACAAAACTTGATAAGGAAAAGCCATTTAAATCAAAAAATATTTCTTGAATTGAAACCAAATACGCACGGAATGTTTTACTACGGGGCTGTAGCTAAAGGAAAAGGAAGTTCTAACTCCTAAAACCTCTCAGCCAACCTCAATTCCAAAGAGACTCAAACTGGGCGGTCCAATCTATTAAAATATTGAATCCAAAATAAGATAAAACATATATTGATTGTCCATTAATAGTATCTAAAATTCAGCAATGTCAATCCTCCATTCCTTTTAGATCTTTGAAAATGAAGCTTATTCCACCAAGGTCATTGGTTTTGCCAAAAATATGGAAGATGTAATTGAGTCAAAGGAATCAAAACACGACTTGGGGATGTAGACTGGAACAAACTACAAGGAAAACCAAAAATGGCGCACACAGAAAAAAATAAATAGACAAATTTCTGGAATGGACTCTGGGAGAGGACGCCGAATTATTCTGTCCCAGTACAATCCAATTTTCAATTGCAGAGCACCACTTTTGTGTGAGGTCTCTACATTTCTAGCCTTTAAAATTTCAGATGCCCAAATATTTTTAGCCTGTTGCAATAATAGATTAAAACTTTCCTTTATAAAAATTTGGAACCAACCCCTACTTGTTCAATAACTAATCACCTGCCTTGTGACAAACAATAAATATTTAAGACATACTGTGTTCACCAAGGTAGGTTTTGACCCTGGACAATAATACAATGTGATATAATGCTTTTCCCCTTTCACTTTTAACCCATGTCCTCTGGCTTGTATCCCACCTTCCCTCAATGGAAAAAAGCCATCCTTCATTTACTCTGTCTCTCCCCCTCATAATTTTAATGACCCCAATCAAATCTCCCCTCATTCTTCTATGGTCCAAGGAATAAAGTCCAAACCTTTATAACCTTTCCCTGTAACTCAGTTCCTGCATTCTGGGAACATCCTAGTAAATCTTCTCTGCAATCTTTCTATCTTATTGATATCTTTTCTGTAGTTAGATGACCAAATCTGCACAAATCTTCAAATTTGGCCTCACCAATGTATTGTACAACTTTACCATATCATCTTAACTATACTCAATACTTTGATTTATGATGGCCAATATGCCAAAAGCTCTCTTTGCAACCCTATCTGCCTGTGACACCAGTTTCATGGAATTATGTACAGTATCTATATTCCAAGGTCCCTTTGTTCTACCACCCTTTTCTTGGCTTGTCCTTCCAAAATGCAACACATCACACTTGTCTGCATTAAAATTCCATCTGCTATTTTTCAACCCATTGTTCCAGTTTGTCCAGATCCCTCTGCAACCTCTCATAAGATGAAACATCCTCTCTATCTTCTCTTAGCGAAACCACCTCCTGTAAAAGTTCGACAACTTTGTTAAGCAGCCCACGAAATAAGTTTGGGATGAAAATCCACATGTTTAATGCAATGGATTTAAATGATCGGAAACCTGTGGCTGTATTACCAAAAGTAAAACACAAAAGCCTGCAGACACCATGGTTGAAGTGAAAATACAATGCTCGAGAAACTCAGCTGGTCAAGCGGAGTACTTTATGAAGCAAAGATTAAGGTACGTTACGAACATTTTGGGCTTGAGCCCTTATGCGGCTTTGGTATGCATGCTAGGTCATCTTTGAGCAGTGGTTTTACAGGATAACACATGATATTTCAACCCTAGAACAGAAAGGCACTCTGTGTAGCCTGAAAGAAAGAGAACCCTGATGGGGCAAGTTTCATCAGTGAGACATTGAGGTGGCTAATGGTGGTACCTCAATTGTGGAAATCCTGGAACCACACATCTCTCTCTGCAAACCTACAAGAACCTTCTTGAGCGGTAACCATTTACCTTTCAAGCACCAAAGCCTGGTGAACTTTATACATGTTAAATTCTGTGCACAGTATAAGAATTTCCTGCAACTAGTGAACTTGGAAGAATGAGAAGTGAGATTGAACTGTGAACCAAAGAACTTTACTTAAATTTACACACACATCATATACATGTACGCTTAGAATTAGAAGGGGGTTAAGTTAGGTTAGTTAAGTTAATAATGATAAGTTAAAGTTTGATTCTGTTTTCATGTTTAAAGATAATTAAAAACAACTTTTGTTTAACTAACTACTTGTCTTGATGAATATATTTTGCTGCTGGGTTTTGGAGCCCTCTGGGCTCGTAACATTATGAACATTGCACTCTTGAGCTGGAAATTATGTCACTTCTTTTCACTGAACTGAAGTTAACACCTCAACACAAGGGATTTTACATGTATGGATTCCTTCCTGTGAAGGAATTGTTAGATGCTGCACTGAGACAATTTGTTAATGACACAAAATAACTGGCTTGGCTTTTAACACCTACAATCGGGTTCTCTTTCCCTACCTCCCCCAACTCTTCCTCAATCCCACTTGCCAATGCAGCCCGGTTTTATTCAGTCCCTTCAACCACCAATAGCTGATGAACTTGTTTCACTAACTTATTGGCACTGTTAATTTGAATATCCAGATCTATGGAGAAGGTCAACTAATCGTGGGAATGGAAAGAAAAAAAAACAGTTGTAAGGAAACCTCTGTGGTTTCCCACCCAACCTTCGGGAGATGGGCTGTGAGTCAGGTGGTCTCTATGGGTTTTATTACCAGAGTACACAATCAATCATTTGTGACAGATATACTTCCAATAATAGTGTCTGTCTCAGGATTACCTGCACTTCAGTATGTTAATTAATAATGAGCTGCTTCAGGTTACAATATAAATCAGTTGGCAATTCACCAAATTGTCAACAAGTCCAGTCTAGATTTTAAAGACAAGTTAAAAACAAAGTTGCCAACAGATAACTAAAAGGTGAGAAAGCCGCATTTAAGTGCAGTATCTTCAAAATCCTTATCTCAGAATTTGTGAAATACCTTGGGGACCAGGTCCATACATCCTTCAATTTGACAGGGTTGATGTGCTGGCCTTCATCAGTCAGGGGATTGAGTTCAAGTTCCGTGAGCTCTATAAAACCCTGGTTAGACCACGCTTGGAATATTGTGTTCAGTTCTGGTCGCCTCTTTACAGGAAGGATGTAGATGCTTCAGAGAGGGTGCCGAATTCGGGCTTTTCTCTTTTGAGCAACGAAGGATGAGAGGTGACTTGATAGGGACATAAATATTGTGAGGGGCTTAGATAAGGTGAACAGCGAGCAGCTTTTACCTGGGGCGATGGGAGCAAATAACAGAGGACATTTGTTTAAGGTGAGTAGAGGAAAGTTTAGGGTAGATATCAGAGGTAAGTTTTTTTTACTCAGAGAGGTGGGCGCCTGGAACGCATTGCTGGAGTCAGTGGTGGAGGTTGGTACAATAGGGGTATTCAAACATGTTCTAGATAGGCACATGAATGTAAGAAAAATAGAGGGTTATGGGTGTGAGGTAGGAAAGGGTTAGATTGTTGTGGAGTTGGTTTACAGAGGTGGCACAATGTTATGGGCTGAAGAGTCTGTGCTATAATGATCTATATTCTTACATTTGGTGAGATTAACAATTTGAATTTTTTCACCCAAAGCTCTAAGCAGAAAAATTCAACCTTGAAAATCCAATACACCCAGTGAAGGAATGCTGTTAAAGTCAGCCTAACACTTCAAAAGGTTATTGAGTTGAATGTGTCACTTTGAAAGCATGGAAACAAAATCTCATGAATGGGGCTGTGGCCTTTCAAAATAACTTCTAAAACAGAACCCTTATTTTCACATTCCATGGGTTTAAACAGTGCAAACATTGGTTTCTTTGTGTTTGGTAAGTGAGTTTTCATATCATTATTCAACCTGTATGAGAGCCAAACATATCTGGTTTCTGTAAATTTCCACTTCAAAACCTGTGGTGATGTCAGAGATATGAATATGGGAGTGGCAGACACAGGAATTCTACAGGCACATGTTAGCTATCACCCTTGACATGTTCTAGATTCGCTACATCGCAGATACTGCTTCTAAGACCTAAATAAAATAAAAAGGTGAATATGTAACTAATAGAAGATTGTAAATAGGTGAAAATACCAATATTAAAAGAAAATGTGAATACTGAAAATGGGAGATTAAAATATGGCATGGCTGATTATCCGAATTTGCTGAATTCATTGTCGAGTTCTGAAGACTGTAAAGTACCCAGCTGGAAGGTGAGGTGTGGTCCCTTAAATTTGCATTAGACTTTGATGGAATAGTAAGTAGGATGGAGCAGTAATTCTTAATGGGAGGGGGGGTGCTATGCTTCCGCACCCCCCTCCCCACCACCCTGGTTGAGAGGGTGGGGGGTGGGGGTGGAGGTCACAGCACATTTAAGTAAGAGCCTTGTTTTCTTTTCCCCTCATGTAACATAAATATTTTTAAGCATTTTATATTTTGCTCTTTAACAAGTTTACACAGCTCATGAGTACTTGCCATTATTCACAGCTGACCAAGATATTTTTAACTGTGTAAATGAACATCAACAAAGTTGGTGTTGGACTGGAACTGGATTTGTCAGTGGAAAAGATGCATGCTAGATGCTGGGATGATAACAAATACAGCAGGGAAGCAGTGGGGGACTTCAATTTCCACTGAGATACAAACCAGAAGACATGGTCTAAGGGTGAAAGTGGAAAAGTTCAGGGGGAACTTCTTCACAGAGATTGGAAGGTGTGTGGAATGAGCTTCCAGCTGAAGTGGTGAATGCAGGCTCAATTTTTACATTTAAGAATAATTCAGACAGGTAAATGGATGGGACAGGTATGGAGGGCTGTGGACTTGATGCAGGCCAGCGGGACAAGGCAGAATAATAGTTCAGCACAGACTTGAAGGGCCAAAGGGCCTGTTTCTGTGCTGAAATGATCTATGGTTTTATATGTAGACAGTAGGAGAGAAATGCGGAAGAAATGAAAACTTGACTGCTTCACAGAGAAGGGGCCCATAAACTTTGAGCAGAATCCTATGGGGTCCATAGCTGAAAATGAAAGGTTGAGAATGGCTGGGATAGAGAATGAAAGTTACAGGTGACTGGAAGTTTGGGGATCAACACTGCAGACTAAACCTAATCATTTAATCCCCCCACCTCCATTTCAGTGAGGCCCAGTCAAGGGTAGCAAATGCAGTGTGGCACATTTTAAGAAATCCTATTTGTAGCTTGTCCTGTCTCTTGCGATTCACTTTACCACCCTCTTTCACCCAATTCCATCGCAACTTTTTATTCTTCTATCTCTCCTGTTTCCCCCCCCTCCCCCCCACCCCCATCCCATCACAGAACATTTCAATTTTCGTTCTCATCTTCCCTTCACACGTTTTCGGTGTCAGAATTTCTTTGACCTTTTCCAAAACTGATGCAATATCACTGACCTGAAATGTTAATTCTGTTTTCCTCTGCACAGATGTCGAACAGTTATTTCATATTTCCAGCATCTACTGCAATTTGGATGATCTTAAAGCCGAACTAGATGTTAACTATCTATATGACCCCGCCCCCCCTCAGTCATTCCCCCCTCTGTCATGCACCCCCCCTCCCTCTGTCATGCCTACTGGAAGGACAAGAGTAGCTGGTGACACTAAATTTAATTGATAGCACTTTTATCATTTTTACTTATGATGTGAGATGAGAATTTATTGTCCAATACATAAGAACAAGGTACAGGTGAGAATTTATTGTCCTATACATAAGAACAAGGTACAGATGAGAATTTATTGTCCTATACATAAGAACAAGGTACAGATGAGAATTTATTGTCCTATACATAAGAACAAGGTACAGATGAGAATTTATTGTCCTATACATAAGAACAAGGTACAGATGAGAATTTATTGTCCTATACATAAGAACAAGGTACAGATGCCACAAAATTGTTACTTGCTGTAGCCACACAGGAATATCAGATGCACCAATTACAACAGTACAGATTATATTATCACATCGTGTCACAATTTAAAATTTAATTAATATTTTTTATTGTTAATATGAGAAACATCATTAGGTGCTAATTGCAACTAATGTCAGAAACAAAGGATTTTGTAGGCATGTATTCTTGTGCAAGTTAACGTTCCATTCAGTAAAGCATGATTTTCAACAACTGAATTATTCAGCTTTCTGTAAGGTGATGGCCTCTTGTCATTTAATTTCCATGCTGGAAAGTTGGCCGGTGTCCAAGGATGCTGCAAGGTTGGAGATTTAACCTTCAGAAGGTGTCTAGATTGGGATTTTCTTTTCGAAGAAAGGAGACAGTGGGGAGATTTAACTGAAATTGAAGGAATCCTAGGCAGCGTAATTGGAAAGGCCCTTAACACCTTTCAAAGCAGCAGAACACTCTGGTGATTAGTGTTGTCCCCTCGCAGACCCCAAGAGGTCTGAACCTCAGCCATTTTGTGGCTTTTGTGTGTTCTCACAGTGACCGAGATGGCTTCTGTCCCATGTGCTCAGGCTTCCTCTAACATCCCAAAGGTGAAGTGGTAAGGTAGTGGCAAGGATCAAAGGGGGGAGTTAGTGAGAGATAAAAATAATGCAGGGCAATGAGCCTAATGAAAGTGTTGTTAGAAGCTAGGCCTGAGTTGATGGGCTGAACGTCCCCTTGTATTGTAATTAGCGTGTTTGGATCAATTAAGACCTGACAGAAATTTATGCAAAGAGATGTTAGGAGGGAGAATGAATATATGGGCACAAAGGTGGGTTGTCAGAAGCTTCTTAAAAAAGGAAAGTGAAGAGGAGATGGGAAAAGCAGGGTGTGCAGTGTCTAAATCTGGTGATCAAGAGATGGATCTCAAGGAACATTCTTCATTAAGAAGTTGACATATGATACAAAATTGAGCAGAAGCTTAATCAATGATTTGACACACTGTGTGGTTTGAAATGACCTTGATTCGGGTCAGGTGTCAACATTCATTCTTCAGTCCAAAGATTTTGATTTCAAAGTCGCAGCCCAGAGATTTGAAAATTGTAGACTTGCAATTGATTCCATTAGTGCCAGCAATGCCATGGTTCAGATCACAGGTTAAACTGTGACCTTCTTTCCCTTGTGGATTGCAAAGGTCTTTGGCTTGTTATGAAGTTCCCGAAAGCCATCATGTAAATCTAGGTTATTCTGTGTCATGAATACAAATGAGAACTGTAACAGTATTAACTGATAATCGGAAGCCTGGGCAAACAATCCAAGACTTTAATTCAAATCCCAACACTACAACTGAGAAGACCAAAGTCAGTTTTTAAACCATCTGGAATTTGAAAAAGAAAAGTTCATAATGATAACAGAGACTGGGAAAGTGCAGGATGGTCATAAAGGTACAGCTGAAACACTATTATGCTTTCAGATTGAAACTCTTGCTGTCCTTAGCTGGTCAGAGAAGCATGGCTGAAAGGTCCAGCCCAGAAGCCCACCCGTAGAACAATTGAACACTGCAGCATAGAAACAGGGCCTTCGGGCCCGTGCTGTACGATTACTCTGCCTTGTCCCATTGATCTGCAGCCGGACCATCGCTCTCCAAAGACAACAGGCAACAGCAAAACAGCTTTGCCTGTGTCATTCACATCCTGTGATCAAAATAATTAAAACAAAAGCATTGAGCAGCCAGGTAGTCAGGTTACTCTGGCATTGCTCTTGGTGGGAGGTGCCACTGGGCTCCAGAAAATGAAACACTATCTGTAACAAGATCCTCCTTGGAAAGGTTGCCTTTCAGAGTTACTGGAGCTGAATGTTCTCCCCCAGACTATGCATAATGTTTGATTGCACAACCCACACTATACACCACTATTATACTGGGATGAGCCGACCCCAATTTTACTATTCGATGTTCCAGTGATACAGGCTGCTTTATAAAGGTTTCTGTATCTTTGCAATGAATCCCATCCATTCAATGTCTCACGTATTTCATCCTGTGGTCTCTTCCACAACCTCTGATACCCATCTTATGAGTGGGTGGATTTCCTCCAATTGGTTGGATCCAATTCATTCCCAAACACACACACACGCACGCACATACGCAGAGTCTGGCATGTTTATACCTGTACCTTGCTGGTGACTGTTCTACATCTTAGCCAATTGGAGAGCAAGGTAGGAGGACCACCACAAGTCACGTTTGAAGAAAAGTTGTAGTTCAACGTTTAACTACACGTTGAAGTAGGAATAGGAAACCAGGGTTCCGACCCATTCATCAACTTAGTTTCAAAAAAGAGTCCCAATCTGAAACGTTAACTGTCCATTTCTCTCCATGGGTGCTCGCTGACCTGGTGAATCCTCTGGCTTCTCTCTCTGTGCACCATTCTGTCAACCTCTCTATTGCCTAACTTTTCCTGGATCCATATTGCTGGTACATATTCAATCACTTATCAACAGACCAACATGTGGTCAATCATACCTACTCTTGCCATAGTATCCTAATCTGAGAGCCCAGAATATGTGGCCCAGCCAGTTTTGTGAATTGGGATGTTACACGATTCTAAAATCACCTTGGTCAACCTTCCCATTACTCCAATCTCCTCTTCTGAGGTGCTTCTTGGCCCCAGATTTGGATTTCCCTGACTCTTCAATTAGAAAAATGCTAATTTTGGTTTCCAAAATGAATAGATTGGGAAATAGATCAGAAGAATCCCAAGGGCATTGTCTGATGATTAATGGAAGCTAATTAATTTTAAAGTAGAAATAATAGTGGTATATATTAATGAGCTGCAGGTGATAGGATTCAAGACAGGAGAGGGAATAAGAGAGTAGATGAATCACATAGTTTAACTGCTCCCTCCTTTCCCCTGTCCTAATTTCCATCAACTTGAAACCATTAATATCAGTCCTTGGATTCTCAGGTGATCGTTGCAGAAATTTCCATGCCATCTGAGACCCATAATAAATCAGTCATTTGTATATTGGAGCAATAACACAGTTTGTTAATAATATGCATTTTTCCACCACCGTCCACACAGCTGGTGCCCGGATTATGCATCCTCTGCAGAACGATATGCTTGCAGAAGATGTCATCTGAACCAATGAGAGCAAGTTCAGCCTCAGCTCATTAATGGCTAACCCTGAGGCCAAGCAAGGTCGGTTATGAACAGCTGGTTGCCGTTTATTTGTCCATCATGAAAGCAATTCAAATCATGTGATGAATTGCTCATTTCTAGATAATCTGTGCATTAAAGATTGACCAGCAACAGGAAGACAAAGGATATGATCATTCATAATGAGTTTATTCTCCTGTACATCAGTACAATGTACAGATGCACCAGAATTCTTACTTGCTGCAGCCAAACAGGTACTTGGTAAAATAAAAACTTTAATGGTATACACTAACTGACTGTATAAAAAGAGATAATATAAAGGTAAAAGATAGATTATAAATTAGTGCACGAAAAGTGGTGTTTCAGTAGTGTAGACGGCTCTGTTGGTGGTATCCGAGTAGTTTATGATTAGGGTAACAAGGAGAGGTTCAAGAGCCTGATGGCCATTGGAAATAAAATCTGTTCGAACCTGAAGGGAGCAGTGAGAAGAGGTTGTGAACAGGGTGGTGGTAAAGGTAAAAGATAGATTATAGATTAGTGCACCAAAAGTGGTGTTTCAGTAGTGCAGACGGCTCTGTTTGTGGTAGTTTATGATTAGGGTAACAAGGAGAGGTTCGAGAGCCTGATGGCCATTGGAAAAAAAACCTGTTCGAACCTGAAGGGAGCAGTGAGAAGAGGTTGTGAACAGGGTGGTGGGGGACGTTAGGGATAATGCAATCCATGGATGCACAGCATCCAACTCCATAGCATGAGTGAAAGATACAGTTGGATATAGAAATCAGAAATCAATACTGAATCAAAGGCAAAACAGCAACAATAATTTATATATCATGTTCCATGGTCCCATGAGTGTTTTTTGTGGAAAACCCAAATTGATGACCTTCTCTAGAGCCGGTAATCAAACTAATTTTCTACATTCAGTTGATGATTATTTTGCTCAAAACCAATTTGATTCAATAACCCACAAAGAAAAGGAAAGCAACTGTATTTGACGAACTTCTTCCCCTTTTGAAAACACTTTTGTTCAAAAACACAATACTCTCCCCAGAGTTTTAATAGTACAATCCAAAATAAGAAGCAAAACAAAGTTAATTAAAAAAAAATCTTAAAGCTATTGTAATTGTCAGATAGGGCATTGCAAAATTACGTTGCTGAACACTCAAAGCTTGACAGCCCGTCCTAATGAATCATTTGCCCGAAGGAAAAGTCCAATTTCAAATATAAGAAACAGATTCCTGCTATTGTTTCTGCCAAGTGAATATATTTCCTTTCAATGTTTAAGGAAAACAAAACTTGGTGAAATCATTTGGAGGAATAACCCAGTGTTGTGGTAGTCATTGTTTAAACAGAATAATCAATTTCCCACCAGAGAAAGACTAGAGCCAAACTAATTACTAAATAATGTTAGCCCATCTTCCAAACTAGATCATAATCACACCACGCATCCACCTTGCAAAGTAAAAATCAGAATCCGAATTTATTGTCATGAGTGCAAAAGAAGACAAAGTGAGGTAGTGTCTGTGGTTTGTTGTTCATTCAGAAATCTGCTGGTGAAGGGGAAGAAGCTGCTTTTGTAGCATTCGGTATTCATCTTCGGGCTCCTGTTCCTCCTGATGGTAGCAGTTGCAGAGACTGCATTCTTAAGACATTGCATCTTGGAGATGTCCTCAATGGAGTGAAGACTGATGGTTTCTGGTGCTGGCCAAGTTCAAAACTCTGAAGTTCTTTCCTCTCCTGCTCATTGGCACCTCCATACTAAGCTGAGATGCAACCAGTCAGAATGCTCTCCTCGATTCACCTATAGAAATTTTCAAGATTGTTTGGTGACATAGCAAATCTCCTCAAAGTCATCACAAAGTAAAGACACTGGCGAGCTTTCTTCATGAAGGGCCCAGGATAGATCTTCAAAGATATTGACACCCAGGAATTTAAATTTCTTTGCCCTTGCCCCTGCTGACCCCTCGATGAGGACTGGTTCGTGTTCTCCTGATTTCCCCCTCCTGAAGGAGGCTACAATCTGTTCTTTAGCTGTGCCAACTTTGAGTGCCAGGTTGCTGTTGTAACACCACTCAACTAGCTGATCAACTCCTTCCTGTACGTTTCCTCGTTGCCGTCAATAATTCTGCTGATGGCAGAATTCTGCTGGTGTCATCAGCAAATTTGTAGATGGCATTTGAATTGTGCCGAACCACACAGTCATGTGTGTAGAGTGAGTAGAGCAGTGGCCTAAGCATGCATTCTTGAGGTGTGCCAGTGTAGATTGTCACTGGAGCAGGATAGTCAGATTTTGTTCTAGATCCTGGAACTAATATGCATTCTTGCAAATAGGAATGGAAGGGAATGATACAATAAAGGCCACAGTCAGAAAGTAAGTAGTTTAGATGTCAAGAGATGAGGGGGAGATTATAATTACCTTCCACTTCTTTATTGCTCACTTTGTGGTTCTTTGTTACTTTGTAAGGTTTACCACTGCTCTTGGTGACTTTTACACGTGAGGTTTTAGTTTGACGGATTAAATTGGACTTGTTTTGAACATGGATCTATTAAGTAATTAATTAATAGAGATGGTGTGCATGTGGGTTGTGTTACAATTTTATACAAGCACAAGAAATTTGGATGAGTTGAGGGTGAAGTGTAGAAAGGATCTAAGTCTAGAAAGGGAATTGCACCTACTGACTGAAAGTGTTCTAGCATCAAACTGGATCTTCCTCAAGAAGGGAGGCATGGTTAGACAGAGAGATGCAAATGTCTTTCTCTTGAGGGGTTGAAAATCTGGGAACTATGTTCCTCAAAGAGAGATGGAAGCAATCTTTGAAAACATCTCAGGCAAATTTCTTCATAAGCCATGGGATGAGATGCTACCAGAGGGAATGTAGACCTGGAGTTACAGTCAGTTCAGCTTTGTTCTTATTGAAGGTTTGAGGAGCTATGTGTTCTCACAGGTCCAGTTCAGATGGATGAACATGAGAGGCATTTCTGTGGATTTAGTGTGTCCACTGATTATTAACTTATTGTCTTTGTAATTAAGGATTGTAGGGCGGATAGAATCCAGTTTGCATTGGGAACTGTGATTCAACAGTTTCATAGAACATTACAACACAGGACAGGCCTTTCAGTCCACAATGTTGCGCTGTCTTATTTTTTTTAAGCCTACTCATCAATCTAAACCTTCCTTATCTCACACACATAACCCTCTATTTTTCTTTCAAGACTAAAGGGCCTTTAAATATCTTGTACCAGCCTCCACCACCACCCCTGGCAATGCATTTCACTTTTCTCTGTGTAAAAGACTTACCCCTGACATCTCCCCTGATCTTTCCACCCCTTACCTTATGTAGATGTCCTCCAGTACTCATTCCTTTCACCCTGGAAAAATGGTGCAGGCTGTCATGCCTATCCATGACTCTCATAATTTTGTACACCTCCATTAAGTCACCTCTTCACTCCAAAGTGAAAAGCCCTAGCTCTGTCAACCTGCCTCGTAAGACATGTTCTCCAATTCAGGCAACATCCTGGTAAATCTCCTCTGCACCCTCTTCAAAGCTTCCACATTCTTCATGTAATGAGGTGCCCAGAACTGAACACAATATTCCAAATATTGTCTAACCAAAGTTTTATAGAGCTGCAACATTACCTCACAACTCTTGAACTCAATCCCTCGACTAATGCCAGCATACCATAAACCTTCTTAACTAGCTTCCTAACAAAAATCATCTTCCGGCAAAGGAATCCCTTTGGAGAAAATCTCTTCCTCCTCCGCTGTGCTGGGGATTGAAACTGTTGGTTTTGAGCTGGGAGGAGACATTCTTCATCAGGCTTCTCTCCAGGCACTGCCCACCTTAAGGCATTGGGGTTGCATACTGTCCTTCATCAGGGGTTATCTCACTGAGCTGGTTTATGCAGCATGTAGCACATTACAATGTAGACTCCATTCTTGATTGACATCCCTGAGCTGATACAGGCGTGGAATCACATTTTTGGAAGATTTTACAACATTTTTAGGATATTTTACACACTGGTTCTCACACTTGAATGCTCTCATTGTACTGTCACTCGCTGCTATGGCACAAATCCAAACTCGTGTGAGACAGGGAAAGAGAGGGATCTTTCATCCCCCTAGGATCCATAGACCTGCAATAGTGCTGACTGTTGAAAGAATCCTGCAAAGCAGAATCCCCGAGGATGAAGGACAAAGGGGATCAGAGGCACTTCATGGAACTATTAAAATGAGGATATTTTTCTCCTGATCCACATTGGGAGTGGGAATCTGTCCTGATCCTAGTTTTTCGTAGGAGGCCCTTTGGAAACATGAAATAGGAAAAGGAATAACAGATGGCATTTAACTCACAGTGAAGCATTTTAGTAAGTTAAACCAGGGCGAGGCAGAATGGCAGGACACATGGAAGTGTGGTAGAACAGAGAGACCAAGGGTACAAGTACCGAGTACCTTGAAATAGGCAGCATATGGTGAAGTGCATGGCATGCTTGCCTTCATCTGACTTCGCTCTGAGTGCCAGAGTCGGGGCATCATTTAGGACCTTGATGAGTCTTCACCTGGAATGTTGTTTGCAGTTCCGATCGCCATGCCATAGGGAGAATGTGATTAAGATAGAACGGGTGCAGGAAAGATTCACGAGGATGTTGCTGGGCCTGTAGAGCTTAAGTTAAAAGGGGAGAATGGAAGGGCTAGGACTGGGGGAAATTAAGAATATAAAATTATGATCTGCACAGTCTTTGCCCCAGAACAGGAGAGTTGAAAACTAGAGGGCATCGGTTGAAGGGGAGGGGGCAAAGATTAAAGGGGGACATGAGGGGCAGGTTTTTGTCTCACAGAGGGTGGTGGGTATGTGGAATAAGCAGCCAGAGGAAGCTGTAGAAGTGGTTACCACGTATAAAAGACATTTAGTCAGGTTCGCTGATAGGAAAGGTCGAGCAGGATATGGGCCAAGTGGAAGCCAGCTAAGGAAGGCATCTTGGTCAACCGCCAGCTCTACACCTATGTCGGATCTACATTCAAACATTAACTCTACACCCTAGAGTTCTGAAAGGTGCCTTGGTCAGCAGGGACAAGTTAGCTGAAGACCTTGTTTCTACGGGTTTTGATTTTTGGGTTGACTGCCCAATGAAAAGCTACCACATGATCTTCGCTGAAGTTAAAATGGATTAAGCCATTCCTTCACAGATACAAATCCTCCGTAACTTCTCTGAAGCAACAGTGAGCAACAAATTGTGAGATACAACAAACACTGCAGTCCCTCTTGGAAAAATCATGTTCTCAGGAAGTTCAACATCAATGTCATATTTGCTTTTGCTGCGAAAGAGTTTAGAAAATGGGAAGCTTTGGTGTACAAATGTACACAATGTTGATAAAGTCACACCTGGAGTACTGCTCACAGCATTGGGCCCCGTTCCTTAGAAAGGACAGAGTAGTACTGGGGGAAGTCAAAAACAGCAGGATTATTCCTGGGATGAGAAGACTTTCCCATCAAGGGAAGTTAAACTATTTGGGTCTTTATTCTTTGGGCTTTATAAGAACGAAAGTGGTGATATTATTGAAACATATAATTTCCAGAAGGTTTTAGTGGAAATTACAGAAATGCATTTGCAGGTTGAGGGGATTGGGAATTGAATATCCAAGGATATCAGGCAATACGGAAGGACAGGCAGGAAGGTAAGAGAGGTGGGGTAGCACTCTTAGTGACGGTGAGATCAGGGCAATAGGGAAAGATGACGTAAGATCTGAGGAGCAAAATGTTGAATCCATCTGGGAGAGATAAGGAATAATAAAGGTAGAATAGCCACTGGGGGGAATTGTCTCTAGGCCACTCAACAATAACATTACAGAGGCAAGAACAACAATAAATTTTGGAGGAATGTAAGAATGGAACAGCACTTATCATTGAAGATTTTAACATCCACATAGACTGGGTGAATTAAGTTGGTTGAGCAACCTTGATGAGGACTTCAAAGAATGCATCTGTTATAGCTTTCTTGAACGGTGTTTGATAGGGTGCCACATAAAAGACATCCATAAGACTGTATATTCATTGGAGTCTAGAAGAATGAGAGGGGATCTCATCGAAACATTTTGAATGCTGAAAGGATTGGACAGAGTAGATGTGAATAAGATGTTTCCCCTGGTGGGTGAATTCAGGACCAGAGGCCACAGTCTTTGAATTAGAAGGTACCCATTTAAACCAGAGATGAAGAATTTCTTTAGCCAGAGGCTTGTTGATTTGTGGAATTCGTTGCCACATACAGCTGTGGAGGCCCACTCATTGGGGGAGTTTAAGGAGGAAATTGATAGGTATTTAATTAGTCAGGGTATCGAGATGTATGGGGAAAAGGCCGAATTTTGCAACTAGATGTGAGAACAGTTTAGCTCAGAGTGGAGTTGCAGAGCAGATTCGATGGGCCGAACGGCCTGCTCCTGTTCTTTTATCTTGTGATCTTGTGCTAAGATAAGGATGCATAGATTTGAGGGTGATGGATCAGCATGGATAGAGGATTGGTTAACCAATAGAAAGCAGAGAGTTGGCATACATGGGCGTTTTTCTGGTTGGGAATCAGTGGTGAGTGGGGCGCAGAGGTTGGTGCTGGGCCTGCAAATGTTCACGATATACATTAATGATCTGGAAGAGAAGGCAGAGTGCAGTGTATCAAAATTTGCTGATGACACATTAGAAAAGCAGAGTCTGCAGAGATACAGATAGGTTAAGTGTGTGGTTAAGGGTCTGGTAGATAAATACAGTATAGGTAAATGTAAGGTTAACCACTTTGGTAGGCAAAATGGAAGATCAGATTATTATTTAAATGACTAGTGACTGCAACATACTGCCGTGAGAAGGACTTGGGAGGGCTTACGCATGAATCGCAAAAGGTTGGTTTGGAGGTGCAGCAGGCTATCAAGAAGGCAGATGGAATGTTGACTTCATTGCTAGAAGGGTTGGATTGAAGAGCAGAGAGGGTGTGCTGCAGCTGTACAGGGTACTGGTGAGGCCATATCTGTGTGCAGTTCTGGTCTCCTTACTTGAGGAAAGATGTACTTTGGAGGCAGAGCAGATGAAGTTCACCAGGTTGATTCCAGAGAGGAGGAAAGATTGAATCATCCGGGACTATACTCACTGGAATTCAGAAGAATACGAGGGGATCTTAACAAAACATATGTAAGGCATGGCTAAGATAGAGGTAGGTAAGTTGTTTACATTGGTAGGGGAGGCCGGAACTAAGCAGGGTAATAGACCTAGGAGAGAGATGAAAAGGAACTGCTTTTTCCACAGGGTGGTGAATCTGTGGAATTCCCTGCCCATTGAAGGAGTGAAGTCTTCTTCAATAAATATATTTAAGACAAGGTTGGATATATTTATACCTAGTAGGGAAATTAAGGGAAATGGGGAAAAGGCAAGTAGGTAGAGATCAGCCATGATTTTATTGAATGGCAGAGCAGGCTTAACAGGCCAGATAAACTACTCGCTCCTATTTTCTTATACCTTCATTTCAGCTGGTTGAAATTTAAAATAGAACTCAATTATGGATGAAATTGAAATTGCTCATATTCTTCTTGCATTGCACTGCACATTTATAACTTGGCCTGCTTCTTAGAGTCACCAAGGGCATTAAACCGGACCCTTCAGCCCAACTTAGAACCATAGAACATTACAGCACAGAAACAGACTTCATCGGCTCTTCTAGTCTGTGCCAAACCATTTTTTTGCCCAGTCCATAGCCCTCCATACCTCTCCCATCCATGTACCTATCCAAATTCCTATTAAATGTTAAAAATGAGCCCACATTCATCACTACAGCTGGAAGCTCGTTCCACACTCCCACCACTCTCTGTGTGAAGTTCCCCCTAAACTTTTCCCCTTTCACTCTTAATCCCTGTCCTCTGGCTTGTATCTCACCTTCCCTCAGTGGAAAAAGCCTATCTATATTTACTCAGTCTATCCCCCTCATAATTTTAAATACCTCTATCAAATCTCCCCTCATTCTTCTATACTCCAGGGAATAAAGTCCTAACCTGTTTAACCCTTCCCGGTAACTCAGTTGCTGAAGTCCAGGCAACAGCCCAGTAAATCTTCTCTGCACTCTTGCTATCTTCTTGACATCCTTCCTGCTAGGTGACCAAAACTGCACACAACACCCCAAATTTGACCTCACCAATGTACTCAATACTTTGATTTAAGAAAACTAATATACCAAAAGTTCTCTTTAAAAACTTATCCACCTGTGATGCCATTTTCAGGAAATTATGTATCTATATTCCCAGATCCCTCTGTTCTACCACAAGCCTCAGTGCCCTATGATTTACTGTGTACGTCCTTTCTTGGTTTGTCCTTCCAAAATGCAATATCTCACACTTGTCTGCATTAAATTCCATCTGCCATTTTCAGCCCAGTTTTCCAGCTAATCCCTCTGCAAGTTTTGAAAACTTTCTTCGCTGTCTACAACACCTCCAATCTTAGTGTCTTCTGTAAACTTGCTGATCCAATTTACCACATTATCATCCAGATCATTGATATGGATGACAAACCACAATGGTCCCAGCACTGAATCCTGAGGCATGCCTCTAATCACAGGCCTAGAGTCTGAGAAGCAATCATCCACCACTACTCTCTGGCTTCTCCCATCCAGCTTTTGTTCAATCCAGTTCACTACTTCACAATGAATACCTAGCATCTGAACCATCCTGACTAACCTCCCATGCGGGACCTTTTCAAATGCCTTACTAAAGTCCATGAAGACAAAATCTACAGCCTTTCCTTCATCAACTTTACTGGTAACCTCCTCGAAAACTTTATAAGGTTGGTTAAACACACTCTACCATCCCATATTGACCTTCCTAATCAGTCCATGGCTATCCAAATAATTGTATATCTGACCTCTTAGAACACCTTCCAATAATTTACCTACTACTGACATCAGGCTCACCAGCCTATAATTTCCAGGGTTACTTTTGGAGCCCTCCAATCCTTTAGCACCAGGCCTGTGGCTAAGGACATTTTAAATATTTCTCCCAGAACCCCTGTAATTTCTACTCGAACCTCCCTCAAGGTCAAAGGGAATATCTTGTCAGGCCCTGGGGATTTATCCACCCTTATTTCCTTTAAGACTGCAAGCACTTCCTCCCCTTTAATCTGTATAGGTTCCATGACCTCACTGCTTGTTTTCCTTACTTCCTACAAATTTGGACCATTTTCCTGAGTGAATACTGATGAAAATAAAAACGTTTAAGACCTTTCCTATCTCTTTTGGCTCCATACAAAGCCGACCACTCTGATCCTCAAGGGGACCAATTTTGTCCCTTACTATCCTTTTGCTCTTAATATACCTGCAGAAACCCTTAGGATTTTCCTTCACATTGTCTGTCAAAGCAACCTCATGTCTTCTTTTAGCCATCCTGCTTTCTTGATGTTTGTCTTGCATTTTTTTATACTCCTCAAATACCTCATTTGCACCATATTTCCTATACCTGTGATACACTTCTCTCTTCTTCCAAACCAGATTCCCAATATTCCTCAAAAGCCAAGGTTCCCTATGCCTTCTAACCTTGCCCTTGATCCTAATAGGAACATGCAAACTCTGCCCTCTCAAAATTTCACCTCGCACATCCTTGTCCAAAAACAATTTATCCCACCTCACACATTTAGATCCTTTCTCATCTCCTCAAAATTGGCCTTTCTCCAATCAAGAATTTTACCCCAAGGCCCAGACCTATCCTTTTACATAATTAACTTGAAACTAACGGCATTTTGATTACTGGACCCCAAAATGTTCCCCGACATATACTTCAGTCACCTGTTCTGCCTCATTCCCTTAGAACACTTTCCTGAACACAGTTACAAACTCCACATCATGATTGTCCATGCCAACCAAAATGTCCCATCCACTCTTGCCCTTCCTGCCTGCATTTGGCCCACATATCTCTAACCCCATCCACTGCATGTCTCTGTCCAATTTTTAATAAGATAATGTTCTTATTGTGTGCAGCCAAATCATTGAGTTAGTGTGTTGAACGAGGCAGGATTATATTGGAATCCCCAAAGGATAATCAGTTCCATGATGCTTTGCTTCACTTTCTCAGTACTGCACAATGGTCTACTTGTGCAGAGTTTGCATGGTGTGATCTTCTTTGTTATAGATGTGAAATAACTGAGACCTGAAGTAGATTTGACTTTGTCATTGTCTTATCTCCCGTCTGGTTTTGTTTTTCGACACATCCTTTCTGTAGTGTGCCTTTGCTCTTACTGAGATAAGATAGCCCCTGAGTTGAAATTATTCAAACCTCACCCAATTCCAGGAGGGTACAGTCGGTTTAGAAAATCGCCGATGTGGCTCCCTTAGAATCAGCCATCAAGTCTTGCATCACAGAAATAGGTCCAGCTTGTCCATGACACACAATGTCCCCTCCTACGTTAGTCCCACATGCCTGAAATAGGCCCATACTCCTCTGATCCCTCGTATCCATGCTGTGATTTAAATGTTTAGAACACAGAATATTACAGCACAATTCAAGCCCTTCAGCCCACAATGCTGTGCCAACCTATACAAACTCCAGCATCAAAAGAGCCCTTCCCAACCTCACAACCCATAACCTTCTACCTTTCTTGTATCCACGTGCATATTTACAAATCTTTTAAGTCACCATTGGACAAGTGAGGTGCCAGAAGGGTGGTGAGTGGCAAATGTTGTGCCTCCATACAAGAAAGACTGCAGGGAAAAGTTTGGGAATTACAGGTCAGTAAACCTAACAACCGTGTTGCAAAATATTCTAAGGAAAATCCATTTGGTGACTTGATTCCAATTAATGAGCTGTGCCATAAACTCCAGACATTTTAATTAACTTTTCAAATGCTGCTTCAATGAAGATTGAAGTATGAGAAGTCAAAATGGAAGATTTGAAAGTATATATTACCAATATACTTTCAAATCTTAATTTTGAAATATTCTTGTAAAGAAATTTGAATCTACATACATTAAATTACTTTTATGGCCAAGCAATTTATGGTAAACATTACAGATCAGAAGATCATTAAAAATCCCTTGTAACCAAGTGTAAGATCTTCAGAACACAATACAGTAAGAAGAGCTTGTGAACAGATAAAAGTCTCATAATTAGTCATTTCCCTTGACCGTGTTGGAGAAGAATGCCAATAGTGAAACTTAGGGTGGGATGGATGAATCACTCAGAGTTATTTCGCGTACACACACGCACGCACAACCACGCACACACACACATATAGTGGGAGTTGCTGAGTCTGTAAAAAATGTCTGCAGAAACCTTGTCTCCTGAGATTAAGGCAGCGACATCAAGAAAGGGGAGAGGGTCACCTGATAAGGACCAAGTAAATTTGAGGTCGGGTGAAAGTTGGGAGCAAGGTGAATGAAGTTGATGAGCTCATTACAGGTGCATGACTCAGCACTGATGTAGTCGTCAGTATAGTAGAGGGAGTTGAGGGGCCTTGCTTGTGTAGTCGTGTAGCAAAATTTGCTCCACAAACTCCACAAACAAGTACACATAGCTGGGACCCATATGGGTACCCATGGCTACTCTTTTGATTTGAGAAAATGGGATGTGTCAACGCAGAAGTTATTAAGGGTAAGAATAAGTTCTGCCAGTCAGAGGATGGTGGTGGTGAAGGGTGATTGGTTAGGTCTCTTGCCAAGAAAGAAACACCAAGGGCTTTGAGACCTTCTGCATATGTGATGGAGGTGTGGAGACTAGATTCCCATCGTGAGAATGAGGTGGTCAATTCAGGGAATTGGAATTCATTAAAGAGAAGGAGGACATGTGAGGTATTGTGGATGTAGGTAGGGATGGATTGGACCGGGGAGACAAAATGGAGTCAAGATAAGATGATGCTAGTTAAGTGGGGCAGGAACATGCAGAAAGAATGGGTCTACCTGGATAATTGGATTTGTGTATCTTCAGTAGGAGATTGAATCGGGCGTGAGGGAATGGGAAACAATGAGGTTGGAAGACGTGGGAGGGAGATCAGCAGAGATGATGAGGTTAGAGATAGTACTGGAGATGGTGGCTTAAGGTTCTGTGGTGGGGACCTGTTCGTGTTATACATCTTTGTTATGTATCTTTATTTTTGCCATCTAAAGTACACCTGTTGACTTGCATTGTGTTTTTACTTCAGTCAGAGTGTCTGCAGACCTTAGTGTTTTACTACTGAATTTAAGGTGAGGAGTGATTCAAATTGGTCAACATAAAAATATTAATCAACTCTCATGCACAGACCTTAACAAGCCACTCCATTTGTTCAATGAATAGAAGCTCCCGGGAGAGCTTTCTGTTTCAGGTTTGAAGTAAATTCTCGTTCAAAGTTGTAATGATAAGCAGTAGTATTACATCTTACTTTTACATCGTAAATCGTCTTGGTCTTCATTTAACTAACCATGCGATTATTTCTTTTTTTAGATGTGTGATGCATTTACACCACAAATGTTTAGCAGAACTCTGCTCATCACAAATAAACAGTTAGACATTATTATGCTCAAGGCACTAATGATTCCTTATTCATTGACACAACAAAAGTGAATCACCCATCAACAAATAAACTGCGCAAGACCAGTATCCTCAAGGACACAGTAGGTTCCTCCGCATCACAACTGAGTTGTTGGCAATGGAAAATTTGTGCTCACTAATTACTGATTTTAAAGTCACAATCATTTCTAATTATGGTTTATAAATGTTGTTGAATTAAGGTGAGATTTCTGTGCACTTTGGTGGATTTTCTTTTGCTGCTACACATTTACATGGAACACCCATGTTGCCATTTGCGAACACCACCAGAGTACTTTACTCCCAATTCCCACTGGCTTCAATTTTAGTGGGTTTCCAAACATACTCAAAACTGGAGCAAGTTTAGCATGGGCTGGGGTCAAAAAAATGGCTATCTTCCCTCTCCACTCCCAGTCCCAGTCTTGACCTGAAACGCAAAAATTCCTTTCCCTCCACACATGTTGCCTGACCCACTATTACCTCCAGCAGTTTGGGTATTTTTTTTGCTCCAGATTCCAGCATTTGCTGTATCTTGTGTCTCCAGACACTGAAAACTTCCTGGACCTTAATGAAATCAGTTATGGTGTTGAGGTAGAAGACCTATGATCTTAATGAATGGTGGGGGTGGGGGGGTGGGGGCGCGGGGGGTGGATGATGGAGCATCCAGATGCTCAATTCCTTATGATGAGATCTGGTCAATTAAACAATCCCACTTTCTATCTGGTCCAAACTCACTGGGCATTCTTATTTCTAGATTTCTTGCTCAGTACATTTAAAAAGTTCCAATTTAACTGCAACAATATGTTAGAATATTCCTCTCTACAATCATTATCCAACACCACGAAATGCCCTCTCTCTTTCCTCATGTTTCTTAATTGGGTTTCTCACGGCTTCATTGTTGTTAATAACTAGAAATGTGGGTACAATTCATAAAGCTTATGAACCTTAAGTGATAATATATACAATAACTAAGTAGAAGAAGAATTAGATGCAATATAAGCTCAAATCTACATAGACATCCTTTCACTCCATTTCACCTAATTCTAACTTATCTTGTTCTCCATCCTTAGCTTACAGCCAAAATGGAAGAATAAGTTCAAAATTCAAGTTTGCTGTTCAAATTTATTATAGAGTACATTACATGCATGAGATTCTTTGTTTCTGCAGGCCAGGCTGATAATTTCTTTGCTAGTAACTGTCAACTGTACTCAAAGAAAGAAAATGGAAACAAATTGATTTTGCGAATGCAGATGTAGGTATAAATATACAGTAATAAATAATGAACAAGATACAAGTCCTTAACTGAATCTCTGACTGAATCTATTGTTCAGGGGTCTGGCAGTTGAGGGGTAGAAATTATTCCTGAACCTTCCTGGAAGAGCGAGTCCTGTAGCATCTCCTTTCTGAAGGTGGCAGCATGTCTTGGGAAGTATAGATCCTTGATAAATACTGCTGCTCTCTGATGGCAGATTTTCTCAATGGTGGGGAGAGATTTGCTAGTGATGTGTTGGGCTGAATCCTCTACCTTTTGCAGGATTTTTCACTCTGGGGTATGGGCGCCGCCATACCAGGCCATGGACCAATGGACCACGTTTTACATGGTAATGTTCTCACTTTAACATTCCAAAATATAAAAGCAATGCATCAGTAATCAGAGAAGAGTGAGACGATGGATTTGAGAGGATACAACAATGTGACGATGCTGACTAATGAAGAGAAACAAAGGAATATGGAGAGCAAAGCCACAATGCTTGAGAAAGTCAGCAGGTCAGTGTACTTTATGTAATCAAGATAAAGATACGTAACCAACATTTCAGGCTTGAGCCCTTCATCAAGGAATGAGCGCAGGCACAGATTCTTATGGGGGTCAATAAAGTCATTAAAAAATAGCTGGGATATTTCTTTTTATTGGTCATGGCATAGAATGTATGAGCAGAGAGGTTGCACTAGAATTGAGATGTAGTAATAGTTGGAACACCGCTTGAGTACAATTGTGGTGATCATGTTAGAGGGAAAGTGTCATTGGGGTGCAGAGAAAGGTTACAGACAAATGACCATGCCTGGAAAACCTGTTTTTATGAGGGGAAATTGGAAAAGATGGTGTACAAAAGAGATGTAGAAATTTAGCAGGTCATGAGCATCCATAGAACGTAAAAAGCAGTCAACATTTTGAGCCTGAGTCTTTCTTCAGGAGTGCTGTTTTCAGAGGAGACCATGGAGGAAAACGTAACCAAGGGCTATAAAATATGTCTGATGTGGACAAGATAAATAAGTTGAGCTCTATCTAAATTCCTCTCACTCAAAAGGCTTTATCTTGGATGCTGTCAGTATCTGCATTTAGTCTGGAACTGAACCAGGCTGGTTATATGATCATGCCAGTCAGTCTTCAGTGTCAGACTATAACCTGTCCTGAGGTTACCAATGAATCCTTGTTATTGGCAATTCCCCGACTTCAAAGTCAAGCAGCATTTCCTGCAAAAAGTTGAAACAAGAGGAAGGATGTCCTGTGTTTGCATGGAAATTTTGGCTGCCTGGTACAAAATAATCTCAGGAGAAATATCTTTAACCAGAGGGTGATGAATCTGTGGAGGCCAGTTCATTGGGTGTCTTTAAGGCAGAGATTGATAGGTTCTTGATCAGCCAGGGCATCAAAGGTTATGCCAAGAAGGCTGGGGAATGGGGTTGAGTGGGAGAATGGATCAGTTCATGATTGGTGGGGCAGACTCAATGGGCTGAATAGCCTATTTCTGTTCCTGTGTTTTACTGTCTTATGGGGTCCCATTATCCTATGTACTTTTCCCATCAAGTTTACAAGGAATACTTGGAATTAAACAATCTTGGGACTCTATTCATTCAGGAATGATCTGGCAGACTCAAAGGACCAGGATCTTGATTACCCAGGGCATCAAAGGTTATGGTGAGAAGGCCAGGAAGGGGGTCTGAGTGGTTAAGGGTGAGATAGGCTGTTCCAGCCCAAATATCTATATGGCCCAGTATTAACCATGTTTGTTTCTAACCATGCCTTCAGATTGCCCATGTCCTCAATTCCTTCCCTAAACCTTTCTCTTTGCCCTTCCAAATTCTCCCAAAAGGTTCCATATATCATTATGAGGCTTTTAATGATTTTAAATTTTGAGATATAGCACAGTAATAGGCCCTTCTGGACCATGACCACGTGGCGCCCAAAATACATCCATAAAACTACAAGCCCTGTGCAGTTTTGAAGGTTGGAGGGAAACCCACACAGACATGGGAGAATGTACAAGCTTCTTTCACACCATCCCGTGCTATTGGCGCTGAAATAGTGCAGCGCTAACTGCTATTATCTTTGGTTTGATATTGTCCTTGGAAAGAACCTCAAGCCAATTCTGCTCTGTTAAAGGGGTTATAGAAATATTTTCTCTGGGTGATCCAGTTTTCTCTCACATTCCAAGGACGTACAGGTTCTGTAGGTTAATTGGTCGTATAGGTGTTTTTAGGCAGTGCAGACTCTGCTACATCTTTAAATTAAATTAAAAAAAATAAAATACTTAAGGCTGTGGTCCATTGTGGATGGGACTGAGTGGGGGGGGAGTGGGGGCTGGACACGTGATCGTACAGATTCTATCACCAATGTGTATATGTACATATGTACAGATGGAAGTGTAGGATGACTGTGATTGGCTGAGAGCATAGCCACACCTTAAAGGATTGCTCCTTGCCAGACCGGTCATTCTGGACTGGTCGACCTACTTGTGACATGCTCCAGTCTTTTAGTTAATAAAAGCCTTGCCACCTACTGGCAGGTCTTAAAGGATTGCTCCTACCCAGACCAGGTCATTCTGGACTGGTCGACCTACTTGTGACATGCTCCAGTCTTTTAGTTAATAAAAGCCTTGCCACCTACTGGCAGGTCTTAAAGGATTGCTCCTACCCAGACCAGGTCATTCTGGACTGGTCGACCTACTTGTGATATGCTCCAGTCTTTTAGTTAATAAAAGCCTTGGTTTGGATCAACAAGTCTTTTGGTTCTTTTGACGTGCACTACAGGGAATATCTATCAAATAAAATCGATGGACTGTGAATTACATTGACTTTCAGAATACATCTCAAAGAGCTCTATAAAATCATGGAAACATGCCACAGAAAGAGACCATTCAACTATTCTGGCCTGATACCTTTTGAAAATGAGGGTTTTACCCCCCACCATTATCTCAAGCCACGAGTTCCATATCCACTCCAACCTTTAGGTTAAATTTTCTCTACTCCCAATCTAATTTTTCTGCCATTTAAATTAAATCTATCTCCAATTTAGTGAATCATTTGCCAAGAGAAATATGTTTTTCCCCTTCTCATGTGCTTGAACACAATCTTTCAGTGACTGAAACTCCCAGCGACCCTTCACCTTTCTTTCTGCCTCTCAGGTAATAATTAATCCAACTAACATTGTTCTTTTTGTACCTGATGAATTTGCGTAGCGAACCAGTCTGTGTACTGAATGCACACTTCTGCTAACTTCTAAAATGTATTACTTTTGTAATTACCACCGATTGCCAGCTGAAACTGCTTTGGGAGTGATACGTTTAATAATAGGTTAAGGTGGGTGTCAAATATACGATAACCTTCCAAGTCAAGAGATCTTTCAAGATCCCAAGCAAGGCTCCAGTTTGGATAGGCATCACCGTCAGCATGGAGGAATTAGGGCAAAAAGCCTATCTCTGTGGTATACAGTGCTATTCAGAGGTGAGAGGGATGAGGATGCCAGCTGATGATGAAGAGCAGGTGATGAAGACAGCCGCCACACTATAACAGCATCAGCGACCCTGGTTCGAATCCGCCACTGTCTGTAAGGAGCTTGTACATTCTCCCCTTGGCCTGCAGCAGTTTGCTCCCACCTGCCAAAACCATCTTACGACATTACTATAAAAAATAAAATAAAATAATAATAATAACAGGGCACAAAAAGTAAGGCCATGTCTTTGGTTCATTGATCATTCAGGAATCTGATGGCAGTGGGGAAGAAGCTGTCCTTGTGCCACTGACTGCTCGTCTTTAAGCTCCTGTACCTTTCCCCGATGGTAACAGAGTGATGAGGGTGTGGCCTGGGTGGTGGGGGTCTTTGAGGATAGAGACTGCTTTTTTAAGACACCTCCTCATGTAGATGTCCTCGATGGAGTGCAGTCTGATGTCTGTGATGTCACACCCCTCTGGAGTTCATTCTTGTCCTCAGAGTTGGCACCTTCATACAAGGCAGTGATGCAACCAGCGAGAATGCTCCCCACGGTCCACCTGTAGAAGTTTATGACCATCTTCAGTCATATTGCCTCAAACACCTTACAAATTGGAGTCACAATCATTGTGATTGCATCAACGTGGAGGCTCCAGGACAGATCCTTTGAGATGTTGACACCAAGGAATTTGAAGTTCTTGACCCCCTTCACTACTGAGCCATCGTGTTTCCCTGACTCCATCTTGAAATCTGCAATCATTTCCTCTGTTCTGCTGACATTGAGTTGTTGTCTTTACACCATTCAATGACCTGATCTACCTCCCTCCTGTACACTTCCACAACTGTGGTGTCATCAACAAACTTGTAGATGGCATTGGATTGTTTGCCTGGCCCCATGCTCATGGGTATATAACGCATAGAACAGTGGGCTAAGCACACACCCTTTTTACTTGGTTGCTCCAGTGTGCTTCTGGTCAATGATGACCTTCCGACTTACCCAAGACACTGAATGAGCTCTCTACCAGATTCCAGATGGTGTTGATGGTTAGGGATTCAGCTATGGCAATGCTATTGAATGTTGAGGTCACATACTCACCCATTGGAAGTAGTCTGTGGCACAAGTGCTACTTGCCTCTTCTCAGCCAATCCCTGAATGGTGCCTGGGTCTTGCGGCAAACTGGCATAGAGTGCTTCGGGTGTGAATAGAGCTAAACGTTGTCCCATCTGAGGACAAGAAGTGAGCATTCGCACTTCTGAAATGATTGAAGGAAGGTCATTTAAGGATAAATGGGCCTTGGACGTTAAGAAGAGAACACACTGTGATATTCTGGGTCTTTCCTGTGAGAATGCAAGTTTTAAAATGTTGAGAGAGAGAGAGAAATTAAATGCATTCCATTCTTTTGTTTTTAATCCAACAAGACTCGGGATGATTATGAACTTATTTAGCAAAGCAGTAAAAGACTATTAACCACTAGGTAAGGAATACGATCCCAGTGAACAAATCCTAAGAGTGTCTTAAGAAACATGAACTAATATGGTGAAAGTTTGTTTGAATTTTCTGGAAAACTGTATAAATATTTGACTTGTAAGCCACGAGGCAGACTCTCTTGGGGCGAGACAAGTTGCTTGTGGCAGTGTTTCTTGCTGTAATTGAGTTCTCATGCTTTGCAAAATGGTTAAAATCTGTTTTTGCATCTGCATTCATGTTTGTTTACAAGCAATTTCAGGTCCACTTTAACAGTGGGCCTTGTGTAGCAGTACTAGGCAAAGAGAGTGTTCATGGAGTTCAGAGAATATAAGAGGCACATGATTCATGCTCTCAGTTGCCTCATGCCTTCCACAATAGAGTTGATTGTTTGGCCAACACAGGAGCAGTATAGAAGGAAATGCAACAAAGTACATGATTTATATATGCCATTGGGTATAAGACATCATACAAGAGAGCCATTATGTCTACAGTCTATCACTAGACATCCATTCCCAATGACACTGGTGTTGTCACATGTTCAAGGATGGGCAGTGTGATTAAACTATCCATCTTAATTACACATTGAATTATATGAAGTCTGTTCAACACAAACATGTCTTCCAGTATGGATCTGTATCCTTAAATCAGGAATGCTTTTCAGTATGGATTACAACAACCTTACACTTGCACTTCCCTGCACTTTTGTTTTCTTCTTGAACTACCCGTTGTACTTGCATTATGGTTGACTTGCCTGGATAGCACGCAAAACAAAGATGATCCTTGTATCACTGTATGTGACAACAAATAATTCAATCCTGTTCAATTCCTTCAGCCACATCCTGATGTTGTGCGCGTATCAGCGCTGCAGACTCGAGGACAAGCAGGACAGTCCATTAACGCTGGACAACTTTTTTCCAAAAGGTTTGTTTCCTGTAAAAACTTTAAGCTGAACACAAAGATCATTTCAAATTTACTGTATCACATAGGAAATTGGAGAAACATCAAATTAACTTTGATTGAATTCAGCATGCTTAATCACATAATGATGCTTACATATTGCGTTAGTTCAACTCACCTAAAAAAGAGTTTTGCCACTGATTTTCATTTGTATCCAGCATCTGATGCCTCTCTTGTTAGTGCCAAACCGGTAGTCGGCCACCTTTGTTGGAATCCATTTGTCGTGATACTGCCTTTCCATGGTTACAATATCATGGTGAAACCTTTCACCGTGTTCATAACTGACTGCACGAAGATCAGCAGGGAAGAGGTCCAATTGAGAAAGTAGAAGATGAATTTTCAATGACATGTTGCATTTCATGGCTTTGTCTCCTTCGTGTAGTGTTTAAATATGACAGGAAATCCTAAAAATACATTATATCTAAAAAGCAGTACGTGATAGGAAAATTTTAAGGGGATTTTTATGATCAGCAGCCAAAAATCCATAAAATAAACCCAAAAATGTTCAGGAAGCAAAATCTTCATTGTCCAGTGTAATCAGTGAACTCTTTGTCCATGCAATGTTCTCATTGCTATTTTTAATTTTTTTTTTCACACTATGAACCATATTAACCAAAATACACACAAACATTTCCCTCTTGAATATACACAGTGTCATTTTCTCCCCTTTTCCCCCTCCCTTCCCTCCCTCCTTCACCCCCCCCTCCCCACCCACTACATGTTTAACATATATGATGCATTAAACCCATTGAACAATGTCATCACACAATGAAAATAAACAAGAAATTTGTGTCTTCTACTTTTACATACTGGGTCAGTTCATTTCGTCTTTAGGCGGTGGAGGTCCACGGTAGGCCCTCTCTGTTGTGTTCCATGTACGGTTCCCAAATTTGTTCGAATACTGTGGCTTTATTTTTTAAATTATATGTTATTTTTCCCAATGGAATACATTTATTCATTTTTATGTACCATTGCTGTACTCTCAGGCTGTCTTCTGATTTCCAGGTTGACATTATGCATTTTTTTGCTACAGCTAAGGCTATCATAATAAATCTTTCTTGTGCTTCATCCAATTTGAGGCCTAGTTCTTTACTTCTTATATTACTTAGAAGAAAGATCTCTGGATTTTTTGGTATATTTCTCATTGCACACTTGATGTTTCTTTTTATAAAGGAAATATAATCTATGGTGTTATGAGCCCAGAGACCCATAAACCCGGCAGCAATAGATGTTCACCAAGACAAAGGGTTCCTTAAACAAAAGTTGTTTTTATTTATCTTTAAACATGAAAATAGAATCAAATGTTAACTTATCACTAATGTCTTACTTAACCTAACTTAACCCCCTTCTAATTCTAAGCTCACGTGTATGTAATGTGTATGTAAGTTCAGAAAAGTTTCAGGCCTGACGGAGGGCCCAGGGCCAGAAAAATCAACAGCCTTTTACTTCTTATGGATGCTGCGCCACCTGGTAATTTTCTCCAGCACTTCTGTGTACTGCCTGAGGATTACAAACCCACTTCTTTGCAACCTAAAAGTTCCCTCTTTCCAAGAATCTGCTTCACAGTTACTCCCTCAAGAGTAAGAGGGCTTTGGACCTCAGCACTAAGAAGGTGGCCAACTCCATTGGCTTTGCTACAAACATTGAAGCCAGCTTTCCCTGCATTCTCAAAGTCAAGGCTGCTTTCACAAACAAGAGGTTTGTGAAAGCCCCTAACACTGTGGATACATGGGCCATTGTTCAAACCTTGCATGCTGCTCCCAGCTGTGAAACTACTCCAGTTGCTCTAGACATTGTTGAGCAACACACATGGGCAAACTGATCTTTGGGAACATAAGAAGACGAACAATACTTACAAATCAATATGGCCTGTTATTCAATTACAGTACTGTATTAAAATGGGAGGTTACATGCATTGTGGCTCCCAAGATAACCCATTTTTTGACTGAATTTTAAGAAATAACCAAGTCCTTGTTATCTCAGTGAAACACAAAAGTCTGCAGATGCTGTGATTGCATTCAAAATGCTGGAGGAACCCAGCCAGTCTCGCAGCATCCAGAGGAGATAAAGATATATGTTATCAATGTTTTGGACCTGAGACCTTCTTCAAGCCACACCTTGAGGAAGGGCTCAGGCTCGAAAAGTCTTTACTTCTATGCAAGACCAGCTGAGTTGTTATTTCAGCTAATTACCTCTATTCTAAAGTCAACATTGCTGCATAATATTTGTTTAATGCCTCTGAAATGTCCTTCCACCCAACCGTATTTCCTGTTGACCTGACTATTCTTTCCCTTTGCTTCTTTTCCCTTTTATATGACTGGAGAAACTCTTCAATTCTCTTTGTACTTCTTGTTAATCATTTATGTATCTTCTCTCTCTTGATTGTTCATTCCTTTCCATTTCGCCAATCTTTTTTTAATCTTTAATTTAATATATGTCAGTAATTACTGAGCTTTGTTGTGTGCATTTACCATTTTATTTAAATTTTTTTAGATTTTAAATTTAAATGTACACTTACAGCACGGTAATAGGCCCTTTCAGCCCATGAGGCAGTGCCGCCCAATTTACACCCAATTTAAACCACCGGTATGTTTTTTGAACGGTACTGGGGGAAACCCACACCGTCACGGCGGGGGGGGGGGAATGCATAAACTCCTTACAGACAGCGGAGGATTTGAACCCAAGTCTGGATCGGCACTGCTGTAAAGGCGATGCACCAACCGTTCCGCCCCGATAAGACCCTGCTGTCCCTGGGCCTTATGAGAAACCTGCTACAGGTTTTTAAAAATTAACAAATTAAGGAATTATTTCATAAAAGAGGGTGGAATCTGCTGACAATGTCCACAACTATATTGTTCATCTTTAACTACTCTTGAACTGAGCGGCCAGTTGCCATTCAACCCAATTGGAGTCACCAGTCAACCTGAGCGGATAAGAGTAGCAGATTTCCAATGCTGAACACAATTTTTTTTTACATAGATCTGAAAATTTGACATGCTTCTTTATGAAGACTCTTCAAATTCCAGCTTTATTTAACAACCTAAATTTGATATTGTGTGTCATTCTGGTCACCCAGCTACAGAAAATGCATCATTAACCTGGAAAGGACTCTAAGGTCCGTTACCAAGATGTGTGTTTCAAAGAGAATCTAGAATTTTGTCCCTGGAGCATATAGAGATTGAGAAAAACATACGGGGTATAGATCAAGTAAATAGTCCAAGGTAAGAGAGCCAAAACTAAACAGTGAGAGGGAAAAGATTTAAAAGGGGCCGATAGGGGATTTTTTTTCACACAGAAAGTGGAAGGTACGTGGAACAAGCTGCCAGAAAAAGTGGTAGAAGTGGGCACAATTGCAATGCTTTAAAGACATTTATACAGGTACATCTGTTGAAGGTGAGGGGAGATGTCAGGGGTCATTTTTTTTACACAAAGAGTAGTAGGTGTTTGGACTGCATTGCTAGGAGTAGTGGTGGAGGCTAGTCCAATGGGCATATTTAAAAAAAAAACCTCTTAGACAGGCACATAAATGCAAGAAAAATAGAGGGTTATTGGGGTGAGGTAGGGAAGGTTTAGTTTGTTGAGTTGGTTTATATAGGTCGTCTCAACATTGTGGGCCATAGGGCCTGAAATGTGCTGTGATGTTCTATGTTCTACATGAATAGGAGGGGTTCGGAGGGAGATGGGTCAAATGCAGAGAAATGGGACTAGCTCAAATAGGCAACTTGAATGGCATGGACAGGATGGGCCTAATGGCCTGTTAACCTGGTGTAAAACTCTAATTCTACCTGCATTGGTAAGATTATAACTCATGTCCCCAGATCAGAGATCCAGGACTCTAGATGCTAGTACAGAGAAATTCACCGCACCCCCACCTACACCACCAGTAGTTTGAGTTTAGCTGTTTGATACCTGCTTCCTTCCAGCTTTCAAAACCACTAAAATAAATGTTGCTTTAGTCTGGACTGGATTCAATGGACTAAATGACTTACTTCTGCTCCAATATCTTGTGGTTTTATGAAATTCTGAAGTCTGAGATTAATTCTAACCAAGTTAAGAATTACACACATTGGCAAGGGAGACAAATTTCAAGGGTGATTTCTTTCAGGGTCCAAAACAACAGTGGGTTCATGTCATTCTGAAATACTGCAGGCAGTTAACCAGCAGCTAAGATGAAGCCAGTCACAACAGAGGATAAAGCAGGAGCTAAAGACAGCATCAGTGGGAGAAAAGAATGGTCAACGTTTCTGGTCAGAACCCTTCATCACACAGTAAGAATTTCCGTGCATATGTACATGCTACTTATGGACATGGCAATAAACTCATTTTCATTCATCAAAATTAACACCAGATGAGTCCAGAGTTCTACCAAAGAACAGACCATGGCACAGTTAGCACAGTGATCAGTCCAACGCTGTTACACCGCCAGTGATCCAGGTTCAAATCTGGTGCTCTCTATGAGGAGTTAGTACATTCTTCCAATGTCTATGCAGGTTTCCTCTGGGTGTCCCAGAGGATTGTAGCTTAATTGGTACATTTAGGGGGCACAGACCCATGGGCAGGAAGTGCTTGCTATCTAAATTTAAAAAGACCAAATCAACAGATTGAATATATTTCAAAAACAGCATGACTCCAATCCAGGATGTTACTTTAGGCAACTTATTAATGTCTGGAGAGACTTTCATGTTTAACTACGTGAATATGATTTTACATGAAGATGCATCCAGGTATTATATTAAGAATATCTTTCAACACTGAGATGATTCTGATGCATAGCTCCTGTCTGAATATACAGTGGCCCGATTTTGAACTGGCTATGATGCTCGAAGCTGCACAAAGATTTCCATTCACCAGTCACATGAGAACATCATTCATTCTCCTCCAAGCCACACATTGCCCTGACTCAGAAGTAGAGACTCAAGATAGGGACTTCAAGAAGATGCTTCATCACCAACTCACCACCACCTTCCAATGAATGCTGCCCTTGTTAGACTGTTTTATATTTCAGTGAACTAATAGCTGGTCTGTGACCTACATGGACAGACCAATGTTTCACATCATTCAATACCTTTGCAAGAATCTATTGATCTCAGAATTAAATTTGACAATTGAATCATCATCACTTGCTGTTTGGGGAGTTGACATCTTAGAACCTAGAACACTATAGTGTAGTTCAGGCTCCTCAACCTATGATGTTATGCCAGCCTAATATTCTTACCAAAAAAATACTTAAACCCTTCCCACCTCATAACCCCCTGCTTTTTCTTTCATCCATGTGCCTTCTAAGAGCCTTTCCAATGTCCCTAATGTTTCGGCCTCCAACATCATCCCTGGCAAGGCGTTCCAGGCTCCCACAACTCTTTCTGTAAAAAAACTCCCCTAAACTTTCCTCCCTTCACTTTGTACAGATGTCTTCGCTAATCCATTTTTAGCCACACCTAAATAACTTTTACCCTTTAATTTTTACCCATTCATTCATGCACTGGAAGTCATGGAGCTCAGGCCTGCAGACAGCCTGGACTGAGGCGAGAGACTAGAGTCAACTTTTACATGAGATATATGGTAAATTCAAGATTTTTAGGCCAGAAATGGGGTGTCAACTTTTACAACATCAATTTTTCCATGAGGTATATTTATTTTAATTTAACAGTTAATACAGACTCATCAAGATTTTTCAAAAAGCTCAGCATTATTAATCTACCCATAATGCCCTTGAGTTGAAGAAGCAGTAAAGAGTAAATCACATTGATTGGACTGGCGTCACACAGCAGACTGTATGATGGTGGTGGGTGAGAAAGACTGCAGATGATGGAAAACTGGAGCAACACACAAAATGCTGGAGGAACTCAGCGGTTCAGGACTGACAGGGAAGAGGGCGGAACAACTGGGGGGAAACAGCTGACAGGTGAATCCAGGTAAGAGGGGAAAGAAATGAGAAAAAAAGTCAGACACTAGGAGGTTATAAGAGGAGGAGGCAGAGGGTTGATAGGATGACAGAGGATCAAGGAGGGGAAGGTGTGGGTGATGGGCAGGTAGAGAGGGCATGGAGGGGATAGAGAAAGAAAAGTGAAGAGGGATGGGACGAGAGGAAAGGGGGTATAGAAAGCAAGGGGAAGTTACTGGAAATGTAGGTCGATGCTGATGTCATTTAGTTGTAGACTGCCAAGACAGAATATGAGGTGTTCTTCGAATTTGAGTGTGGCCTCAACTTGGCAGTATATGCGGCCATGGGCAGAAATGTTAGTGTGGGAATGGAAAGTGGAACTAAAACAGCAAGCCACCAGGAGATCCTGGATGTTGTGTTCGATGGAGTGAAGATGCTCATGTTCTTCCTTAAAGTATATAAGTGATCCTCTTGGGATTTTGCAGTGACCTTGCAGCATCAATGATCACCATTCTGATATGATCTTTTATTCCAGGTTCAATACAAAAAAATTAAATTCCTAGCTGCCATGGTGGGATTTGATCTGATGCCTCTGGCTCAGGTCTCTATATGCCAGTAATGTGATCACCCTAGTTAATATCATTAGGAGGTAATGATGAGGTCATTTTGAATTGAATTTTACTTAAGTTGAAACTTAACATTGCCACCACACATTTCCCAAGGCTCGGAGAGTTGGTCAGGGAAGAAAAATGTGACTCAGCTTTTCCAGAAGACAAGAAAAAAAACTTTTAAAAAATAATTATATTTTCTTGACAAGCACAACAATGCTGGTTCAATTTGGTGATCGATGAGCCCCCATAAAATGTTACGAGTCCAGAGGACCCCAAAACCCAGCAGCAATAGATATACACCATGACAAAGGGCTTCTTAAACAAAAGTTGCTTTTAATGATCTTTCAACATGAAAATAGAATCAAACTTTAACTTATCTCTATTGACTCACTTAACCTACTTAACCCCCTTCTAATGCTAAGCGCACATGTGTGTAATGTGTGTGTAAGTTCAGCAAAGTTCTTTGGTTCACAGTCCAATCTCATTGGTTGCAGGCAATTCTTGTACTATACACAGAAGTTAACATTAATAAAGTTCACCAGGCTTTGGTGCTTAACAGGTAAATGGTTACCACTCAGAAAGGATCGTGTCGGTTTAGAGAAAGATTTGTTGTTCCAGGACATCCACAACTGATTCTTTTTTAATCAGCCACTCCAGTATCTTGCTGACTAAACTTTCCCCCTCCAGATGATAACCTCTTTCTTTCAGGTCATCACCGAATTCCTTTCTGTTTCTCCCATTCCAAGGGAAACACGGGACAGCCAGTCCTCTCCTTTGACCAGGCCATCTTCCAAAGCTTGCCAGCTTGTCCCGCTGGAACAGATGTCCGTGTCTCTCCTCTCTCTTTCTCACTCCCTCCAATTCTGAGAGCAAAGCCTGTTTTTTTTCTGCTCTTTTCCGAAAAGATCATATGACCTTCCAGACAGTAAGTTCTGTTTTCCAGACAAAACTGCTACTGCCTGCTGTTACATTTGTTGCCTTTTGCAAATAACAGCCCATCGTGAGTCTCTGAGCCCTTTTGCAAAAGCTCCTGCAAAAATTCTGTGTGTTAAAGTTTTTGTGTGTGACCTGCTCTAACAAATCTTTCCCAATTTATCTCCCAAAACACATCTATACACTTGTCACAAAGCAGGTACCTGAACATTCCTGGAAGAAGATTTGTTAGATTGGCAGGCACCCATCACCAAAGGAGCAATCTTGGGCTGCTCATTTAAGAAAGGATGAGCTGACATTGGAGAGTGTTCAGGGAGGTTCAAAAAGATGATTCCAGGGTTATCTTATGAAGAATGTTTGACAGCTCTGGGCCTTTTCTCATTGGAATTTAGGAGAATGAGGGGGAATCTCATTGAAAGGCATGGACAGAGTAGATATAGAATGGATGTTACCCATGTCTAGGGCATAACTTCAGTACAGAGATGAGGAGGATTTTCTTCAGCCAGAGGGTGGTAAATCTGTAGCAGTTGAGGAGGCCAGGGCATTGAGTATATTAAAGCCAGAGTTCAACAAGTTCCTGATTAGCCAGGACATCAAAGGTTATGGGGAGTAGTGGAGTTGAGTGGGAAAATGGATCAGCTCATGATTAAATGCAGGGTAGACATGGAGGGCTGAATAACCCATTTCTGCTCCAAAGTATTGGTCTTCTGTTTTATTTTGACATGCATCCAGCCCTTTTAGCCCATGAGTCCATGCCGCCCAATTACACCCAATTGACTTACATACCCCAGTATATTTTGAATGGTGGGAGGAAACCAGAGCCCCAGGGAAAGCTCACGCAGATATGTGGAGAATGTAAAAACACTTTGCAGACCGTGTGAGATTTGAATCCCGGTTCCAATCATTAACACTGTAGCTGCATGCACTAACCATGGGTATAAGAAACTACCACCACCCAGTCCCAGTTTTTTTATCACTCCTAATTGGCCACAACATGATTAGAGACAGTCAGTTGTTCATAACGATGTGAGAAAGGAGATGGGCAGATTATTTCCCAGAGCAGGATTTGTGTCAACTTTCTCCCTTGGTGAAATATGCCAAAGTAGGCCCTTCAGTTCTTCTCAACAAGTAATTGAGTGACATCCTACTTGGAGCAAATGAAAACATGGGGCCATTTAACAAATCAGAGCAGACATGATTATTTTGAATGGCAAAGCAGGTCTCAGGGACTATAGAATGTTACACCACAGAAAGCAGGCCCTTTAGCCATTCTAGTCTGTGCCAAATTGTGTCTATATCCCACTGATCTGCATCCAGTCCATATTCCCTATATCCCTTCCATCCATGAACCTGTCCAAATTTTTCTTAAAAGTTAAAATTGAGCCCATTCACTACTTCAGCTGGCAGCTCATACTACTCTCCCATTACTCTCTGTGTGAAGAAGTCCCCCCAATGTTCCCCCTAAAATGTTGTCCTTTCACTCTTAACCCATGTCCTCTGGTTTGTACCTCTCCTAACCTCAATGGAAAAAGCCGACTTGCATTGGTCAATACCAGTTGACCTATAGCTGAATATAATTCATAATATGTCTGTGTGTGTGGCCATGGTTTATTTTTTAATATTTTATTTTAATTTTATGATCAAAAAAGAATCAATAATTAAGCATCTCACACGCACGCATGCACGCACACACACACACACACACACACACACACACACACACACACACACACACACACACACACACACACACACACACACACACACACACACACACACACACACACACACACACACACACACACAAATCACTGATACAGATTGTTCAAATTTCCAAAAATGGAAGACTCCATCCTTCCTCCCCCAAACAAAAACCCCTCAAAAAGAAAGAAGAAAAGAACAGAAAAAGAAATAATGAAGACATGGAATGAAGAAAAAGAAGAAAGAAAAGATAGAGGAAAGAAAGAAAAAGATAAAGAAACTGTTGGGATCCGGATTCCAGCTGAGAAAGCCCAGTTATTTTTTCACCTAAATATGGGAGAAAAAACGCAGATTAAAAATTCAAAAATAAGGTGACGACAGTGGCCATGTTTTTTTAAGACAATTCAGTAGTTTCATAGCCAGTGTTACTGGCACCAGCTTTTGAATTCCAGAATTTATCTACCCAAGTGAAAAATTCCTCTTCCATTGTGTTTCCACTCATGTCTCTTCATCTTCAATCCATGCTCCTCAACTTTGAGTCCAATAAAGTTAACCATGGTAATCCTCGGCAGCAAGTGGCAACACTGGGGATAGGTTGGGAAAGAAGGCTCGTGGCATGCTCATTTCTTCCGTCAGGTCAGTGAACTTAAATGTCAGGAAGTACTGTCATAAAACTTAGGTTGGGTCATTTTGGAGGGTTGTTGTGCAGTTCTGGTTGCCACACGAATGGGGTATGTGGAGGCCTTGGAAAAGGTTTATCACGATTTGGCCTGGATAGAAATCTATGAAATATAAGAAGGTTGGACAAACTTGGATTGCTTTCTCTGGAGCATCAGAGGCTGACAAAAATATACAAAATTGTGAGAGGAATAGGTTGGAGAGAGAGTAATATTATTTTTAACAGGGTGGAAATGTCATTTGTTGGAGGGCTTAGTTTTAAGGTGAGAGGAGGAAAGTTCAAAGAAGATTTGCATGGCAAGTTGTCTTACACAGAGACTGGTGGGTACCTGTAACACAGGGAAGGAGGGGAGAAGCAGATGTGGTGACATTAAAGAGGCATTTTCACGGACACCTGAACAGGCAGGGAATAGATGTAGTTGAGATTAGTTTGGATTGGCATCATGGTCAGCACAGACATGGTGGGCCGAAGGACCTGCCCTGTGCTCTACTCAGGTTTTAATCAGCAGTTGATTGACATGCAGTCTCTTCTTTAAGCATTCACTCCTTCCATCATCTGTGGGCACAATGTATGTAAAGGACAGAATGCTGCGGTTATCTGCTGAGGCTACTCGAATCTATCTCCTCCCGTTAGAATAAACTCGAGATCTCAGCTTGTCCTTAATCAAGATTATGAGGGATATGGATAAGGTGGACAGCCAGTACCTTTTTCTCAAGATGACAATTGCAAGCACCATCTGGGGAGAAAAGTTCAGGAGAGACACCCGAGGTAGGATGTTTTGCACACAGATCTGTGGGTGCCAAGAATGCATTGCCAGGGATGGTGGTGAAGGCTGGAACCATCGAGGCATTCAAAATGTTCTTGGATAGGCACATGAATGTAAGAAAAATAGATGGTTATAGGTGTGTGATGGGGAAGAGTTAGATTGTTGTGGAGTAGGTGCATGTAGGTTGGCTGTAATGCTCAACAGATTGCGGATTTTTCCACCAAGGACAAGAACGAAAGGAATGTATAGAGATCTCCACCCACAAAATCCTAAAATGAAGATGCATTGCCATTCCATTGTTGTCACTACGCCAACTTACACTCGGAGTAACTTCACCCTTCGCCACAAGGATATTTTTCATCGGGCTAGAAAATGTCAGAGTACTGCCGGCAACACCCACATGCCTTGAATAAATCTAAAGAATGCGCCTTTTAACTCCACAGCTGCCTCCTCTGCATCTGCTAACTGTACGATTGACTCGCACGTAACTGGGGAAGAAGCATGTGCTCCTTGCACCTGACTACCCCAAGGAGTAATACAGTTGAGATGACTCCATGGGAATATTCATCCTGCCTCTTAGTTTAGGCACACACAATGTAATCCTTCCTTTCATCTGAATTACAGATTTCAGCCGTAGCCTCACTGACCCCAGGTAACTTCACTGCAATTCTGTTGGTTGCTTGGAAGCCATTCCCTGAATAATTTGAAAAGATGTCAAGGAATTTTGTTTCAAGAACTATTGCGAAGTGGCAGCACGTATCCAAATGCGTCATGTGGAACAAAAACTTCTGGATATAATGACGTGGATATTTAAATTGGTTGGGAACAAATTGCAGAGAGGACATAATATCATAGGCAAGATTGAGCAAACAATAAACAGTCTGTATCTGATATTAGTTCTATGTTTTTCTTCATTTAGGCAGTCCCGTGGGATCAAGCTTGAGTCGCGTCCGCTCTAGATCTGTATGTATCCATAGGGAATGCATCAAAGCGCACCTCCCAGAGGCACTGGACCCATTTCAAAATGGAACTGTTCCACTGATGATGCAGAAGCCTTGTCCTTCCATTCCGTCCTGACCCACCTGAAGCACTAGGCTGATGTTAGAACCATGGAACTCTACAGCACAGAAAACAGGTCATTTGGCCCTTCTAGTCTGTGACAAAAACATCCTACTGCTAGTCCCACTGACCTACACCCATTCCAATAGTAACCTTCCAGACCTCTCCCATCCATGTATCTGTCTGATTTATTTTTAAAACTTAAGAGTGAGCCCACATTTACCACATCAGATGACAGCTCATTCCACACTCCCACTACTCTCTGAGTGAAAAAGTTCCTCCTAATGTTCCCGCAAACCTTTCACCTTTCACCCAAAAGCCATGTCCTCTCGTATTTATCTCTCCTAGCCTAAGTGGAAAGAGCCTACCTCCATTTACTCTGTTTATACCCCTCATAATTTTGTAACCCTCTATAAATTCTCCCCTCATTCTTCAAACAGGCAGAGAGATGGCTGAATGACTGATGAACTGCTCATACAATCCCCCCCAAGACTCTACTATTTATTTAACAATTTTTATTTTTTCTTACATATGTACTGCATAAGTATCATTTGTAAATATGTGTTCTATATATGTGTTTACACATTTTACACCAAAGACCAAAGAAAGCTGTTTCATCCAATTGTACTTACACAATTGTATGATAATAATAAACTTGTATGTCGTGAGATGGCACAGTGGACAGAGAGATATAGTCTGGGAGGTTGTAGGCTCCTTGCACAGGGCATCTGTGTGCCTCCAGGGAATGGACACAAGGCTTACTATACTAACCATTCTCAATGGGGGCTCTACAGGCCCAACACATTTAAGGGTGGGGGGGGCACAGATTGAAATCATTAAAAAAATTTATGTAGTCGGTCAGAGAGAAATACACAAGAAACCAACTAAACTTGACTGCTTCACAGGGAAGGGGGCTCTTGAACCAAGGGGGCCATAGCCAAAAAGAAGGTTGACAATGGCTGCTCTATACCATCCCGGATTTTTTTTCACTGTTTTGAACAGTAAAAGGCCGGGGGTTTCCAGGAACAAGTAGTTCTGTTGCATTTCAACTGGACTTTGAACATGAGCTTGTACCTTTTCCTTCGGTCTGTCTGCTCATGACAAGTCATTCTGCCACTGCAATGGTGACAGAGTACCCAGAGCAGAGGAAAGTCATCAGCCGGAAACACTGTTTCCCTTCCCAGGGACCTCACCCGCTGAGTATTTTCTCTGCCTGAACATTCATCTTTCACATCAGCAATATTTTGCATTTGCGCTTTCCTTTATTATCATAGACCTCCACTGCAAAGTGAAACAAGCAAATGATTTCTGTGGTGTGCCTTCTGCGTAGGCAAAACATTGAAGAAAGATGTTTGCATTTTTTTTAATTGATCCTGCTTTCCGTAAAAGGACAAGCCCAAAACAAGATCAGAAGCAGCAGCGAGAATTGGAGGAGCTAATCTGTAGCGAGATAGCAGACAACTATTGGTACATAAGATGAAGGAGCAGAAATAGGCTATTAAGGCCATCGTCTGCCTCGCCGTTCATCACGAGCTGATCCATCACCTGGCCTTCTCCCCATAACCTTTGATGCCTTGGGTAATCAAGAAGCTTTTTCAATCTTTTTTTTATTGGTTTTTATAATAAATATAGTACAATGAAAAAAAGGAAACAAAACTGAAAATACAATATCACATATGTATATATATCAAAATAAAACTTCAAACAGTATAAACTCGGTCCCCCGTCCACTGCAATGTGGATGCAAACAGAAAAGGCATCAAAAATATTACATGTATAAAAAAAAACACATCTAACCTACTCTATAAAAAAACTAACCAAAATCATCTGAGCATCTTATCCTGAGGGCTACATATATTTTGTAGCTTTTGAATCATACTGTGAATCAAAAAACAAAGACTATATCTCATCTGGAAGAGTGATACCATCTAATCACATTAAAAACATTTACATCAAATGAAAATAAGACACAAAAGGTCACCGTGTATCTTTATATTTCACTGATAAATCAAATACATGATATCTCATTTTTTTCTGAACTTAAACAGGACATAATATGAGAGAACCATTGAAACACTGGTGGAGGTCTAGAGACTTTCTATTTGAATAAGATGGCTCTTCTAGCCAACAATTTAGGGAAGGCCACAACCCATTGCATTGGTACAGAAAAGCTCCCCATGTCTGGGTCACTAACCACACAAGGAGCAGTTATTGGATTGTGCCTTAGCTCCACCTGAAGTATAGTTGAAAAGATATTAAAAATTTATTTCAAATACATTTCTAAGGATGGACAAGTCTAAAACATATATGTCAATCTAGCAATATAAAATTTGCATCTGTCACAATTAGGTTTAATATAAGAAAAGATACAAGCCATCTTATCTTTGGACATGTGAACACAACACACCACTTAGAATTGGATTAATGAATGTCAGGCACATATTAAAGTTTAATTCACGTTTAATAATCTTGTCACATAGATCCTCCGATAGGGATCTTGCAAGTACCAATTCCCAAGCCTTTTTAATCTTATCAAGAAGTACTGGATGTAATTTCAATAATCAATCATATATAATTCCAATTAATCCTTTCTGAGAAGGATTCAGTTGAAAAATATGAATAACTAGATCAGGTGGATGTACAAATGGGAAGTCCAGTAATATGGTATTTAAGAAATTTCTAATCTGCAAATATCTAAAAAATAAATTTATATGTAGTAAGTCATATTTACTTACCAGCTGTTCAAATGACATTAAACAACCTTCCCTAAATAAATTTGCAAAAGAAATAATACTTTTGATTTTCCATATAGGGAAGGATTGGTCAATTAATGATGGTCAAAAAAAAAATTATGAGAGGACTAGATAAAGCAAAGTTTTTTTTTAATTAAAACATTTCCTAATTTGAAACCAGATTCACAATATATGTTTGAGTATTGGATTAGATATATTCTTAATAAAATAGAAGACAGGTGCCCAATGAAGAGGCCATCGATTACTGCTGTATAGATTTCAATTCTAAATCAAAATCATGATTGGACAATCCAATTTGTCAGGATAAAAAAAAAATCTTAAAAATTTAGATAGTAAATATTAACAGCCCAGTAATAAAATCTAAAATTAGGTAGGGACATACGTCCATCTTTTTTCAATTTTTGTAAATGAAATTTACTAATTCTAGAGTTTTTGTTTTTCCAAATAAAGGAGGAAACATTTTGGGGCAATATTATAAAAAAAAGACCAGGATTTAAACTGGAATCACTTGAAATTGATATAAAATCTGAGGTAAAATGGCTAATCAAGAACCTATCGGCCTTTAATAAACCCATGTGGATCCACATGCTGCCCTTGTGCTGCTTCATTAAAATCACCCGACCTCCACAACCGCACGTGGCAACAGATTCCATAGATTCACTGAAGATATTTCTATGCATTTCTATTCTAAGAGGGTGCTCTTCAATCCTGAAGTTGTGCCCTCTTGCCCTTGATCTCCCACCATGAGAAACATCCTTTCTACATCTACTTTGTCCATGCATTCAACATTCAAAATGCTTCAATGAGGACTCCCCCCCCCCCCACCCATTCACAACTGCAGGAGAAATAAAGTTGTGATAGGTGATTTTAACTTTCCACATATTGACAAGGACTCCTACACTGAAAAGGGGCTGGATGGCTTAGAATCTGTCAAATGTGTTCAGGAAAGTTTTCTAAACCAATATAGTATATCGAGGTACTAACCGGAGAGAGTACCAACCGGAGAGAGTGCAATACTGGATCTCCTATTAGGGAAGGAGACAGAATGGTTGACAGAACTATGTGCTGGGGAACGTTTTGGGTCCAGTGATAATAATGTCATTAGTTTCAAAATAATTGTGGATAAGGCTAGGCCTGGTCCTCAAGTTGAGATTCTAAAATGGAAGAAGGCCAATTTTGAGGAAATGAGAAAGGCCAAGTTGTTTTCTGTTTTCTGGCAAGGATATGCTCGTTAATGGAAGGTCTTCAAAGGTGAAATTTTGAGAGTACAACGTTTGTATGTTCCTGTGAGGAATAAAGGAATAGTTAGCAGGCATAACACACCCTGATTTTTGAGGGATATTGGGTATCTGGTTAAGAAGGTGAAGAATAGATATAGGCAACAAGGAGCAAATGAGGTATTTGAGAAGTATAAAAATGCAGGGAAAATACAAGGGAAATGAGGAGGGCTAAAAGAAGACATGGATTGTTACATACTCAGACAGCAGCAATAAAATCAGCCAAGATAGTGTTATATTTAAATTGATGCAAAGAAGTTGTCATGAGGTATGTGGAAGAGACCAGGCGACAGAGAGTTGTAAACTCACAAAATCCTTGTCGAGATGCTTCCAGCGAAATTCCTTTCAGATGAATGGTAGTCAAAATTCCCCTTTTCCTGGCATGGTGAATGAAGTGAGTAACTTTCACAAAACTTCCAGAACTTTTTCATGGGTCAGTTCAAAGTGACCTTCACAATGGTGACATTCCAAATGCAGTATTTCTTCTGCCTTCAGAACCCAAATACGGGTCAGTTCAAGTGACTTTTTCTTTCTGTCACAGTGGGGTTCAACAATTCCTTTCATAAGTATATTTCCCTTTGCACAATGGGATTCAACAAGTCTCCTTTTGGAGTGTCCTCTCCTTTGGCCACATGAAGCCACTTCAGCACAATATTCCTCAAAGAGATGCTGCCCTTGTGCTGCTTCATTAAAATGGCCCCTCATCAAACAGTGAACTGTTTCTTTAATACATTCCTCACATGGTCTCTGCACCTGTGTTCCAGGGCCTTCCTCTCTCTTCAGAAGTAGCAAATGTGAGTACGGGCGATCCCCAGCCTCACGGTCAATCTCCAAAGCTTTCAGGGTTTGCACCTTAAAGTGACTGTCCCACTCAAATGAAAATGAACAGGGAGCATGCAATAGATTGCTTTGGCAGACAAAGTCAAGGAAAATCTTAAGGGTTTCGATAGATATATTAAGAGCAAAAGGATAGTAAAGGTCAAAATTTGTCCTCTTGTTCATCAGTGGTCACCTAAATATGGAGCTAGAAGAGATGGGTGAGGGGGGAGATCTTAAATGATTTTTTTGGATCAGTCTTTACTCAGGAAGTCTAGGTAAGTGTGGCAAGCAAGCAAGCAGAGACATTGTGGAACCTATACAAATTAAAGAAGAGGAGGTGCTTGCTGTCTTAAAGCAAATAAGGGTGGTTAAATCACCAGGGCCTGACAAGGTATTCCCTCAGACCTTGAGGGAGGCTAGTATAGAAATTGCAGGTACCCTGGCAGATACATTTAAAATATCCTTAGCCATAGGTGAGGTGCCGGAGAATTGGAGGGTAACTCATATTGTTCTACTGTTTCTAAAAGCCTCCAAAAATAACCCAGGAAGTTATTGACCAGTGAGCCTGACATCAGTAGTAGGTAAATTATTGGAAGGTGTTTTAAGTGATCAGTAATATAAGTATTTGTATAGTGAGGGACTGATTTGAGGTCGTCAACATGGCTTTGTGTGTGGTAGGTCACGTTAAACAAATCTTCCGGAAAGTTTATGAATGAAAGGCTGTGGATGTTGTCTACATGGACTTTAGTGAGGGCTTTGACAAGGTTTGACATGGAAGGTTAGTCAGGAAGATACAGTCACTCGGTATTCATTGTGAGGTGGTAAAATGGATTCAACATTGGGTTTATGAGAGAAGCCAGAGAGTGGTAGTGGATGATTGTCTCACTGACCAGAGGCCTGTGGCTAGTGGTGTGCCTCATGAATTGATGCTAGGTCCATTGATGTTTGTCATCTATATCAATGATCTGGATGATAATGTGATAAAATAGATCAGCACGTTTGCAGGTAACACAAAGATTGGAGGTGTTGTGGACAGTGGGGAAGGCTTATAAAGCTTGCAGAGGAATCTGAACCAGCTAGAAAAATGGACTGCAAAATGGCAGTTGGAATTTAATGTGGACAAGTGTGAGGTGTTGCACTTTTGAAGGACAAACCAAGGTAGAACCATAGGTATAAATGGTAGGGCACTGAGGAATGTGGTAGGTCAGAGGGATCTGAGAATGTAGATACACATTTCTCTGAAAGTGTTGTCACAGGTAGATAGGGTTGTAAAGAGAGTTTTTGGCACATCAGCCTTCATGAATCAAAGTAATGAGTATAGTTGTTTGGATGTTATGGCAAAGTTATATAAGACATTGGTAAGACCAGATTTGGAGTATTGTGTTCAATTTTGACCACCTAACAGTAGGAAACATATCCATAAAATTGAAAGAGTACATTTACTGGGATGTTACCAGGACATGAGGAACTGAGTAACGGGGAAGGCTAAACAGGTTAGGATTTTATTCCCTGGAGTGTAGAAGAATGAGGGGAGATTTGATAGAGGTATTTAAAATTATGATAGATAGAATAAATACAAGTAGGCTTTTCTTCCATGAGGGTAGGTGAGATAGAAACCAGAGGCCATGGGTTAAAGGTAAAAGTTTAAGGAGAAAATTAGGGGTATGTCTTCACACAGAGAGTGGTGGGAGTATGGAACGAGCTGTCAGCTGAAGTAGTGAATACAAGCTCAATTTTAACATTTAAGAATAATTTGGGCAGGTGCATGGATGGGAGAGGTATGGAGAGATATAGAATGGGTGCAGATCAGTGAGACAAGGCAGACTAGAGGGGCTGAAGGGCCTGTGTTCTGTGCTGCAGTGTTCTATGGTTCTATATGCATCTATAGTGACTTCATTCCATTAGAATGGAAACCCTGGAAGGGTCTGTTCTTGTTTCTAGGTTAAACTGAGGTTAATTTAAAACCCCATGCTCATCCCAGTCAAATGCAGAAAGTGAACAAAATCTGGCACTATTGGACTGCAATACAATGCACCATACAGCAAAGTTACCTGCTTACTGTTCTCTTGGGGAAGCATAGTTACATCTGTGATCTAAACATCACATAGCTCTGCTTGTCATAACATGCAACTCACGACTGCATTAATTTGAAATCTCCTAGTTATTGCATAGACAAAGAACCCCCTACCTTGCAGTCAATAAGCTAATCGCCCTTTGAAGTCATTAAAAGAACCAATTATAATAGTCTTGACATAAACTTATATTTATTATAAAAATGTAAAAACACTGAATTAGTTACAGCATATGCAATTAAATTATATTTCATGTTCCATTGGTCCCATCAGGTGTACCGTGGAGAGCATTCTGGCTGGCTGCATCACTGCCTGTTTTGGAGGTGTGAACTCTCAGGACAAGAATAAACTCCAGACGGTTGTTAACTCGGCCTGCGACTTCTCTGGCAGCAGAGGACATCTGCATGGGGTGGTGTCTTAAAAAAGCAGCCTCCATCCTCAAAGACCCCCACCACCCAGGTCATGTCCTCTACACCCTGCTACCATTGGGGAAAAGGTACAGGAGCCTAAAGTCAGTGGCACAAGAACAGTTTCTTCCCCGCTGCCATCAGATTCCTGAATAATCAATGAACCAAAGACACTGCCTTACTTTTCGGGCACTTTTATTGTTAGTATTTTTTTTTAATATTATTTTTTATCATAATGTCATCAGATGGTTATAATATGAATGTTTGCTCTATGACGCTGCCACAAAGCACTAAATTTTATGACTTGTTCATGTCAATAAACCCTGATTCTGATTCTGATCACACCTCAGGGCCACATGCTCAGCCCACTCACAACTCCTCTGCCGGATTCAGTTCCAACAGAATCAACAAATTGTTGCAGATGATACAACGGTAGTTGGTCTCATCAGCAACAAGGATGAGTTGGCTTCCCTAGGGAAGGTTGGGAGGATCATCGAATGGTGTGAGAACAATAGCAAGTCCCAACGTGGGCTCAACGAAGGAGATAAATGTGGACTCAGGAGAATGAAGTTCGACCACTCACCACTGCACCTCAATGGTTCCGTCGTGGAGAGCACAAAATGCCTTGGCCTCTGTATCCTGGACCCATAACACCTCCTCACTAATCAAGGAGGCGCAGCTGTGCCCACACTGCCTAAGGAGCTTAAGGAGGCCAAGGCTACTGGCCCCCATCTTGTCAACATTTTACGATTGTAAGTGTCCTGTCTGGCTGCATCGTTGTGTGTTAGGGTACCTGCAAAGCATCGGACCATCGGAAGTCAATACAGAGCATTATCAAAATGGTCAAGAATATCACTGCATCTCCCTTTCCTCTATTAATGACATTGACCTGGAGCATTGCTTAAACAGGGCTCAAAAAATTACTGAGGACTCTTTTCATCCAGCACACAGTACCTTTGACTCACTACCATTAAGAAGGAGGTACGGGCTCGTCAAAATCAGGACTGTAATTCAATGAGCGTTTATGACAAGAGCACGAACATCAGACGAAGATTCAATCTCAGATCCTGCAAATCTGAAATATAAACAGAACATTCTAGAAATATGCAGCAGGCCAGGCATGAAGGGAGCTAATATTGCAGGTCCACAGACTTTCAGCAGAATTCAAAATTGTCGGAAGCAAAGCATATTTTAAAGTGCAGAACCAGAATTATTTTATGTGCGAGAAATAATATTCCCCGGCTTTCACTATCTTCCGAATTTGACGTGCCATGAAGCACGTAACATCGGAAGGCGTCAGTGGACTTGTGCCCAACTTAATTGTATGTTAAGGACAGTGATGAGAATGTATCAAGTAATATTTACATTTAATTCCCAAAGTGCAAACAATTTGCTATGTGAACTGCACACAGTGCTCATTGACATCATTGTGAACCATTATTTTATTTTGGTGCATGATTTCTGAGGAGCAGGTTAGTGCCAGAGACCCAGGTTCAAATCTACCTCTGTCTGTAAGGAGCTTGTACATTCTCTCTTTTTCTGCATGGGTTTAGTCTGCAAGCTCTGGTTTCCTCCACACCTTTCAAAACGCATGGGGGTCGTAGGTTAATTGGTGTATTTAGGGGCACAGGCTCAAAAGTTGGAAGGACCTTGTCTGAGAAAAGGATGTGATGTTGTTGGAGAAGGTGCAGAGGAGATTTACTAGGATGATTCTCGGAATGCAAGGGCTAACATACAAGGAACATTTGGCAGCTCTTGGGTTGTATTCATTGGAGTGTAGGAGAATGAGAGGAGATCTCAAAGAGGCTTTTCATATTTTGAAAGGTTTAGATAGGGTGGATGCAGGTAAGATGTTTCTCTTGGTGGGTGAATCGAGGACAGGGGGGGGGGGTCATAGTCTGAAAATTAGAGGTTATCCATATAAAACAGAGATTAGGAAGAACTTCTTTAGCCAGAGGGTCGCGGATCTGTGGAACTCACTGCCGCATACAGCGGTGGAAGCCAGATCACTGGGAGTATTTAAACAAGAAATAGACAAGTATCTCATTAGTGAGGGCATCAAGGGATACGGGGAAAAGGCTGGAAATTGGAACTAGTGTAGAGTAGCTTAGTGTAAATTTACAGAACAGACTCGATGGGCCTAGTGGCCTGGTTCTGTTCCTTTGTCTTGTGACCTTGTGACCTGTTATCGTGCTATATATTTAAAAAAATGCCAATGGTATGATTTTTTAAAAAGCACAAAAAGTGAACCATTATTCCCTGAAAACAGGCCTTTTACTAAATTCACTGATCTTTTCCTTTGTCCTTTGTTAAATTTCTGAATCAATTTAATTGAAAGTAGTGCTTATATACCCCGCTTGTCTGACAGTATTTGCTGTGAGAAGACAGATAAGAGTTAATAGTTCATGTTGACGGCCTTTCATCAGAAATGGATCGTGTGTTCTTTACTGTAAGTTTCACCACCCTGCGAACAGTTCCTGATTTGAATTGAAGGTATGTTTATATTTTGTTTAACAATTAAAATTCACGTTGTGGTGGATCTTGGACAGGATATGAAGTTGTGTTTGCCGACTAGTACATGCTTCTTAATGCAATCCTCCAGGCTATCCTATTTACGGCCACCATTTCACTGCCAAGGTATCTAATTATTAATGGGTAAATTCAGTGGGAGCCGAACAGAATTATTTGGAACAGGCAATTTTGTTTTGACCCTCTGTTATCCATTCATGAATCACATTATCTCAGCTCCAGCTGAACTGCTAGAGCCTGAAAATGTTCAGCAAAATATGCAAGTGTATTACAAGGCATCATGAGACTATCTCATGATCTAAACAGCCAGCTCTGGAAATTTCCATTCACCGTTTTTTTTTCTCTCTTCGTCAGCTTGCTTCCTGGTGTTGAAGTGCAAAAAAATTTCAAGCTACCAGACTGGAGTTGACTATATACCAGACTATATACCTTTAGTATATCATCAAGAGCCGAGATGTTGAAAAACATGAAACAGAAAATGGTGGGAGGGCTCAGCAAGTCAGGCTGCAGCTGTGGAGGTTGAAGCAGAGAGAGAAAAAGACAATCCTGGTCAATGACCTTCAATCAGAACTGGTGGCATGTCAGAGATAAAACAAGTGTATATGGTGTGGGGTGTGGAGAGAACAAAAGGGAAGGAACATAACAGGCCGGACAGCAGATGAGCGTGGAAATGGTGCTCAGCAGGTCTCGCAGCGCCCATAAGAGGTAAAGATATCTAACCAACGTTTCAGGCCCTTACTCAAAAATAAGGGCTCAGGTCCAAAACGTTGGTTATATTAGCTCCTATGGATGCTGCGACACCTGCTGAGTTCCTCCACCATATCTATTGCTTTTAACTACAATTGCAGTATCTGCAGAATTCCATGTTTCACTGGGGATCAGATGAGATTGGGCACAAGGAGTGATGACAAATGGATTCTTTGCAGGATTGAGTGCAGTGCAGCAGTTAAAGTTCTGATCTAGTAATCCAAACGTCAGGGCTAACTACCCTGAAAATCAGTTCAAATCCCAACACAGCAATTAATAACACTGGACAAGAAATCTTTTCAAAAGGATTGCTTCTTGAAAGAAAAATTGGGGATTATGTTAGACATCTTCAATCCGAGCACAAGGATCATTTCAGATTTGCTGTACCACGTAGGAAGTTGGAGAAACATTAAATTAACTTCTATTGAATTTAGCATGTTTAATTGCACAATCTCTGAGCCAAGCTCTCGGGTTGACTGCACATGTTGCACAACAAATGTGAGCAGCCCAGGGTTTGTCTTGGTCACCAATTTTACAACCAATGTAGAGCTCATAGGCTTTCTTAATAAGTGTAGTCATGCTGCGTCTTTAAGCCTTAGGCATATACTCAGTACAAATGTAAAAGAGTGTATTACAACATTGATGAGATATTTTGGCTGTATTGAATCTTGCTGAAGACAATAAGTGCCATTGTTACGTTCACTCAGTATGTTATTGCCTGAAGAGCATGTGCATCAACATGCATTCAATCTATAATCAACGTAATGCACCTCACCTGTATATGTGAGCTGCTTTTATAATCTGTCTGCATCTATCCTGACTGAGCATGCCCAGGCCTAAGACAACATTTGCATAACACCTAGAATTGTTTTGCTCTTCAGGCAGGTTTGGAATGGCCAAAACAGCTTACTTTGTGGGCAACATATGAGTAGATTTAAAATATAACAAGAAATCACAACAACGGGTTATATCTAAAAGAGGTACATGATCAGAAAAATTTAAAGTGCTTTTTGTGATCAGCAGCCCAAAATCCATAAAACACTCCCAAAAGTGTTCAAGAAGAAAATTCTTCATTATCCAGTATAATTTGCTAGTGTTGGTAGCAGTTGTTTTGTTGTTTAAAAAAAAAACAATCAAGTGAACTCATCCCCTTCGAGGGAGGAAATTAGCTCTCCTTATCCGATATGGTTATATGCTACTCCAGACCCTCTACCTGGTAATCCTCTTATTTGTTGCAATCATCTACTCAAGGGGCAAGTCGAGATGGAAAATAAATTCTGTCCATATAATAATGCATAGATTCGGAAAAATTAATTTACAAAAAATTATATTATGCTTGGCCTTCCCATCCCCTGCAAGCAAACGCACTGGCCTAATGATAGGTTTTAAAGGCATAAACAATGAGGACAGGGTGCCTGAACTCAGTATGCATTGGTCTAACCAAAGAAACTGAAAATTGAGGCGAAGGTAACGTTAAAAGGAGGCAGAAGAGAATGCAAAAAAAAAAGTTGGTCAGGCAGCACCTGTGGAAACAAAGGGAGGATCAAAGATCTTGCATTGGGATGATTCAGCAGCTTTTTTTTCAGCCATACAGCATGGTAACAGGCCCATTCAGCTCATGAAGCCCGTGCCGCCCAAATACACCCAACTGGTCTACAATCCCGGCACATTTTGAATGTGGGAAGAAGCTGAAGTACCCAGAGGAACCCCACGCAGACAAGGGGAGAACGAACAAATTCCTGACAGGCCCCACTGGATTTGAACCCTATTCACTGGTACTGTAATAATGTTGCGCTAACTGCTATGCTAAACCTGCTTGATTTTTTTTGAATTTTCATTCCAATGGACCTGAAAGATGTAGGCAAAATACTTAATCAGATGGGCAAAACAAGATTGTACCAACCTAATCTTAAAACTGAAAGTTTGGGAAGGAAATCTTGAGTTTGCTTCCACAAGAATCTGTGGATGCTATTTGTTTAGTAAGGGTAACGAGGCAGGTGGGGTTAAGATGGTAAATAGAGATAGAGGTTAGTGTTGGTCCAATTGATAGGCAGAGGTCTACATGGATAGGAAAGATTCTGAGGGACATGGGACCAATGTAAAGGTAAAGATTCCCTTATCGTCACATTTGGAATGTAACACACATTAAATTTTTTAAAACTTTTGTCAACTGTAAGGCAGACAGAGAGTTGTCCCTTTGTCCAGCGCCCCTCACAGAAACCTACAGGAAACACCTGGTGTTCCCAGGTGGTCTCCCTCCCAAATACTGACCTGTCCGGTGTCTGCTTAGCTTCTGAGATCAGACAATCCCAGGCGTATTCAGGCCGTTAAGCAAATAGATCTACTTAGATTGTCAACCTGGTCAGCATGGACAAGTTGGATGAAGTGCCTGCTTCCTTGATGTAAAACTCTATGGCCATGAGGAGACTCAAGACTGGACAACCTGCTTCTGTCCTTGAGTGTCGCAAGCTGAAAGTGGTATCCCCTTTGGAGATCACCCATTGTCTGTTCAGTTGAAGCAGTTTCCAGTTTTCTCTTCTGGCCACAGAGGGATTATTTATCTTTTTTTGATTACTTTGAGAACTGTTGGGTTGATGGATAGCCAAACTGAATGGTTCCACACAGCAGGTCAGGCAGCACATGCGGGAAGGGAAACAAGTGAAGGTTCCTCCTCAGAACTGGGAAGGAGGGAACACAGCTAGTTTATCGGGTCCATTCACAAAGTTGTCCTCTGGGTCAGGGCCAAAAATCTGAACAACCACCACAGATAAGATGGTCTGTCTCATTGTTCTTCACCTGCATGCAGCTTTCGATTCTGATGAACACACCATTCTAACTAATGTCCTCTCCTTCATCCATCCTTAACAGAGAAAACATTTCCTCCAACTAAATATTGAAAAGATTGAAACTACTGCTTTCAATCCTTGCCATAAATTCTATTCCTAAGCCACGGGCTCCATACCAGATCACTGAGTGAAATTGCACAATCATGCAATCAAGGTGTCATTTTTGACCCTCTGGTAAATTTGGATTGTCTGCCCCTGGCATCATCATTCACCTGCACAACATTGTCCCTACCTCAGCTTACCAATTACTAAAACCCTCATTTGTGTTCTTCTCTAGCTTTGCCCATTTCTGCTAACCACCTCCTATAACTCTAAAGTCTTCTCACACCCTGCAGTCCATCTATTAGGTCACACCAGGTTCTGATCACTCATGTTACTGAGCGTTGTCGCCCAGTTAAGCAACAGTTTAAAAATTCTCATTCCCCCCCCCCTTCTTCAATCACTTCTGGACCTTTCCCCCTCTCTCTGTAACCTGGTATCCTCCTAACACCCTCCCCCCCAAAAAAAACCTTATCTCAGCCTTACTGATGCTAATCATTCAGAACCAGAATCAGGTTTATTGTCAAGAACAGTTTGCCGTTTCTGAAGATCGATGGGTTGTTTAAACCATCTTAGCACAACATTGCTGACTGGCATGTCGGTTTCTGTGGATTCCAGCTGTAGTCGTTCTAAGCAGGAGTATTGGATGATTCCCATTGAACCTACACGCAAAAAAATCGACACTGAAAGGCACCATCTTTTATCTCATCCATTCAACTGCCTGAAATGTCCTCCCTTAACTTCCCTGTCTCTCCACTCTTTTAGGATGCTTCACGAAACCCATTCCAAGTTTTCAGTCAACAGCCCTGGGAAACGTCTTGGGATATTTTATCCTGAAAAGGAATCCATGGATCTGTTGATGCATTCCTGTTTTTTTGTTCTTCGTGTATCATGTTCTTCCTCCATTGTTGGTTCTATTCTATAGTTTCTTTACTGTGCACTGCAGGCAAAAACAGGTCAATTAGCTTTACTTAATTGTGTGCAGAGACCATTGGGGAACTTGCATCAGGATCTGGCATCAGTCAAGCCTTTCTAATCTGCGTCAACAGGTGCTGGACTTTTATTTATCACGGTTACTGCCTCCTCCAAAGCACAACCCTGAAAATAATCAGGAGCCAACTATTCCCCCCTCCCTCATCCTCTACAGCCCCAGACCCACCTCTAACCCCAACAAGTCAAGCTGCGGTTTATGATTTATATGTAACAACTTCGTCCAGCTGCTGTAGCCCAGAGATTACAACCTTGTTCTCTGTGGTCAGGTGTCAATTCCACTTGGCCGTTTATTTAAATACATCAGCTAACACTTCTTTCACCTTAAATAACTCTTGAGCTCCTGATTATAAAAATCACAATTATTTTTTTCTGTTGAATGCCTGACAAGTCAGTTTGATTACCAATGACATAAACATTTGAAAATAAATTAAACTATTTTGAATCTGTCTCCCAAATTACAGTTTGTGCACTCCTCACAGTGACCCACTGCATTCTTACCATAACAATTTGAACCTTGTTGTTAACAACTTGCAACTTATACATACAAAAGCAGGTCTAAGGTACTGAGAAGGACCAGTAATCACTGACAAACCCAATACTTACTCCCTGACCCTGATTGTGGGAGAGAAGTTCACAGATTCGTAGAGTTAAACAGCACAGAAAGTGGGCCAACTTGCCCAATCCAACCTGAGCTATTTCCATTTGCCCTCATTTGGCCCATATCCCATTAAACCTACTTACTTAAATGTCATTTTGAACGTCATAATTGTACCTGCTTCTACCACTTCCTCTGGCAGCTCATTCCACATACCCACCACACTTTGGGTGAAAAAAGAGCCTCTCAGGTCACTTTTAACTCTTTTCTCTCTCAGTTTAAATCCCTGCCCTCTCATGTTGGACTCCCTTCTTTTGGGAAAAATACCATGACCTTCTCTCTGCCCCTCAGTAATGTTATAATCACCTATAAGGTCATCCCTCAGCCTTTTATGGTCCAGGACCTCATAGGCAAAACCCTCCCCACTGTCGAGAACATCTCCAACAGGGAATGCTGGCGTTGGAGAGCAGCAGCAATCAACAAGGAACCACACCACCCAGCACACACTCTGTTCTCGCTACTACCATCGGAAAAGAGGTGTGGGTGCCATAAGGCTCGCACCACCAGGTTCAGGAACAGCGACTACCCCTCCACCATCAGACTCCTCAACAACAAACTTAATCAGAGATGAATTTAACGATTCTTACTTGTGCACTTTAGTGATTTATTTTTCATCTCTGAATTGCGTAGTCAGTTTGTTTACTTATCTATATTTGTTTACATGCGTACAGTTTTATTTTTGCATTACCAATAAGTGATAATTCTGCCTGGCCCACAGGAAAAAGAGTCTCAGGGTTGTATGTGTTGTCATGTATGTACTCTGAATCTGAATCTGCTGTAGCCCAGATCTCTATCAACTGCAAGACATAGAACAGAGGGGAGATAGGGGGACTAAGGGATGATGTCAGGACTGCAATCTCTCCCTCAATGTCACCAAGACCTAGGAGCTGGTTATGGACTTCCAGAAGAGGTGGGGAGGGGGTGGAGTTCACACCCTAGACTGTGCCAACGGTAATGTGGAGACAGTAAACAGCTGTGATGCTTGGAGCAAGCATCCCCAGTGACTAATTCTAATCCATCCACATCAATGCCACAGCCAAAGAAGTACACCAGCATCTCTTCCTCACTCACCAGCCTGAGGAACGATGGCATGTCACCCTGCGTCCCATTACAGCTTCTAGCATCCTGTCAGGATGCATCACTGTGTGGTAGGGAAGCCGTACAGTCTGGCTTTTGAGGACTCTGTCCGCTGTGCGGTGCCACCTCAAGCTGGACGTTAATTTGTCCTGAATTTGGGGGTGTAGGGGCAGAAAGGGCAAGGGGGGGTTAAATGCAGAATCCTGGGGTCCATAGGCCGGGTGCAGCCACGTTTCTTCTTGGGCACCTGCGCGATGGATTGGACTACCGGGGCCCGGACAGTGCGTGCATTGTGGGTTAGTTACTGGGGGCCAGTTGACGTGTACGCAGTGGGCCTGCAGATGGGGGAACACTTTGCGCAGGCATGTACTTCTGGTGTGAATGGCAGCATTTCACTTAGCCCATCGACATTGAGTGAAGTAGTGGCGGGCTTTGCTCAAAGTTTATGGGCCCCTTCCCAGTGAGGCAGCCAAGTATAGTGAGATTTTTCCATACTTCTCTCCTTTTCTTTTCTTTCTTTCTTTCTTTGGCTTGGCTTCGCGGACGAAGATTTATGGATGGGGGTAAATGTCCACATCAGCTGCAGGCTCGCTTGTGGCTGACAAGTCCGATGCGGGACAGGCAGACACGGTTGCAGCGGTTGCAGGGGAAAATTGGTTGGTTGGGGTTGGGTGTTGGGTTTTTCCTCCTTTGTCTTTTATCAGTGAGGTGGGCTCTGCGGTCTTCTTCAAAGGAGGTTGCTGCCCGCCAAATAATGAGGCGCCAAGATGCACGGTTTGAGGCGATATCAGCCCACTGGCGGTGGTCAATGCGGCAGGCCCCAAGAGATTTCTTTAGGCTGTCCTTGTACCTCTTCTTTGGTGCACCTCTGACACGATGGCCAGTGGAGAGCTCGCCCTATAACACGATCTTGGGAAGGCGATGGTCCTCCATTCTGGAGACGTGACCTACCCAGCGCAGTTGGATCTTCAGCAGCGTGGATTCGATGCTGTCGGCCTCTGCCATCTCGAGTACTTCGATGTTGGGGATGAAGTCGCTCCAATGAATGTTGAGGATGGAGCGGAGACAACGCTGGTGGAAGCGTTCTAGGAGCCGTAGGTGATGCCGGTAGAGGACCCATGATTCGGAGCCGAACAGGAGTGTGGGTATGACAATGGCCCCCTTAGATGTGCTTTGGCCCCTGTATGGCCCCTGTTGAGAATGGTTGAGCTAGGTGCTTACTGGTGGGTTATTGAAATCTGTGATACTGCTTTCTCAATTATCAATTTGCCTTGTCAATGATTTTCACTCTCACAAAATTCAAACCAGTGCCTCAGCCTCCTGTGGAAAGCAGCACAAAGCACCTTTACAGTGAACACTGCCTGATAATGCGGTGTGGGTGCCTTCACTCGCTCTCCCAGTCACAGAAAAACCACAAGTCCTGCTGAACTGGCAGATCTTGCACCGTACTAACCATATTCCTTGAAGTAAGCATGCTGAGGCGCCAAAGACTGAGGGTGAGAAACCAATAGGCTTTAATTCACTAAAGAACAAAGGCACATCCATACTGTTTGTACTGACAAAAACCACACCAGCAGTGCGAGTATAAGACAGCTTTAATAAACTAATATGTACACTAAGAGTTCTTGTCTCTGCAGGACGAACCTGGAAGGCTAGATTCTAGCTCTGGACTGCTTTATGAGTGTGCCCGACCAGACAAATACACACAACAGTGGTTTACCACACATGAATATTTAAAATATGTACATTTGACTGAGTATCAACAAACTCTAGCAACTGGTTAACTCAGGATAACTTACAATAGTGACAGGGTGAATGGTGGAAGTGAAGGTGGGATACTTATTGTTGACAGGGGATATCACGTATTGTTTGCTTGCGTTTAGCTTGACCAAAGTATTAACTTCACAGAATCAAATAAAATCTAGGATCCATGTGAAAACAAGAAATAGGTGTGTTACTTTTCTTATAAAAATTAAATATGGAATCATTGTTAAGAGTGACTGTCTACAATTATTCAAGAAAAATTGTTAAGAAAGCAAACAAACTGTCGTGTTTAATTTGTTTTTATTTCAACAATGCAGTGTGATAGAAGGGCCTTCTGATCCATGAAACCCGTGCCACCCAGCCACATCCATGCATGTTTCGGAGGGTGGGAGGAAACCGGAGGACCCAGAGGAAACCCACGCAGGTCACTGGGAGAACATACAAGCTCATTACAGACCGTGCCGGAGTCAAACTCAGGTCGCTAGCGCTGAATCGCTGACCACTGCGCTGACCAGGCGTGTCCTTTTCAGTCAAAATCCAATCACAAATTTACGGTACCATGGTAGATAATTAATGCGTTAGTGCTGCCTGCTCTATTCTCTCACAAAGTCAGGGTGCCACAGTTAAGGTTGAAATATTGCACACCCACAAATTACAAAGATTATTAACAACATTTCTGTCCATCAGTGTGACACAATCCAAGAGATATTCTGGATGTCTCAATCATTTGTACAACCTAAAATGGTGGATAAACCCTCAAGATCATTGTTTGAGAGTTTCAACTAATTTAGCTTTTTTTTGGTATTTTCCTTTCTATTTTGGAGTTGATCCAAAATTTTTTTTGGAATAATTTTTATTGGATTGGACAAAAGATTTTGACTCACCTGACATGACAATGAAAGGACAAAGGAAGCCATTTTATGAATTACTTTGAATAGCTGCATTTATTAGAGTTGTGCGTAAAATGGCCAAAGCAACAGTCGACTATTATTCTCCCACTTATGTTGACAAGATGCCATTGAGTGAGTTCATATGATTTTGCCATCTGGCAATATGTTGTCACATATTGGTTTCTATTAAAATTGTAATTGATCAATCACTCCTTGAAATGCCTTTTGCAAAACACTTGATGGGAATCCAACCATTGTCCCGACTTAAAAAAATGAACAGAATCCGCATATATGCCATGTCCTAATTAGCTTCAAAATCAAAGCGAGTGTTCAGATCCCTTCCATAATGAGGCAAACGCTAACTATTATAACAAAGGAAACTCTGTACAATGCTGTTCAGATCTGCACAACAGATGACACTTTATACATTTATAAGATTTTTGATAGCTCTGTACTAACTAGTTCTTTTCATCTGGGCCCCTATTTAAAAAAAAACAGAGCTCATCACAGCCTTCTTGGGCTCATGATCCAACCACATCATTAAATTACAGTTTGCTATTTAGTTGATCACAAACAGGCCAAAAATCTTGTGATTTATTTTGTGTAAAAGCCAATTCCTGCTTCTTTATAGAAAAAAATAAAGTGGTCAATAAAAGAAATCTGAGACCATTTGCATGATCAGCTTTTTTTAATAAAACATTTTACAGATTTTTGTTTTTGAAAGTTTCCTCAAAGACTCCCACTGATGAGACCTCTTTCTGCAGCCTAAAGACCAGGCAGTCAAACAAGTCTTTAGATTTCCCCAAACCCAATTCTGCAGAGCCAACCATTAAAAGATTCATCCGATAAAATCCACATGGTCAGCGTTAGGCACAAGAGATGACAGGCAGGAAAATGGTTGCTACTCGCGCAGGACTTCTGAGGCATTAATTATAATAATCTTGCCCTGGCTCCAACCTTCATCCACAAGACAGCCACAGCAACTGTATCTCTCCAGATTCTTATCAAGTCATGCCAAGGTCAATCCATACTCACTACAATTAAAACTGAAATAGAAGAGGAACAGAAAGGGGGATTAAAATATAGAAAAAGAAGTGCTGGAGTTGTAAGATGTGTACTGGAGAACCACAGCAATGTAGATCTTGTAAACCCGAAATAAGAAAGAGTGGGAAAAAGCTGATTCTCAGCCTGGTGGTGCTGGTTCTGATACTCCTGTATCTCTTCCCCGACAGGAGAAGCTGAAAGATGTTGTTGAGTGACATGAGAAGAATAACCAGAGAACTAGCAAGCCAGCACTCAATGATATTGTGTGCCCACTTCAGATGACAATCCCGGTAGATCCCATCGATGGAGGGGAGGGAGTATCCAATGATCCTCTCTGCCCTCTTATGGTCCTGTGGATTGACCTCCGATCCAATTCTCTGCAGCAACCGTTCCCCACTGTGAGGAAGCCTGCCAGGACTCTCTTGATAGATTTTCAGTATCTGAACTCTTTTGTCTTTTGTCTTTTCATGCTTGGTCTGGCAAACTACTGCATGGTCTGGCTGGGGTTGAACTGGACTGATCTGGAGTAGCAGTGCCCTAGAAGGTCCATGTAGGGTTTGGGGTGATGAAAAGGTACAGTTACATATGATTAGTGGGATGCAAGGAAATGATTCCTGGGGGCTGTCAGATTGTTCTTTGCATGTTAAATGTGTCCAATTACAAGTGCCAAAAAAAAAAGGCTGCCAGATGGTATCGTGTTACCCAAAAAGTGGTTGATCTACTGCTGGCTCGCTAGCACCCTGGTTAATTCTTTTCATGTCACTCACCAATCTTGGCTAACCCAAACATTCACTTAGCAAGACACTTATCCAAACAAGAAATCAGTGTAGCTGTGAGTAAAGTGGGGAGAAGGAAAAGGTTGGCAGAAAATGATGGATAGATCATAGATACTATTTATTGACCTGTAATAAAACAGAAATGTAATATGACATGAAATTGCCTTTAATCTGCCATAAGGCAAAGAATCGCCTTTCGCATGAGCATTGCCCGGCGCCCCTTGCAGACAAAGAGGAGCAAAAGAGTCACCGAGTGTCTGTGAATTCACCTCAAGTGCTCCCATAGCATCTGCATCCGCACAAGACTCCGGTTCAGTTCAAACCAACCGCAACCCAAGCTCCAGAATCAAACCACTGACACGATGATGAAGCCTTCAGCGCCCCCATGGCTGTTGGGGAGCCATTCATGCCTTCAGTACCCTCTCGAATCCCATCTCCGACACCCAGCTCCCAAGAGCCAGGCACCAGCAGCCTGGGGCGGGGGAGGGGTTCCTTGATCTCAAGTCACCAACAGCTCGCTGCCTGTGTGCACCCTTCAGCTGCAGAGCCCCTCGCTGGCCCACCACACCGTGGTCACGGTCCTCAGCGTCACGTTCTCTGCTTGTCCTACTCTATGGGGCCTCTGCTCTCCCCTGGATCTGCAGTTACAGCAGGCTCCGGCCTAATTCAACAGCAGTTTACCTTTAAAGTTAGTGAAGCATGGACTGACGGCCTCAACATATTGAGTTTAAAAGCCTACAATTGTTCAGTTTTCCAAAGACAAGGATGTTTGCAGGATTTTTGCAACTACAAATCACTGTCAAATATATTGCAGCAGATTCTCAAGGTGACTTCTCTGTTGACATGCAAAATAAATAATAAAGGGGTTCAGTGCAGAAGGTGCCTGGTTCTTTGATGTCAGTATCCAGATCCCTCTGTAAAGTCATTGCCAATTCCATTTGGAAAGTTAATTTTATGTCTGTAATCCATGGCTCTGTCTGACAGCCATGTCACATTCCTATAACTTACTGCACAATGAGATGTGATGACTTCACCTCCTTTGATCAGTTTAAAACTGTTCCCCTTGTTTAAGATGGTTTCATTTACACTTGCAAATTGTCCATTTTTATCAAAACTATCTGAACATATTATTATGATCCAAACTCAAAGTTTGTAGTTCAGATTTATTGTCATACATGACATCCTTTCTACTGCTCCAATCTCTTCATTTGAAGGTAATAACACCTGCGCTGCAGCAAGAAAACACAAAACTCAGCAAAGACTGCACAACAGGCTTTAATCCATTAAAAGTCTGTACCCCAGTTTCTGTCCTGATGGCTCCACAAGTGACTGGCCCCTTAGGTGGTCTTCCTGCAGGCACAGAAGTCATCCCCTGCAGTAGGCTGGAGGTCATATCACTACAACCTTGCCATCTTCTTTTTGAATTGAATTGTTTATTATCACGTGCACTGAGGTACAGTGAAAAAAACACATAGTTTTGCATGCTATCCAGGCAAGGTAATTCATAAGTAGAGCAGGCAGTGCTATATTAAAACAAAAGTGCAGGCTCTAGTGTTACAGTAAGTTGAAGGATCCAGAGTCTGCTGTCCCAAAGATGAAATGCAAGGTATAGAGAAAAGCAGTTAAAACAGTTCAAGTAAAATCTATGTGTTTTTTTCACTGTACCTCAGTGCACGTGATAATAAACAATTCAATTCAAAAAGAAGATGGCAGGGTTGTAGTGATATGACCTCCAGGTGATTGGAGAGGGAAGGAAAGAGGTTCGTTGACATGCTGCCTGGATTAGAGAGTTTTAGAGGAGAGGTTGGACCAACTAATCTGGAACACAGGAGGCTGAGGGGAGACTTGATGGGTTTATAAAATTATCAGAGGTAGATAATCGAAGTCTTCATCCCAGGATAATACTACAGGGCATAGGTTTAAGGTGAGAGGGGGAGAGGAGATTTATAGGGACACAAAGAGAGCGAGGTGGCTGAAACATGCTGTCTGGGGAGGTGGTAGTTGTGAATATGAAAGCAATGTTAAGAGGCATTTAAAGAAGCCTGTACCAAGTAAATAATTCTAAAATATTTACATATATTTATTGTAAATTATATCTGTGTGTTTATATGCAATTACTATGTACTGTATATTGTTTGCGTTAGTGTGTGTGCACTGCAGTCCAGTGAAGTGTCTGGTTGCATCTGTACAGATGATAATGAACTTAAATTTGAACTTGAACTTGAGACAGACACATAAAAGACAGGGTATTGACTATGTGCTGTTTAAATTAGCACCATGGTTAGCGCAGGCAACGTGGGCCGAAGGGACTGTTCCTGTGCTGCTCTGTATTCTATATCCGATGTGATCCACTTACAGACAACCAATTCTTCTGCTTCTCCCCATGAGTTTCAGTGGGCAGCAGTACCTGTGCCAGGTGAAATTGATACAGGCTCCATGGGCACATTACCCAGGCTGGGAGCTGGAAGGTCACACTGCCCTACTGGGCTGCAGAGCATGCCATGCACCAACACAGGGGAACGCTGACCGCAACCCGACACTCCAGGGACTTCCGAAACAAGCAGGCCCAACAGCAGAACTGGCAGAAGTCATCCCCCCACTCAAATGACTGGCTGTGCTCACAGAGAGGCTCCAGCGGCCGTCAATGCCTGTCATCCCCCAACCCTGCCTGGCCTCCATTCTTTATGTGGTGCTCTGATCAAAATCCCTTCACCATACAAAATATTTCCTCTCAATAGCAGAGGGCTATATTTAACATGGCCTTTGTTTATAACTCAGATCGAAGGCCAATGACACTTGAGACAGATGTGATCAAGATAATTTGAGTCACAGAGTAATTGTCCCTCAGTTCATCTCAATTCCCAGATAGTCCCTTTGTCTGGAAGTGTCTGATCTTGTGAACCTTGCAAGATGTTTTAATGTTTTAAAACATGCTTAATGTTTTAAATATTAAGCATTTTTAAATGCTAAATATTCTTTAAGCAAAAATATTTAAAAATAACAGTAATATTTTTCAAGATTCAAAGTTCAATTTACCCATTCACGTAGACAAAATATATGAAAATCTTCCTTTGCCTTGTCCTGAAAAGTCAGACAAAGTCGCCAACTAACCCAATGTTGTTATTAAAACAAAATGCAAAGGGGAGCCCCTTTAGAGACATTCCTGCCTCCTCAGATGTTGCCGTCTCCCGCGCCCCCATAATCCCTATTGCACGGTCTGTTGTCCAGCAGTGAGCTCAAGTTCGAGACCCCATATCCAGGTCGTATCCACCTTGACCCCTGGGTTCCAAATCCCCAAAATGTTAGGAAGCCATCAGTGGCCCAAGGGCTTTCAAGAGACCTGCTCACCATTGCTCCACGAATCATAGTTCCAGAAGCCAGTCGTTAGTGCCTGGCATGAAGCCTTTGTCTGCCGAGCTGACCTGGAGGCTGCCGTAGCAGCAGAAATGCAGTAGGACCGACAGACATTCCTACAGCTCGGCCTCAGATGATCTGGTCCACTGTGTGATTTTTCTTTAGGGTCCTCTTCTGATCTCTTCCTTCTAGGCAGGTGGGAGCATGGTGTTCTCCTGCTCTGATACCTTGCTCCCCATCTGCCGCTCTCTCAAAGACCACCTTTGATGTTTGGCTGCTGGGTCTGAGTCCCACCCTCTTAGGCACGGACCTCTGAGGACTTTCAATGTAAAAACGGTGGTCAGCCTCATTCAATTTGCCCCAGGATCCATCTCAAGGGTTGGCCGGGCAATAGGACCTGCAGTGCCGTGTTGTAAGGCTGTGGCCCTGTTCCTCCTGGTCTGCTACAATTGGACGCTGAAGAGAACACAGGTGGCAGGTTGTTGGTGACTCGAGGTGAGGAACCCGTGCAGGCTGCTGGCGACTGAGGTCAAAAGCATCACACCAGGCTGAGGACTGTTGGAGACTGTTTCAAGTCGGGCAGAAGGAGTAACAGGTATCAGAGCTGGGATGCAAGAAGGTTCCAAGGGCACTGATGGCTTCCTGATGGTGTCAGAGTTACGGATCTGGAGCTCAGTTTGCTGGTGGTTTGGACCTAAGGTTGTATGGCTATGGAGGCTGCGGGACCCCTGGAGGTGAATTCATGGACATTCAGTGACTCTGGGGGGACTTTCATTTGCTTCTCTTTCTCTGGCTGCAAGGATTGCTGGGCAATTTCTGCTGATAGTGAATCTTTGTCTGCCTTACAGTAGACTAAAGGAAATTTCATGTAATATCACTTTTTCAGTTTTATTACACACGACAATAAAATAATCTTGAATCCTGAATATTATTAACACTGAAGAGATACTATGTCTAATTGTTACTTCCTTCTGTCAGCAAGGGAGGATTATCCTTTTCGTTGGTTATCCTTTACTTCCTTTGGATGCTGAGTGACCTGCTGAGATTCTCCATCATGTTTATATATTGCACTTGACCCCGGTGTCTGCAGACTTTCCCATTTAACTCTATTTTCCCTAATAATTATCACGGGTTTTAATCAATTGGCAGTTGTTGCCAAAGCTTGCCATGCCCGGTAAACTGAGCTGTCTAAAATAACCCTTATGATATCATAGTCAAATGGGTCAGTGAGTGCATGTGAAAATGTCTGTAGCATTGTTCAGTCAAGCCTTGGCTGTTGTAAATCCTCCGTGTTAGCTGGTTCTGTAGAGCAAACTGCGGACAAAGTTGGGCAGCAAAAAAAAAGGGAAAACCCATAGTTCTGATTTACCTGTGTGAAAATACATCCCCAAAACCATGAAAATTGCAGAATCCGAAGCACAAATTGGAAAATTCTAAGACCCTGATGTGCCTCAATCCTAGTTCCGGAAATTGCAGCTGACACCCTGGACATGCCGGCAGAATGCTGTTTGAGGTTGAGTGATGGTAGTTGAGTCAGAAAATGTCCCGATAACTTGTGCAGCTCTCTTTGCCAAAATGTTTCTGATATTTAGAGTTTCATTGCAGTAAGTTTCACAGTTGTTTGACCTTGTCTGGAGATTGTTATTTTATTTTCCCTGTGCAGACACAGAAGTGAGTACAACAGTGAATAAGCTTTATCTACAGGACAGACATTGCCCACATAACAGCGTCAGCTGCACAGAAGGAAGAAATAAAAACACTGACTTGCTTCAAAAATCTCCATTAAACTTCCCCTCTTCCCACCCTACACCTGCGCACCTAGTACTTGACATCCCACCATGGGACAAACAATCTGACCATCTAGCACTCATGATTTTATATATATTTCAATCAGGTCACCCGTCAGTCTCCGACGCTCCTGAGAGAATAATCCAAAGTTTGTCCAGCAACTCCAATCCAGATACACCTCTTCTGCATCCTTTCCACATCCTTCAGAGATAATGGCAATCAGAACTACAGCCGGTACTCCAAATGTGGCCTAACTAAAGTTTTATAGCAACTGCAGCATGATTTCCTGATTTTTATATACATTGGTCCAACCGCCCATCCACTACCCCTAAACCAAGAGGACAACCTTCACTCCCCAGGTAAATTCCAAAACTAGACATGAAGTGTGATGAAGTGTGAATCTAAAAATACACATCACAAAATAATTTCCAGTCTTAGTTACTGCAACTTTATATGGGTAACACAAACCCCAGCAAAGATGGGCCCAATTTCCAATGCAACACCTTGAAGAATAGAACAGGTCAGAGTCATAACTGCTTGTGACTGATATGGAAAGATCAGAAGAGCAAACGTCGGCTATTCAATACAAGCCACGTTGATCTTCTTTCGCAATATTATGCTTCTGCTCTCTCGCCATCCCCCAAGTGCCGCAAGAAACCGTTGGAGCTCACTCCTCGCAGCCACTTTTGCTCATTCATTCCTGAACCACCAAGCTGAAGAACAGCATCTTCCCACAGGCAATGAGTCTGCTGAATGACTGCTAAAGACATGACTCTACTATTTCTTAAAAATATTTATTTTATGCAATACGCACTGTGTACATGCATCATTTGTGTGTTATGCCTGGACAGGGTGTAATAGTATAGATTCTATCACCATTGTGTATATGTATAGATGGTAGCACCATCCTCAACATTCATTGGAGCGACTTCATTCCTAATATCGAAGTACTCGAGATGGCAGAGGCCGACAGCATCGAATCCACGCTGCTGAAGATCCAACTGCGCTGGGTAGGTCACGTCTCCAGAATGGAGGACCATCGCCTTCGCAAGATTGTGTTATATGAAGAGCTCTCCACTGGCCACCGTGACAGAGGTGCACCAAAGAAGAGGTACAAAGACTGCCTAAAGAAATCTCTTGGTGCCTGCCACATTGACCACCGCCAGTGGGCTGATATCGCCTCAAACCATGCATCTTGGCGCCTCACAGCTCGGCGGGCAGCAACTTCCTTTGAAGAAGACCGCAGAGCCCACCTCACTGACAAAAGGCAAAGGAGGAAAAACCCAACACCCAACCCCAACCAACCAATTTTCCCCTGCAACCACTGAAACCGTGTCTGCCTGTCCCGCATCGGACTTGTCAGCCACAAACGAGCCTGCAGCTGACGTGGACATTTACCCCTCCATAAATCTTCGTCTACGAACCCAATCCAAAGAAGAAAGAAGAAAGAAAAGTGTAGGATGACTGTGATTGGCTGAGAGTGTAGCCACACCTACTGGCAGGTGTTAAAGGATTGTTCCTAGCCAGACCAGGTCATTCTGGACTGGTCGACCTACTTGTGATATGCGCCAGTCTTTTAGTTAATAAAAGCCTTGCCACCTACTGGCAGGTCTTAAAGGATTGCTCCAAGTCAGACCAGGTCATTCTGGACAGGTCGACCTACTTGTGATATGCTCCAGTCCTTTAGTTAATAAAAGCCTTGCCACCTACTGGCAGGTCTTAAAGGATTGTTCCTAGCCACACCAAGTCATTCTGGACTGGTCGACCTACTTGTGATATGCTCCAGTCTTTTAGTTAATAAAATCCTTGCCACCTACTGGCAGGTCTTAAAGGATTGCTCGAAGCCAGACCAGGTCATTCTGGACTGGTCGACCTACATGTGATATGCTCCAGGCCTGTTTCCGCTCCGTAAATGGTTATATGGTTATGGTTTGGATCAACAAGTCTTTGGTTCTTTCGACGCGCATTACACAGGTGTTTTGCACTGTTCTGCACCATGGACCAGAGAACACAGTTTTGTTGGATTGCGCTAGTACAACCAGATGACAAATCAACTTGATCTTGAACCAATGACCCCTTCACTTACTGTGCATGACAAAGATCATAACATGCATTTCTCTTTGTAATGATTCAAGAAGAATTTTTATCTTTCTTTTACACTTGTGCCTTCATAGAATTTCTTACATAAAAGGAGTGATCAATGAAGCATTGCGAGTCTTCATCTCAGTGATATGGAAACCAATTTAAAGGTCAAACTAAGAAACCATTGACTGGGCAGTTCTGCCATGACTGCCAGACCTACTTCTACTGTCCAATAAATCATCCAGAAAATAAAGAAGGCATGAACAAGGGTGTTCATTTATTAATTCTCTCATGTTGTGGTATGATAATTTTGGAAACAGACCAATGCAAACAAAAAGGTGGAAGTGTAGCTTCCCATTATCAGATTGCCACTCTTTATCCACCAAGTAACCATTTCCTTGTCTTGGCAGAGTGTGACAGAAAGAATTACAAAGTAACTGTAAGACTATAAAGATCGCATGCCAGTGAGGGGAAGAATAGAATGTTATGGCAGATGAATTCATGACAGAGGTGTTGGTGTAGGGGAAAGGGCTTCAGGTTAGGGGAAAGAATGACCATGCCAACAGGGGTGGGTATCAACCTGAACTTGAGAGGGACCAATATCGATGCGGGTAAGTTTGCTAGAACATTTGGGGAGGGGTTAAATTAGCTAGACAGGGGGTGGGACCTGGAGGGTTAGGTCAGATGATGGAGCAATTGGTGGAAAAGCCAGGACCCAGAGTTGTTCCTGTTGAGAAACATAATCGACATAAGACTTGCAATGAATGGGAGTCATGTGATGGAGTAGTGGCCGGTAGGAGAATACCAGCCCTATCGAGAAAAGAAGGGAAAAAGTGAAGAAAAAGCAAAGCCCCAGATACACAAAACACAACAAATAAAAAATAAAGGTGTGGAGAAAATGGCACCCAAGAAAGAAAAACCAAAACAACAGGTAAAAAAAGAAGGAAAGATGCCGGAAGAGAAAGGTGAAGGCCTTACCTGCACGAAAAAGCAGCTATCCACCGTGGAAAGAGGAGCCCGTTCCCCGAGGTTAGTGGAGGGTCGTGACCCACCAACCGCGGGACTGCAAAAATGGCTCACTGAGCCAAACAGAGGTGCGTAACTGCACATGACAAGGAGAACACCGACGGGAGGGGGGACCAGCTGTAGAGTGAAATTCCACTGCACGAACAGCTGAGAGATGCCCGACAGCAAGGCTCCCAGTTGGAAGATGAAGAAAGCAATGGGAAAGGGAGGGGTGAGAAAGAAAAATGGAAGCAGGAGACACAACAGATAACCACCCCAGAAGAAGAGAGCCAACATCAAGAAACCATGAAAAAAAATACCCAACAAACTGAGACAAGCAGCTCAACAAGAAAGTCAAAAAGACATAGATACAAGGAAGAGAAATAGAAGACACAAACCCAAGAGCAGACACAGAAGAAGAAGAAGAAGAAGAAGAAGACCAAGCTCTGCACAGAGGAATAGGAGGTAAAATGAATGGACAGTACATAGATAAAACATTTTTCAAGAACAAATGAAAGCATTAAAAGAATGGTTGACACTAGAATTTAGTGAAATGAAAAGAAAAATGAAAAGTACAGAAGAAAAAGTGAATAGAATAGAGTTGGTCTTAACAGATGTAAGGAAAGGTTTAGAAAATGTGGAAGAACGTGTAATGGCAGTAGAAATGGAAGTGAACGACTTAAAAAGAAAATTGGAAGAAAGTGACAAAAAAGTTAAAGAAAAACAGAAATTGTTAGCTCAGAAGATGGATATAATGGAAAACTATAGTAGGCGAAACAATATAAAGATAGTGGGCCTAAAGGAAGATGAAGAAGGCAAAGATATGAAAGAATTTATAAAAGAATGGATCCCAAAAGTCCTGGGAATGCCAGAAATGCAGGAAGGAATGGAAATAGAAAGGGAATACAGAACATTAGCCCCAAAACCACAGTCACAACAAAAACCAAGATCCATTTTAGTAAAATTTCTGAGATAAACGACAAGAGAAAATAAATTGGAGAAGGCAATTAATAAAATTAGAGAAGACAAAAAAACCACTGGAGTACAAAGGTCAAACATTTTTTTTCTACCCAGACATAAGTTTTGAGCTCCTAAAGAAAAGGAAGGAATTTAACACAGCAAAATCGATCCTATGGAAAAAAGGCTATAAATTTATGTTAAGATATCCAGCGGTGCTTAAAATAGTTATCCCGGGGCAGCAAAATGGACTGTTCTCAGATCTGGAGAAAGCACAAGAATTTGCAGAACACCTGCAAGACGGAAAGAGATGAAGAGATGAAACAAGAACAAAGAACGACAACAAACTACATATAAAGATGTAAAAATGATGTATAAGTAAAAACTAAAGGAGGGAAGAAAATGGAAATAAGGGAGAAGGGGGAGAAAAAGAGGAGAGGTTAAAAAAAAGAAAAAGAAAAAGAAAAGGGGAGCTTTGTTGTAACGTGAAGATAAAAGTCTTTTCTGGAGGAGGTTGGGTGGGAGAGAATAACAGTCACTGTGAAATCAGTTGATACTTGCGAACGGGTTCGCAGTCCAAATGGAGAGGGGAGTTGTGGTTGCCTGGCAAAGGACAAGGAGCGAATCAGAGGCACTTGGGGTTAAGGGAATTTTAGATGTGGGAGTGGTTGAAGTATTTTATGTTTTAGAAGTGTTGTCATACAATGTGTTCAAAAAAAAGAAAAATGAGAAATAAAAATGGGGAAAAGGGAAAAGGGGAAAGGTGATGGTGAGGAAGCGGAAATGAGGTGTAAGCAGAGTATGAGATGACCATGTTGACCTATATGACTATAAATATTAATGGAATACATAACCAAATCAAACGGAAGAGGCTATTAAATTTACTGAAAAAGGGAAAAAATAGATATAGCATTCGTGCAGGAAACGCATCTAACTGAAGTGGAACATAATAAATTAAGGAGAGACTGGGTAGGGCTCGTAACGGCAGCATCATATAAGTCAAAAGCCAGAGGTGTAGCTATATTAATTAATAAACATGTACCAATCAAAATAGAGGAGGAAATAATAGATACAGCAGGGAGATATGTAATGATAAAGTGTCAGATATATTCAGAACTCTGGAATTTGGTCAACATATATGCACCTAATGAAGAGGATCAAAAGTTGATGCAAGATATTTTTCTGAAGATTGTAGATACGCAGAGGAATATATTGATAGGAGGGGACTTTAAACTTAATTTGGAGTCAAAGATGGATAAAACTGGACAAAAGACGAGCAGAAAGAACAAATTAGCCAAGTTTATGGTTAAATCAATGCAGGAAATGCAACTTTGGATAAATGGAGGAGACAACACCCAAAGGAGAAGGAATACTCATATCATTCGAGTAGACATAAAACATACTCAAGGATTGACCTGTTCCTGTTGTCAGCCCATATCCAGAGGAGAGTTAGGAAAATGGAATATAAAGCTAAATTGTTATCTGATCACTCACCCCTGTTATTAGCAATAGAACTGGAGGACATCCCACCAAGAACATATAGATGGCAATTAAACTCCATGCTACTTAAAAGACAGGAATTTAGAGAATTTATTGAACGCAAAATTAAAATGTACTTTGAAATAAGTACGGAATCAGTGAAAGACAAATTTATATTATGGGATGCAATGAAAGCCTTTATCAGAGGGCAGATAATAAGTTATGAAGCTAAGATGAAGAAGGACTACAACCGGGAAATAGAACAGCTGGAAAGGGAAATAGTAAGTACAGAAAAAGAACTAGCAACAAGGGAAAATACAACAAAAAGAGAATTGGCAGACAAAAAAGTAAAATATGAAATGCTACAAACGTATAAGGTGGAGAAGAACATAATGAAGACAAAGCAGAAGTATTATGAGCTAGGAGAAAAAAAAATGCACAAAATACTAGCTTGGCAGCTTAAAACAGAACAAGCTAAAAGAACGGTATTGGCAAACAAGGACAAACAAATTACATATAACCCAACAGAGATCACTGAAAACTTCAAGGAATTCTATGAGCAATTATACAGAATTGAGAACGAAGGGAAAGAAGACAAAATAGATGAGTTTCTAGCTAAAATTGAACTACTGAAATTGCAAGAAGAGGAGCAAAACAATTGATAAAACCATTTGAAATAGAGGAAATACAGGATATATTAAAAAAGCTACCGAACAATAAAATGCCTGGGGAGGACAGACTCCCAATAAGATTCTATAAAACATTTAAAGAGTTACTAATTCCTCCTCTCCTGGAAGTAATGAACTAGATAGAAGAAACACAAAACTTGCTCGATTCATGTAAAACAGCAATAATTACAGTAATATCAAAGACGGGGAAAGATCCACTAACACCAGCATTATATAGACCAATATCTCTATTTAACTCAGATTATAAGATAATAGCAAAACTATTAGCAAACAGATTGGCTGACTGTGTACCAAAAATAGTAAAACTAGATCAAACTGGATTTATTAAGAAAAGACGAACAACGGACAATGTCTGTAAGTTCATTAACTTAATCCATGCAGTACAAGGAAATAAGATGCCAACAGTGGCTGTTGCTTTAGACGCAGAGAAAGCCTTTAACAGGGTAGAATGGAATTATTTATTCAAAGTATTACAAAGGTTCAACCTACCAGGGAAATACATTAATTGGATTAAAGCATTATATAAGGGTCCAATGGCGAAGGTGACAGTAAATGGATATATAATCAAACCAATTTAAATTAAGCAGGTCAACTAGGCAGGGATGTCCACTATCTCCCTCACTGTTTGCTTTAGCAATAGAACCCTTGACAGAACTGATAAGAACAGAAATTAAATAAAAGGGATAAAAATAAAAGAGAAGGAATATAAAATCAGTCTATTTGCAGATGACATCATAGTATACTTAACAGAACCAGAATTATCAATAAAAGAATTACATAAGAAATTGAAGGAATATGGAGAAATATCAGGGTACAAGATCAACGCAAATAAAAGTGAAGCGATGCCAATGAATAATGCGGATTTCATAAAGTTTAAAAAAGAATCACCATTGAAATGGCAAACACAAGCAATCCGATTCCTAGGTATTAGACTAGATAATAATCTAGGCCATCTATACAAATTAAATTATCAGCCATTAATGAAGAAATTACAAGGTGACTTAGAACATTGGAAAGATTTACCACTAACATTGATAGGAAGGGTAAATTGCATTAAAATGAATATCTTCCCAAGGATACAATACCTATTTCAATCATTATCAATTCCCTTAACAGAGAAATTCTTTAATGAACTAAAGAGAATAATAAGGAAATTCTTATGGAAAGGGGGTAAAACCAAGGATGGCACTAGATAAATTAACAGAATGGTACAAATAAGGTGGTTTGCAGCTACCAAACTTTAAAAATTATTATAGAGCAGCACAATTAAGATATCTATCAGATTTTTATCAAACAAGGAAAAAACCAGATTGGACCAAGATAGAGCTAGGCAAAATAGGGTAGAAGGTACCAGAACATATACTTTATAAGTGGGATGAAAAACTGGTGCAATATAGAAGTTCACCAGTACTGCACCATCTACTCAACATTTGGAAGAAGATTCACATAGAAAGGAAAAAAACAAATTACCAACTACCAAAATTATTATTGACGCAAAATCAGCTAATCCCTTTCACAATAGATAACCTTTCCTTTAGAGAATGGTAGAGAAAAGGAATTAAGAGAACAGAAAATGTTTTTTTTTGGAAATAATTTATTATAATTTGAACAAATGAAGTACAAATATGGAATAACTCATGGTACAATGTTTGCATACCACCAACTGAAAACCTACTTAAAGGACAAATTGGGAAGCAGACTGAGATTACCAGAAGGAAGCAGCTTTGAATATGTGATTACAGACACAATGATAATTAAAAGATTTATAACAAACATGTACATCAAGCTGCAAGAGAAAGAAAATGATGAAATAAGCTTTAAACCCAATCAAAAGTGGGAAAAAGATCTAAACATAAAAATAAAAAATGAAATATAGGAAAAGTTATGTTCTGGAACGATGAAGAATTTAATAAACACAAGGTTACGCATAATACAATATAATTGGTTACACAGGCACCAAAAGTTCAATAAATGGGACCCAACAGTATCAGATAAATGTTTTCGCTGTAAGAAGGAAACGGGAACAACAGTACATGCAATTTGGGCATGTGAGAAAGTGAAAAAGTTTTGGGAAGATCTAAATCAGGTATTAAATAAAATCACAAAAAGCAACATACCAAAAAAATCCAGAGATCTTGCTTCTAAGTAATATAAGAAGTAAAGAATTAGGCCTCAAACTGGATGAAGCGTAAAAAAGATTTATGATGATAGCCTTAGCTGTAGCAAAAAAATGTATAATGTCAACCTGGAAATCAAAAGACAGCCTGAGAGTAGAGCAATGGTACATAGAAATGAATAAATGTATTCCATTGGATAAAATAACATATAATTTAAAAAATAAAGTCACATTATTTGAACAAATGTGGGAACCATACATGGAATACAACAGAGAGGGCCTACTGCGGACCTCCACCCCCTAAAATAATAGAATGAGAAGATGAAATGAACTGACCAAGTGTGTAAAAGTAGATGACACAATTTTCTTGTTTATTTTCATTGTGTGATGACATTGTTTAATGGGTTTAATGTATCATATATGTTGAACATTTAGTGGGTAGGGAGGGGGGTGGGAAGGGGGGAGGGAAGGAAGGGGGTAAAAGGGGAGAAAATGACACTGTGTATATTCAAAAGGGAAATGTTTGTGTATTTTGATTAATATGGTTCATAGTGTGAAAAATAAAAAAATTTTTAAAAAAAAGTTTCACAATTAATCTGTCCAAATTTCAAATCCAATTCGTAATGATTGTATTGGCAGTGGCCAGGAAGTGTAGAGCGGTTACCTGGAAAACTGACTCCTGCCTGAGTGTGACTGACTGGAACACAAAAATGCAAAGCTGTGTTCCCCTTGAGAAAATAACTTACAATTGAAGACAAAAAGAATAACACTTTTTTGAAAATTTGGCAACCATACTTAAATTCCTTAGTAGCACAATTATACTGTGGCCCATCGCATCTCGGCACGCTTCCTTCACCATCTATCCCTCTCGGTGGGGCAAGGGGTCCATCCCATCCCAACCAGGAAAAGCCAAGAGAAGAAAACACCCTGAGCACTGGCTGCCGTGTCGTGGCAAACCCATTGTAGAACGTGTCGAAAGAATCAAAGGCTTGTTGATCCAAACCAAGGCTTTTATTAACTAGAAGACTGGAGCGTATCACATGTAGGTCGACCAGTCCAAAATGACCTGGCCTGGCTTGGAGCAATCCTTTAAGACCTGCCAGTAAGTGGCAAGGCTTTTATTAACTAAAAGACTGGAGCATATCACAAGTAGGTCGACCAGTCCAGAATGACCTGGTCTGGCAAGGAGCAATCCTTTAAGACCTGCCAGTAGGCTTTTATTAACTAAAAGACTGGAGCATATCACAAGTAGGTTGACCAGTCCAGAATGACCTGGTCTGGCTAGGAGCAATCCTTTAAGACCTGCCAGTAGGTGGCAAGGTTTTTATTAACTAAAAGACTGGAGCATATCACAAGTAGGTCGACCAGTCCAGAATGACCTGGTCTGGCTAGGAGCAATCCTTTAAGACCTGCCAGTAGGTGGCAAGGTTTTTATTAACTAAAAGACTGGAGCATATCACAAGTAGGTCGACCAGTCCAGAATTACCTGGTCTGGCAAGGAGCAATCCTTTAAGACCTGCCAGTAGGCTTTTATTAACTAAAAGACTGGAGCATATCACAAGTAGGTCGACCAGTTCAAAATGACCTGGCCTGGCTTGGAGCAATCCTTTAAGACCTGCCAGTAAGTGGCAAGGCTTTTATTAACTAAAAGACTGGAGCATATCACAAGTAGGTCGACCAGTCCAGAATGACCTGGTCTGGCTAGGAACAATCCTTTAAGACCTGCCAGTAGGTGGCAAGGCTTTTATTTACTAAAAGACTGGAGCATATCGCAAGTAGGTTGACCTGTCCAGAATGACCTGGCCTGGCAAGGAGCAATCCTTTAAGACCTGCCAGTAGGCTTTTGTTAACTAAAAGACTGGAGCATATCACAAGTAGGTCGACCAGGCCAGAATGACCTGGTCTGGCTAGGAGCAATCCTTTAAGACCTGCCAGTAGGTGGCAAGGCTTTTATTAACTAAAAGACTGGAGCATAGCACAAGTAGGTCGACCAGTCCAGAATGACCTGGTCTGGCTAGGAGCAATCCTTTAAGACCTGCCAGTAGGTGGCAAGGCTTTTATTAACTAAAAGACTGGAGCATATTACAAGTAGGTCGACCAGTCCAGAATGACCTGGTCTGGCAAGGAGCAATCCTTTAAGACCTGCCAGTAGGCTTTTATTAACTAAAAGACTGGAGCATATCACAAGTAGGTCGACCACTCCAAAATGACCTGGTCTGGCTAGGAGCAATCCTTTAGTGATAGAATCTCTACTATCATACCCATAAAAGCCTGCTTTATACCTTTGTTGTGAGTGTCTTGAATGCTGTGTTTAACTGTGGTTAGTTGAGTATTAAATGTTTTGGGTGGTGTGGGGGGAGGGAGGGGGATGAAAAGAGCTTGAATTCTGCAGAAAACTTTGTATAGAACTGATCACTGTAAACTGTTCTCGATGCTGATTCTCTTAACATTGACACTGATAATGTTGATAACTTTTTAAGTTTTTAAAATCACAAATAAGTTATTTTAAAAATTGGGGAAAATTTGATGCTATGTGTAGTGAGACTATGAAAAAGGACAGGCAATGGAAGGAGCATAAATGCAGTCAGTGAATCACTTGAAGGTTCAATGTTCAAGGTTCCTTTCATTGCCATGTTATAATACATAATACATAAAAATGCTATAAGGCAAAAAAAAGTCTCCATGAACATTGTGCCCTAAACTAAACGAGAAAGAGAAGCAAAAGGGGGCCCCTTCAGAGACACGGAGCATCAGTGGATTCCCCTCCAGCTCTTCCACAACCTCTGCAGCCACACAGACTCCGGTTCAAACAATTGGCAATTTGTTCCAGATCCAAACCTTGGATACAATTTGGGTCTTCAGCGCCCAGAGACCTTTGGGAACCCTGCTTGTCCTCAGCACTCACTCAAATCCCAGTTCTGATGCCTGGTTCCTACGACCCAGCCTCCAGCAGTTCAGAGCCTGTGTGGAATCTTTGACCACAAGTCGCCAGCAGCCTGCACCCTGCGTAGGTCATTCAGCAGCTGAGCCCTCACTGGCCCTCTGCCGTGGTCACCTTCTCTGTCGGGTCATCTCCCGTGCTTCTCCTCCTCAACAAAGGTTGCTCGCCCCATTCCTAGGGCCTTGCACCGGTCCACTGCTCCCAGAGTTTGCAACCCCTTGTGGAATGTGGCCAGCACAGGCACCCCCATCTTAGCCGCAGACCTCGGTGGCTGCAGGATTTTAAAAAAATACACCATTGGTTCCTTTAGCAGGCCTCTTAAAGCCTATATGGATCCGTTGGCATCACAACTGAGCAATAGGACTTTGCTGAGCAGCAGGTTCACTCCCCACTCTTCCGGGTCACACCAGTGGTAATGCCATCATTACAGCAGGTCCAGCAGTGCTGCCATTTTATTACAAATACAAGTAGTATTGTGAATAAGAGTGATGAAATTACAAAGCTGGGGTCATTACGAAGCTGGGGTCATTACGAAGCTGGGGTCATTACAGAGACTTGGTTGACAGGTACCTCTGGTGCTTGTTTCTGGGGTTAAATGTTCCAAAAAGGGATAGGGAGGGAGTGGAATTGCTGATCAGGGATCGTATCACAGGGGCCAAAAGGGAGGGTGTTGTGGAGTGCATGTCTATTGATCCAGTGTGGGTGCAAGTCAGAAACTGGAAGGGAGCAATCACTCAATTAGCTGCATTCCATAGGCTCCAAATAGCCACTGAGGAGCAGATTCCTGGAATCTTCTTATAATTATATAATCAAAGGAAGTTCCAGGGAACAGTAGAAAGGTGCATGTCTGAAACTCTCAAATATAAATACGATGGTTCAGAAGGTGCAGGGATACTTATTTGTGGCATGAAATATAAAAGCTGGATACAACGTAAGCTGTGCTACACAACGGGAAGGATGTGTTTGCACTGGAGATGGCATGGAGGAGTTATCGCTGGAATGGAGTGTTTCAGCTTTGAGTAGAGATTGGATTATCTGAGTTTGTTCTCCTTGAAGTTGGAAAGGTTGAGGAAGGTACCTGATTCAGGCAGTTACAAGGGGCACAGACGGGATAGGTGGTAGGAACTTTTTTCTTTTGGCAAACAGGATATAAATTTAAGGTATAGGGTGGAAGAAATGCTGAGGAAGGATTTTTTTCACGAAGAGGGTGGTGGAGGCTGGCTGTCTCACCAAACTTAAGAAATATTTAGATAAGCTCCTTGGAGACCCCCAGAGAGAAGGCTAAGTGACATTAGAGTAGATAGGTTCTCCATGGCCAGCTTTAACCCAGGGGCTGAAGGCCTTGTTTCCACGCTGGATGTCTCCATGGTTATCCATATCCTGGGAATTCCACTGATGATGCATTTGGGATACCCTGAGGTTTGAAGGCGATCAGTTCACGTACCTCTCCTGCTACCTTCCTTCACACTGGTGGGATCGGTTACTTGGGAGTTGCTGCCCTAAAGCCCTCAATGGCCTGCTATGACGGCGTCTCCTGTAGCCAGGGTCCGGGAACAGGCCTGTGATCCAAATGGTTCGAAGCCTGTGACATCGTTCTGCAGTGACCGCAGGTCGGCGTGAAGAAGCACCAAAATCCGTAGGATGGCAGCATCGTTAACCGTGCAGAGTTACCTAAGCCCTTTTTAGTGTGAACCTTCAAGACTGCTTTTCTCTGGCTTCTATACTTTTCACCTACCTGCATGAACACAGAATAGGTGGATTGGCAGGTTCGTTCCCATCCAGGTTTCCTCCACCAAGGGTGATAGTATCAAAAGTGGAGCAGTCGCTCCATCTCTTATGTAAAAGGATTACCGCTGAAACTGGCTTGAAAGGGGATGACTGATGGCATCAGAGCAAGTTCATTGAAGCTGTAAGTAGAGCTGCCAGTGTACGAACTCAGATTTCTCAGATCACTTTTCTTTCTACCAGTGGCATGTCCACACTCCTTCGCCCGTCGTATCTCTCACCATTTTAACATTAGTTTCAGTCAAGACAAGTGAGCTGGGTACTAGTTGGATGTGACAATGAGGCTTTCGTCTGGGAGACTGGTCACCATGTCAGAGTGACAATCATGTCAAGTGGAAAACCCATTAAGCTCCTTGCTTGTCAAAATTAAACCCAAATTTTCTACACTCTCCCGGTAATACACTTTTACTACTGAGCTCACTTTATCTTCTTATTAAGAATATATTTTCACAAAACTTTGTCAAGGTTGTAACTAACCAAACTGGACCAAATGGGCTATCATTGTTCTGAAGGAGTCTTCATCTCCCTCACGCCAATATTCATTATTATTATGTATCGCTTTATGTTACCAGATTGGATTGATCTCAGTAGATACAGCACAGGGTATGTGGAATTTCACATTTGTAGAGGTGAGCTTACGGATAATTTGAACAAGATTTATAATAGTCTGGTTCGGTTTGTTTCTCTTGGTAATTGACTTTGCTGGAGAATCATTGCATGTTCTGATATTGAATGTGGATCCCATTCAAACAGAGGAAAGGCTTAAATACTGTGATTTATTTGTTGGTTGGGAAGTAAAATAAGACAAATACAGTAAAAAAAATTCATATTTGTGCTCCTTTAGAAAAGTCTGCAACAACACAGAAGTGTGCATACAAAACCTCAGCACCGTGCCTCACAGTAGAGGGTGACGCTGCTGTACTAAACGTTCCCACCTCTTCTGCTCTGGGAAGCCGGCTCTGTAAAAGGACTGAATGCTCTGGCTTTTCAGCTTTCAGAGCCTTTTATTCCCCATATCGCACATGTGAGTAGGGCAATAATGTTCTAAATAAAAACCCCTAAAGGTTGCTTTGCCATGGGAGACAGCTCTTCAAGTTAAAGGAGGCATACCTGGCCGTTTGGAGTAAAATACAGAAGTCTGCAGACGCTGTGGTTGTCCTAAAAAAATACTTAAATGCTAGATGAACTCAGCAGGTCTCACAATGTATATAGGAGGTTCTTTACGAGCCTGAGCCCTTCCTCAAGGTCTGGCCATTAAAACAATTGAGAGAGGGTAATAACGAGTGATGGTGAAATTAGACTGATTTCTCATTGCAGACTATAGGTGGTGACAGAAGGTTTCCACCACAAGAAGTTCCAAATCCATTTTGGCGAACTCCAGCATTTCATTTTGATGGGCCGCTGTCAACACCCAGTGAGCTGTTGTTTTTCCACTCTATCTCCATAGTAATCAGCGAGGTGGAACAGTGCCTGACCTCACTAGCTCAATAAAAGGGCAGCAGTTTAATGAACATCTGCTCCCATTAATGTTGTGGCAATATAGAGCCTGTTAAGTAAACTGAGAGAACCGACAAACATTCGGAATGCCTCCAAACGTTGGGTGCCAGGTTTAGCATTTGGAAGTTGCTGCACAGCACTCCTTTTAATATAGCTCATTACACAACCTCAGGATACCCTGAAGAACCTCACAGCTAATGAAGTACTGTTCTTTTGAGTGTTTTCACTACTGTCATACAAAACACACAGTTCCTCAGTAAGGGAGAGGGGGGAAGGAGATGGAGAGCAGGTGCCTAGCAATTTCAGAATCAGAATTTATTGTCATGACCATGTTAGGGAATTCGTTGTTTTGCACCAGCAACATCATAGAGAAAAATTTATATCAACCACCTGACAACATAAATAAAAATGCTGCAAGAAAAAGAAAAAGTCGAAGTATGGCAGTGTCTGTGGTTCCTTGTTCAATCAGGTATCTGATGGCAGAGGGGAAGAAGCTGTCCTTATAGCGCTAAGTGCTCGTCTTCAAGCTCCTGTACCTTTTTCCCGATGATAGCAGAGGGAAGTGAGTGGTGGGGGTCCCTCAGGATAGTGGATGCCTTCTTAAGGCACCACCTCTTGTAGATGGCCTCGATGGAGTGAAGACTGATGTCCGTAATGACGCAGGCCAAGTTAATAGCCCTCTGGAGATTTTTCTTGTCTTGATCATTGGCACCTCCATATCAGTCAGTGACACAACCAGCCAGAATGCTCTTTATGGTTTACCTCTAGATGTTTTCAAGAGTCTTCGGTGACATCCTCCAAGACCTGAGACGCAACACCCCATTGCATAATTGGATCCTGGATTTCCTCACCTCCAGACCATAATCAATGAGGATTTGTAAGAACATTTCCTCCACAATCACCATCAGTACTGGAGCACCACAGGGCTGTGATCTTAGCCCCCTGCTCTACTCAGTTTACACCTACAACTATGAGGCTCAGTACGACAAAAACATCGAGAAATTTTCCAATGATGCCACGGTAATGGGTGGTATAAAGGAAGGAGATGAGTCAGCGTACAGGATACAGGAGGGAGACTGAAAACTTGGCTAAATGGTGCACCAACAACAACCTTGCACTCAATGTCACCAAGGAGCTGATTGTTGACTTCAGGAAGAGAAAACCAAAGGTATACAATCCAGTGTGATCATTGCAGAATCAGAGGTGAAGAAGGTGAGCAAATTTATCTTCTTGGGAGTCACTATCTCGGAGGATCTTTCCTAGACCGAACACACTAATGACATTGTGAAGAAAGCATGTCAGCGTCTCAACTTCCTCAGGAGTTTGCATAGGCTTGGAATGACACCAGAAACCCTGGCAAATTTCTACAGACATATGGTGAAAAGTGTGCTGATCGGCTGTATTACCGTCTGGTAAGGGGACATAAAGCCCTCCAAAAGGAAGTGGACACAGCCCAAGACATTACAGGCAAAACTCTCCCCACTATTGAGAACACCTACAGGGAATGCTACCGTCGGAGAGCAGCAGCACTCATCAAGGATCCACACCACCCAGCACATGCTCTGTTCTCGCTGCTGCCATCAGGAAAGAGGTGGAGGTGCCACAAGACTCACACCACCAGGTTCAGGAACAGCTGCTAGCCCTCCACCATCGAGCTCCTCGACCACAAACTCATTATCTATTTACATTTCTTTATTTGTTTATACGTATTCGCTATGTCCAGTTGTTTGTTACACTACCAAAAAGTGGTAATTCTGCCTCACCCGCAGAATAAAAGAATTGGAGGGTTGTTTGTGATGTCACGTATGTACTCTGAAATTGGCATACCAAATCTCCTCAAATCCCTCTCAAAGTATAGCTCTCTTTCCCTCTTATTTAACTAATTGATAGCGATTTGTTCTCTCAACCTTAATGCGACCACAAAAATATAGATCATTGTTTTTTATGATAGCAATCAAAAGCACAAACGTTCAAACTTTATGGAAGTGAAGGTAATAGTGTCACAACTAAAAAATATATTTATTAGCCTTTAGTCTCTTACACCTTTGAATCAGTCATTGAGTTGTGGAGCATGGAAAAAGGTCCATCAGGTCCACTCAGCCATGCTGATCAAATCACGTATCTAAGCTTATCCCAGCACTTGGCCCATATCCCTCTAACCCTTTCCTATCAAAATGCCTTTAAAATTTCAGAAATGCACCTAACATTAACACTTCCTCTGGCAGCACTTTCAATATACACATCACAGTTTTCCTTGGGGGTCACTTTTGAATCTTTCCCCCCCTCCCCCTCTCACTTTGAAATTATGCCCTCTAGTTTTAGGCTCCACTATCCTGGGGAAAAGACCATGGCCGTTCACTTTTTTCCATGGCCCTCATGATTTTATCTCCATTAGGTCACCCCTCAGCCTCCTCCAGCCCACAGGAAAGTCCCCGTCGCTCTCTTTAATTCAGGCCCACCAGTGTCAGTAACCTGGACGTCTGATTGAAAGACCAGAGTTTGCAGGCTGACTATCCTCTTGCATGTCTGCAAGAAACCCAGATTTCCAAGATGGCAAGATCCCTTTATTGCATTTTGTACTAATACACATAATACGCCAACTTTTACCTGCTGTAAAAGGCACACAAGGAGGTGGCACGAGCGTAGTCCGACGGTTCCAACAATAATGGAGCATGGAAAGTGGCAACAGCACAAATGTGCTGTTTGCACGAGAATGGGTCAAAGAAAATTGCACTTCAAGACACTCATATTTTACGCAAAAATCTATTGCTAAACTATATATCTTCTCATGCTTCTAAGTAACAATGGATTTTATTCTGTACTTTAAGGTTAAATGGGGGGGGAGGGGGAAGAAGCTGGGAAGGGTATTGGACAGAAGGTGGGAGAGATGGAGAGGCAGGTAGAGGGAGAGATGACTGGGAGGGGAGGAAGATTAGAGAGAAAAGTAAGTACAGGAGGAGGTAGAGAGAAATTGAGAACGAGTTGAAAAATAAAATTCAAGTTCAAGTTTATTGTTGTCCAATTATATAACCATATATCAATGACAGTACGGAAACAAGCCATCTGGCCCCTCTAGTCTGCACCGATTTAAGTGAACTCCACTAGTCCCACCTACCAGCTCCCTGTCCCTAACCCTCCAATCCCCTCATATCCATGCACTCATCCAACCTTCTCTTAAATGACAAAATTGACCCTGCTGCAACCACCTCTTCTGGAAGGTCATTCCACTCTCTGAGTGAAGAAGCTCCCTCACATGTTACTTTTAAAGTTTTACCCTCTTACCCTTACTTATGACCCCTCATTCCAATCTCACCTACCCTCAAGGGGAAGAGCCTATTCACATCTACTCTATTTATCCCCCTCATTATTTTATATACCTCTATCAAATCCCCCCTCAATCTTCTATGCTCCAATGAATAAAGACCAAGTCTACTCAGTCTTTCCCTGTATTCTAGATACTGCAATCCAGGCAAAATTTTAGTAAATCTTCTCTACCTTATTGATATCCTTCCTATAATTTGGGGACCAGAATTGCACACAATATTCCAAATTTGGCCTCACCAATGCCTTGAACAGTCTCAACATCACCTCCCAGCTCCTATATTCTATGCTTTGATTTATAAAGGCTAGCATACCAAAAGCCTTCTTTACCATGCTACCTACATGAAAATCCACTTTCAAAGAATGAAAGCTCTCTCTGTTCCTCTGCATTCCTCAACACCCTCCCCTTCACTGCCCATGTCCTGTTTTGATTATTCTTCCCATAATAAAGCACTTCACACTTATCGATATTAAACCTCATCCTGACTCTCTGGCATCTACCTTCAAGCCACCGTTGGACTTATCTGACTATCTCAACATTAATACCTAGTGCCTGAACCTTCCTTACCAACCTACCATGTGGAACCTTAATAAAGGCCCTACTGAAATCTGTATAGACTACATCTACTGCCCTACCTTCATCGACCTTCCTAGTCACCTCCTCAAAAAATTCAACAAGATTTGTCAAACACGATTTTTCCCACACAAACACATGTTGGGTGTCCCTGATTAGTCCATGCCCCTCTAGATACTTATACATATTATCTCTAAGAATACTTTCCATTAGTTTACCGATCACCAACGGCAAACTTACTGGCCTATAATTGCTGGGCCCACACCTGAAGCCCTTTTTAAACAGAGGAACCATGTTTGCGACATGCCAATCCTGCAGCACCATGCCCTCCCCCTTCTAATGCAACCTGATGAAATAGCATTCTCTGGTCCTTGGTACAAAAACAGGAAAACATACAAAGAGACAAACGATGCATGTGCAGTCTGCATATATAAAACTAAATAAATACTGTTTAACAAATAGTCGAGTCTCACAGGGTTTGCATAAACATTTCTCCAGTCTCACTGCTCATGGGAAAAAGATGTTTCTCAGACTGGTGGTTCTGGCTATGAAACTTCTGCATCTTTCCTGAAGGGCATAGCTGCAAAATACTGCATGCAGATGTAACAGGTTTGCATAGGGCATAGAAGAAGAGTCGACTCATAGAGTTGTACAGCATTTATTCACTCCCTTTAGAAGACAAGACAATACAACCATCATTGCCTCTTGGGTTTTGTTCCTTTCTTTCGCCCCATTGCTCATTCATCATTTTCCTCAACTGCATACATATGCCTTATTTTAACATTTCAAGATGTACTCAACTCAATGTACAGGGTATTAGATGAGAGCTTTTAAGATTTGCCCAGAAAAAAAAACATTTTGCATTTTAAAACATTTTCAAATGATTTAAAAGAACTATATTTACAAGCAGTGGCACCTGATGGGTGAGTTAAAAACTGTGCAAAAAAATTAACTTGCTGGAATCATGCATTTAACAAGGAAATTCTGTACCTTTAGAGGACAAAATAAATACAACCATCATTGTCTCCAGGGTTTTCTTCCTTTTTTTTTAACCCCTTTGCTCCTGTGAGAGATGAGTAAAACTATTATGAAAATATGAGCGATGAATAAAGCCAGTATGAATAGGATAAGGGTAGATAATAGAATGTAGGAAGTAAAGTTAGTCTGAATAAGATAAGGGTCTTCTAGCCTTGAGAGTCAGCAAGTTCCACATATGTAATTAGTAAGGCCTTAAACAGGATCGACAACGAGATAGACAACAGACTCGCCAAGGCAAATAGCGCCTTTGGAAGACTACACAAAAGAGTCAGGAAAAACAACCAACTGAAAAACCTCACAAAGATAAGCGTATACAGAGCCGTTGTCATACCCACACTCCTGTTCGGCTCCGAATCATGGGTCCTCTACCGGCATCACCTACGGCTCCTAGAACGCTTCCACCAGCGTTGTCTCCGCTCCATCCTCAACATCCATTGGAGCGCTTTCATCCCTAACGTCGAAGTACTCGAGATGGCAGAGGTCGACAGCATCGAGTCCACGCTGCTGAAGATCCAGCTGCGCTGGATGGGTCACGTCTCCAGAATGGAGGACCATCGCCTTCCCAAGATCGTGTTCTATGGCGAGCTCTCCACTGGCCACCGTGACAGAGGTGCACCAAAGAAAAGGTACAAGGACTGACTAAAGAAATCTCTTGGTGCCTGCCACATTGACCACCGCCAGTGGGCTGATATCGCCTCAAACCGTGCATCTTGGAGCCTCACAGTTTGGTGGGCAGCAACCTCCTTTGAAGAAGACCGCAGAGCCCACCTCATTGACAAAAGGCAAAGGAGGAAAAACCCAACACCCAACCCCAACCAACCAATTTTCCCCTGCAGCCGCTGCAACCGTGTCTGCCTGTCCCGCATCGGACTTGTCAGCCACAAACGAGCCTGCAGCTGACGTGGACTTTTACCCCCTCCATAAATCTTCGTCCGCGAAGCCAAGCCAAAGAAATCTTCGTCCGCGAAGCCAAGCCAAAGAAAGAAGAAAAGAAGAAACAGAATTAGCAAGTTCTGCATATAAGAAGTTAGTAAGCCCTGAGGGTTGGGAAGGTGTGAATAAGGACAAAGGCAGGTGAATAAGGACAATGACATGATGGGACACAGACAGGATATCCCCTGGTCCTCCAAGTTCACAGAAACAGCACGTAGGTAGACAGAATTGCCTAATGCCAAACTTATCCAGGAGGCAGAAGAATGTTAGGGGGGGCAGGAGGGTACCTCTACACTGAAATGAACTGTATAAAAGTTGGGTAAGCCCCAGTATGTGTGTGTATTTCCAGGGTAAGAGGAAGCACCCAACTTTGCATTGTTGTATAATAAATGTTCTTTGTTCTCAATTTTTGTCTCGAGCAAATTCTGTGAAGGTCCTTCTGTTTCTCACACTCCTAAGCTTGCAAAATAACAGCATTTACACTGTCATGTCTCACCAAAGCTATGTTGATCCCATGGCCAGCACATGGTAATGGAGTGAAAACATCAGTGAGATAAAAACATCCATAAAACTGACATCAATGTTTAAAACAATATAAAACCAACCTTAGAGCATAATAATATTAGTAATGAAAGATATACATTGAGATTGATGATGTAACCAATTCATTTTCCAAGGAAAACATTTAAAATAGCCTAGTAGCAATCTTCTCCCCCACTTACCCTTAGCAAGGTAACAGCAGTGCGCGAGACAGGAAAGGAGCGCTTAGGAGGTGCACAAGAGATGTGCACCACCGAATTCATTCCCACCACAAGCATTATTAAAATGACAATAAATACAAGGAACTTATTGGAATAAAATTCACAAATATAGAATTGAGAATAGAAATTATTAAAACCCATTTTTAACTCTGTTACACCAAGTGATAGGGTCCCCAACTATTTTTCAAGCCCGCTTTAAAGAATGATTCCAAATGATCATGTTGTGAGGTTGGGGGAGAAGGGGATGATCCTCTCTGCCATGCTTATGGTCCTGTGTACTGACCTCCAATCCAATGGTCTGCAGCAAGCAGACCACACCATGATGCAGCCAGCCAGGCCGCTCTCGATAAAGCTTCTGTATAAAGTTAACAGGATGGTGGCCGGTAGGTAGGCTTGCCCATCTCGGTCTCCTCAGGAAGTGCTGTCGGTGTTGCAGCTTCCTGAGTGTTGTGTCCTAGCTGAACAATCGGAGGTCTTAAATAAACATTAGAAAGGTTTGTAAGTTTAACTACTGGGTCGCGTATTGATACAATGTGTCTCAACGCACATGCATCATCCTCAAGTGTGATGTGGCTCTTACAGTGTTAGTGTTCATGCTCTAAAATAGTCCCAGGTTTCCTCAGCATATAACACTGAGAAGTGAGGAGGTGTGTTGTGCCTCAAATAATGAGGTAGGGGGGGTTATCTAAACTTGGAAAAAAATTATTGTTCATGCTGTTGGGTTTAAGTCTGTCTGGGAGGAATATGGTGTGCAAATGTAGCAGAGTACCTTTCACCTTGAAGCAGCCGCTCCACTGGCTTTGATATTGTGTTGCTCTAGTATATGCACAGCTTTGGAAAAACAAAAGAGTAGGAAACGAGAAAGGAAATAAAGTATATTGAAACAAAGATGTGATTTTAATGGAAAGAACTGGCTACTGGTGTTGACAGCGTTGGCTTTGGACCTTCATACAAGTAACAGGAAGGTATCTGTCCATTGTGCCAATAGGGCTTTTTCTGAACTTATACTCCACAATGGGGAAACACTCACAGAAACAACGTTTTAATGACTTTACGCAGACCAAAGATATCGCTGAAACAAATAATCTTGTGTTGCTCATCAACTCTAACCAGGTTCTTTTGAAATGCTGATGAACTGATTCCTAAGTGAATACAGCATGTTCCAATGGAACACAGGGGCAGAGAGGATCACTGGAGTCTCTATTCCCACCACCCCCACCCCCAACAATGGGATCGTTGTCTGAAGAGGGTGCACAAAATCACTGAGGTCCCCTTCTACCACACACACACCATCTTTCAGCTGCTCCCATCGGGGAAGAGATACAGGAGGATCAGAGTCAGCCCCACCAGGCTGAGGAACAGCTTCTTCCCACGGGCAGTGAGAATGCAGAACGGCCAAAGGAACGGCTCACGCTAACCATCTGAGACTCTCATTAGTACAAAACAATAAGTATTTATTTATTTATTTGTATTAGCATAAAACTTGTCCTGCATGTGTATTATTTGTCTGTATGTGTGTTATGCCTGGTTGTGTGTCTGCGTGTTTTGCACCAAGGACCGGAGAACGCTGTTTCATCAGGCTGTACAATCAGATGACAATAAACTTGACTTAGAGTCATGGAGATACACCACACGGAGACATGCCCTTTAGCCCAACTCGTCCATCAGAATCAGAATTTATTGTCATGAACACGTCCCGAAATTTGTTGTTTCACCGCAGCGTTATTGTGCATTTCATGTGCAAACTTGCCTCCCAGATACAATGGGAGCATGACCTCCTAATTCAATGCCCAGACAGATCTTCCTACAGGTGCAGACAGAGTCAATGGAGGGGCTAAACTGAGGTCCCATTTTGAGTGAATGCTAAAGGTTTATATTTCAATACGAGTCTGTTAGCTTTAATAATGGAATAATCTAGCCAGTTCCTTTGCAAAACAAACCTGATCAGGGCTTCTATAAATAATGCTTTTTAAATGCTTGACCAGCTTAACTTTTTCTTAGAGTAAACAACAAAATAGGAAAGGCATTGTAGAGATTTAAAACCGCTGAATGGCCATATTTTACTGTTGGCAGCAATATTATTGAACAAGAGGATAAACACACACCACATGGCTTGAGTTAAGTGCAATGTCACAATCATTACATTTTGCCTGGCATTCTTAAACTATTGAATTAAATTGTGGGTCTTTCCCCAAAGTCCAGCAGTCACCAGCAGATGGGTGCAGAAGCCACACTTGGGTTGAGAAGAAGCTCGGTCAATGTACCAAGACTGCAAAATTCCAATAAAGGGCTTGTGGGCCCAATGAAACTGATCAAAGTTCATTTACTTCACTTAATATCAAGGACTTCCAGGGACCAGAGCTTCTCAGAACCAGCAAGCACCTATGTGAGCAACACAAAAGTTGCAGATGCAGACAAAGAATTGCCGGAGGAACTCAGCAGCTCAAACAGCATCCATGGGTGGAAATGGTCAGTCTGTGTTTGTCTGGATCCTTTATCAAGATGAGGGATGATATTATGTAATATAACGGGGGAAAGAACCAGAGGAAGAGTTGGGGAGTGGTACCCAAGTAGGATGGGAACTGGGACTGTTCCACATATCCAAAAGCATGGTGACGCCCAGGGTCTGGAGGACATGGGAGGAGTCAAAGGAGAAGTTGTTAAGGGCGACGACGAGTTCCACCAAGTGAGGAGAGTGTCTGTTGATGGGGACTGAATGACTCTGCGTTCAAGAAATAAGCAGAGGGCCCTGAGGCCTTCCTGATGGGGAATGGGTGTGTAAAAGGATTGTACATCCATGGCGGTGGTGTAGAGTCGGAACGGTGCCCTGGATTTAGATGGGAATGGAGGGACAAGATGGTGTCGAGGAGGCGAGTCCAGTGGGGCAGGAGCAGGCAGAAACAATGGGTCTGCCAGGGTAGCTCTGTTTATGGATTTTGGGGTAGAGATAGAAGGGGGCTTTGTGGGGTTGGGGAACCATCTGGTTGGAGATGATGGCGGGAGATCACTGAAATTGTGAGATCCTTGATAGTCTGGCAGATGACATGTTGATAGTTGGCGGGATCTTGATAAGATTGGAGTAAGCAAGTAAATTTTGTAAACAGATGGATTAAAATCATAGCATGTGCAATAAGAGAGGTTGTGACAACATTGTGTCGTGACTCATTCCAGTGTAAAGTCACCCTACATTTATGATGTGGCAAGCAGGAATAGAAATTATGACACAGAGTATGAATCATTATCCATGATGTGTAGCCTTGCAATAAACTCGGAGCAATGATGGTAATGTTCTCGTCGCACACTGCAGCAATAACTTTTTGAAAAGTGACATTATTAGTTTTGAAGATTGTGTCTTTTTGTGCAAACACTGTGTTCTTAAGGGTTCATTAGTCACATGGGAACTGTTATCGTATTATGAATTTAACACGTTTTCTGTTCGCTATGAAACCCTAGATTTAATCATAAACCTGTGGACCATAGGGAATCTTCAAATGAATAAATAAATAGATTTTCAGGATGTTTCAATTACGTCTTCAGTGTGATGACGGAGTTAGTTGACTAACAGTCAGGATCCCGGCTGGCGATCCAGAGACACAATTTCAAATCTACCCACATGGCAGGGACAATTGGCCTGAACAATGGCATCATTCAGAACACGAAAAGAAAGGTTTCAGCGGCAGAAGCGAAGTGACCACATATTTCAGATTTTTTGTCAGAGTACATACATGGCATCCCATACTTTTTTCTGCAAGCGAGGCAGAATTACCATTAATTGGTAGTGCAAAAAAAAAATTGTTCACACCGTTTACATGTAAACAAATAAAGAACTATAAACAGATAACGAATATAAACAAACTGCAATACTGAGAGAATTTTAAAAATCAATAAAATGCACAAGTAAGAGTCCTTAAATGAGTTGCTGATTGAGCTTGTCGTTGAGGAGTCTGATGGTGGAGGGGTAGCAGCTGTTCCTGAACCTGGTGGTGCGAGTCTTGTGGCACCTTGACCTCTCTCCTGATGGCAGCAGCGAGAACAGAGCATGCGCTGGGTGGTGTGGATCCTCGACGATTGTGGCTGCTCTCTGACGACAGCGTTCCCTGTAGATGTTCTCGAGAGTTGGGAGGGTTTTTGCCTGTGATGTCCTGGGCTGTGTCCACTACCTTTCGGAGGACTTTACGCTCAGGGCTACAAGATGGTAGATGGTAAAAATTCATACTATGGTTGCCTAGACGTGAACTCCAGACCCACCTTAGCTGTTGTGTCCTAATGACCTCATCAGTTCAGGGGCAATAAATGCCAGTGTTGACAACAGCATTCACTTCCAGGGAAATAATAATTAATTAAATAGATCAGGACATCATTTACTTTTAGTATGCCTTTCTAGTTTCACAGGTTTTTCGCTCGTTAAAGGTCTGGTAGAAGAATTTCATGGATTGGTTCATTATTACACAGAAAACCCAACGATCACATTTCCACGTTGTAAAACTCAATGATCCAAAACGTTGACAATTCCTTCCCTCCTCATGGGGGACATGGTTAACACAGCGGTTTGGCAGGGTTAGCGTAGAGCAGCGGTTAGAGCATTGTAATTATAGTGCCAGCAAACAGGGTTCAAATCAGGAAGGAGGTTTGGGAGTCTGAAGGCAAACACGCAGCGTTACAAAAACAGCTTCTTCCCCTCTGCCATGAGATTTCTGAATGGACATTGAACCACAGACACTACCTCACTTTTTTCTCTCTTCTTTTGCACTAATGCATTTATTTTTTTTTAAATGTATCTCTGGAAATGTACTTTAGCAATTTTTGCACCTGTAACACTGCAAAGCAACAAATTTTTGTGACACGTGTTCATGACTCCGATTCGAAATCTGCCACTGTAAGGAGCTTGTACTTTCTTCTTGTGACCTGCGTGGCTATTCCCCAGGTGCGCCAGTTTCCTCCCACCCTCCAAAACATACTGGATTGGTAGGTTAATTGGGTGGAATGGGTGGCACAGGTTTCATGGGCTGGAAGAGCCTTCTACCATGGTGATTCGTTAAAAATTTAAGTTCCTTCAACAGTTTGGGATTTTTTTTTGCCACAAGTATCAGGTAGGAGACAATTCCACATGAGAATGTTATCAGTGGAGGTTAATCATGTTGACCGAATAGAAGGGAAACCATAGAAAAAAGTGGTATTCTTTTTCATTAACTCAAATGACAAACTTAAATTACCAAATAGTGTAAATTCTGAGATGCTGAGCCCTGTTTCAGTAGCTTTAAAATATTTCAAGAAAAAAAAAAGATTTTAATTACATTTAATTGAAACAGAATGAATCAAGGAAGCATTTTTAATTGTTTTTATATTTAAACATTTAGCAGAGTGACAGGCCCTTCCAGCCCACAAGGCCGTGCCACCCAAACACCCCAATTAACTAGTTCCCATACGTATGGAAGGTTGGGGAGAACCACCCATACAGACATGGGGAGAATGTACAAATTTCTCACAGTCAGCACTGGATTCAAACCAATGATGCTGGCGCAGTTACAGCGTTGCGCTAACCGCTACGTTGACCCTGCCGCCAACCATTTTCCCACCAATGCTTCAATATTCAGGCCTTCACCAACCTACCTTTATTCTTGACTTCAAAATAGTGCAAATGTTTCAAGATTAAAGAGCAAAAAAGTTGTTCAAACTCATGGATTCAATCACATTAGGCCCGAGTGTTGGAAAAAGTGTAAAATTGTACGTAACCTCTACTGGCTAAATAAGCAGGTAAACATTCCTTTCAATTAGAAGCATCAATGGGCAGGATCCTGCAGTTTAGTGTTTTTAAAAAAACATTTTTACAGCTTACTTTCAAAAAAATTGAAACTATCCAAAACAATATAAAGGGGGGGAAAGTCATTGAAAACTACAAAGAGAAAGGTCCAACTTTGCATATTAAAGTATCAGTAATGCAAGTACAGAAAATTCTGGAAACATTCACCAGGCTATCCTCCAACCTCAAAATTATCAGTAAAGCTGTTAATGTTGTGAACGAGGGAGTATGATGATGACATAAATATCTCTCGCAAGCGAATCAAGGCCTTAACTGTTTTGTATTGGAACACATATAATCTGAGAAGCAAGGAGGGAATTTTTTTCTCAAAAATAAACTTCATTCCCATAAAACGGTGCAAAAAGGAAAACCATACAGTCTTTTTGAATCCTTAGTGTTGCATTCTTTTAAACGTTCCACGATTGTATACTTTAACATTAATCATCTGATTTGCTATGTCGTGAAGAAAGCATGTCAGGGTCTCATAAGTTTTCAGAGGTTTGGTATGGCACCAGAATCCCTGGCAAATTGCTACAGAGGTCTGGTGGAAAGTGTGCTACATCATGGTCCAGTATGGGAACACCAATACCTCTGAGCGTAAAGCCCTCCAAAAGGTAGTGGACACAGCCCAGGACATCACAGGCAAAACCCTCCCCACTATTGCGTACATCGACAGGGAATGCTGCCGTCGGAGGGCAGCAGCAATCATCAAAGACCTTCACCACCCAGCACACACTCTGTTTTCGCTGCTGCCATCAGGAGAGAGGTAGAGGTGCCACAAACTCATACCACCAGGTTCAGGAACAACTGCTCCCCCTCCACCATCAGACTCCTCAACAGCAAACTCAATCAGAGACTAATTTAAGGACTCTTACTTGTGCACTTTATTGATTTTCTTTTTTTTCTCTCTGTATTGCACAGTTTGTTTATATTTGTTATTTGTTTACATGTTTATGCTGTGTAGTTTTTTTGAACTACCAATTAGTGGTAATTCTGCCGTGCCCGCAGGAAAAAGGGATCTCAGGGTTATATGTAATGTCATGTATGTATTCTGTCAATATATCTGAAATCTAAATCTAACACTGTTGCTACTAAGGTGGCCCCTAAGTAGTTACCCTCCCCTCTATTGTTTGAGGAGCTTCCACTCCAGACTCAGTCCTTCAACACCTGGTAGTGGAAGGACTCTCGACCAGCCATTCTCAATGAAGGCCACAACATATTTAAATAAAAGGCTTCTTTTCTTTTCACCTCACAGAGCAAAATTATCTTTTAATGTTTTTACATAGTCAGTAAAGAGAAATATGTAAGAAGCCAAAACTTGAATGATTCACAAGGTAGGGGGCCCATTAAACTTTGAGCAGAGATCTAGGGGGCCATAGCTGAATAAAGGCTGAGAATAGGTGCTCTGGTCCTTCCCCACAAAGCCCTCGCATTATTACTACAACTATGGTAGCACTTGGACTAAAAGGGAAAAAGACCGATTTTCATTTACATAGCACCTTTTCAGTGTTCCATTGCAGTCATAGAAGTATTTCTTTGAAGGGTAGTTTTCATTGTACTGAGGAAAATTGGGAGTCAGAAGAGCGGCTTTGTGACTCTTGAGTTAGTGAACTGGACAACATCCAAGGGAAGTTCATTTCTGATGTACTTATAACTAATAATTTATCTTAGAGTTTCATAGATTCGATGTATTTTACTTCTGACTCATTGCCTACATTCTATGCATTAACACTGCTTCACGTCCTCTTAAGAATTGTTGTCCGGTGACTAAAACAGGTCTGGAGCAACTTTTACAATACATTTACTGGCCATCAATAAATTACTGGGGTATGTATCTCAGCTGCCAAGAACCAAGGATCGGGGCTTACAACTATGTCTCCCATAACTGGTTGCACACTTTTAAGGAAGCCTAGAATAACTGATCTTATTTCAAATAGCATGCAGCCAGTCTTTCTTGAATGAATCACCTGAACATTTCAGGATTTAACGTATTTCTTCGAGGTTGAAAGATCAGGTGAATCCATTACCTTTCCCCAGAGTAGGGGAAACAAGAACCAGAGGACACAAGTTTAAGGTGAAGGGGGGAGGGGGGGGGGAGAGGTTTAACTGGAACCAAAGGGGTAACTTCTTTTACACAGAGAGTGATCTGTGTATGGAATGGGCTGCTGGAGGAGGTCGTTGAGGCAGGTACTATTGCAAGCTTGCAGAAATATTGGATAAATACATGGGATATGGGCCAAATGCAGGCAGGTGGGATGAGTGTGGGTGGAGTATTTTAGTCCACCCAGGCAAGTTGGGCTGAAGGGCGTGTTTCCACGTTTTAACTTTTTAGTTCACAAGTGCATGTAATGTGATATACTTCCAAGGTCTATTCTTTCTTTCAGATTGCTTAAATATAATTGCCTTCATAAATAATTAACTTGAGTGATTTATGAACTATAAAGGCAGGTAAGGTATAAATTTCACGTCTGTCAGACTCTCAAATTACAAAGTTAAATGTCACCAGTAGTTTATTTTTTTTTTAAAAAGCCACAAACTTCAACCTTCATTTTTGTGTCGTTCATGACTGTTTTTACTCTGGTCCAAAAAATGGTTGCATCAAAGGTGCTAACGGTCGACAAACGGAGAAAATATTGGAAACATTCATCAGGCCAGTCGCATCTGTAAAGATCCAATTCGCCAACCTTTCAGATCTGGGATCCTGCATCAGGTGTTTGATTTACTTTTAAAAAAGGGGCAGGTGGCAATTGCCAGTAGTTAGTTTTGACCTTTACTGTTTCTTTGTCACATTCCTCTGCTCCAAGTCTACACTGATGACATGACAGTGAGGGGCTCCAGGTCCCAGGGATCTGAGTGAATGGGACAAGCAACTGTAAACATCTAAACGCATCACTGGAGTTGCCACTTAAATCTGAACAGGTCAACTCAATGCCAGATCAGTAACAGAAAGAGAAAGAAAAGGAGGGAGCAGAAAGGCTGGATAAAAAGAGAGAGAGTAAAATTAAACACATTTTAAAAGTTGGCATTTATAAAATTTCCACCAAAGAATAAAACCCCGTTCCCACAATGGGTTAATTCCACTACCAATGACACAGCTGGTGGCAATCAACAAAGAGAATTTTGTTGAACCAACATATGCTCACTGTTTTCACCACATTTCCTAGATATGAAGCCTGGTGCCAAATCAGACAGATCCATGGTGCCCCATCTAGACTGATCCCTGGTGCCCAGATCAGATGTTCACGGTAAACACACCAAAATGCTGGAGGAACTCAGCTAGTCTTTTCAGCACCTATTGTTCAGGTTCCTTGCCGTTCGGCGAGGGCAATCATGTCTTTCCATTCATCACGGTCTCTGACCCTCCGAAATGTAGCTGTTGCCTCCCCTGTTTCTAACCACGATGTTAATCCATCTCTCCTTTTCATTCTCTGTCGGCTCGGCTTCTTTTTCCTTCCAGCTTTGCAGTTGTAACTAAATGTTCTAATGTATCTCTTCGCATGTTGTGTCCAAAGAACTTTGATGGCTGTTTTCTGATTCGTTTAAGTAATGTACGTTTGGTTCTCGTTCTTTGTAGAACTTCTTCATTTGTTATCCTATCTATAGCATCTGTAGGAGACAAATATACTCTCTGGATAGAATTTGCACGATCATACTGGTCTGTTGAATCTCCAACGTCGTGGCATTGGTCGTTCACACATGAAATCATTTTCTTACACATTTAGACAGCCTACCTGAAGTGCAGTAATTAAAGAGGCAGGACTTGCAACGTGCTATTGATTAGCCTACTGTTCATGGAATGCCTCCAATTAACTTTAGACTGCAAGTGTTCTGGGAAATTTACGAGGGGTCTAGGAGGTAAAATAGCGGAACAGGAATGGCACCCTCATTCCTATTCTGACCTTTTTACACAGCATGCATTCCAGAAAAATGGAAATAATTTCTTGGAATGCAGTGGCTGTGTAAAAAACTTAAAATGTATATTGCCGACATTTCAGGCCTGAGCCCTTCTTCAAGGAAAAATCAGAAAAGGCCATAACAGGATATATCAGAAAGAATTCAAACAACAGGAGAGGAATCCAAACCAACAAAAGGTGTTAGTTGGATGTTATAAGGGATTAGGTAGAATTTATCATGTCTGTGCAAAAATAAAATGGAATGAAGAGATGACGGTGGGCGGGGGGGTGGGGGGGAAAGAAGTGGGTGGGGATTTTTTGAATGAAAGCCAGATGTCGATTTATGGGTGGTATCAGTACACAGGGCCATGGACAGACATGTCGGCAAGGGAATGGGACAGAGCCAAGGTGCTCAACAAAGCGCTCTCCCAGTCTGCATTCAGTCTCTCCGATGTAGAGGAGACCACAGTGGGAGCACCGGATGCAGTAGATGATTCCTGCAGATTCACAAGTCAAATGTTGTTTCACTTGGAAGGATTGTTTGGGGCCTCGAATTGTGCTGAGGGAGGAAGTGTGAACACAAGTTGAGCATCTCCTGCAGTCACAGGGGTTCCCAGTGCCAAGATGGTCGATGGTGTGCAGATCAAGATGATTCTCAGGTCCGGAACTCTGCGATTTGTAGGCTTCAAGTCTGGCATTTCAGCCACAGCATTCAAAGTGTTCCCACAGATCACCAGGGTGAACTGGATAGTGAAGGCACCAATCATTTATACTGGGGTTGGGGAGGGGGGAGGTGCTTTCAAGTCTGCAGCCATTGGTTGTTCCTCGGATCCAGGGGTCTAGTGACAGGGGAAGAGGAGTAGAACCAAGTAAGAGATTCCTCGATGACAAAAGCTTGGTTGAAACAGACTGAATTGTTTATCATCACACATACCAAGATCCAGAGAAAAACTACATTTAATGTGGTATCAAGGCAAGTCTACTTCTGCATTGAATAGCAGGTAGAGCAAGGATAAAAATAGTTTATTAATAAAACAAAAGTGGAATGTATTTTGTTAAGGAGACAAAGTCTTTACAAACTAAAGATGCAGTTTTGAAGAGGATTTAAGAACAGATGGAACTTTTTTTGTGCAGGATGGGTTAACCAAGCAGTTAATATAGTATGTTGGATCTGCAGCATCAAAGCTCGAGGCCTGGATATAAAATCCAAGTTGTGCCAAACTGTATAAAACAGTAGTACAATGCTGGCTGGAGTATTCTGCCCAATGCTGGTCATCATAATCAGAAAGGATTCGAAGACTTGGAAAGGATACAAAAGCAATTTACTGGAACAGTTCCGGAGATGATGGATTACAAGTGAATGGAAAACTACATTTGTCCTCCTTGGACAGAGAAGGCAAAGTGTATGTTTAGTATTGTTGTGTAAATCCAAAGAAGTTTACATAAAATAAATTTAGAGGTGTTTCGAACAGCAGATGGTTTAACATCCAGGGGCAGTTAAGCAAGAAAGTCTGCAGATACTGCTTCTGTAGGTCAATACAAGTGCCGGAGAAGCTCAACAGGACTCGTGAGCAGAAAGCAGGCAGGCACTGAAATGTTGGTTACATACAGTATATTTTCTGCACACGGTAGGTGCCAAGGAGGCACAATGTTGCGTGACCTGTTAGGTTTCCCCAGCACTTTTGCACAGATTAAAGGCAGAAAAGGTGTTTTTATTTTCCTATAGTTGCTATAGTTTGAAATGCATTGTCAGCAAGTTTTATGAATTATGCATTCAGTGGCAACCTTCCAAAAAGATCTGTATGAGTATCTGAAGAAAAAGACGTTATCAAGAAATGGGAAAGAGTGGGGAGTAGGACTGAGTGGATTTCTATTGGAAAAACCCAGTGAAAACAATGGTACACTCTTTGCAGTTAAACAAGGAAGTCTGAAGATGCTGTAGTACACAAACATGCTGGAGAAACTCAGCAGATTAAACAGCATCTGTAAGTTGTCTGACGTTTTGCGCCTGAGCCTTTCGTCAGGACCACTCTTTGCATCGTAATTTATGATTGTTCCAGCGCTATAAAAGATACCTGAACCAAAAAGTCTTTATCACAAGGGCTCAGGACCGAAACATCCTAATGATGCTGCAAGACCACCTGAGTTCCTCCAGCGTTATAATCACAGCATCTGCAGACTTCCGTGTTTCGCGCTTCACATTTACTTGACACCGTTGGCACGAACAGCAGAATATTAAAACATCCCTGCAGGGTGACTGGATGCCATGCGCGCAGCAAGATGGGATGTTTGAAGTCAAGTGGAAGATCAGAGGACATGTTGGAAAGCAACTTTCAGATTTCACCTCATGCCTCCCCTTAGTTGAAGATGGGGGAAGAAAGGAGGAGGATTTGTGTATAAATAGCAGTGAGTGCCATTAATCTGACAATTATTTTGGCAACAAAATATAATACAATTTAACCCCCACATATATGTGCAGCCAGAAAATAAAGACAACTGTTAATGCTCCCAACAATGTGCAATAAATTTGCTAGATTGTTGGAAGCCAAACAAAAGTATCATGTGATCTCATATCATGCCCTGTCAGCACTTGAACCTTAATCTCCTATTGTTCCATTGTTTGGGTGCCTGATCCTTTTTCCCTGTTGGAAGCCCCTATCTGGAAGAGGGTGGTTGATACAGAGATTCAGCTTTCTTCTAAACAGCTGGCGTTCCTCGAACACAATTGAATATTGTTGCAAGTCCAACATCATCCGCCAAAACAAAAAATGATGTTTGGGAACATTACCAGCTCGAGCTGAAATAAATAGCTTGAGCCTTGAGGAGATAAGAGTTGTGAAAATACTTTGTACTGTGTGTATTGCGCATCGAAAGAACCAAAAACTTGTTGATCCAAACTAAGGTTTTTATTGACTGAAAGACTGGAGCATATCACAAGTAGGTCGACCAGTCCAGAATGACCTGGTCTGGCGAGGAGCAATCCTTTAAGACATGCCAGTAGGTGTGGCTACACTCTCAGCCAATCACAGTCATCCTACACTACCATCTGTACATATACACATTGGTGATAGAATCTGTACTATCACACTGTGTCATGTTCAATTAAGGTGAGTTTCCTTTGTGGATCGTTGATAAATGCTCCATACAGCTGCAAGCTCAGCTGCTAGGCCCGTTGGTACCCTTGAAATTATTACTTGCCTCAAAGTGATGTTAGCAGTAAATATATGATGTAGTTGAATGAAGTGGTAGAAAAGGCACAATCTGCATCATGTTGGTCTACATAAAGTGAAAAGGATGATGGGTGTTCAAGCAAATGGGCCAAATATACCAGAAAACTCTTACCAGCTTCTATCCTGATCAATGTGGTGCAGACGTCACACTGATTTGATCAGCCCTTCCATGCACTTATGACAACAGTTCATGGCATAATCCCCACCTCCTCCTTTCTTCCCTCAAATCTTCCTGTCTTCTCGCTTCTCCGCTCCCCTCCTCATGTTTTCCTTTTCCCCGTCCCATCCTCTCCTTGAGCTCCACCTCCATTGCATCCTTCCCATCTGCATTCTCCCCTCCTCCTTCCACCCCTCCCTCCTCTCACCCCGACTACCATCCTCTCCACACCCCCTCCTCCTCCTTCCTCGCCGCTCCTTTCCCATTCCCTCTCCTTCCCCTTTCCCCCTCTCAGTTCCCTTCCACCCTCTTCTCCTCTCCCCATCCCCCCCCGTTTCTTTCCACTCTCCCCCCCCCCCTTATCCTCCATCACCCCCTCACAAACTAGACCTGGGCAAAAATAAAGTGAAAGTGCAGAAAACAACCCACAAATCCTTCAACCTGAAATGTGAACTCTGTAACTCTTTCCGCAGATGCTGCCTGACCTAACGAACGCTTCCTGATTTTCCTGTTATATTTCAGATTTCTAGTATCTGCACTATTTTGTTTGATTTCACTGCCCAACATTATTTTTTCAAAAGGTTTGCTTCCTGAAAAACAATTGGGGATTATGATCGACAACTTCAAGATAATTTCAGATTTGCTGTATCACGTAGAAAGTTGGAGAAACATTATTAAGTTTAGCACGTTTAATCGCATAATGATACCGACACATAACAATAGTACAACCGACCTAAAAATGCTTTGCCGCTGATTTCCATTTATACTCAGCATCCGATGCCTCTCATGTCAGAGTCCAACGGTCGTCAGCCAGCATTAATGAATTCCAGCTGCCCTGATACCACTTTTCCATGGCCACAATGTCCTGGTGAGATCATTCACCGTGTTCGCCACTGACTGCAGCAAGAGCAGTAGGGAAGAAGTCCAAGTGCAAATGCAGAAAATGAATTTTCAATGACGTGCGGGATTTCATGGTTTTGACTGCTTGAAGTAGACTTAAAATATGACCGGAAATCACAAAAATAGATTAAATCTAAAAAGACGGTTTGTGATAGGAGCCTTTTAAGGTGAGTTTCGTGATCAGCAGACCAAAATCCATCAAATACACCCAAAAAGGTTTAGGAAGCAGAATCTTCATCACCCAGTGTTTTGAGAATAGGAGGATTTTACTGCTGATGGGAAGGTGACGACTAAGGTCTGTGGTGTTTAGTCCTTGTTCTTCCACAATAACCAGTTTACCTAGGTCGGCAAATTGTTCCAGTTTCAATTTTTCCAGCTATCTGTACTAACGATTTCAGAGTGGCGAATACAAGTAGATGCAAATTAAATAATACTTTTTTTAAAATTGCCACAGGGCCAAGCTACTTGAGATTTGAACCCATTCTAATGTTTGAGGCCGACCACTATTATGGCTGGAGATGAATGTGGGCACGTAGTGCAGAAGTTAATGAAGTACAATTACAGCGCCAGCTGCTGTCTGCATGGATTTCTTCCGGATGCTCCAGGTTCCTCCCATGTTCCAAAGACAAATGGGGATTAACATCTTAATTGGTTGCATGGGTTTATTTGGGCAGCCACGGGCTTGTGGGCTAGAAGGGCATGTTACCTTGTTGTATGAATCTATGTAGTCATTAGGAAGGCAAATAGTATGGAGGTCTTAATTGGACTACATGTTGGGCTCCAATTACCTGCTATTCTCTCAAACCCTCCCCTACCTATATCTCCAACTCTTACCACCAATATTTGCTCAATCTCCACTTATCGCCAGGCCCTTCCCACCCCTTCCACCACTTTTATGCTTAATATCTCCCCCTTCCCCTCCTAATCTCAAACAAAAAGGATCCCAACCCAAAACAATGACTATCCATTTCTCTCCATGGATGCTGTCCAACCTGCTGAGACCCTCCAGTTCAAGGTACCAAAGTAGCCCACCTGATTTTCACCAGTACTAGCTACACCCTCAACCCAGTAACATTCTAATCCTTCCAAAAATTTCTCATCCTTTCCTTTCCTTCATCGAGGAATACCACGTCTGAGAGGATTCTGCCATGCTGTCGATTGTCCACTTCCTCGAGTACATTAGGGAGCTCAGTTAAAAATAGGGAAAGAAAGCTGAGAAAATGACCTGCAGTATAAGTGTACTCTCTCAGTGTATTCCCCTGTCATTTGGGCTCGCATTGTTCATTATTCCAATAGGAAGCCATATCTTTCTCTGCCACAGTAATTTAGGGTGGCTTGGCTAATGTGGCAGTTATTGCACCGCTGTTACAACGCCAGTGACCCAGGTTCGTATCCGGCGCTATCTGTCAGGAGTTTGTACATTCTCCTCGTGTCTACGTGGGTTTCCTCCAGATGCTCTGGTTTCCTCCCACCCTTCAAAATGTACCGCGGATTGTAGGTTAATCGGGTGTAAATGGGCGACGTGGACTCATGGGCCGGAAGGATCTCTTACTGTGCCGTATGTCTAAATTAAACAATTCAAAAATCAAGCCTAATGCGAATGCTGGAAACCTAAAATAATAACAGAAAACACTGGAAACACTCGCAGTTGATGTAACATCAGTCGCAAGTATCAAGTTGAAAATCCTTCATTATTTCTCAGCAGATTAAACTAACTAATTTTCTCCCTTTTGCAACCTAAATGAACTGTTTCCAACCTGAAACACTAACCCAGTTTGTTTTTCCTCTACGGATGCTGAGTGTTTTCGGAATTTTCCATTTTTATTCTCTTTCTAGAGATAACCAGCGACTCCCTTCTGGAAGCAACCATTTAACATACATAGGCAACCTTCACATTCCTTGAAGTTTGCACCACTCAATCAACATTTATTGCTGTCCTGCGATACCACTCCCATGTTCAGAATAGGATTTGGCCTTGTACATTGACAGTGATGTTTGTATTCATCTCTACATTCTTTGCACTCACTTCCCTTTTTTAATTTAACAAAGTCAAAACCATGCCCTAACTTGCTGATAAATCAACGTGAATGCACACAAATGCTGATCAACAGTTAAACATTTATCAGAAAGAGGAGATTCCATAAACATTCCTACCCTCAGCTATGATGGAACTCATTACATCAGTCTTCACCAATGCCCTTCAAGTTTTAAAAGGCTGGTCTTGAAGCATATCAGCTCCTGTCTGAGCAGTGACATGGATCCATTCTAATTTGCCTATCATAACAACAGCTCAACGGCAGAAGCCATCTCACTGGCTCTGCACAAAGCCCTGCAACACTTGGACAGCAAAGATGCCTACATCAGGGTGTTCTTTATCAACTACGGTTCAGTATTAACACCATCATCTCAAAACTGATCAGCAAACTCCAAGACCTGGGAGTTAACACCCCACTGTGTAATTGGATTTCCTCACCACCAGACCACAATCATCTCATCCACAATCTGGTGTACCACAGGGCTGTGTCCTTAGCCCCCTGCTCTACTCACTTTACACCTTAGGCCGTGTAGCTCGGTATGACAATAGCACCATCTACAAATTTGCCGACAATACCACAGCAATGGGTTGTATAAAGGAAGGGGGTGAGTCAGCGTACAGGAGGGAGATTGAAAACGAGGCTGAATGGTGCACCAACAACAACCTTGCACTCATCACCAAAACTAAGAAGCTAATTGTTGACTTCAAGAAGGGAAAAAGAGAGGAGTATGATTCAGTAATGATTAGGGGATCAGAGGTGGAGAGGGTGAGAAAATTTAACTTCTTGAGAGTCACAATCTCAGACCATCTTCCCAGGACCCAACACACCAATGGCATCATGAAGAAAGCACGTCAGCGCCTCTTCTTCCTCAGGAGTTTGCAGAGGTTTGGTATGGCACCAGAAACCCTGACAAATTTTCACAGATGTGTGGTGGAAAGCGTGCTGACTGGCTGCATCATGGTCTAGTATGTGAACACCAATACCCCTGAGCGGAAAACCCTACAAAAGGTAGTAGACACAGCCCAGGACATTACAGGCAAAACCCTCCCCACTATTGAGTACATCTACAGGGAACGCTGCCATTGGAGAGCAGCAGCAATTATCAAGGATCCGCATCACCCAGCACATACTCTGTTCTCGTTGCTGCCATCAGGAAAGAGGTATAAGTGCCACAAAACTTAGACCACCAGTTTCAGGAACAGCTACTACCTCTCCATCATCAGACTCCTCAATGGACAAACTCAATCAGGGACTCAATTAAGGACCCTTCCTTTTGCACTTTATTGATTTTTTTCCTCTTTATATTACAAAGTCAATTTGTTTACATTTATTTATTTGTTTACATGTGAACAGTTTTTTTTTGCACTACCAATAAGAGGTAATTCTGTCTCACCTGCAGGAAAAAGAATCTCAGGGTTGTATGTGATGTCATGGATGTACTCTGACAATAAATCTGAAATTTGAAAGGTCAAAAGCAGGATGTTTGCTGAAGGTTGTACAATACCAGTACCAAACAATGACCATCTCTGAGGTTTAAATGACTTTCCACTGCATTCATCATTGAATAAGAAATCAAATGAACTACATATGAAATCTAAAATAAAAACAGAATTATTAAAAGAAATAAAAATATTTTATGAAAAGAAAAAAGAAATAAAAAGCAGAAAGCACTCAACAGGCCATGCAGCATCTAATAATTTGGGTTGGAAACATTTGTCAGATCAGCCGACCATCAACATTCAGGTGAGAATAGGAGTGGGTTCCAAATTAACAGAAGCTGACTAACTCCGTAACAACTCACTACAGCCAGGGCTGATTTATCAAGCCATACAGCATGGAACAGACCCTCTGGCCCAATTCATTCAAGGCTTCCCATCTGCCTGAATTTGCTCCATATCCATCTTAACTCTTCCTGTCCATATGTCAGTCCAAATGACTCTAGTGTAGAGGATAGAGGGGAACAGGTGGATGTGATATACAGTATCACATGGTTATCTCAAATTCAAGGAACCAGCAGCCTCAAGCAACAGGCAAAAAAAAATTATGAAAAACAAATAGGTAAAATATACAGAATTTTAAAATTGGTGCAACTTGCTGTTAGTTTGCTAATCACGCAATATCAAACAACTGGAAAATTCACTTATCCCCATAGTTGTCGGATACTAGGGATTTTACTGTACTTAGATTTCCAGGAGGCATTCAGTAAGGTGCTGCACAAAAGACTTCTGCACAAGTTATAGATTCACAGGGCTTAGACGACTGGGTAACTAACAGAAGGCAGAGAATTGACATGTGGCAGTTTCTCAGATTGGAAATAAGTGGTTAGCGGAGTGCCGCAGTAATCAACGCTGGGCCCACAACTGTTCGCAATATGCATAAGTGATTTGGAGGAGGGGACGATGTGTAGCGTTTCAAAGTTTGCTGATGACACCAACTCGAGTGAAAAAGCAAATTGTGTGGAAGACACAGAGAGTCTACAGAGGGATATGGATAGGTTAAGTGAGTGGGCAAACATCTGAGAGATGAAGTTCAATGTCAGTAAATGTGAAGTCATCCTTTTTGGAAAGAAAAAGAGTAGATCGGCCTATTATTTAAATAGTGAAAGATTGCAGCATGTTGTTGCACAGAGAGACCTGGGAGTGCTTATGCATGAGTCACAAAAAGTTAGTTTGCAATGCAGCAGGCAATCGAAACGACAAATGGGATGTTGGCTTTCATGGCTGGAGGGATTGTATTTCAAATCAAGGAGGTTCTGCTGCATTTGGACAAAGTACAGGTGAGGCCGCAGCAGGAGTGTTCAAGGATACACTGGCTTTGGAGATAGTGCAGAGAAGGTTCACATGTGGATCCTGAAAATGAAGGGGGTAATCTTAGGAGGAGAGATTGAAGTTTAGAACGATGAATGGGTATCTTATTAACACAAATAAAATTATGAAAGGGGTAGATAAGGGAGAGGGAGGAAAGTTGTTTCCACTGGTAGGTGAAACTAGAACTAAGGACACAGTTTCAAGATTCAGGGCTGTAGATTTAAGAGGGTTGAGAAGGAACTGCTTCTCGCAGACAGAAGTGAATCTAGAAGGATTTACCCAAGGACACAGTAGAGGCTGCCCCACTGAATGTATTTTAGATGCAGTTAGATGGACTTTTGAAGAACATAGGAATTAAGGACGTTGAAGAACAGGCATAGCTGAACACGATCTTATAAACCAAGATCTTAGGCTCAGTGGGCATACCTCTGTTCCTATTTTTATGTAAAACAAAATGAAATAAAAGCAGTTAATGGTGGAAGCAGTCTGGAGAAAGAGAAAGAGTCAACTTTTCAGGTTCAGGACATTTCATCCGTACTGGAAAAAAAAAGAGAAAACAAGTTAATTTTAGGTAGCAGAGACAGTGGGGAAGGGTTGGGTAGAATATTGGGAATATTCCTGACAGGGTGAGACCAAGTGACTTAAGACAATTGTTAGAAGTAAAACACAAAAGTTTGCAGATGGTGTGAATCAAGTAAAAACAATGCCGGAGAAACAGCATACTTTATATAGGAAAGATAAAGATACAGAAATGTTGGTTGTTTGTCTTTCTCTTTGGTCGATAAAGAATCCTGTTTGTCCTACAGAGTTTCTCCAACATTTTGTTTTTAATACAGTCATTAGATTGGCAGTAAGAATCATAATGTCATAGAGTCACAGAGCTGTTCAGCTTGGAAACAGCCTTCGAACCAAGTCCGTGATGACCAAGTTGTCCATCTGAGCTAGTCCCACTTGCCTGCATTTGGCCCATATTCCTCTGAATCTTAAGGCCATAAGACATAGAAGCCCACCTTAAGCTTTTCCTATCCATGTACCTGTACAAATAATGTTCGATTTTTTTTTGTCTGTGTGATGTGTTTCTAACACCAAGGTTGGAATATGATCATTGTTGCACTGCTGGAGTTGTTGCAGCCAAAATCTACACAGTAAGTCCCGCAAGCAGTACAGTAACATGTAGGTAAGGTGTTTCCAGTGGTGGGGGTAGCAGTGGAAGGAGCACACCAGGTAGTAGATTTAGGACGGAGATGAGGAGGAAATGCTTTTGCCAGAGGGTGATGAATCTGTGGAATTCAGGGCTCATTGAACCTGTGGAGACAACCTCAGTAAATATATTTAAGACACAGTTGGATAGATTTTTGCATAGTAAGGGAAAAGGCAGGTAGGTGGAGATGAGCCTATCATCAGATCATTCTAAGGTGTGAATCAGGCTCGACGGAGAGATGGTGAATCAGGCTTCGACGGACCCAGACGGTCTACTCCTTTTTTTATGTTCTTATACAAATTATTTGCTTTCAGGTCACATGGAGTAAGGGAATAATATTGGTCATTCTTCTTCAAAATTGTTGGGGGGGGTTGGGTGGGGGGGGGTTGTGGGGGGGGGGGGGGGTAAGTCATCATCTTTCTGTGTGCAGGGTTTGGTTGGGTGTGGGGTGGTGTTGTGGGGCATGAAGTCCACTTAATGTAATGTTTTTAACACCATAGCTAACTACAAATCCATATCAACTGAACCTACCTTGTCAATAGTACATTTGTGTTTGAAAGACCTCGACCAATTATATTTCTGTCGGAGGCCCAATTGGCCTGATCCTATGTGGGAACTCAGAATGCACTTTAGCTGAAGAGGTTCAAGTTAGCAGGGCAGTGCAATCAACTGTGTTGTATACGGTTTTTGGAGGCGCAACACTTGGCAACACCCACTGACTTGTGGAACTTGCCAAAAACTTCATTTGGCAATCGAGCTTGTGGAGTCTGTTGCCTACGTGATTTATGGCAATAACCTCCGTGAAAACAGATTTATGACAATGAATATAACCAGGGCTTGTTGGGGTTTTGTTGGTTTTTGGGGGGTTTTGGGTTGACCTCACATTCTGCAAAGTAAAATTCACTCATTCAGAGTATTGTGCACACTATGTTTTTGTATGTCTAAATTAGATTTTAAAGAAAAAAGGACAAATGAAATTGTGATACAAATTTACTCCGATATTGTAAATGTCTGCATCTCTTATTTTTGTAGAGAACAGGTAATAAAACCTGGAGAAATTTCTTCCTTCAAGTTTAGATGGAATCTGAAATGCGATGTGTTTTACAAAATAGTTATAGGTGAAACACATAAGTCTGCAGACGCTTTTACTACAAAATAGTTCTGCCTGAATATACTGAGAACACCTATGGTGCTATTTGTAAAAGAAAGAAGTGAGGTGTTCTATCGTTGTCAAATTGCATATACGTGGTATTGACATGGATGTGGGTGCACATTGAGAAATGGAAATCTTTTTTAAAATGAAACTAGTTTAGCTCCTATCGAAATAAGAGAGAGGTTCAATATTGGTGATGAACCAGTCATGAATGAATATCAGGAAACATTTTACCATTATAACTGCTAGCTTGAAAATGATTCTTTGTCTTTGGTATCTTTGGCTTGGCTTCGCGGACGAAGATTTATGGAGGGGGTAAAAAGTTCACGTCAGCTGCAGGCTCGTTTGTGGCTGACAAGTCCGATGCGGGACAGGCAGACACGATTGCAGCGGTTGCAGGGGAAAATTGGTTGGTTGGGGTTGGGTGTTGGGTTTTTCCTCCTTTGCCTTTTGTCAGTGAGGTGGGCTCTGCAGTCTTCTTCAAAGGAGGTTGCTGCCCGCCAAACTGTGAGGCGCCAAGATGCACGGTTTGAGGCGTTATCAGCCCACTGGCGGTGGTCAATGTGGCAGGCACCAAGAGATTTCTTTAGGCAGTCCTTGTACCTTTTCTTTGGTGCACCTCTGTCACGGTGGCCAGTGGAGAGCTCGCCATATAACACGATCTTGGGAAGGCGATGGTCCTCCATTCTGGAGACGTGACCCATCCAGCGCAGCTGGATCTTCAGCAGCGTGGACTCGATGCTGTCGACCTCTGCCATCTCGAGTACTTCGACGTTAGGGATGTAAGCGCTCCAATGGATGTTGAGGATGGAGCGGAGACAACGCTGGTGGAAGCGTTCTAGGAGCCGTAGGTGGTGCCGGTAGAGGACCCATGATTCGGAGCCGAACAGGTGTGTGGGTATGACAACGGCTCTGTATACGCTTATCTTTGTGAGGTTTTTCATTTGGTTGTTTTTCCAGACTCTTTTGTGTAGTCTTCCAAAGGCGCTATTTGCCTTGGCGAGTCTGTTGTCTATCTCATTGTCGATCCTTGCATCTGATGAAATGGTGCAGCCGAGATAGGTAAACTGGTTGACCGTTTTGAGTTTTGTGTGCCCGATGGAGATGTGGGGGGGCTGGTAGTCATGGTGGGGAGCTGGCTGATGGAGGACCTCAGTTTTCTTCAGGCTGACTTCCAGGCCAAACATTTTGGCAGTTTCCGCAAAGCAGGACGACAAGCGCTGAAGAGCTGGCTCTGAATGGGCAACTAAAGCGGCATCGTCTGCAAAGAGTAGTTCACGGACAAGTTTCTCTTGTGTCTTGGTGTGAGCTTGCAGGCGCCTCAGATTGAAGAGACTGCCATCCGTGCGGTACCGGATGTAAACAGCGTCTTCATTGTTGGGGTCTTTCATGGCTTGGTTCAGCATCAGGCTGAAGAAGATTGAAAAGAGGGTTGGTACCAGAACGCAGCCTTGCTTCACGCCATTGTTAATGGAGAAGGGTTCAGAGAGCTCATTGCTGTATCTGACCCGACCTTGTTGGTTTTCGTGCAGTTGGATAATCATGTTGAGGAACTTTGGGGGGCATCCGATGCGCTCTAGTATTTGCCAAAGCCCTTTCCTGCTCACGGTGTCGAAGGCTTTGGTGAGGTCAACACAGGTGATGTAGAGTCCTTTGTTTTGTTCTCTGCACTTTTCTTGGAGCTGTCTGAGGGCAAAGACCATGTCAGTAGTTCCTCTGTTTGCGCGAAAGCCGCACTGTGATTCTGGGAGAATATTCTCGGCGACACTAGGTATTATTCTATTTAGTAGAATCCTAGCGAAGATTTTGCCTGCAATGGAGAGCAACGTGATTCCCCTGTAGTTTGAGCAGTCTGATTTCTCGCCTTTGTTTTTGTACAGGGTGATGATGGTGGCATCACGAAGATCCTGAGGCAGTTTACCTTGGTCCCAACAAAGCTTGAAAAACTCATGCAGTTTGGCATGCAGAGTTTTGCCGCCAGCCTTCCAGACTTCCAGAGAAAGAATGGTCAATGTTTCAGGCCATTCATAAAGAGTGAGAATGCAGAGGGGAGATAGCAAATCAGGTAGGAAGCGGGCCAGTGGGGACTGGAGAACCAATTTCTCCTTTTGCAACCTTCAGCCCCAAGTTTTCCAAAGTCTGTTTTATTTGTCAAATAACCAACCTTATTGAGCTACATTGGCCTTGCATTCCCCAACACATTAAACTTCCATCTCCAAATCAATGCATATTCTCACCACCCTTCAGCATTATCACCTCAGGCAGCCCCTTGGGGTCAAGGTGACTTGCTTCTATTCTGGATTTGGGGATTCTAGGGTGACTGATGAAGTTTACATGAAAACTGTGCCCTCTTCACGGATAGGCAAGAGAAGCCTGATGAGGTGGGTTGGGGATAGTTAGTTATAAGGAAGGGTTGGATAGCCTGCTCCACTTTTCCTGAAGCTTAGGAGGGTGAGAAATAACGCAAAACAAACTTATAAGAGGCGTAGAGAGGGGATATAGCCGGAGTCTGTTCTCCATGGCAAAGGTGTCTCAAACTAGAGAGCATGTGCTAAAGGTGAGAGGGAATAGGACAGTAGTTCTCAACCTTTTTCTTCCCACTCACACACCATTTTAACTATTCCCTATGCCATCTGTGCTCTATGATTGGTAAGAGATTGCTTAAGGTGGGATGTGAGTGAGAAGGTTGAGAAACACTGCTCTAGACCCAATTGTAATTGAAATATTTTGCTTGAGAAAAATGGTCATTGTTCCATTTCCTTTGGAGTTATGAAACCGTGCACATAACGAGTCAATGAGGTACGATTAAAACAGTGGTTTTCAAACTTTTTCTTTCCACCCACCTGCCACCTTAAGCAATCCCTTACTAATCACAGAGCACTGATGGCAGAGGGAATACTGAAAGTGGTATGTGAGTGGAAAGAAAAAGGTTGATAAAGGATTTAAAGGGAGAATAAATCATTCTCGTCAGAGGAGTTGGTACCTGGAAGAGGCTGCCAGAGGAAGTGGAGGCAGGAAGAATAGCAACATTTAAAAGGTTTCTGGACAGATACTGTACTTGAATGAGCAGGGAGCATAGGGGAACATGGAATTAATGTGGGCAAGTGGGATTAGTATAGATCAGCAAGATGGTCAGCATAGAGTGGGTGGCCTAAGGACCTGCCCCTACGTTGAGCAAATCTATGACTCCACGGCTGTTGTATCCTTTCCTTAGCCCTGAATAGCTGTTTGCCTATTTTTCTCTCCTTTGAAGAGAATTTGCCCTTTTCTTTCCCCAGCCTTAATTCAAATACCTGCCTTTTTTCACTCGTACCTTGGCCCGAAATGTCGGTCATGTAATCTTTACCTCCTATGGACACTGTGAGACCGGCTGAGTTCCTCTAGCATTTCTGTGTTTTGACACTGGAGCTGTGAGGCAGTGCTTCTATTAGCTCGGCACTTCACTGCTGTTAATGGGTCAAATGCTTCACAGCCAGCTCCCGTTCATGACAGTCACATGTTAGAGAAGCTTTTGTTTTCCAGAGGCATGGATGGAAGTCAAAAATTCTTGATGGAATATCAAAGCTGTGACTTTGAGTGGAGAATTATTTGCGACTTGAAAGATTTTCCAGTCATCAGCAGAGCTGAGATTAACATTTGCTGGCGGAGGTTGAGAGCCAAAAGGTTTTGCATAACTTTAATTTGTGACCTGGTGGGTATAGAGCTGTTTGTTTTTCCTTGATGCACTGGGCTGGCTGATGGTATGGGAGCGAAGTTTGCTGGTACAGCTGGCGAAGGTGTTGCTATGTTGGGCTGGACACAGACGGGATGTCACCACATTGGATGCACACCATCTTCCTCCTTTTCCATTATTGACGGCGTCCTCCTACTTCAGTTTTGTGAGTTATAAGGAGACTCTTGTAGGGACGAGCAAGACGTTGCTTGCAGGTAGCTTGTGATGTGATTCACTCCTTCTGTCATTTATGAGGGCTTTTTGCGTCCTCTTACTTGGCATTGTCACCTGGTGAAGATCACGTCCATTGTGCCTCGAGCTGGATGGAGTGCAGAGTGTGATTTGGGAAGCAGCTCTTTCGTCACTGAGAAGAGGATCTTGACAATGAGTAGCCCCATGGAAGACAATAGCGAGATATTTCTTGGTGTCGGTTCTGATTTACAGCATCACTAAGGTCTCCAGGTAGCCCCAGGTGTAGAAGGACAACACCATGCCCAGGTTGGGGATTGTGAGCCAGATATGCAGTCTCAGGAGAGCGTCGGAGCCAGAGGTCGGGAACGTGGGCTGAGTGTCTGGTATGAGTCGGGGGTCAACGCAGGCAGGCCCAAGGGTCTGAAGTGAGATGCAAAGGTGTTGCAGAGTGAGTGGGACAGGGCAGAGGCCAGAGAAAAAGGATCAAGGGTGTTTGTGTGTGCGCCCAGATAGATAGGTGATGTCTATCTTTATGTGCAAGAACTGATATCCATAGTTTCCACTGATCGTGGTCCCCTTTGCCCTGATGACACATGGTATGATCTAATGAGGTACAAGTACCATCACTGATGCCTTCAGCACCAATGCCATGATACAATGTTAATATAGTTTGAAGCAAGAGGGAACAAGTAATATCAGTGCTGCAATGGAATACTTAGACTCCCTCGCATTGGATGAGGAACACACATTCCTATTCAAAGTTCAAAGTTCAGATTTATTGTCAGAGTATATATAACATATATAGACATCACATATAACCCTGAGATTCATTTTCCTACAGCGAGGCAAAATTACCACTATTGATAGAGCAAAAAAATCTGTACTCAACATACACGTAAAAAAAATGTAAACAAAATGACTGTGCAATATAGAGGGGAAAAAGTCAATAAAGAAGTGCAAAAGCAAGTCCTTAAAAGTTTGTGATTGAGGAGTGTGATGGTGGAAGGGTAGAGCTGTTCCTGAACCTAGTGGTGCAAGTTTTGTGGCCCCTATACCTCTTTCCTGATGGTAGCAGCGAGAACAGAGCGTGTACTGAGTGATGTGGATCCTTGATGATGGCTGGTGCTCTCTGATGGCAGCGTTCCCTGCAGATGTTCAGGACAGTGGGGAGATTTTTTGCCTGTGATGTCCTGGGCTGCGTCCACTACGTTTTGCAGGCCTTTACGCTGAGGGGTATTGCCGTCATTACACCAGACTGTGGTGCAGCTGGTCACGCACTTTCCACCACACATATGTAGAATTTTTCCCGGGTTTTATCGGCTATTCTTTTGAAAATGAAAAGAGCCGAACAGGGTGGAAACCTGAAATCAAAATAAAATAGCTAGAAATACTCAGCATCCGCAGAGAAAGAAACAAAGCTGACGATTCAAGTAAATGAAAGGTCATTGTTCAGAAATGATCATTCTGTTTCACTGTCCACAGATGTTGTCCAACCTACTGACTATTCCCAACCTTCTGGCATTATCCATGAGTTATGTCAGGACATGCAGACACAGAGTGAAGTTCCTTCTACTATCGCTCCAAACAGTCATTAGTATGGTTATTTTTACTCCGAGCATCACCCTCTCCATTAACCTCCTAAATGGAAAGGCTAATTTACTGTCAAAGGAGGGAATGATTTCTGCCTTCTGCCTGAATATGTTAGACAGTCCTACCTCAAAATTATTTGGTATTACACTCCAACAGCTCAAACTGTAACATCTGGATCAGATTAAAATATAATGGTCGAGGCAAAAGAGTTTGAGCCCACATTATCCATTTCCCTACTGTTTATACTGATTGATGAGCTGAATTCCTCTCTTTCTAATACTCTGCTATGTTTGAGCACAGACCCCTCGCTTGATTCCTTGCAGTATAAATCATTGTGGAAAGGTTGCAATTCCCAGGATAATGCTTTAAATCAAGATGGAACATCGGTGTTGGTCGGGTCTTTCAAGTTCAAAGACCTGAGGAAAGTTGTGCATAATTCATCCGTGCCTCTTCCCTTCAGAGCAGAGGTGGCCAAACTTTTAATTTTTAATTTAGATATACAGCACAGTAACAGGCCATTTTGGCCCACAAGTCCGTACCGCCCAATTAACCCACAGCCCCAGTGTGTACTCATGGGTCAAAATGACCTGTTTTTGTGCTGCATGCCTACATTAAAAACTAAAACGTTGGCCATCCCTGTTTTAGACTTTCAGAAATTCCATGTTTTCAGAACACTGATATCACTAACATCAGTCCTTCTGGTGCTTTCCCCAACCCTCTCTCGTGAATAGAACATAGTGGTCAATATAAAACACCGTAATACAGAAACATAGAAAACTAGGAGCATGTGTAGGCCATTTGGCCCTTTCCATCTTTCAATGGGACCATGGTTGGGCATCCAACAGTCCCTGTTAACTTCCTCCCCATTATCTCTTGATACCACCTGCCTTAAGAACAATATCTAAATCCTGTTAAAGTCTGCAGACCCTGTCATTGTAGTGTGATACACAAATGTGCTGGAGAAATGCCTGACCTGCTGAGTTTTCCCAGTGCTTTTGAATATCTAACTTCTTTCTTTTCTTTTTAATATATTTTTATTGATTTGGAAGAGAGAAAGATTATTTGTTATTTATTGACCATATAGCACAATACAATACAATACAGAAGATTGAACATAATTGTCTTGTATACAATAGAATTCCTTTCGGAAAACTTCACCTTATATTCTAATATTACAATGTATTCATGGTAAATTATCTAATTGGACTAATCTCTTCTACTTATAAAGAGAAAAAGAAGAAAAAAGAAAGAAAAAAATACCCCCATTCTAATCCTAGCCCCTCCCACTAAACACGACCACCAGCTATTAATATGTAAAGAACTGAGTTTTAAAGAATTGAGTTTCAACTTCTCTTTGAATACATTTAACGATTTAGCTGTTCAAAGGTTGAAATTATCGGAAAAACTATTTTAATTTTTTTTAAAATGTAGGCATACAGCACTGTAACGGGTCAATTTAACCCTACAAGTCCACGTCACCCAATTTACACCCCATTTACCTATACTCCGGTGCATTTTTGAAGGGTGGGAGGAAACCGGAGCCCCCGGAGAAAACCCATACAGGCGTGGGAAGAACGTACAAACTCCTTACAGACAGTGTGGGATTCGAACCCCAGTCCAGTCCTGATCGCTGGCGCTGTAAAGGCATTGTGCTAACTGCTACACCAACCACATCACCCTTATTATTAGATTGGGAGTAGAAATACATTAAAATTCAGGCTATAAACAGATATGATGTAAATGTTATAGCAATTCTGTATAAAGTGTATCTAGAATATTGATACAGAATGAACAGGATGGATCCGTTTTCTTTGGTGGAGATGTTATTAACTGGGGGCCATGGATATGTTAATTGAAAGAAGTAAATGGGAAGTGATGAACCTTTCCATTTCTATCTGGCCTTTAAATGCTCCTATTCTCACAATTCCACTCCCCAGTAGTCTCGTCCCCAACCCATCTGTCCACTCTCCCACCTTTATTTGTCCAGTATCCTATCACCTCTTAGCCTCTCCCCAGCTTCCTGCACCCTCCCCCCACCCCTGATAGTGTTGACATTTCCCCTTCCCACTTTAGTCTTGACAAAGGGTCCCGACCCAAAACTGTGACTATTTCTCTTCACAGATGCTGCCTGACCCACACAGTCCCTCATTGTTTGCTCGTAGATTCCACATCCTGTCTCTTTTGACCACAATTCTAAATCTGTCCTCAGATCCTTGAAGCATTGAGTAATGGGTACAGCTTCCTTCCATCTTCCTAGTATTTAATGACCATTTTTATAAGTTGAAAGCTTGCAGGGAATTTCCATTTCTGAGTGGCACAGGTATGAAGAGCTGGATCTTCAGAGCCCTTTGATGTCTAATTCTGAACTGTTGATTAGTCAAACCAAATGTAAAGCGTCCATTTTGTGGGAAAAAAAAACATTCAATTAAGTTGTTAGCTGTCACAAATTATATTTAAAAGGTATGAAACATGTGGCTATTTTTCAGACTTATTTCAGCTTCTATTCCTTGTAATTTAACTGAAGTATATAAATCACCCTTAAAAACCAGTCCCATGAAATCAGGGACAGATTTCTAATTGCTTTGGCATTTACAATCACATTTGGAGATGAACTCCAAGCCTATCTATCTGACAATAATGCACTATTTATTGCAAAGCCAAATACACATTACTGGCAATTGACAAAGGTACACAATCTATATTAAATACAGCTGTCAAATTCTAGTATGTATTCTAAATTGTGAACATCCTGAGAAAACTCAATTACTCAGGGATTGTGGGCTTGGGATATAAATTTCAAAGTTGAATTAATGATGTTCTGTGGATTATTCTAGCCCTGGAATTAAAACAAATGTATATTATAGCCAAGACATAGAAAAGGATTGTGGTATTGTGTAGTGTTGAGGTCTGAATCTAAGAGGATGGATGTCCTCTACATTTCCCCAGTTAAATCTTACTGCCACTTTTTAAAATAATGCTCCAAACTAGCAGGTCTTACAGCATCCATGGGGATGGGGATGGTGGGGGGGGGGGGGGGGGGGTGCGGGGTAAACTTATATAACCAACATTTCAGACCTGAGACTTCAATGTATGGGTAAAAAGCAGGCAGGCATCAGAATTAAAAGAAAAGGTAAGGGGAGGGGTACAGACCAACAGGCAAAAGGTGTTCACTGGATATGGAGAGTAGGCCAGGAGAAAGGTGAGAATTGATTGTGGGGGGGGGGTAGGGTTGACTCTGGGTAAATGAGACAGGAAAAGAGTCAAAGGGAACGGAGTCAGTTGTGTGGGGCGGGAGGAGGGGTGCGAACAGAATCCAGAGAAGTCATTGTTAATGCCATCTGGTTGGAGGGTGCCCAGATGGAATATAAGGTGTTGTTCCTACATTTTGTGTGTGGTCTCCATCTGGCAGTGCATGAGACTGTGGGCACACTTGTCAGCATGGGAATGGGGCAGGGAACTGAAATAGGTGACCACTGGGAGATCCCCACTATTGTGGCAAACAGGGCTTTATATCTTTACATCCTATGGACACAGTGATACCTGCTGAGTTCCCCCAGCATTTCTGTGTTGTCACTACAATCATAGAGTCTGTAGACTTTAGTGTTTCACCACACGCACAACAATATCAAGAACACAATAATGTCATGACACCTCAGGGCCTTGTGACTGGGCGGTTAAACAGATGGGACGTTTGGCCGCCGATAGTGGATTCAAATTTCAGTTTTTTTCATAAAATGATATTGATGTGATGGCATGTGTGGCCCCTTCTATTGTCACACATGGTTGACTGGATTCCAGTTATGCACATGACAGAGTTTGCTCCAAAATGGTCAACTAGTCTGGTTTGGACCATAAGTGGCAGCCTTGTATAAATTCTAAAGCAGAACGTTCACACAACATATTATAACATAATACTTGCAATAATAGTTCCTTTGTAAGCAACAAATGGCAATAAAAAAAAAACCTGTAATCCAATTTGGACCCAACCGTGTTACCTCCTGCCAAAAATGAAATGTGATTAGTCAAGAGCAAGAAACACAATGCACAGCATTTTCGTGAAGAGTTTTTTTAATTCTTTCTGGGAAGCTGCGTTAGTTTACAGAGCACAATCCGGCCAGAAATCTTTTTTAGGTGACAATTGCTTCTGGACAGCCAAACATTTTTAAATACAGAAAGAATCCTCACTGCAAACTGTTCCCTAACCATGCAAAAAGTGCATGAATTGGAATATTGATCAAGAAAATGCAAGCTTTCATGCTTCGATTTCTGTCTATGTTTCCATGGGGTACCAAAGAACTTGTAGCATCTCCAAGTGACCCAGCTTCATGCATCTGTTTTCAAAATGAGGGTCATTAAGCTATTTATTTGAGAATCACAAGAACATTCCAATGGTTTAGAAAGTGTGTTTTTAAATAAAAGCAATGTTTAGAGGTCTGCTCAAGTAGATCCAAGGATTAAGGAACTGCCAACATTAAAAATTGTTCGCAGTATTTGGCAACCAATAGGAAAATTGTATTGGCTTCTTATCAGTTGGTAACAGTCTTGGAGCTAGTGGGTTTGAAATCCCACTCAGAAACTTGTGCATGATATATCTGCTGAAACTCCAGGATATTAGTAGTGGAGAGGTTCAAGAACTTCAAATTCCTGGGGTGTGCCACGTGGTGACATTGGGTTAGACCACAAATCCCTACACTCCTCGAAAAAGTTAAAATAAAGTCAAAACATGTTGTAAAAGTAATAAAAATATAAGAAAGAAGTGGTTAAAGGTATATGGAACAAGTCAAAATGCCACCAAGGAAGACAAAGCAGTTACAGCAATACAAGAAGCAGGACAAGAAAAGGAACAAAATAAAGAAGAAAAGCCTATCTTGAAGAATGATCCAGGAGCTGTCCTGAAGGTACTGCCCAGAGAAGATAAGTCTGGACCTGGGGAGACCTTGGACATAACTGTGCAAGGTCTCCCTCGACAATGGCCACCCACATTGGGTGAAGAAGTGACTCTGCGCATGCACGAGGAGTCGCGCATACGCAGAGCACAAAAAAAATGGAGGCAGTTTTAAGAAAATTTTTTAGAGGGTTCCAACTCCAGTCAACCAGAAGAACAGGAAGAGCAGGAAACATGTTTTGAGCAAGGAAAAAGTCAAAGAATTCTCTATTTCTACAGTTGAAATGGAAAAATATTTGGACACTTTTCAACAGTCTTCTTCTTTTCTTTGGCTTGGCTTCGCAGATGAAGATTTATGGAGGGGTAATGTCCACGTCAGCTGCAGGCTCGTTTGTGGCTGACAAGTCCGATACGGGACAGACAGACACGGTTGCAGCGGTTGCAAGGGAAAATTGGTTGGATGGGGTTGGGTGTTGGGTTTTTCCTCCTTTGGCTTTTGTCAGTGAGGTGAGCTCTGCAGTCTTCTTCAAAGGAGGTTGCTGCCCGCCGAACTGTGAGGCGCCAAGATGCACGGTTTGAGGCGAGATCAGCCCACTGGCGGTGGTCAATGTGGCAGGCACCAAGAGATTTCTTTAGGCAGTCCTAGTACCTCTTCTTTGGTGCACCTCTGTCTCGGTGGCCAGTGGAAAGCTCGCCATAGAACACGATCTTGGGAAGGCGATGGTCCTCCATTCTGGAGACGTGACCTACCCAGCGCAGTTGGATCTTCAGCAGCGTGGATTCGATGCTGTCGGCCTCTGCCATCTCGAGTACTTCGATGTTGGTGATGAAGCTGCTCCATCCTCAACAGTCTATGGTGGTATTAACAGATGAAGTTAAAAAGAATGGAGAGAAATTGGAAGAATGATGTAGCAGGTGGATAAAAGATTTGAAAGTCGTAGAAGCAAAAATTAAAGGAAACGAGTTTGAGATTCAAAGTATTAAAGAACAGGTGCAGAAGCTGAAGCAGCTGCAACAAAAGATCAATAATGCAGAAAGTAGACATTTTGAAAAATTGTAGTAGAAGAAATAACATCAAGATTGTTGGTTTAAAAGGTGACGAAGGTCAAGAAAAAGTTCCTACAATGTTGGATACTGGAATTATTAGGGGAGCAGCTGAATTTCAAGGAGACCAGGAGATTGAGAGAGCACATCGGGATATTTTAAAAGTCTCTAATTTTCGGGCATTAATTATTCAGCTGGGGAGAGGTGGTTTCGCACGTCCTCTTTTTTATAATTTTCTGTATTGGTAGTTTAAGGGTTTTTTTAAAGAGAGAGCACATCGAGCACTGAGACCGAAGCCACAGCTTGATCAAAGGTCTCGTCTGATACTGGTTAAATTTTTTTGTTATGAAGTACGGGAGAAGATTTTGGAACTGGCGGCAAAGCACGTAAAAGAAAAACAATCATCTTTGATTTTTAATGAGAATAAGATATTTTTCTACCCTGATATAAGTTTTGATTTGTTAAAAAAGAGAAAATAATTTAATCCAGTTCAAAATGTCTTATGGAAGAAAGGCTATGTCTTTGTCTTGAGGCATCCAGCTGCTTTGAAAGTTTTTGTTCCAGAGGGGGAAAAACAGATTTTTTATGGAACCGAATGTGGAAAAGGTGTATGGTGATTCATTGCCTGAAAAAGAATGACAGGTGGTAGTTGACACTTGAATGAACTATCTGACTGAAAGAGTTTAGCTGTAACGGAAAAAAAATCGAGAGTTTAAATGGGGAGGAGAGTTTAGCCTATAAGTAATCTACATATATTTAAAAGATCTATTAAAAAGTATTTTGTGTACAATATTAATGCAACATGGGATTGTTTGGTATTTTGAGTGGGTTAGTCGGGAATATATAGAGCTAACCGCTGCAAAATCATGTACACATGTGGTTTTGATCACATCCCCGGACAGATCAGGGATTTAGAGACGTAATAACATCACGCCTCTGGTGGGGGGGGGTGGGGTTCTATCTCTAATCTTTCTTTCTGTCTTTATTCTTTGTTTTACACTTGGATTAACTATGAGTACTGTAATATATGTTATTGTGGGAGTGCGAGGAGTGGGAATGGGACGATAGATGGATGACAGATTCAATGATAGTATTTAATGGTTGGAAAATTGAATTTTATTAGTATTAATATAAACAGAATACAAAATCTAATAAAAAAGAAGAAATATTAAATTATATGAAAAAAAGCCAAAATAGATATAGCTTTTTTGCAAGAGACTCGTTTGAAACAGAACTTGAGAAGTTAAGAAGAGATTGGGTTGGATGGGCCCTGGCCTCTTCTTTCAACTCTGAAGCTACATTAATACATAAAACTTTACCAACTAAAATATTGGATAAAATGGGGAGATATGTAATGATTAATTATCTAATTTATTCAGAATATTCTACTGGTCTGGCAAGCCTTCGGATGAACGACGCCTATCTGGTGTAGGCTTCATGGTCAAGAGCTTCATTGCCTCCAAACTCGAAAACCTTCCGACAGGCCTCTCGGACCGAATCATGTCCATGCGACTCCCACTTCAAAACAAGCGTCACATCACCCTCATCAGTGTCTATGCTCCAACCCTCCAGGCGGAACCAGCAGAAAAGAACAAGTTCCACACCGACCTGCGCAACCTCATCCAACGTACCCCTACAGCCGACAAGGTTGTCATCCTGGGCGACTTCAACGCTCGTGTCGGCAAAGACTCAGAAACCTGGCCAGGAATCCTGGGCAAGCATGGCGTCGGCAAGTGCAACGACAATGGGCGCCTCCTGTTGGAGCTCTGCGCAGAACAGCGGCTTGTCATTACAAACACCCTTTTTCAGCAGAGGGACAGCCTTAAGACCACCTGGATGCATCCCCGATCCAAACACTGGCACCTCCTGGACTACATCCTGGTGCGAGAAAGTGACAAACAAGATGTGCTCCACACCAGGGTCATGCCTAGCGCGGAATGCCACACTGACCACCGGCTGGTTCGCTGCAAGCTCAACCTTCACTTCAAGCCAAAGCCCAGGAACAATAAAGCCCCCAGAAAGAGGTTCAATGTTGGAAAACTGCAGTCAGACGAAGCGAGAGGAAACTTCCAGGCAAACCTCAAAGCAAAGCTCGACGTTGCAACCCGCCTCACGGACCCGTCCCCTGAAACCCTCTGGGATCAGTTGAAGACTACCATACTGCAATCCACTGAAGAGGTACTGGGCTTCTCCTCCAGGAAAAACAAGGACTGGTTTGACGAAAACAGCCAGGAAATCCAGGAGCTGCTGGCAAAGAAGCGAGCTGCCCACCAGGCTCACCTTACAAAGCCGTCCTGTCCAGAGAAGAAACAAGCCTTCCGTCGCGCATGCAGCCATCTTCAGCGCAAACTCCGGGAGATCCAAAATGAGTGGTGGACTAGCCTCGCCAAACGAACACAGCTCAGCACGGACATTGGCGACTTCAGGGGTTTCTACGAGGCTCTAAAGGCTGTGTACGGCCCCTCACCCCAAGTCCAAAGCCCGCTGCGCAGCTCAGACGGCAAAGTCCTCCTCAGCGACAAGATCTCCATCCTCAACCGATGGTCAGAACACTTCCAATCTCTTTTCAGTACCAACCGCTCAGTTCAAGATTCCGCCCTGCTCCAGCTCCCTCAACAGCCCCTAAGGCTAGAGCTGGATGAGGTTCCCACCCTGGATGAGACATATAAGGCAATCGAACAACTGAAAAGTGGCAAAGCAGCAGGTATGGATGGAATCCCCCCAGAAGTCTGGAAGGCTGGCGGCAAAACTCTGCATGCCAAACTGCATGAGTTTTTCAAGCTTTGTTGGGACCAAGGTAAACTGCCTCAGGATCTTCGTGATGCCACCATCATCACCCTGTACAAAAACAAAGGCGAGAAATCAGACTGCTCAAACTACAGGGGAATCACGTTGCTCTCCATTGCAGGCAAAATCTTCGCTAGGATTCTACTAAATAGAATAATACCTAGTGTCGCTGAGAATATTCTCCCAGAATCACAGTGCGGCTTTCGCGCTAACAGAGGAACCACTGACATGGTCTTTGCCCTCAGACAGCTCCAAGAAAAGTGTAGAGAACAAAACAAAGGACTCTACATCACCTTTGCTGACCTCACCAAAGCCTTCGACACCGTGAGCAGGAAAGGGCTTTGGCAAATACTAGAGCGCATCGGATGTCCCCCAAAGTTCCTCAACATGATTATCCAACTGCACGAAAACCAACAAGGTCGGGTCAGATACAGCAATGAGATCTCTGAACCCTTCTCCATTAACAATGGCGTGAAGCAAGGCTGTGTTCTCGCACCAACCCTCTTTTCAATCTTCTTCAGCATGATGCTGAACCAAGCCATGAAAGACCCCAACAATGAAGACGCTGTTTACATCCGGTACCGCACGGATGGCAGTCTCTTCAATCTGAGGCGCCTGCAAGCTCACACCAAGACACAAGAGAAACTTGTCCGTGAACTACTCTTTGCAGATGATGCCGCTTTAGTTGCCCATTCAGAGCCAGCTCTTCAGCGCTTGACGTCCTGCTTTGCGGAAACTGCCAAAATGTTTGGCCTGGAAGTCAGCCTGAAGAAAACTGAGGTCCTCCATCAGCCAGCTCCCCACCATGACTACCAGCCCCCCCACATCTCCATCGGGCACACAAAACTCAAAACGGTCAACCAGTTTACCTATCTCGGCTGCACCATTTCATCAGATGCAAGGATCGACAATGAGATAGACAACAGACTCGCCAAGGCAAATAGCGCCTTTGGAAGACTACACAAAAGAGTCTGGAAAAACAACCAACTGAAAAACCTCACAAAGATAAGCGTATACAGAGCCGTTGTCATACCCACACTCCTGTTCGGCTCCGAATCATGGGTCCTCTACCGGCACCACCTACGGCTCCTAGAACGCTTCCACCAGCGTTGTCTCCGCTCCATCCTCAACATCCATTGGAGCGCTCACACCCCTAACGTCGAGGTACTCGAGATGGCAGAGGTCGACAGCATCGAGTCCACGCTGCTGAAGATCCAGCTGCGCTGGATGGGTCACGTCTCCAGAATGGAGGACCATCGCCTTCCCAAGATCGTATTATATGGCGAGCTCTCCACTGGCCACCGTGACAGAGGTGCACCAAAGAAAAGGTACAAGGACTGCCTAAAGAAATCTCTTGGTGCCTGCCACATTGACCACCGCCAGTGGGCTGATAACGCCTCAAACCGTGCATCTTGGCGCCTCACAGTTTGGCGGGCAGCAGCCTCCTTTGAAGAAGACCGCAGAGCCCACCTCACTGACAAAAGGCAAAGGAGGAAAAACCCAACACCCAACCCCAACCAACCAATTTTCCCTTGCAACCGCTGCAATCGTGTCTGCCTGTCCCGCATCGGACTGGTCAGCCACAAACGAGCCTGCAGCTGACGTGGACTTTTTACCCCCTCCATAAATCTTCGTCCGCGAAGCCAAGCCAAAGAATTATCTAATTTATTCAGAATATTGGATGTTAATTTATGTGCACAAATGTCGGTGATGGGAAATTTATGCAAGATATATTTATACTCTGTATACGCTTATCTTTGTGAGGTTTTTCAGTTGGTTGTTTTTCCAGACTCTTTTGTGTAGTCTTCCAAAGGCGCTATTTGCCTTGGCGAGTCTGTTGTCTATCTCATTGTCGATCCTTGCATCTGATGAAATGGTGCAGCCGAGATAGGTAAACTGGTTGACCGTTTTGAGTTTTGTGTGCCCGATGGAGATGTGGGGGGGCTGGTAGTCATGGTGGGGAGCTGGCTGATGGAGGACCTCAGTTTTCTTCAGGCTGACTTCCAGGCCAAACATTTTGGCAGTTTCCGCAAAGCAGGACGTCAAGCGCTGAAGAGCTGGCTCTGAATGGGCAACTAAAGCGGCATCATCTGCAAAGATAAGCGTATACAGAGCCGTTGTCATACCCACACTCCTGTTCGGCTCCGAATCATGGGTCCTCTACCGGCACCACCTACGGCTCCTAGAACGCTTCCACCAACGTTGTCTCCGCTCCATCCTCAACATCCATTGGAGCGCTCACACCCCTAACGTCGAGGTACTCGAGATGGCAGAGGTCAACAGCATCGAGTCCACGCTGCTGAAGATCCAGCTGCGCTGGATGGGTCACGTCTCCAGAATGGAGGACCATCGCCTTCCCAAGATCGTATTATATGGCGAGCTCTCCACTGGCCACCGTGACAGAGGTGCACCAAAGAAAAGGTACAAGGACTGCCTAAAGAAATCTCTTGGTGCCTGCCACATTGACCACCGCCAGTGGGCTGATAACGCCTCAAACCGTGCATCTTGGCGCCTCACAGTTTGGCGGGCAGCAGCCTCCTTTGAAGAAGACCGCAGAGCCCACCTCACTGACAAAAGGCAAAGGAGGAAAAACCCAACACCCAACCCCAACCAACCAATTTTCCCTTGCAACCGCTGCAATCGTGTCTGCCTGTCCCGCATCGGACTGGTCAGCCACAAACGAGCCTGCAGCTGACGTGGACTTTTTACCCCCTCCATAAATCTTCGTCCGCGAAGCCAAGCCAAAGAAAAAGATATTTATACAATTATCAGGTGTAAAGGGGAAAATAATAGTAGATGGAGATTTTAATTTTATTTTTGATTCGAAATTAGATAGATCAGGTGGTATTGTTACAAAAAACATAGTAGCTAAGATTGCAACAGATTTTATGAATGAGATGACACGTTGATAATTGGCGAAAAATTCATCCAAGGGACTGGGACTATTCCTTTTATTCTTTTAGACACAAAACATATCCATGCATTGACTTGTTTTTAGTCTCTGCACAATTACAAGGTTATAAGATTGACTATCAAGCTAGCGTGTTATCTGATCACTCACCTTTAATTACATCAATTGCATTGGAGGAAGAGCAGAATACTGGTTATAGATGGAGATTTAATACAATACTTTTAAAGAGAAAGGAATTCTGTGATTTTATAAGACAGATAAATTCTTTCTAGAAACTAATGAAAAATCAGTAGCGAACAAATTTATTGTATCGGACTCTATGAAAGCATATTTAAGAGATCAAATAATAAGCTATACATCTAAAACAAAGAAAGAATATATGAAAGAGGTAGATCAATTGGAGAAGGATATTTTGGGTTTAGAAAAGGAATTGCATGTTCAAAACAATGAAGAGAAAAAAATTACTGGAATTTTAAAAAAAGTAGAAACTTAATACATTATAATCTTATAAAGTAGAAAGAGATATAATGAGAACCTGGCAGAAATAGAGCCCATAAAGTTTTAGCATGGCAATTAAAAGCTGAGCAAGTATCAAGAACAATAATAGCCACAAAGAGGGAAACTGGTCAAGTCACTTATGACGCAAGAAATAAAAGATAATTTTAGGAATTTTCAAAAACAACTTCTCTGAGGATCTGTCCTGGAGCCTTTATGCCAATGCAATCATGAAGAAGGCTTGCCAGCAGTTATACTTTGTGAGTTTGAGGAGATTCACTATGTCACCGAAGACTCTTGAAAACTTCTACAGGTGTACTGTGGAGGACATTCTGGCTGGTTGCATCACAGAGGTGTCAATGCTCAGGACAAAAAAAAACTCCAAATCCTTCTGACATTGCGGGTACCAGATTTCACTCTATCAAGGACATGTACAAGAGGTGGTGTCTTAAGAAAGCAGCCTCTATCCTCAAGGACCCCCACCACCCGGGTCATGCCCTCTTCACTCTGCTACCATCATGAAAAAGGCACAGGAACCTGAAGACGAGCACTCAGTGGCATAGGGTCAGTTTCTTTCCCTCTGCCATCAGATTCCTGAAAGAACAATGAACCACAAATATTGCCTTACTTTGTATTTTTGTTTCTCTTGCACTATTTTTATTTATTTTGTAAATAAATGTTTATATAAATGTTCACACTGTGACGCTGATGCAAAATAACAAATTCCCTGACATGTTCATGAGTCTGGAGAGTAGCACTTTTGATTATGAGATTTTAAATGAATGCCTCATCTCCTTCTCACATGCACCTAAAAGGTCACGTGGATCTGGCAAGAGGAAATTAAGCCCACTCATGTCAAGATATAGGACCAAAAGAAGTAGGCCATTTGTTCCATCAAGCCCACTCTGCCGGTCCCTCATGAGCATACTAATTAATGCTCAAGGAATGGTGAGGATATTATCGGGTTTGTTGGTGGAAGAATCTAAGTGTTGCAAATTGCCTGGCACTTCTTAAGAACAATATAAACTATATTTTGCACTCAGAGCTGATCCACCACTATTGAGGTTATGACTGAGCTGTGACCTAACCGCCATGCATTTGGCTTTCCTGTAATACCCTTGGTTATCAAAAATAAATTGCCGTTTACAATCCTTTGCTTGTATAATGATTCCTTAACTTTACTCTGGAGAAATTTTGGACTCTGCTCCATAATTTGAGACTCCCCCAACCAACAAAAATATTTTTTCTCTATCAACTCCTCTTAGCATCTGGAA